>NC_138135.1:25223201-25823201 GCF_964188305.1 Podarcis bocagei
AACCTCCTGAAACCCTTTTAAAACCAGCAGCACTTACCAGATGCCAAACTCCACCACAGCCACTCCCGCCAAACCTCCTTGCTCAAACTCCCAACTCTCCACAGGCCTCAACGGTCAGTACAAGGACTCCTGGGATTGCATTTGCAAAGGCTTGTAGGATTGTTAGGTGCTGCTTTTGTGTCTTTTTTGCCCTTTCTGGACTCTTTTAGGGCTGTTTTTGCCATTTTTAATGGCAAAACTTTTGGTTTGTGGCATGATCGCCGCATGCACAGTCTTGCTTCAGTTGGACGCGTATTAATTGTTTGTTGCCTGTATATACAAATATGTGCTGTACCACAGAGTTATGGGCGCTGCATTTGTCTATCTAGTTCCACCAGTACATTGGTACCTTATAAGAATAGCAAAAGACAATCCACTGCCCTGAGAATCTATCTTACAATCTAAATTTCAACAGAGAAAGGAGGTCTGAGGAGGAGAAAGTAGGAAGGGGGGCAAGACAAGGTTAACAAAGCAGCAGAGAGAGGGCAAGAATGGACAAGATAACCAGGATTAGAGATTAATGTGCTGCAAATGCGGCTCTGTGCTTAGCTTTGTTTACCATGGGATGTGAACTGAGACCAAGTCAAAGACCTCATGGAAGAGGTGGGTTTCAGGGTGGCTGATGTTCCAACCTGAAATAATTCTATGTTCGTGTTCTGGAGATTCTGCCTGGATTCAGGGAATTGGATGGCTTTCGAGTTCCCACTGCACTGATTTATATGGTGCGGCCCATGCTTCACTAGGCTTTGTATTTAGTTCATAAAGAAATGGGAGTCATATATGCACTGCGTTCACATGTTGTACCCTTTTGAAATACAGTGGTGCCTCAGGTTACATATGCTTCAGGTTACCTACGCTTCAGGTTACAGACTCCGCTAACCCAGAAATAGTACCTCGGGTTAAGAACTTTGCTTCAGGATGAGAACAGAAATCGTGCTCTGGCAGCGCGGCGGCAACAGGAGGCCCCATTAGCTAAAGTGGTGCTTCAGGTTAAGAACAGTTTCAGGTTAAGAACGGACCTCCAGAACGAATTAAGTACTTAACCCGAGGTACCACTGTATTATATTTGACTGTGATATATGTCACTCACCCTTTCCAGAGCATCACCTTTATAGAACTGGAAAAATAAGGGTTTGGGTATTTCTCTCCCCCCTATATGTACTTGGCTATCCCTGCTGCCAACATGGTGCCCTCCAGATGCCACAGATTCCCAGCTCCCATCATTTCTGGCTATTGCCCACGCTTGTTGGGGCCGATGTGAATTGGAACCCAGAAACTTTGGGACTTTTATATAGCACTTCATCAGCAAGTTCCAACCTTTACACAAATACGTTAGTTGAACAGATGCTGTGTATTTTCTTTCGCCCCCGACCCTAAATCCTGCCACTTTTCTAGTTTGCTAGAACATTATTTGCTTATTTGGGAAACTTCCTCTCCATCTTTTCTGATTCTATACAATGTAGGTCAAGCTTCTTTTTTGCTGAGATCCCGGAGGAAATGAATCTTTCTGACCTGCGTGGAAGAATGGGGGACCCAGCTTCTGCACACAGGCCATAGCAGGGCTTTTGTGTCTCTGCTTCCTTGTCACAGGAAATGCTGTAAATAGAGAAAAGGATGGGGTGGAAGGAGGTTAGGACTACGTTCTTCCCAGATGAGAGCTGAGCACCACTCCTGGTTTTCCTGTTAGCGTTTTGTCTTCTGCACATCCGTCTTCTACATATGAACTTATTGTTGTCTCGAATGTCACTTTTTGTGTTTTGCGTAGTTTGATAACCTTGAAGCTTTGTTTTGTTTTGCTTTGTTTAAATTCCCTCTAGGAATCCTAAACGGTGACACAGTGTGTCTTTCTTTAAGCATTTTGAAGTGGCTCAAACCTAAATAATGTATTATCTAAGCCCGTGGCTGTGGTTAGATATCTAAACACACATCCACTTATGACTGAGGAAGAGGATGCTGTTTTCTCAGCAAGTGAGTGGCATGAATTTGACACTTAAGGAGTAAAACTAGGGATGATGCCATCTTTTTGAAGGTGTGTTGGGTCTTCTATGTTGGCTCTAATGTAATCCAAAGGTGAATAAATTGGTTATATTTCACACAAAAGAGCTCTTGGAAGGTTTAATTGAGAGGCTGCATAGTGCAGCTGTAAAACAGGAAAAATTCAAACAAGGAATTGGGTAAGAGAATAAGGATAAACCTTACTGCCATTATACAATCTATGTTGCACCATGGCTTTATCTGACATGCTAAGTATGGCTGTAGCTGCTGCCTCCCCCCCCCCCCAAAAATGCAAGATTGTGGGGAGATACGGAAATAGTGGTTTGGAGCATTTATTTTTTTGGTGGGAGGGACAGCTGGGGAAATGGACATAGTTTTATAAAATGTTGCAGAAATAGCGCCTAATGGAAGGAGATGATTCTACCATTAATGAAAGCAAACTATTTCTAACCAAGACCTTACCTGGATATTAATTTTAATGGAAATGCTTGAAAATATTTAATGGTGCAGCGAAGGAACTGCTAGGAGGATGCTCTCTGTAACACCAAGGCATGTCTACAATAGCATCCCTACACTGAATCAGGCCACCAATCTAACCGTTTTTACAAGAGCAATCAAACAGCAAAACAATCTTTTGCATATTTACTTAGAAGTAGGTCCTACTGTGTTCAATGGTTTTATTCCCAAGGAGAACATGCACACCTTTAACAGAGGTACTGAATGACACACACATGAATAGCAGAATGCTCCATTCATATAATTCACATTCAGTTTCAGTAACATTTTGGTTATACTTTGAAGATATGTACCCTAACCTCTTGGTATTCTTACCTCTCTATTTGTTGAGTAAAACTATTTGCATTCCCAACTAACCGTCAGTATGATGTGCTGTTGTAACTATGACACCAGTAAAAACCTCTGTTTTGTAAGATGGGGAAAACTTAAAACCTGCAATCTTAGTTTTTCCAGGTGTCTTTACTACTATTTATCTAGTGACTCATGTCTTTCTTTAGCTCAGTCACACGCTACTGGCTTGTCTAACTGATAATTTTTTATGAGGATTATTGAGTGCATGTGAAATGCATGACCACGTATGGAGAACAGCATTTATTAGTGTAAATATGGAGGAGGAGGAGGAGGAGGAGAGGAAGATTTCTGCATTTCTGCAGTGAATACTGTGTTGACCATTTAGATCAGACCATCTAGAATGAAAGACTAAGCTGCTGTAATTTGAGGTTGGAAGATGTACAGCGTGTAAGAGTGTGGCTTCATTTCTCAAAATCTGCTTCATATTTGGACTTTTGCATATTATGTGGATGTGTTCCTTTTGTTGTGAATTTCTGCCTCTACTTCCCTGTCCTATTAACTTTTTTTGGGGGGGGGGGATCCTTATATGAACTTAAGTCCAGAAAATGTAACTGCACTGGCTTGATTGAAACTTTAAGTGCAGAATCCGCACAGAATTTCCTTTGAATTGTTCCCAGCATTACTTTGGATTTGGATTACCGTATTTTTTGCTCTATAAGACGCACCAGACCACAAGACGCACCTAGTTTTTGGAGGAGGAAAACAAGGGAAAAAAATATTCTGAATCTCAGAAGCCAGAAGAGCAAGAGGGATTGCTGCGCAGTGAAAGCAGCAATCCCTCTTGCTGTTCTGGCTTCTGAGATAGCTGCGCAGCCTGCATTCACTCCATAAGACGCACACACATTTCCCCTTACTTTTTAGGAGGGGAAAAGTGAGTCTTATAGAGCAAAAAATACGGTACTTTGCACAAATAGAAGAAGAGAGAGCTGCTTTCCCCCAGTATCGAGCCACATTTGATTTCTGAGAAACTTGGTGCAATTTGATGTACACAGATTCCTGCCTAATGGAGTGCAGGCATTCACTTGGCCTGTCCTGGTTCCCCAAAAGTCCAGTTGTCCATCTTGATAGCAACCTGTTGCAAGTGTTTCTGGTGCAGATCTAACCTTGGAGTCTTAGAGCTTCTTTTTGACATAGCCTCCCGATTAGGGGAAAACCCTGTGTGGTTTGACTTTCTTCAGTGGCTCCTGTGGATTGTGGGGGTGGTGTGTGTGTGTGTGTGTGTGTGTGTGTGTGTTGCGTATGTCGGGATAGGAAGAAAGGAAGGAAGGGGGAACTGAAATTAGAAAAGGAGCCAAAGAGCGGCTGCTGGTGAAAGATGATTACAGCTCATTTCAAGGCCACTTCCTGCATGCCTATGATAGGACAGTAAACAAACGCCTCTTCGGAAGCACAGAAACGGGCAGGAACTAATGTGTGGAAGAGAAGGGTCATGGCAGGGTCTAACTTGGCCTGGCAAGAGGAAGCTCCTGGTCACATGGCCCTGGGAATCTGTAGCCTTGTGTGCATGTGAGAGAGAGTTGAGCCGATTTTTTCTTCTTCATCCTTTCTACCATCCACCCTATAGATAAGCGATCTCGTTTCTTCTCCTGCCCTCTTCCCCCCATCACCTTCTGGACAGTTGTGTGACAGTATCAGATGGCTGCTTTGTCCCCTTCCACATCCCTCCCAAGAATGCTTTGGGCATTCCTAAGGTCATTGTAATGGCGAGGGGCCTCCAGCCGGGACTTGACATCCTGCCCTCTCCCATTGCCAATTTATGGCCCATGAAAGTTAACCACAAGGCCAAGCTCCGCTCCTGCTGTTTCTAGATCTCCCCAGGATGATGGGTGTCTCTGCCTTTCTCCTTCTGCCCTGGCCAGAGTTCTCCTTCTTTCCCCGCCCTGCCAAACCCTCAGTCTCCTTCGGAAGATTTGTTACTTGAAGGCCCTTGGTCTTGTTTCGAAGCTTGAACTCTTTCCAAAAACACCAGAAGCACATTGTTCTGCTCGGATGCTGAGGTCCAGCGCCGAGGGCCTTCTGGCGGTTCCCTCATTGCGAGAAGCAAAGCTACAGGGAACCAGGCAGAGGGCCTTCTCGGTAGTAGCACCCGCCCTGTAGAACGCCCTCCCATCAGATGTCAAAGCGATAAACAACTACTTGACATTCAGAAGACATCTTAAGGCAGCCCTGTTCAGGAAAGTTTTTAATGTGTGATATTTTAGTGTATTTTTGGTTTCTGTGGAAGCCACCCAGAGTGGCTGGGGAAACCCAGCCAGATGGGTGGGGTACAAATAATAAATTGTTGTTGTTGTTGTTGTTGTTGTTGTTGTTGTTGTTGTTGTTATACACTCTCAAAATGGTGCTAGGTCCAGTGCTAAAGAGCTGGTGGAAATTATGCCTTGTGCATAGCAAATACCTTATCACATTGGTTAAGGTTTTAGAGCTGCCTTCCCCAACGTGGTGCCCTCTGGATGCTTTGGACTACAATTCCCAGCCTGGCAGGTAGTTAAGGATGAGTGGTAGTCCAAAACATCTGGAGGACATCCTGTTGGAGAAACTTGTTTTAGAGACTGCAGAGATGGAGAAGTTAATGAAGAGTATCTAGTGGGGGAATGGGCACTCACTCCCCATTACAGTGATGGAACGTGAAGTCCCATCACACTTCATACTAACAAGAACCATTTTATCATAATTTTCCTTGCATTTCCAAAACGTAATGTTAAAACGCTCCATCCCATTGATGATCCCTTTTCACACATGAGAACAAAGCAGTTTGGGAGCTGCTACCCTGTAGTGTTCTCTCATACTGTTGGAGAGTATGTGGGGTGTGAATGAAGAAATATTGTGGGCTCTGCCTTTCTCCCAGCAGACTGTCAACTGTTTGAAGATGGGTCAGATGGGGGGGGGGGGAGAGAGAGAGAGCCATGTCATCGGTCCCTCAGGTGTAGTAGCTTCATTCTTATATCCTCTCCAACTGGGGTCACTCCACAAGGAAGTGAATCATATACCACTTACATGCATGGAGGAGTTTCTGGGGCATCATGACAGAAATTGAACAAAACTGAAAGCTGCCTCTTTCAGTTTGGAGATGGTGTGTCCCTGATGTGGTCATTCATTGTTTGCAGACTGCTCCATGGGTGTTGCTATGTCCCAGGTGCTTGTTGTACCTTATGTAGAATCATAGGATTGTAGAGTTGGAATGTATCCCCAAGAGCCATCTGGACCAGCCCCCTGCAATGTCCATCCAACCTCTGTTTAAAAGCCTCCAATGAAGGAGAGTCCACCATCTTCCAAGGTAGCCCGTTCCATGGTCAAAGAGCTCTTACCGTGAGACAGTCTCTTCCTCTTTCTTTCAGTGCATCTAGGCAGCAGAGGTTCCAAGTAGACTGGGCCTTTGAATGGGTGAGAATAATCTGCTCTGATCCTCCTTTGCTTGATGGGGCTAATATAGTGGCCGGAGAAACTTCAATTAGGAAGTCCCTGCTCTAGTGTGTGATCCCTAGGTGCCTTTAGGCATACCATTCCCCTCTCAGCCTTAACCACCTCCATTTGTTGCACTGGGAGATAATAATATTAACTTGCCTTGCAGGGTTGTTGTAAAGATTACAACAAGACAATGCACGTGAAACATGCTGAATGCTTGAAAATACACCACACAAGTGTTAAGTTATTGTTACGTTGATCTGGTGACCAGTGTCATAGCCCAGTGGTAGAGCACCTGCTTTGCATTCAGAAGTCCCAGGTTCAATCCCTGGCATTTCCAGGTAGGGTTGGGAATGTCTGCTGCGTGAAACCTAGAGAACTGCTGACAGTCAGTGTAAAGGTAAATGACCCCTGGACGGTTAAGTCCAGTCAAAGGCGACTGGGGTTGTGGTGCTCAGTGGTGAAGCACTGGGAATGGCGTACATCCGGGGGCATGGCTGGCACGGATCCCAGGGGCGTGGCATGCCACCTGTGGGGGGCGTGGCATGTGTCAAGTGGCGAGCGTCCCGGGGCGTGAGGGTCGAGTGTCCAAGCGGTGAGCGTCCTGGGGATGCGTGACGAGTGCCAAGCATCCCGGGGGGTGGGGGCGGCTGCGGTGTTACTCCCCAGATGGCACCCAGGGGGGACCGCACCCCCCACCTTTGTCTGCCAGTGGCAGTGCTCATCTCGCTTTCAGGCCAAGGGAGCCAGTGTTTGTCCACAGACAGCTTTCCAGGTCATGTGTCCAGCATGACTAAACCGCTTCTGGTGCCACGGAACACCATGACAGAAACCAGAGTGCATGGAAACGCTGTTTACCTTCCCGCCACAGTGGTACCTATTTATCTACTTGCCCTGGTGTGCTTTCGAACTGCTAGGGTGTGCAGAAGCTGGGACAGAGCAACAGGAGTTCACCCATCACAGGGATTCGAGCCATTGACCTTCTGATAGGCAAGCTCAAGAGGCTCAGTTGTTTTGTTTTGTTTTAATGATATTTATTGAGAATTTTAAAGTTACAAAGAAAAAAGAAGGAAAAAAAGGTTTAGACCACATAACCAACTGAGCCACATCCCTCAAATTTCATTTTCTTCTTATCCTCTTCCCCAACCCCCGTCCCAAATCTTGGACTCCCATAAATGAAGCTGCTATTTCTGTTGTATACACATAAGTGAGAAGAACTGCTAACTATACTTCTTTTTTTCCTGCCAGGCTCTGTCCATGGCAGGGTTGCTTCTAACAAATTTCCCAAGTGGACAGACTCCAGAGGCTTTGGGTTATTTTTTTTCTTTCTTTCTCTTCTTCAACAAGTATTGTGTAAGAGACAATGCGCTCCCCCCCCCCATGGAAAACTTTTTTTTCTTTAGCTCACTGGCTTTGTATAATGCTGTCTTCAGAAGTAATGAGAGAGCAGGGGGTGGGAGAGAGGAGAGGGGCTTCTTAAAGGCCCACAGCTACTTTTTAAAGCAAGTAAATTCTCCTTTCCCCACAATTGCATTGAATATAGTACAGAAGCACATTCACCTGCAGGACACCCCCCCAAAAAAAAACCCCCAAAAACTTCTCTGAAATTGCTTTGGAAAGAAAAATGAACAATGACCTGAGCAGCCCTTCATTAGAAGATCCTTCTTAGAGGCAATATTCATTCTTGGCCTGAACAGCCCTGTGGCTGATGCCCTGTTGCCCTGGGAATGTCTTTGGCTCATTAGGAGCCTTTCTGCCTGATCAGTCTGCTGTGTGATTAAATGTATGTTAATTCCTCCTAGTTGGCAGCAGGTCACCAGAGGGCTGTCCTCCCTCCATGCGCCACACTTGTGGTGCTGCACTTCCTTTTAAAATAAAAAATAAAAAAAATATATTCAAAATTATAACAAGACATATTATCCAAAAACATACAATCCTTGTCCCCCCCCCATTTTTCCTCCCTCCCCCCTCCCACACAAAACCCACCCACCCCCACCCCCCGACTTCCCTCAGTTCCAGTCTTTGGTTTCTCTAAGAATGCTGTTTTCTGCATGTTACAAAGTCGTATAGATCCTCAAACTATTTAGCTGATTATTATCAATAAAAGGTTTGTGAATGTTTATTCAAAACCTGCCAAGGAGTCCAGTTCGGTTTGTTGCATCTTCAGATACTTTGTAAAGGGTTCCCATTCATCTTTAAAGTCACAGTTATCCTTCTCCTGTAGCTTATATGTCAGTTTTGCCAGTTCTGCATAGTCCGTCAATTTTTCTTGCCATGATTCTTTAGTTGGGGTTTCTTCAGTCTTCCATCCTTGCGCTACCAGAACTCTCGCAGCCGTTGTCGCATACATGAAGATATTTTTCAACTTTTTTGGCAGGTCTTTCCCCACAATCCCCAATGGTGCTGCACTTCCAAAGCACGATCTTTTTGTATACCTGGAGTGGGGAGCCCTGGCTTAGAGAATTGGTTTGCTTCAGCTCTATGGAGTGACGCACATTTGCACCAAAGCCTTGAGCACCAAATGGTTACGGTTTGCGTTGCAATTAGAGGCAGGCGATGCCGCAGCTACCCCTGCTGTTTTAAGAGTTTTTAAATGTTACTTTCAATGGCTTGGGGACCTGTGCCTTCCTCTTATGGTGTCCACATGAGCAAGTGTTGCATAATGGTTAGAGGGTTGCACCAGGATGGGGGAGACCCGGGTTCAAAACTTTTGCCATTAAGCACGCTATGTTTCTATCGGGCCAGTCACTTGCTCTCAGCCAAACCTCCCTTGCAGGGATGTTGTGGCAATAAAGTGGGTGAGAGGAAGAGAACCACGTGTGTCATCTTGAGCTCCTTGGAGGAAAGACGACTAGAAATGTAACCAATTATTTTACTTCTCCTAATTACGATTTCTAAGTAGAAGCAAACATCTGGACTTTTATTTTGCTTCCCTGGCCCTAATCCAACAGTGCTCATAGCATTTTGTATGAACTTTTTTAAAAAAGGCATTTAAAAAAATTGGTGGGTTTTTAAATCGGCGTGCTCACTCTCTGCACTACTTCCAATCAAAGAAAAACGTGGGTCAACCGACTAAAGTTAAATGTGAGCCCTGCAGCTTTTTCCACCCCCTCCTGACTCAGTCACTAAAATGCACTTGTGCCCCACTTTCAGTCATCAAAACAGAAAGGCTTCAGGAGTTATATTTATGCTGAGAGCGACATTTGGATGTTGAAGGATGTCAAAGCATTGCTGTGGTTTGAATGCATACTACCGCTTGGACAGATAGTATTCCTTGAGTCTACGGTATTTTAATGGGTTTACTTGGCAAGGCAAGCTATGCAAATGTTGGCAGCATGTGAAGAGTATGTAGACTCCTCTGGGTAACGAGTTCTGGATTTATCCCTGGAAGAACTGCGTTGTTGCTTTAGTGCTACAACTACTTCTATCTTTTAAATTTAGCTTATTTTAAAGTTTTTCAACAAAAGCTTGTTCACTTAGTGGCTTTGTCTGGGATCATCATCTGGCTTTCCATTTACTGAAACATTTGCTTCCCTTTGTCCGAGCAAGCTAAAAGCACTGAAATAAAAAATAAAAGCTAAACCATTAATTGGCCACTTGTTCATTGCAGCCAGACTGACATTGCGCAAACACTGGAGAGACTTATAATGTGTGCTATTGGACTACAGGTGTGATATTTAGCCCTTGTGGAAATAGTGACCCAAAATGATATTTCTTCATGGTATTAAAAAAATCAAATAAATTTGTTTTGACTTGGCACTCACGTATTTTTTATGTTAGCAATAAGGACCAGAGTAAGAATCCATTGTCCTATTATGCTGGAATTTGGGATGCATGGTGCTGTATTGTTTTTTATTATTTACACACACAACTTTATTGTGGTCCATAGACCCATTATGACTGTACTTGATGTGTTTTTCTGATTTCCGCCCCCTCCTAGGTAGACTGCAGTCATGCCATGTGCTGACACAATGACAGCGAACACAGTCGCCGGCGTGAGCATCAAGCCTAAGACCAGTGTTTGCAACGCTATTGAGAGGTGGGTAATTTTTAACGTCCCTTTCAAAGTGGCTTCTAAGGAGAGTAAGGAAAGAAATGATGACGTCTCATTGGTCCTAAATTGCGCTTCTGAAATGAGAACAGTTTGAGTAGTTGCCCCTCACTTCCCATTTTCTGAACTAGAGACGAGCACTGTGAGCCTAAATACATGTAGCTGGGAGTAAGACCTCTGCACTCTGTGTCCTACCACTGAGCTTTGGCCCTTCTGGTTTGCTGCATCCCTCCTTCGTAGGTGTGCTAGATGTCAAATGTTTTGTTTTGGTTTTTTTAATTACATGCACTTTTCGGTGACATGTTCTGTTGACTTGACTTCTGTTTATAAAGTGGGTGGTGGTTAATTTTAGTATCTGTCAGTAATGGTAGCTGCTTCCCATGTTTATTGTCTTATTGCGACTGTAAATAGCCCTGGAGGTACCACTATGGAGGTGAAAAGTTGGGTAGAAAGGTTTTTATAATTAAAATACGTGGCAGGAATAGCTGGGAGAGAGGAAGCAGTTGGTTCATAATGTGTATATGGCCTGCTGTACCCCTTAAGCTAGGGATGCAGGTGGCCTAGGGCTTGCCAATCGGAAGGTCGGCAGTTTGAATCCCCACGACAGGGTGAGCTCCCGTTGCTCAGTCCCTGCTCCTCCCAACCTAGAAGTTCGAAAGCACGTCGAAGTGCAAGTAGATAAATAGGTACCACTCTGGCGGGAAGGTAAACAGCGTTTCCGTGCACTGCTCTGGTTCGCCAGAAGCGGCTTAGTCATGCTGGCCACATGACCTGGAAGCTGTACGCCAGCTCTCTTGGCCAGTAAAGCGAGATGAGCGCCGCAACCCCAGAGTCGACCATGACTGGACCTAATGGTCAGGGGTCCCTTTACCTTTACCCCTTAAGCTAGCTGCACACAGTGTACTGCTATAGCAATACCCTTTTTTTTAGCAAGCTTGTGGAAGGGTTTTGAACATGCGCTACACAAAATGGGATTCTGTTGATCTGAAGAACCCACTTAAAATCTCAAAACACAGGCTCACATTAGTGCAGAGATAAGGGGAGGTAGATGCAGAATGAAATTGATGATTAAGATTTTTAGATGAGTGGGGTAAAGATGCAGCTGGATTTACTGCAGCCTGGCACTCTCCAGATGTTTTTTACTTTTGCAACCCTCATCTGCTTCAGGCTGGCTTGGGCTAATGGGAGTTGTTGTCCAAAACATTTGGAGGATGCCAGGTCGACAGAGGTTGTTTTAGTGAGGAAAAGGGGGTTGGATACACAAGTATGCCTCTTTCAAGGGAAAAGTAAAGGCAGAGAGAGGAGAGCAAACCTATGAAGACTGCAGGAAGGTTAAAAGTTATACTATAAGATCATGACCAATCAGAGAGCAAGGAACGTGGATGTAAAGTTCCTCTGTCAATTTTTCTACCTTCATTTCTTAGGAGCAGGTTTAAAAGTCTAAATAATACAACCACAAAGGCAGAACTTTGGTGCAGGCCTTCAAAGAGGAAGTGCTTGGAGACTGTTACCATCACGCCCAAACTGGTACAGAAAGCTGAGCCATCTCCTGTGGTAGAGAGCACACTGAAGGCGCTGGAGAACTTGATGTTGGATCCGAGGATAGACTGCATTCAGCAGAACATGCTCAGTCCCAAGATGATCATTGCCGACCCTTCTGTAGAACTAAACATCCGAGAAAGCAGCAAGATTATAAGGAAGCAACTGGGAGGTGCTCCAAGCCTGCGGGCTGTTGGGAAAGCAACTTTGAAAAGCAAGCCTTCGAGCATCAAGGACAAGATTTCGGAGTGGGAAGGCAAGAAGGAAGCTCTGTCTCCTGCGTTGGCGTGGAAGGAGGAAGAGCAAGGAGTTAAAGAGGAGCTCAGTTCGTTTTTGGGCGCGGTGGAGAAGATGACCAGGGAAAATGCAGCGGTGAGGGACGTGGACGCCAAGAGGCTTGTAAGCTGGCAGCTGGAATGCAAAGGCGCAAGCAAGGAGAACGAGAGGAGAATCGGGGTGCTGAAATGTGTTGGGGAGAAGAAAGCAGACATGAAACTCAAGGAAGATGAACCCACTTCCAACACTGGCAGGAGCACCGAGTTGAAGGAAGGGAAGACGGAGGTCCAGAAGGAGAACGTGTCTGTCCTGAGTCAGGTCAAGAAGCTGGAGCAGGCCTTGAAGGGAGGAGCATCGGCAGAGCTGCAGCCCCAGTTGCCAGGTACTTACTATTCCCCGCACTGCCTGCAAGAGAAGGCGGACGAGGGGCAGAGTCCCTCTGAAGGCCAGGAAAGCCGGACGGAGCTTGGGAAACGGCTTCTAAGCTGGGACTCCGAAGCTGGTGAGCCTATCTTTGGGACTCTGGAAGAGGTGAAAGCATCCCGTGCAAAATGCAAGCCCGGGAATGAGGAAAATGTCTACACAGAGCCAGGATTGCTTGATAAGAGGCCTTTTATCAATCCGCTGCCCAAGCCTCGGCGGACTTTCAAGCACGAGGGCGAAGAGGGGTGGATTCCGCCAGTTAGGAATAAGCGAAATTTGCCCCCTCTGCCTTCTATTCCACCTCCTCCCCTCCCTTCTTCACCCCCTCCTTCGGCCGTCAGCAGAAGACTGAGGAATGGGAAGCATAAGGCGAACACGGATCACAGGTATCATTCCTACTTTTTGTTCTAAACTGCTGAATATGGAATTCTTCATATAACTCCTACATCCAATATGTGTTGATTCCTTTCAAACTGTTGGCCAGGTATGTGTGGATCGTGTTTTCCTCATTTGATAACGGTCAGTATTTTGATGTGGCTCGATGCAGCCAAAAAGCTTGGGGTTCAGTTCTGGTCAGAATTGGCTTGCTGTGTGCCAAGACTGATTTTCTGCTAGACTTCACTGTGTGCAAGAAAACTTACATGGGGGAGAGAGGGGGAGGGAAATAGAGCATAAATTGGAGAACCAGTTTATATGGTGAATCGCTAGTTTGCTTTGAGGGAGAGTTTGGCAAGGGACTGAGTGGCACACACTCTGCTTTTGTTTGTAAACAGATGGAAAGAGAGGACTCAATGCGTTCTTCCCTCTTTGAAGTTTCATGCATATGAACTTCTCAAGCAGCGGTGGTTGATCTGTGACCCTCCAGATGTTGCTGGACTCCCAGCTTCCATCAGCCCCAATAGTCAGCAACAATAGGAGTTTCATTCCAACAAGATCTGGAGGGCAACAGGGTTAGTCCAATGCCCCCAAACCGAAGGTGACTATCTCGCCTGGCATTGACTGGCAGAGCCTGCCCAAGGATTTAGGCCAGGTATGGGAAACCTTTGCTCATCTAGAGGTTGCTGAGCTGCAGCTGTGATCTTCCCTGGCCCTTGGCCACACTTGCTGGGGCTGATGGGAGTTGTAGTTCAGCAACATCTAGGACCAAAAGAATCCTACACCTGTCTTAGGCAGAGAGAGGTCTCTGCACAGTTCTGCTATCTGAGATCCAGCCTACATGTGAACTTAACCCCCTTAAGTGCTGGAGATGTGTTGGTTAACCCTTCCTTTTCTAACTGCTCCCTCCTTGCTCCCACCACCTAAACCCCAGACCCCAGTGTAACTTGGAGACACAGATCCTGCTGAAACCAGTTCATTGGGGGAGGTGGTGATTTCCAGCGTGGGATTGGGGGAGGGAAGCACTTGGCAAGGGAAGGGCTATTTATAGTGGGTAACTCAGTCAGTAGAGCCTGAGACTTAATCTCAGGGCCCTGGATTTGAGCCCCACATTGGGCATTGCAAGGGGTTGAACCAGATGATCCTCGTGGTCCTTTCAAATTCTGTGATTATATTCTATTACCTATTATGTGCAACAAAAGGGCTATAGTTAACATGATGGTCGATGTTGCAATCTGTAATTTTGCCTTCAGACTGGAAGGGTTGAGGGCCTCTAAACTAGGCCACTCCTAGAAGTAAGGAACCATTTAACTCCATGGCTCTCCAACAGTTAAGCAGGTTTTTGTAAAGAGGTGCAAGCTCCTCCCTGACCTTTCCTGATCCAGTATTGGCCTGCATCGCAGCTAAAGCACGGAGCAGACTCAAGTGCATCAAATTGACCTATGTTCGTTTTATGTTAGCTTGCCCATCAACATACATGGCACTTCACTAAAGGGTCCCTTCCCTGAGGAGTTAGCAGTCTAAATATTGACACCTAGGAGGCAACAGAGAGGGAAGAAATGGAGGCAAAGTAAATAGACAAACCAAGTGGATGTATTTCAGTGAGTATGAAGACTAATGTACCAAAGGCTTCAAGACACATTTAGATTTGGGGAAGTGACTTGAAGGAATGGAAAGAGGGGGGAGGGAACATCATGCAGGTGTTCTGAGAGGCAGTTCCAAGTGCATAGAAGAGCAAGGGAGAAGGGGCAGAATCTTTTGGGTGAACAAGAGATCTTTGAGTGGTGGAGCTCAAGGAGGAAAGATGTGCCAGGATGTAAGAACGGTGAGATGTGGGGATCACAGAATTGAGATCTACAGTATCGGGGGGGGGGAACCTTTACAGTTGTGGTTTAACATGAGACAAATGTGTGAAGATGCAGTTCCTACCCTGCTGACTAAACCTGTAAATGGTATTTCATATGTCAACTTATTAAAAGCTGTGCTTCTCTCTCTACCCCACAAATGCCACAGGAAGTCCTATGAGTTTGAAGATTTGTTGCAGTCCTCTTCCGAGAATGGGCGGGTAGATTGGTATGCCCAGACCAAGCTGGCCCTAACGCGCACTTTATCAGAGGAAAATGTCTATGAAGATATTTTAGGTAGGCAACTTTGAGTGATGGGCAGCCTGATATTTAAGACCTAAGTAGTTAAATCTCAGTTCATTTGCTCTCCTAACTTTATGTTAAAGTCTATTTTAGAGCAGCTAGAATTTAGGGCAGTGTTCTGTTAGAAGTAGTTGTTGTGTGTGTTACGAGTGGGGGGGGTGTTGGGGGGCGGGGGGACGAGACGGGGTTCCTGTTGATGCTCAGAATTGCTTTGCCAGCAGAAATAATGTACATCACAAGATTACAACACGGGCACTATATTTTGGCTAGTAATAGAAAAGTAGTAAGAGCAGAAGAATATATACTGACAGTTATAACATTGCATGTACATAACATATCTAAAGGGGTATATGCACGCGCACACACAAACACGCGGCATAGATTAAGTTGGATGTTTATGTTAATCCCCAGCTAAAAGATGATCCAAAAGTGATTCACTTGATCTGAGGCTGTTGGGGAATAGTTAATGGGGTTTGAGTGACTTGTTAATGTTTGTCTTGCATTTGAAGTACAGGCCACAATCCAAGGCAGAGGAGTGGAGATTAATAGACTTAAGCACACTTGACTCTGTGTGTTGGATTGTGGCCATAGTATATTGAAGCACTGGACTTCAGTGCTTCCAGGTTGTTTGTACAGTTGCTCAACATACATAAATTCAGCAGGTGAAGATTTTCCATGCATAGAGTTTAAGCAATGGCGGGGGAGAAGCTTCACATACTTTGCAACATGCTAAACCGTCCAACGATAAGTCTTCCAGTTGCCTGTAGTGGGCAGGAAAAGACTAGCTGGACCTCGATCTTAAAAGCACTGATCTGGTAAAGGCAGCACCCAAGTTCTCCTTGAGCTGCTGAAAGGCTTGCAGTGTTGTGTGCTGATTATCTGCTGCCTCTGGCTTCCTATTCCAGATCCACCAGCAAAAGAGAACCCCTATGAAGATATTGAGACAAATAGCCGCTGCTTGGGGAAGAAATGTGTCCTGAACTTCCAAGCGTCTCCTTCATCTTCGGTCCCTGGCACACCCACAAAGGTATCCTGGTCTAACCAGTGTGACTTGAAAACCCAGTGCCCCAAAGTTATATGTTTTGGCTGGTATTGTGAAGGCAGAGTGGTGAGAAAATGGATGCCCTGCAGGGAACAAGATTACTGATTCGCCCTCTGATGTGGTTTCCTGTCTTGGATTAACTCCCTGGTGTAGTTTACTTCATGCCCAATGAGTTCTGTGATGTTAAGAGAGAGAGAATTCTATGTCACTTGAATCCTGATGGGTTCTGGGATGGTGCATTCTGGATTCCGTCTCACTGTGGGGTTTAATTGGCAGCCCTTGGCAGCCCACAGCCAAAGGCATGCAAGAATACTACAAGATCATATAAGAGACTGTGTTAATGTGATTGGGAAGGAATGGTGCTAGGAAAATGGGACACAACCCCCCCTCCTTTTTTTAAATCGGTTGGCATTTCTCTTTGGCTACAAGCTGCCTAGCATCGATCTGAGATCTCTAGGCTTCTAAGCACTTTGTTACAAAGCTGTGGGTTGTTTGCTCCTTTTTTGTCCCTTTTGGTGGGTATCATCCTATTTCTGCATTCTAATTCTACTGCTGTCTCAGTTCTTACTCCTGTGACACTGCCATCTTTAATTTTTCTACTACCTCACCAACATCCTGGGGTTGTTATTGGTGGTGGTTGTTTTCTTTCTCTTTTTTAACTATTGGCAAAATATTGTTGTTGTTTAGTCGTTTAGTCGTGTCCGACTCTTCGTGACCCCATGGACCAGAGCATGCCAGGCACTCTTGTCTTCCACTGCCTCCCGCAGTTTGGTCAAACTCATACTGGCAGCTTTGAGAACACTGTCCAACCATCTCGTCCTCTGTCGTCCCCTTCTCCTTGTGCCCTCAATCTTTCCCAACATCAGGGTCTTTTCCAGGGAGTCTTCTCTTCTCATGAGGTGGCCAGAGTATTGGAGCCTCAGCTTCACAATCTGTCCTTCCAGTGAGCACTCAGGGCTGATTTCCTTAAGAATGGAGAGGTTTGATCTTATTGCAGTCCATGGGATTCTCAAAAGTCTCCTCCAACACCATAATTCAAAAGCATCAACTCTTTGGCAATCAGCCTTTACGGTCCAGCTCTCACTTCCATATATCACTACTAGGAAAACTATTGGCAAAATAGTGGTCATAAAAGAGGAGTGGGCAGAAGGTGAATTGGGTTCTATTGGTAGATACCAGGGTGTGACTTACAGCAGACAAGCGAGAATTTCTGCAACCTCATTGTTTAACCATAGCAATGACACAAATGACCCCTTCATTTATCATGCTGAAATACCAAAAGGGAGGGTCATCATTTTTGTGTGGAAGAACTGTGAGCAAAGGTCACTTCTGGGACTCAGGGCAAATTCCCAAGCTCATAATTTTAATTTTTTATGCGCATGTCTTTTGCTCCTGGCTCTGGTTGGCGGATCTCCGGCTTCTTATAAAAACAAAAAGCAGAAGTAGATTTCACAAAGGTGAAGCCTGGCCGCCCTTGCCATAAAGTAGTAAAATGAATGACTGACAGTAGAGCAAAAATGTGGGAAACCTTCCATTGATTGGTACAGACAGCATAAGGGCACTTGGGAGCTGCCCTTGAACTGTTGAGTAGCAAGAGAGTCATGTTCTGCTGCAGCTGTGCTATTGCACTGACTTTTCTGGGAGTCCAGGAAATATGGGCACACAGGACACACCTGGGTGGAGTGTCTTGGAGCACATCCCAATAAGTTGTTGTCATCTAGGGAGCAAACTCTGTGTTGGGACGTGTCCTAATTCCTACCTGTTCTGTGGGTGATATATAGGAGTTGAACAGGGAAATGCAGACCTTTCTAGCTGGATGAGGAGAGGCATTCTGTTTCTTTTTAGGAATGAGCTGGCCATCACAGTCTCTGGTTTTGTTAAGTCTGGTGAAGAGACTCTGTTGAGCTCACTGCCAATTGCAGGCTTGGGGTGGGGGGTGAGCTGCTGAGGAAACTGACCATGGCATCTAGCTCAGTGTCATTAACTTAGGGAGCTCCAGACCCCAGGCACATGGATCAGATTTAGAAACTGGACCCTGGATGAGTCAAAATAGAGAAGTGCGGGTTGCCGGATGCCTTGCAACATGGTTTGATGTTGCTAAAGTGTGCTAGGTGCTGCACAGAGTATAGCGGACACGCATAGTCTTTTCCAAAGTGTTTTAACTGAAGGGGTGGGAGGTGGGAATCCTCTTGCACTGAAGATGAGGCTGAAGGCACAACCAGCAGGGAGAAGTGGTGAGAAGTTGAGAGTCCATCTCTGTTGCGAGCTTGCAAAAAGAGGCATTGCAATACTGGTACTATTAATTATTGCATATATGGATATGCGGTTCAAAGGAGTGGGAAGAAATGATTCCATACAAAATGTTTTAGAAGACCTGCCTTTCTTTAGTCTGGAAATGTCACCCATTGGATTGCAAAACAGTCTTGTTATTGCAAAAAGGTATTGCTATTTCCTAAAAATGTTGAAAAAGTAGTCTTTTGTTTGTTTGCATTAACAAAGAAACCAAGCTAAGTACCCATCGCATTCATTGAGGTTTTTTCCAGTTTGGTTGTCAGCTTATAATAATTCTTCCCCGCTGCTGTTCCCCAGATTAAGATTAGGCTTGCTGTTCCCTCGGGGTTTGGGGTTTTGAGAATGGAAAGGAAATAATTTCTGGAGCAGTTACCAGTACACAGAGAGCTTATTTATGCTCACACCAACCTTTCAACAGTTCCAAAGGTCGCTGAGTAAGTTTCATGGCTAAGCCAGGATTCCCATTTGGGTTTCCCATGTCGAAACCCAGGACTTGAACATCAGAAGACCCACGAACAGGTGCCAGACCACTCTATTATTACTGGGTAGAATCAATCGCTAAATGACAGGGTTAGGGAATGTAGCAATCCCTAAATATGCAACTTCGGGACTGCTTAAACTTTTCTCTGAAGCAATTGTTAAACGGCCACAGCCTGACAGACTACTGGCCCGTGTTACTTTTGGTCCGATGTGGTACAGTAGCTCTTTCATTCTCCCATACAAATGTCTTTGGTTGCTTGGTTTTGCTGGCTTTTTTGTTGCTGCTGCTGCTACAAGGCTTGCCAGGCTGGGTTGCACAAGCAACAAGACTTCTTTCTCTTATGAGGACGAGACTCTGCTGTGAGTTTGGCACGATGTGGAATCAGAGTCTCTCCTATTATCTTGCTGGGCCTTCCTGTGAAAATCAAAGTATCTGCTGAAATTTATTAGGCCAGAGATGACCTGCCAAGAAGTATTGTAATAACGTTTCTGCTTTGCCCGCTTGGGGTGGGAGTTACTTCTGCCGTGGAGAAATGCAACATCTCCGATTAAATGCTGCCGCCTGTTTTTCCCCTGTTCCCGTCTGGCCTACGCAGCTGCTCTCCAAGCCCATCTTCTTTCGGCAGAATTCGGAACGGCGGAGTTTCAAGTTATTAGACATACGGAAATCAAACCGAGACGGGACATGTTCTCCTTCCAGAATCAGTCCCCCTTCCACCCCTAGTAGCCCTGATGATACTTTCTTCTCCTTGGGTGATACTCAAAATGGCAAGAGGAGGAGAAAAATTCCTAAGGTAACCCACACAGATATTCTCTCTCTCTCTCGGTTGTTGTTTTTTTAGGGGAGGGGCAGGCAGATAGTGAAGACTGAGAATAAGCATATGGATATGATGTCATCAACCTTAACAGGATATGCTGAAGGGCTTGGAATTTTAATTTCTGTCCGCTCCGTACGGGCCCAGCCAAAAACTTTATGGATCATTGTGAGATGAAGTTGTAAATTTAAGTTGTCTGCTATTGAAATAACCACCTATTGTGGATGTAAAATGGATCACATGTTCCCCCTCCCCGCTTTGGGTTGAGCCAGTCTTGTGAAAGGATGTATGACTGATGTACCTAAGTCAGAAGGTGGAGAACTGGTGGCTCTCCAGATGTTGGTGGGCTCCAATTCATATCAACTCCAGACAGCAGGGCCAATGGTCAGGGAGGTTGGGAATTGTTCTCGGGCAACATCTGGAGAGCAACAAGTTCCCCATACAAGACCTAAGGTAAGCATTGAAGTTTGTGATGTGTAAAGAAGGCCCTTGATCCATTACTTTAAGTCTAAATTGGAAGAAAAATACCTCCAAAGTAATAGCACATTCCAAATTATCTATGCAGGTTAAATGTACATTAAATAGTATGTGCAGGAAGGTAAAATATACATGCACCTGGTAAGCCTACCTTCACCAAACCGGAGAGAGTCAGTTTCACATCCCAAATTTACAGATTAAAGGTATTTTACAAATTAGCTGTGTGGATTACATGTTTTTCTAAAATTTGCTTAACTTGCACACTACTTTAAGAAAAATTAAAAATACAGAATTGTGGAAGATTCTCACCAAGAGAAAGAATACTTGGAGCAGAAGGCTAGAAAGGGCCAAAGGAAAATAACTGTGAGGAATTAGCAGGAAGGGAGAAGGGATTTTCAGTTATCTTGACTTGTGGATGGAGAAAACGCTGACTTTTCTTCTCTATGTTAAGCAGCTGGTGTTAAAAATCAATGCCATCTATGAAGCGCGAAGAGGGAAGAAGCGAGTCAAGAGGTTGTCACAGTCCACAGAGAGCAGCTCAGGAAGAGGTAAGGAGGAAGTTTGTAGAGAAGGGACAGAAAGGCTTTGGGGTGTTTGCTTGAACTGTGTTTGGGGGTTCATTGTGGTTTTGTTCTTGTCCCCCCCGCACTGCCACCACTCTTTCTAATATTAAATAGCTGAAAGGGCTGAACAAATCTGTCTTATTTCTCAAGGTGCATTCATGCACTGAGCCTGCCAGCTCTGTATCTGTGGACGGGGGCAGCCTGCACATAAGTGCCCATGTGCATTGGGGATAAACAAAGGTTGTGAGTGCTCATGTGTTCAAGTGAATGCAAGTGGAAGCTCCCTGTGGATCTTCTCCACTCATCACTGGGATGGTCGGGAACTAATAAGGGGTGTGATGCATGTGAGGGTGTTAGGGTCAGGGCTTGTGTGAGTGTCTCACTCCCCCCCCCCCCACACACACTTTGACTGTATGCCCGTTCTGGCAAACACTCAAACACACCTTCAGTTTCTCAGTTTTCTAATCGTAACTTCAGGTCTGCACTTTTCTGCATCAGTTTTTGATTTATTTGTTTTAAGGAAGTCCTTCTCAATATATACATTTTTGTGTGCAATTACTGCCTAGCATACACCTTTTTTGTGAGCCATTTCTCCTAATGTGTTTTTTTCTGTATGTTATTTTCATTTCTATGTGCATCTTTATACACACTTTAATATTACAAGTTTTGTACACCTTATTTGGTTGGAGGGCTGCACCACAAAATTCAGGGAAATGAGTGTCTTGAAGGGCATCTGCGTTTTGATTTAGGAGGCAGTTACTATTTTTGTTTGTAAAGTGTAGAAGATCTTTATTCTCTTCGTCTCTATTTTCTGCTAGTTACAGATGAGAACAGTGAATCGGACAGCGACACTGAAGAGAAGCTTAAAGGTAAGAAAGCAAGAGTGTGAGCAAAAGAGAGGCAGATTTTTGCAATGGAAGTTCTGGGTTTGAGGAATGATTTGCACCCAAGACTCTTTCTTTCCCAAAGGCACCAAGATTTCTTTTTGTGCTTGCATAGACATTCAGATACTGTAAAAATGAACATGCAATTTACCTAGCTTTCTGAGAGCTGCACAGCCGATGCTGCTCTCCAGAATCACAGTTTGCAGAGAAGCTCATTATCTTTGCAACTCATGTGTAGTGCATCCCTGTGCAGGTCTAATGAGAAATAAGTCTTAAAATATTCCCTGGGTTCTACTCCCTCCTGAGTGCATGCATTCAGGTTTACAACCTTGATAAGGTGGAAATAAGGTTCTACCTTAATATTTTGGATTTGGACTTAATTTTCTTTTCTGTATGCACGTGCACATGTAATGAAGTGGGGAAGGGGCCTGCCAAAGGATCAGAGCGTGGGAAAATCACATTTGGGTGGGGGTGTTTAATATGCCTGTTTTATTTAATAATTTGTAGACTTAATGGGTTGGGTCAGGCTAAGTGACTTGCATGTAGGTCCCACTGAAATCAATGTGAAAAGTAAGTTGTAATTAAGGTCCATTGATTGCAATATTAACAACCAACTGCAGTGAACATAGTTTGGATCCAACCAATTTTTAAAAATTAATGGTACCATTAAACCAACACAGAAAATATTTTTAGCCTTTTATATTTTTCTTTTCAGAAAATGATCTTGAATTATGCAGTTAAATATATACATGCTCAACTCCTGACATGCTTTGACTCCTCCGACTGTATGTCACTTTGCTCTCTCTCTCCCCCGTTGTACCACAAAGTTCATGGTACAATGACTTCTAATATTACATTTCATCTTTGCCCTCCATATAATGTCGCTTTGCAGTTCTGCTTTTTTTTTTTTTTTACAATCCCACAAATAGTTCCTTTCCCCATCACCATCCACCAACCCTTCACCCCACCTTTGTGTTTGACTTCCAATCTACTCAATTACAATTTCTTTCCACTTCTATTACTTTCTTTCACACACATTTACCCTAATTTCATACTTCTTTTTCTATTACACATTGTTTTCCATCTTATTTGATATTTCAGTATTTGAAACGGAACTTGTTTATTCTAATAGGAGTTCTGATTTTTCGATATGATTTTGCAAGTATCTTTTAAACACCTTCCAGTCCCTATCTATCTTTTCTTTTGAAATCCTTCCAATTTCTTCCATTGTTTTGGATATATTGTAATACTCCAATAATTTGGCAAGCCACTCTGTCTTTGTCGGTATTATACCACTTTTCCAGTTTTTCGCAATCAATAGCCTTGCTGCTACTGCTGCGTATAAATATAAGGTCTTATCTTCTTCCTTTAGGCTTCCTGGTACCATTCCCAATAGAAAACCTTCTGGTGTTTTCCTAAATGAGTATCTAAACATTTTTTTCATTTCATTATATATTATTTCCCAAAATTGTTTGATGTTTAAACAATTCCACCATATATGTATCATAGTACCTTTTCCTGTGTTGCATCGCCAGCAGATATCGCCACAGTTTTTATTCATTTTTGCTATTCTTTCAGGTGTTAAATACCATCTATACAGAACTGTCGCTTTGCAGTTCTGTGGCATAGTTTGGACATTTTTCTGTCCTCATCATGGCATGAAGTAATACCAAACCCTTTAGATCATGGAGAATACATTGAGAAAAGGGGTGGAGGGACTTCAAAGCATTATGGGAATACTAAGTATGCAAAACAGTGACACAAACCTGACTTCCTTTGCCTGTCTTTGTATAGCTCACAGCCAGCGCCTGGTCCATGTGAAGTCTCGCCTGAAACAAGCCCCCAGATACCAAACCTTGGAGCGGGATCTCATCGAGTACCAAGAAAGGCAACTCTTTGAGTACTTTGTAGTGGTCTCGTTGCACAAGAAGCAGGCTTGTGCCCCATATGTCCCTGAAGTCACCCAGCAGTTTCCATTAAAGGTGGGCCATGTGAGTGAAGGTGCTCTTGCAGACTTTGGTCACCTCAAGTTGGTAGCTGGACAGAGAAACCACAAGGATTTTCTTTTTCCTGGGGTGAGAAGTACTTGCTTCAGAGATATGGTTGGAAATATCCAAAGAGGGGATGATCCAATAGAGTCACACATACTTCGCATGTAATGGGTCCTTGCAGTGCCAGATTATAAGCTAAACAAGCTATACAGTAGCTTAGGGCCCCACTCTCTTGGGGCCCCCCCAAAAAAATTAAAGGAAAAAAACTGGATGTACATTTCCAAAATATAAAATAAGTTCAACAATTACTTTGATAAAATACATATTTTGTTATGTGCAAATGGCTTTAGATACCTATTAGGTCCATAAATTACCATATAGCATAAAGGTAAAGGTAAAGGTACCCCTGCCCGAACGGGCCAGTCTTGACAGACTCTGGGGTTTGTGCGCCCATCTCACATCTATTGGCCGGGGGCCAGCGCTGTCCGGAGACACTTCCGGGTCACGTGGCCAGCGTGACAAAGCTGCATCTGGCGAGCCAGCGCAGCACACGGAACGCCGTTTACCTTCCCGCTGGTAAGCGGTACCTATTTATCTACTTGCACCCGGGGGTGCTTTCGAACTGCTAGGTTGGCAGGCGCTGGGACCGAGCAGCGGGAGCACACCCCGCCGCGGGGATTCGAACCGCCGACCTTTCGATCGGCAAGCCCTAGGCGCTGAGGCTTTAGCCCACAGCGCCACCCGCGTCCCTACCATATAGCATATATACCATATATTACCATATACCATAGCATATATTCAACACAAAAAACAGTGGCAATTTTTTGTTGACAAAGGACAGCTGGACATACCTTCAGTAGCTTAGGGCCCCATCAAACCTAAATCCGGCCCTGGGTCCTTGTTTCAATCCTTTGTCTCCAGTTAAAGAGAACGAGGCAGCAGGTGATGGGAAAGTCCTCTGACTGAGGCCTTTAGAAAGCTGGTACTTCTTAGAGAAATCAGCACTGGACACAGAGGACCAGCAGTCTTTACCTGGTGTAAGGCAGGTCCCTCTGTTCTTAGATCACCAAGCACCCTAACTGAAGGTATGGCTTTTAAAATGTTAGCATTACCTCTGATGGTGTGGTAGGGATGGCGCCAAGGAACTTGATGCATTTTGAAGCTGACTGCATGGAAGAATCCATAAACTTTGATTGGCAACTGGAGGGGAAAATATGCGAAGATCAGGTACGCTAGACAAGCAGCTGTCCAGGCAGAAGCTCAGTCTCTGCCATCACCTCTTTGTTTTATCTCAGAGCTGGGCAGAGAGGACAGTCCTTCAAGCTGTTTCACTCTCTTCTTCACTAATCTGAAACTAATCTCCTTTTTCCACTAGCTTGAACGTTCCTTCAAATTCATGAGGGAAGCAGAGGACCAGCTAAAAGCCATCCCTCAGTTTTGCTTCCCTGACGCTAAAGACTGGACACCCGTCTGCCAGTTTAGCAGGCAAGTTGCATCATAGGTTTTTCTTTCTTCTGCTCTCTCTCTCACCCACCAATAGCACCTTCCCGTCATCCAAAATAGTGCTGCCCAGTGGGGAACAGTGAGGCTCAAACAGAAGAAACCAGCTGGAGAAGCGAGCTCACTTTATGTAAGGCCAAGGAGAGAAAACCAAAACAATTGTCTTGTCCCAGATTCAGGTTAGAAGACCACCTAATCTAGCACAACCAAGTGGCCAACCTTTAGGAAGCTTGCAGGTGGGCATGGTAGAGATGGCCAACCTGGAACCTTTATCCCCTGAGTTGTGTAGTGGTTAGAGCAGGGATGGGGAACCTGTGGCCCTCTAGATGTTGCCACCAGACTACAACTCCCATCATCCCTTGCTATTGGGCATGCTGGCCGGGGGTTGATGGGAGGTGGAGACTAATAACCTCTGCATGGTCATCAGTTCCCCATTGCAGGCTGACAGTTTCAGGCTTGGCGATCCAGGCTAAAATCCCCCACTCATCCCTGATGATTGCTGGGTGTCTATGAGCCAGTCTCAATCTTTCAGCCTCCCCTACTTCATAGGGCTGTTGTGAAGATAAGCTGGGTCCCGTTTATGCTGCCCTAACCAACTTGTAAGAAAGACAAGATACCCAAGTACACTCCTTCTACCAACCTAGCATTCAAACATAGATCTCCCTTCTAGCAATCTGAAGGGCATTTTCAGAAATTCCCATAACTCCCATCAGCCCCAGCAAGCAGGGCTAAGGATGATGGGAGTTGTAGTTTGGCAACATCTGGAGGGCCAAAGGTTTCCCAACTCTCCTACTAAAGTACAGTGGTACCTCGGGTTAAGTACTTAATTCGTTCCGGAGGTCCGTACTTAACCTGAAATTGTTCTTAACCTGAAGCACCACTTTAGCTAATGGGGCCTCCTGCTGCTGCCGCACCGCCGGAGCACGATTTCTGTTCTCATCCTGAAGCAAAGTTCTTAACCTGAAGCACTATTTCTGGGTTAGCAGAGTCTGTAACCTGAAGCACATGTAACCTGAAGCGTATGTAACCCGAGGTACCACTGTATGTGTAAAAGAAAGCCTTGTCAAGGCAGAAGTCATTTTTATCTTCTGTTTATCTCTGTCCTTTCAGTGAGACTTTCTCATTTGTCTTGACTAGTGAAGATGGCAGTCGAAGGTTTGGATACTGCAGAAGGCTACTGGTAACTATCTTTAAGAATAATAAAAAGAAAACCCTTCTAAAAACAGCATGGTATCAAAAAAAGGTAGCAACCCTTCTGTGGTGTCAACACTCACCTCTTTTCCAAAGTGAAAAATGTAACTGAACAAATCTGCCCACAGAATGGCTGTGTTTAGATGTAAAAATAGGCCAAAGTTTATTTTGATGGGGACAAGCCCCACCTTCCCTCAGGCTAGCACTAGGGACACAGGTGACGCTGTGGTCTAAACCACTGAGCCCCTTGGGCTTGCCGATTAGAAGGTTGGAGGTTTGAATCTCCGCAACAGGCTGAGCTCCTGTTGCTCTGTCCCAGCTCCTGCCAACCTAGCAGTTTGAAAACACACCAGTGTGAGTAGATAAATAGGTACCACTACGGCAGGAAGGTAAACGGTGTTTCTGTGCGTTCTGGCTTTTGTCATGGTGTCCCGTTGTGCCAGAAGCCATTTAGTCATGCTGGCCACATGACCCGGAAAGCTGTCTATGGACAAATGCCAGCTCCCTCGGCCTGAAGCGAGATGAGTGCCGCACCCCATAGTCTCCTTTGACTGGACTTTATCATCCAGGGGTCCTTTACCTTTTTACTTTATTTTTCCCTCCCCCTCCTTTTCTGGTGCATCAAGGAGGAGTTGGGAAGCTCTTGTTTCTACTTTTGGTTAGCCACAGCTCATCGTGGCATCCAAACCCAAACAAACTTGGCAGTGTTTAGTTTGAAACAAGCCAATGTTACTTCACTGACTGCATTTTCAAAGACTCTCAAAAGAAATCCTTCTGGATCACACAGAAGTTTACACCCAGTAACATCCTTTATTAAAATTACCATAAGTTTACACTACCACCAAATGTACCTGGAATCTGTCTCCTTTTTAATCTAAAATGAAGTTGATCTGCTATATATTTTAGGGTGTAAACCTTTTTGAGAAAACAGAAACCATTTTTCCAGATTTATCAGTGGTGTATGGAATATAAGTTTTTTTTAATTATTTATTGGAATCAGCTTCCAAGGTTCATTCCTCACCTCAACCTCTGCCCAGTGGCCTCAATGGAGCAGCAGGGCAACACTTTCACCCATGCCCCTGCCATGCACACCAGCCAGATTAGAAGGCAAGAGGAGGAAGCAGATTGCTGTACCAGCCTTCAGTTGTTGTTGCTGCTGCTGCTGCAATCCAGCCCGACACAAGCATATCACAGCTTCTCCCCACCCCCAGAACTGCTGTGAAACCTGATGCAAAAAGAGTTTGAATTGCACCCTAATTTTGGATTATTTGGGGGGGGGTGAGCAAAGCCATCAGATTCCTTGAACCAATTAAACACAGGGTCCTATTCATAGTTAGTCATACTCTTGAGTACAGCCATTGGCACTAATAGACATGACTAATTTAGGTCCATTAAATCCAGTGAGTCAGCTTTGAGAAGAACTTGGTTGGATACAACCCATTGTAATTGTTCCGTCCTAGGTTAAGCTAGACACACTATGTTCCAGCCAAGTATCAAAACCACCAATTGCTCCTGCT
Source organism: Podarcis bocagei (assembly GCF_964188305.1). Taxonomy (NCBI): domain Eukaryota; kingdom Metazoa; phylum Chordata; class Lepidosauria; order Squamata; family Lacertidae; genus Podarcis; species Podarcis bocagei. The sequence continues at coordinate 25,251,068 of NC_138135.1, forward strand.
GCTTGATACTGTGCTATAAATCTAGTGTTGGTGATGATAAGGAAATGTCCAGAACAAACTGTTCATATGTTTATCTCACGCTTTTATTATTGTTATTATTATTATAGCTTTCAGTATTTCATCACAGTACCACAATTTCCTTTTTGCAACCAGACCCAAGTAACCATGTCTCTTTAAGATGCTACGGACTCTCAGTATTCAGTATCATTTAGTTGGAGAAGTAATGAGATTTCTAGAAAACGTGAATAATGTTTCTTTCATATTTTCAAGCTTTCGGAAGGGGAATTAGTTTGGGTGAAGCTGACTTCTGTGCTGAACACCGACTTGTTTCTCCTTGTTAACTACTGTGCATCTGTGTGGGTGTGTTTTTTTCTGTCTCTCTTGAAAGCCCAGTGGGAAAGGGAAGCGACTTCCTGAAGTTTACTGCATTGTGAGCCGTCTTGGATGTTTCAACCTCTTTTCTAAGGTAGATGGAGAAGGAGATGGACGATGTGGGCTACACATAAAGGGGGCGCTGGATGAAGATGATGTTTTATGCTTCTGGGACATCATTTAGAGCAGGGTGGAGAATAGAGACTTGCCCTCGCCTGTGTTCTGATTCCATGAGAACGTTTATCTGGATTATCTCTCTCGATAGCCCAGTGGTCCTGGACTTCAATTTGCAAAGAAACAAGTACAGTGGTACCTTGGTTCTCAAACTTAATCCATTCCGGAAGTCCGTTCCAAAACCAAAGCATTCCAAAACCAAGGTGCACTTTCCCAAAGAAAGTAATGCAAAATGGATTAATCCGTACCAGACTTTTAAAAACAACCCCTAAAATAAATAGCAAACACAGACAGACTTCAGCGTAGCACTCAGAAAGAAAGTGTGGCACTCAAATCTGAACTGTAACATTTCGGCTTCCGAAAAGTTTGCAAACTGGAACACTTAATTCCAGGTTTGCAGCGTTTGGGTTCCAAGTTGTTTGACAACTAAGCCATTCGAGAACCAAGGTACCACTGTACGTCTCTTAAGTCTTATGTGGATAACCTTGCTGTACTTATTAGCGAGTATGAAATAAGGATTTTTTCCAAAGTTCTTAAGATTCACCAGCTTTTTTGTAGTTTAATTCTTAAGTATATCTAAGAGACAGCTCTTGAAATATGTTATGAATCCTCTCCCCTCTATTCCTCTTTTTTAAAAAAAACAAACAAACAAGAAATCATTGGATTAGAATCTCCCAAAGTTAGATTTTTTTTTAAAGAAAGAATGTCTTGTTGCATCCTAAAGAGAGAGGAAAAACTAAAAGAGAAGTGGGAACTCAGTAAGAGGAGAGGACAAACGGATATGTCTTTTGTAGAAGATATTATTTGTTATACTTACCAGCTTTTCTGCCTTTTTAGATCTTGGACGAGGTTGAGAAAAGGCGTGGGATTTCCCCTGCTTTGGTACAGCCCCTTATGAGAAGCGTGATGGAGGCGCCTTTTCCAGCTCTGGGCCGAACCATCAGCATCAAGAACTTCCTACCTGGCTCCGGGACAGAAGTAAGCTCAAAACCAGAGTGAGGCAGCAAGTAGAGTGGTAGTCCAAAGAGAAGTCAATGTTAGCAGGCAAAGATGGCTCCTTAAGTACCTCGGGTGAGATTTTAGGCACCAGACTTTTGCCATCATAGGAAGCTGCCTTTATACCAGGCCAGGCCATTGGTCCACCAAGCTCAGTATGGTCTGCACTGACTGAAAGCAGACCTCCAGTGTGTTTCAGAGAGAGGACCCTGCTAGCCCTACCTGGAGATGTTGGGGGTTCAACCTGGGGCTTTTTATGCACAAAACAGACTCTCTCTGCATTAGCTTCATTCTTCATCCTTTTCAGGTGATAGAGCTGCGCCGACCACTTGACTCGAGGCTTGAGCACGTTGACTTTGAGTCCCTGTTCTCCTCGCTCAGCATCCGGCACTTAAGCAGAGTCTTTGCTTCCCTGCTGCTAGAGAGGAGGGTGATATTTATAGCAGACAAACTCAGGTAACAGGTTTTTGCTGCTTTTTTCTGTGCCTCACATTGTATAGAAAATTTACTATCTGTTCTGCTTGGGTTCCCCCTTTCTGATGCCCTTTCATTCATTCTCACACCGCCATTCTTGAACCCAGTATTCCAATGTGGCCTAGATATCAAGAGTGCCAGCTTACTCCCATCTTTCCGGACATAAAGAGGGAGAAATGAAGCTGCAAAACAATACCTCTTCAGCTCAGATTTCTGGAGTGCATATTCCCTTTCCGTTGGCTCCAACTCAAGCTGGGTTCACATGCTGACTTCTCTCTACTACCGACCACTGCTGCCTTATTTCAGGCAGCCTTTCTGTACGAGCAGGTATTTTCACACCTCCTCCACTAAGTTGTGCTCATTGCAGGAGTAGGAAACCTCAGGCTTGGGGGCCAGCTGGGGCCCCCTCCCTCCAGGCCCCACCTTTTATCAGCCTTTACCCTGCGCCTTTCTTTGAGTGCCTTTGCTAATCAGGAATGTGTCCTTGAACTGTGATGCTGCCAATCACTTGCCTGGTGTTATGGGCTGGTTGGATACGGAGGAATGGTGGGAGGAGCCAGCTGGTGATGCACCCAGAGAAGGCGGCTCAGAGGCAGGGGAGTGGTGGTAGGACGACAGTGAGTGGTCAGAAGGAGAAGACTGAGAAGAGGAGGTGTTGGAAGCTTGGAGGGGCAGTGAGCTGGGAGAGTGTGTGTCAGAAAGAAGTCCAGAATCAGAGGCTGAAGCTGAAGCAGGAGGGAGGCCAAGAGGCAGAGATGAGTCAGGCTGGGGAAGAGTCACGGGTGTCTCCCCCTCCTGCTGCAACAAGCTCCCCTCCCCCCCCCCCCCGATCTCCCAGAACCAGAAGAGGCATGAAAAGGAAGGAGGAGAGGTGACGCATGGATGTAGTCTCCGATTGCTGAGGAAACCCCTGGAGACTTAGGCAGCTGTGGGGAGACGGGGACCTTCAGCCTCGGCAACTGCTTCTCGGAGGCAAGACGTACTAGGGATGAGTTGTTGTGTTCATGATTCTCAGCCACGTCTGTGCAGATACTGTTTTTGCTAATCACCTCAACTGGCCAGGCAAAAACGTTCCTCTTTAACCAGGCCTTTGGTTGACTGACATTCAATGCCCTTTTAAAATGAGTGTGTGTGGAGGGGGTTATTGGGTTGTTCTTGTTTTTATTTTGATTATGTATTTTGTGATTTTATATTGTGGTTTTATCCTGTGAACCTGTAACCTGAAGCGTCTGTAACCTGAGGTACCAATGTACAATTGTTGTTGTTGTTAATAACTGGCACGGTGTCATTTACCTCCGGCTCGCTCCTAGAGAGAGATGTGAGTAGGAACCTGTGGCTTCTTGCGTGGCTGGAATGTACCCTACCTTAGAAAGGTTAGGTGTTATAGCTGTTACTCCGCCCACTTTAACCTCAGGTCCCACCCACCACGGATGTCTTTTCCATCCACCCCCACCCCCACCCTTGCCTATGAGGTAATGGAGACCTTAGGCAGAAAAAGGTTTCCACCCCCGACTTACTGGTTCCTAGTCCATTTCAGGGATATCTCAGGGATTTTGCTTTTCCAGTTGTTCAAAGGACAATACGTGGCACAATTTTGTTTTTTTTTAATTGTTGGGAAGCCTTTCAGTTCACCCACAGCTGTGCATAACCTGCATGGGTGTGTGGGACATCTTGGCCGAGCCTTCTGTGAATGGGTGTGGAGCAAGATTGCTTTCTCCTTGCAGGCAGACACCTCCCCATCCCTTATTTATCACTGAAATGTCATCTTAGTGGTGTCTGTACTGCATCATGGTTGAGAGATAATTGAGATTACCCTGTCAGTGGTTATGTGTGAAGGCTTATATGGCTTTAACTAAAATTAAATGTGTGGGGTTTTTTAAAGTATTAAGACAGATTTGAGGAGAATAGGAATGTCAGCATCTATTCACTAACAGAAAATTCCATATTTTAAAAGCCTGCAGTGTAACACCCCTAAGTACCAGAACCTGGGGATGTGTAGCATCAGATGCTCACCCCTTTCGCGTCCTATTTGTGAGCTTTTCAAAGCTAGCCACTGCTTGAGAAGATTCGCTGAATTTGATGGACCTTCGTCTAATGTGGCAATGCAATTCTTAGCATTCTTACCACTAGCTTAGGTGGCTGTTAGTTTATTGTCCGCAAGTGATCCAAGCAAAACCTTTTCCACCCACACGTTACGGGGGGGGGGGAGAGAAAGGGGGGGCAGATTTCTTTAAGATTTTCTTCAGCTGGTGCTTGGCACACGGCCATTTCTTAAACACTTGAGGATGGAGGGAGTTGAGTTCTCTCTTCAAGCCAGCAAGGCAAAACTTAACAGATGAGTAATGACGCTTATAAGCTCAAGATCAGCTTTCAACAGCCTGTCTGTTTTCACAATTCCCAGAAAGTCCTGCTGCATCCATGGGGCTGAGAGAAGGAAGGGAAAAGCTGTAGAGGTCTCTGCCATAAGGGGAGCCAAAAATTAATTCATCCGCCCCATTTGGGTGGGTTGTTTTTTTTTAAGGTGGACCAAAACAACATTCAGGCAAGCTATGGGAAAATAGAGTAGAGAATGACAGAGTACAGTGGTACCTCGGGTTACAGACGCTTCAGGTTACAGACTCCGCTAACCCAGAAATAGTATCAAGGGTTAAGAACTTTACTTCAGGATGAGAACAGAAATCGCGGTGCGGTGGTGCAGCAGCAGCAGCAGGCCCCATTAGCTAAAGTGGTACCTCAGGTTAAGAATAGTTTCAGGTTAAGAACGGACCTCCGGAACGAATTAAGTTTTTAACCAGAGGTATGACTGTACATCTGCATGCAATATGACCTGGAATCCTGAGAATCTTTGCTTTGAACATTAGGGGAGAAGTTTCTAGGCCTCATGGATGGAAGCAAAAGGCTTGCTATTTTATGTGGAAAAAATGTTAGAAGCTCAGATGTTCTGAATGAGAATTTGTCTCTATGGCCCAGCCATGTCACTGCCCCCTTCTGCTTCTTTCTTCTTGCCTGTCTGCTGTCCATCTCACTCCATCAAATGTTTTGCAAAAATGTGAATGTATGACTTTTTGAAGTGGTTTTTTCAGTCTTGAACAACGTGGATACAATCCAGCACAAAACACAATGGGATGGTGAACTTGGTGGGGAGGGGTCATGCTTAACTGTAGACAGGATTGTGCCTTATATTTGTTTCCCAAAAATGTGATGCTTATTCTTACATCCAAGAAAATATCCCACCTCCTCTCTATGTAAATTAAATTTCACAAACTTGGGGACATGAATTTGACTTTAAGGTATGTATTAGCCATTCTTCAGGCACAGCTTTTGCAACATCTTTCAGAAGGATTGAAAAACATTTACAATACATAAAGAGTAAATTAAATTATATATTTATAGGTAAACAATATTACCTATAGTATTACCTATCAGAATAGTAAAAGAATATATGCAAGCATTAAACAAAATAAGTAGTAAAACTAATAGATCTCCTAAGACCATGGCTGAAAAAAAAAGATTTTCACCTGGTTGGAGCCAAAAAGGAAGCCAGGACACCATCTCAGGTGTGGTGATAGTTGTTATTGGAGTCATTACATATTTAGTGGTGGGACTCCAGCTTTGAAATGCTCTTCCCAGAGTGGAGGGGATGAACAGCCTTGTGGCTTCTTGTTGTTGTTACAATATTTTTATTATTATTTGTAAACACACCCACCTATCATCTGACTGGGTTGCCCTAGCCACTCTGCACAGCTTCCAAGAAATATAAAAGCATAATAAAACATTAAACATTAACAACTTCCTTATACAGGGCTGCCTTCAGGTGTCTTCCAAAGATGCCTTAAAGGCTAACATCTTTATTAAGCCATAAGCTTCCACTGACTGCAGCCCACTTAATCTCAGTCGCTAGAAAGGTTTGACTGGCATCCACTCAGAAATATTTCTGGCACCAGCCAAAATCATGTGCCTCCCCCCAAATTAACTTTGTTAGAGATGATCTGTTTTATTCTGCTGTGTATATTAATTTTGTTTTTATAGATTTGCTGCATTCAGCTTATTTTTATGTACTTGTTTTATTGTGTTTAAAACTGCATAGTTCATTGAGGGCCCTGATAATTTGGGAGAAGGATGGCACATCAATCCAAGGGCATAAGTAACAAATTCACAGATGATGATTATTTGGGAAAGAGGGGGTTGTTTTACATTTCTGAAGAAAGAAATTTAAGATCTCTGTGCAGCAAGTTTCTTGTTTTACTTTTCTCTCTGTCTCTCTCTCTTTAAGCTAAGGCAGCTGCTTGAAGTTGCTCAGAGGTTTGGAATGCTAGATGTAATTCAGCAGAGGTTATTTAATGAGCCTGTGCAGGTGAAGAAAGGCATATGATAGATCGTATTTATCAAGCTCCTCCGCAGTTGATCATACAGATGCCCTTGGTGCGTGAATCATTTGTATATCTGCACACATCTCGTGTGTGGACAATGCAAAGGGGTGTGTGCGCTTGTGTGATTTGTTACATCTCTCCACTGCTGCAAAAATTGGCTGTCTGAGGGCCTCCTGCCAAACACTGTTTTTCTTTCCCCCTTTTCTATCCTTTTCTGTAAAGATCTGTCACTCCAAAAACCTTGCCAGCAGAAAAGGAAAGAAAGTCTTGCTCCTTTGCCCATCCCCCTCCCCCTTACCATAGTAACTATAGTAAACATCCCCTTTCAACTCGGGAAAATAACTTAATTTTTAAAAAAGCCAATCCAGTCTATTAAATTAATCTTTCTGTTAGACTTGCAAATGATGCACAAGCTCTGAGCAGGGAAAGATTCCAATAATTTGTGACTGAAATAAATTGTGGAGGCCAAGGTAGTTCTTTTTCCCCCCTTCTCTTTGGCTGCAACCCTATATCCACTTCCCTGGAAGTAAGCCACACTGAGTTCAATGAGACTTCCTTCTCAGAAGACATGAATAGGATGGTGCTGAAGATCAGAAAGTCATAGGCTTGTAGAGTGGGAAGGGGGGACCCCAGCGGTCATCTAGTCCAACCCCCTGCAATGCAGAAATCTCAGCTCATGCATCCAGGAGAGATGGCCGTCCAACCTCTGCTTGAAAACCTCCAAGGAAGGAGAGCCCACAAGATGATATCAAAGAATCAGTAAAGGCGTCAGAGTGAACCTGTTTGGTTTTAATTTTAAAAATTGTGTCCCGTTCCAGTGGTCAGCTCAGCTAACATCTTTGCAAAATACAGGGGATTATAAAAGTACAGTCGTACCTTGGAGCCTGAGCACCTTGCAAGTTGAACGTTTTGGCTCCCGAACGCCACAAACCCAGAAGTGACTGTTTCGGTTTGCAAACATTCTTTGGAACCCAAATGTCCAACATGGGTTCCACAGGTTCTGATTGGCCGCAGGAGCTTCCTGCAGCCAATTGGAAGCCGCACCTTGGTTTCTGAACATTTTGGAAGTTGAATGGACTTCCAGAACAGATTCCATTCGACTTCAGAGGTACAACTGTACTTTAAAAAAAAAAAAAAGGTTTCAAATGCAACTGTTACATTCAGAAGTTTTCACTGCTTTGTTTTGTTTCCTCTTAGCATGGTCCATACAGTGGATTGTACCCATTCCACTCATGCAACAGATTTTGGCTTGCACAGGGGGACCTTCCTCATCTCCTCTCCTGCCTCATGCAGCAACCAGAACATCTTCTGGAGCAGATCCTCAGGGGCTGGAGAGGAGAGGAAGGGAAAGTTATTCGGGATACAGGCTGGTGCCTACTGCCAGACCCCCAGAAGAGGTTTCCTAGTGAGCAAGTGGGCACCTGCAAAAAGAAAACGAAACGAAAGCCAGTTGAGTGGAGAGAGTAAGCCTCTTCTTCTCCCTCCCCAATCCCTCCTTGATTGCCGTGGTGGTTTGAAGAAAACTCGTTCTGCCTGGCCTCTCACTATCTCTGTAGGATTCAGTGGTGCAGAATCATACTCAGAAGTGCCCTGCGGGACTCATTCTGTCAAAGCGCTATTTCTCCTTCATCCCCAAGGCTGAATTTAGCAGCAAGTAGCCCAGGTAACCATCGAGGGGAACCATTCACCAAATATGGCCCAATAGACTCTTTAGTCCAGGCTACACTCTTCACTGCCCCAGCTTCACAGTCTGTTCGGGTGTTTGCCTTATCTGGAATGTGTCCTCAAACTCTGATGAAATTTGCTGGTCTGGATTCAGGATAAGAGTAGTTTGCGTGTGGGTGTGCCTACTGCAGAAAGACACAATTGCATTTATTGCTCCATCCAGCCCTTGGGCCGGAAAGGATTTCCCACCTAGGGAAGCCAGGCTCAGGGGCGGCAGGTCAAGCATTCCCTTACTGCTGCCAATTGGGCACAAGTCTGTTTCCCTATGTGTGGAGTACCCAAATTATGCCAGTGTGATTACAAAACCCTTGAGTGCCTGCAGTGTCTTCTCAACAATTTAATTTTCAGTCATGAGGACTAGAAACCTCCTTTAAAAAGCAAGAGAACTTGAAAGATTCCTGGGAAGCCGGAATTTCTTGCAACTCAGCATGTGTACTAAATATAAACAGTCCTGTTTTGGTTTTTTAAAAGTAAGTTCATACTCAGCAAGCATCCTTTCCATTTCCCTTGTAAAACTGCAGAAGCTGTTGCCAGGCCTGGGGTATTTTTATACACACACACACACACACACACACACACACACACACACTTCCCCTTCTCCTCTTGCTCAGTGTATATTCCCTCATGGTGCTTAACTCAAGCCAGCTGTGAGTGGTTTCCTGGCCATATGATTCCTTCAGGCTGCACGGTCTCCCTCCCTCCCTCTCTCCCATTCAAGATTTGGCTCATAAAACCCAATGACGTGATGTGCATGGCTTAGTAACATACCAGCCCTCCCCCAGATGCTTGGAGGAGTTTGCAGTCCTACATAGCTGATGAGTTACCAGTGGCCTTTACCTGCCTCTGAGGGTGGTGTGCGCTGCTTGGCTTTTGTTTTCATGTGAAAACAGCGTTGCTTGATTCTACTTCATGCCGCAGAAGTGAAGGCTCCGTGGCAGAATCTTCCTTGAAACTCTACATCTGCCAGCGAGGCATTTGTAGTCGCATCCGTTTCTCGTTGTTGGAAAGCAACATCGTCCTTCGCCCAAATTCCACGCATGCACACATACACATGCATTTACATCATTTTATTTTCCCTCCTTTTCCCAATCGTTTGTTAGGAGCTGCCAGTAGGTGTGTGATCAGATATGGGTATCCTGTGTCATCTCCCTCTTGGTAGGAAGGCAAGAAGTGTGAGAGCCTGAAAGGGAGGGGGAGTGCAGTCCAAAGGGAAAGCACACACATGTGGACACATGCCCACACCGGCCCACATGGCTGAGTTTCGCCTAAGCCACGGGGCGATTGGTCACACATCTCCTGCAGTCTTGCCTAGTCAGGTGGCTGTCAGTTCTTCAGAGGCCTCTTTCAAAGCATTGGGCAAAATAGCACTCTGAAAAGGATGTCTGGTGTCATTCTGTAGAACTTTGTCTGGGTGTGGGGAGATGAGTCTGGCCCCCTGGCTTAGAGAACCACATTTTACCTACATTTGAGCTTCAGATCTCCAGGCCTGTGGCTCCTCACCCCTGTTCTAGCTCATAGGACCACAGTGGCATCCATGCTTCCAGACTTGAGCTTCCCAAATGCCTGGGCATTCCAAGCCAATGAATGAAACAGCAAGCTCCTCCATGTTTGTTGCTCTCTAAGGCAGCCTTTCTCAACCCTGCTTCCTACATGTTGTTGGGACTACCACTCCCATCATTCCTAGCCAGGGAGTTGTAGTTCAAGAACACCTGGGGACCCAAGGTTGAGAAAGGCTGATCTTAAGGGACGGGGGACCTGTAGTCCTCCAGAATTTTGTTGGACTCCAGTTGGCCCAGCCAGCACAGCCAATGACCAGGGATGATGGGCGTTGTAGTCCAATAATATCTGGAGGGCCGCAAGTCCCCCAAGTCTGTTTTACACCACAACTGCTGTAATGCCTGTGCTGATCCTGCTTTTCCATGCGAACTAGCGATTATCACTTGATGGGAGTGGCAGAGTCCTCATGTAGGTGCAGGTAATGGACCAACTGAATTATCAGGTCCCTCACTCATGAACACATGGGTGGCACTGTGGGTTAAACCACAGAGCCTAGGACTTGCCGATCAGAAGGTCGGCGGTTCGAATCCCCGCAACAGGGTGAGCTCCCGTTGCTCGGTCCCTGCTCCTGCCAATCTAGCAGTTCGAAAGCACGTCAAAGTGCAAGTAGATAAATAGGTACCGCTCCAGCGGGAAGATAAACGGAGTTTCCGTGCGCTGCTCTGGTTCGCCAGAAGCGGCTTAGTCATGCTGGCCACATGACCCGGAAGCTGTAGGCCGGCTCCCTCGGCCAATAAAGAGAGATGAGCGCTGCAACCCCAGAGTCGGCCACAACTGGACCTAATGGTCAGGGGTCCCTTTACCTTTACCCTTACACTCATGAAGGCATGAGGGTAGCTGAGAAGAGCCTGCTGTCTGACTATGCCCTGAGCAGTATGTCTGCTCCTTAGTTTCCTCTCTCTTTTTGCTCCTTTCTGGTGCCGTCTTCCCATGCAGAGATGACCTCAGCAGAGGTATATGCTTGGCTTTTCTAGCAGATTGCTTAGCTAGCAGGAAAAAAAGGAATTCTGGGACTGTTCCACGCCTTCCCATATTTAAGAGACCACAGTGTGAAAGAGAGACTCTCCATTAATCCCATGACTCCAGGAGTCCCTGCGGTGGCTGTGTCTGTATGGAGGGAAGCATGTGCAAGAACTATGCGAGCCCCACAACACACTTTTGAGAGAGAGCTCCAGGCTAAACTGTGGCCACTCAAACTGAAGGAAGCAGCTCACATTATATCTTTGACAGGGCTGGGGATGTTCCATGTGGCAAACTGTACTGCAGATGCAATCTGCACAATCTAAAGAGAAGGGCAGTCTCTTGAGTTCAAAAGAAACCATGCAAGGTAAATTTACACTCACAAAAATATCAGTTTACCAAAAATATTCTTGCAAATTTGTATGCCTCCGGAAGTAAGGGAGAAAAGACCTGTGGGTGATGGAGGAGGAATCATCAGATCTAAAAACTTGGATGGAGGCGGTAGGGGGGAGAAGAATGACCTCAACAACGCTCCTATGTACCTGCCTGACCTTGAACTACTAGATGGTTGACTTCCATCTGTCTCGGGAGACAGTGTAGGAGTGCACCTTTAGGGTTGAGGTCAAACTGTTGGAAGGTTTCAGCGCCAGCTGTGGCTGTAGAAACTGATGCAGGAGCGACATGTTTTGTTGCAGCTGGGGCAGAGGAAGGAGTCCCGTTGTGCTGTTGCAGATGTACCATGGCGTTTCTTCTCTCTGTGCTCCTCCCAACAGTCATTCCTCCTCTGGTCACTGCTGTGGATACACAACCTGACTGACTGTCTCTAAGCACTTCGATTATCTGCAGGGGACAGGGTCCAGTTCGCCTCTTTGCAGTCGTGAGGACTATTAATTTGATTTCTCCTTTTAACCTTAGGTTCTTGGAAAGCCTGGCATGGTCCCAGGATAAAACCTGGTCAGGTGTCAATGTGTGCGGCCAGCTCTCTCCTCCCCCCCCCCCCGCCTTCTCAGTTACCACCTATTAATTTATGTCCCTTATCTCAAAGGGGCCCTGAGAGTTTCAGACTGACCCTTGCGTCTGTTTCCTCCTCCTAGCACCTTGTCGAAATGCTGCCATGCCATGGTGGCCCTTCTCTACCCCTTCACGTGGCAGCACACCTACATCCCTGTGCTTCCCCCTTCGATGATTGACATCGTGTGCTCGCCAACCCCCTTTCTGATCGGCCTGCTCTCCAGTTCGCTGTCCCGCCTCAAGGAGCTGCCCGTGGAAGAGGTGAGGCCAGAGTATGGGAAAGGGAGGGTGGCAGGATGGATATTGTTTGATACAAGAGTGCTGGGTTCAAGAGAGCACCGTCCTCACAGGACACAGGTTTTGGGGGTGTGAGGAGGACAAGCTTTGGGGCCAGGGGTTTATTCATGGCAGATCCTGCTAGGCTGGAGAAAGGGCCAACTGGCTGTGATGTGAAACACTTGCTGGCATCCTTCCTCAGCAGTTGCTTATGAACAGCACATGGCGTTGAGAGTGCCCCTGTGGCTTCTGTTTTAACCATGGTACATCCTCATGGAAGATGATCCAGGGCAGGTGGGCTTAGGGATGATATGATATCTAGAATTCATTACCTCTAACTTAGATGTAGAGAGCATCTGAGCTGGAGATTGGGTGTGTGGGACAGAAGAGAAGAGGCCCTATTCTCCTTCACCATCCCCATGCCTTTTGGTGATGGCAAGCGCAAGGACTGGATGGAGCAGCCCCCAACAGCCAGTGGGAAGAGACTGGGGTGGGGCACTTCAGCCACAGTACTGGGTTCAAGCCCCACATGGGCAGGGCGATACCTCTAACCTATACAAAGGCAGCCCTACAATGAGATCCACAAAGAAGAGTCACCAGAATAAGACCAGGAAATCTACAAACCCAGTAACACTTTGAATCTATTTTGGCTTAATTGTCTCATCCTTAGCATTTGGGGTTGTTTCTTTACCTCCAAGCACCAAAATATCTTTGTTTTAAAGTCCAAGGGGTGCTCCTCCAGGCTATAAGTTGCTGATACCATACTTGCATTGAATATCTTTTTTTTAAAAAGTGCTAGATAAGAGCATGCTCCTATCTCCTATCCCCACCCAATTATTGCTTCTTCCCTGTTGTGTGGAATAACTTGTGTGGTTTCTCAGTCAGGGAAAGGAGGGGAAAGTGTGTGTAAGAGACTCGAGAGCAACAGCTTCCCTATGTTTAAAGTTGTCATTCTGTGGTTTGTGGTAAAAGTCATAAAAACCACCCTGGGATTGGGCTGGTTTTCATATCTCTTTGAGGCTCAGTGGAATTGGGGTAGGGCAGGGCCTTTGGGAGCCTTTCTGGGCCGAAGAGAAGAGTAAAAACACTTCAGATAAATAAGGCAGGGCCTTTCCCCCCTCCCACCTCAAAAAAGCTGTATTCAAGGCCGCCATTTTCCAAAGGAGGTTGATGACCATTCCCATGTAATGTTCTTCTCCCCTTTTTCTTTCTGTGTATTTCTGTCCAAGCAGGTCCTTGTGGTTGACCTTGTGAATAACCGGTTTCTTAGGCAGGTAAGAACAACTTGCTTCCAGTCATGTCCATTTAATCTCTGGTGTGAGAAACCTTTGGCCCTCTAGATGTTGCTAAACTGCAGCTCCCATCAGCCCTAGCAAGCATGGTCATTGGCCTGAGTGCAACTTGTGGGGAGCCAAATGTTCCCCACACTGGTTCTATCTGTGGGAGGAAGGAACAGGAAATAATAAGAACAAGGAAGTCTGCTCTGTTTCTTTGCTAGATGCTCAGCAGCCCTTTTTTCAGCCATAACTCACCGGAACTCAGTTCTGGCACTGAGACGGGCACCACTGCCATTATAAGAGAACAAGGGAGGCCCTCATGGTGAGTTCCAGCGCCTCTTTTTCTAGAAAAGTAGAACTGAAAGAGGGTGATGGTAAATGGAGCCTGAAGACAAATGGTCATTGAGAGAGTTGGAAATCATTTGCAAGAGGCTTTGTTTTCCATGGTGTTTGTGCATATGTTTCTTCACGTCTTTCCTCCATCCTCTAGTCAAAGGGTTCTGCAGGTTTTTGAAACTTCTAAAACTTGCCAGACCTATTAACCAGGGGTCAAAGTAGGGTAAGTAGATATATCATAAGCAGCAAAAAAAATGCACAAATGATTCTCTCCCTGCCCCGGTTTTCACAAATAAGTGTATGTTCGCAGAGGTGACATTCTCTCAAGTTCTGCTTCAGTATTAGTACAAAAGTGAAGATACAGGAAAGGTGACTGCGATGAGGGAATGTTGTGGATGAGGAGACCTCCAGATCTCTGCAAAACCGAAAGGAGATGGTGGTTGTGCCAGTGGGCATCCCACCTTGGATTCAGGCAAAACACACTTTTGCTTCCTAAGTCCAATGCTTTGGGACATCCATGCCTACATCATTCTTTAGGGGCAGTACGTACATCAGAGGTGCAGGGCATACTTTGTACGCATGAGGTCTCTGTTTCAAAGACACACTGCAGCAAGATCTGCTCAGCATGCAGACCATGAGCTATAGTTAATGCAGTGAGTGCAAGGGCAGTCTCTTGCAAGGCCCAACATCTGCACCTTTGGGTTCCACTTTCTGTTGTCTCCCTGTGTGCCAGCAGACTTCTCCTCCTTCCAGTATTTGTGGCTACCAGGTGTGTACATTATGACCATCGCAAAAGGGTCACCTCAGTCGTTGCTCCATGCCAAGACTGTACTGTGTGCTAGTTCTCTGCTCGGCTTTGGCAGATTTGATGGCACCATTGCAAAGTTTCCGCTCCAGCCCTCTGAAGCAGCTGCCACACCGCCGCCTTCCAAGGTGCAATGACCATTTGCAAGGGTTTAAAAGTGGATCCTTTAGAGGGGTCTAGCCTTTAACCCTCCAGGTGCTGGTGTGCTACCTTGACTATTGGCCATGCTGTCTTGGGAGTTGAGGTCTAATAACATCTGGAGGGTCACCGGCTGGCCAAGCTTGCTTTTAGAGTGTTTATCCCAGAGTGTGGGACGCGGGTGGCGCTGTGGGTTAAACCACAGAGCCTCTTGGGCTTGCCAATCAGAAGGTCAGTGGTTCAAATCCCCACAACAGAGTGAGCTCCCGTTGCTCAGTTCCAGATCCTGCCAGCCTAGCAGTTTGAAAGCACGAAGTGCAAGTAGATAAACAGGTACCACTCCAGGGGGAAGATAAACAGCGTTTCCGTACGCTGCTCTGGTTTCGCCAGAAGCGGCTTAGTCATGCTGGCCACATGACTTGGAAAAACTGTCTGCGGACAAACGCCAGTTCCCTCAGCCAGTAAAGCAATTAGAGCGCAGCAACCCCAGAGTCGTCCGTGACTGGACCTAACAGTCAGGGGTCCCTTTACCTTTACCTTTTATCCCAGAGTGTGCAGTTTGGTCTCACCCTATACCTAAGAACATGCCCTCTCTCTTTTTAAGATGGAAGATGAGGACTCTATTTTACCTCGGAAGTTGCAAGCAGCGCTTGAACACATCCTGGAGCAAAGGAACGAGCTGGCAAGTGACAAGGAAGAGGGCGCTCCCAATGGCAAGCAAGGTAAGGTTTAAAACCTCTCACCTTTTTATTTTTCGCTGGGAAAAATCGCACCGAGCTTTTATAAACCTCTACCGTGTCCTCCCTTAGTCATTCCCCTTCCAAAAATTAAAAAGGTCAAAGATTTTTAGCCTTTCCTCGGAGCAAAGGTGCTTCATCCCGTGGGTTGCCCTTTCCCAACTCTCAGCATCCTCCTTTAAAAAAAAAATATTTTATTTAAGATTTTCTTGTGTTACAAAACAAACAAATAAACAAGGTAAAGTACACGTAGCATCTCCATTTTTGATTCATCGTCATTTTCACAGTTCGTTTACATACTGTGTGAGACATTATCGTCATAGACATCATGCAGTTGGGGGTAAAGAGAGAGGAGAGAGATGGGAGGGTAGCCTTCCTTTGTTCTATATTCTGCATAGTGTTTGTGTAGTGTATGGTGTCAGCATCACTTGGGTAGGTCCTTCATTTGTACATTTATTTATTTCTATTGTCATTGTGAGAGACTGGATGGTTCAGAGCCTGGTATCCTTTTTTATATTAGATGACTGTAATATACCAAATATTTCATGATGTCCACTTCATAGCCCCTCTGCTATGGGTTTGGAGATGCCACAAGGATGGGCTTAACCGTGTGGCTGGACCTGTGTATGAAACCTTCCTTATGTCAAGTCACCTTTGTTCACCCGGCTTGGTGTTGGAGAAGATCCACAGCTCTGGGAGACCACCTGCCCTAGGTTCAATACCCAGCGACTCTAGGTAGGGCTGGGAGAGAACCTGTCTGGAATCCCCAAGAGCTGTTGCCGGTTGGGGTGGACAGTACTAATCTAGATGGAACAATGGTCTGGCTCTAAATACGGCAGCTTCCAAGTGTCTGTGTCCACAACACTGGCTGCAATTTTGCAGGGTTCCAGGCTGAAGCCTTTCCCAAACCTTCCTGGAGATGCCAGGAATTGAACTTGGGACTTCCTGTGTGCAGAGCAGGTGTTCTGCTACTGAGCTACAGTCCTCCCATCCCAAATCTACACCCCAGCGAGTTCAAAGGACGGGACTGGAAGAGAGCAGGTTAAGGCCAGGTCTCGTGCTAACCAATGTTTTCCCTGCTCCTTATGCCTCCCCCATCCAGAGTCCAGTCCCTTGAACGAAGTGGTGTCGGAAGCGTTCGTCCGCTTCTTTGTGGAGATTGTGGGGCACTACTCCCTCTTCCTGACTCCCTCCGAGAGGGAAGAGAGGACCCTGCAGCGGGAGGCCTTCCGGAAGTCGGTCTCTTCCAAGAGCCTCCGGCGTTTCTTGGAGGTCTTCATGGAGACGCAAATGTTTGGAGGCTTCATTCAGGAGCGAGAGTTGCGGAAACAGGGTGCTAAAGGTGAGAGAGCAAGCAGGAGGACGGTGAAAGGGGCATGCGATTAATTAAACGTGTTTTTCATCAGGGTTTTTTCTTTCTGCTTTGGCGCCCTTTCATCACGTAAGAGCTGTTCAGGTGGCATCGGTGGGAATGCCGAGGATAGTGTAAAGGTACAGGACCCCTGACAGTTAAGTCCAGTTGTGGACGACTCTGGGGTTGTGGCGCTCATCTCACTTTACTGGCCGAGGGAGCCAACGTTTGTCCGCAGACAGTTTTTTCGGGTCATGTGGCCAGCATGACTAAGCCGCTTCTGGCTTAACCAGAGAAGTGCACAGAAATGCTGTTTACCTTCCCGCCGGAGTGGTACCTATTTATCTACTTGCACTTTGACGTGCTTTCAAACTGCTAGGTTGGCAGGAGCTGGGACCGAACAACGGGAGCTCACCCCATCGCGGGGATTCGAACCAGAGAGGATATATGGATTAAATATTATCCTTCCTCACTCACGCTAGTAGCAGAGCACGTTCCGTTGTGCATAGCAGAAAGCTACTTGATAGATTCATTAGAACCATTTGAGTTAAGCAGTCCAGTCTGGCTTGTCCAGATTGGATTGTTCCTGGTAAATCCCCTTTTGTTCCCTTTTAAAAACCACAATGACACAGCAGTCTTCTTTTAGAAAGTAATGATAAGGTTTACTTACATTCAGTTCACAGTATGATCCTGAAGGCAGGCTTTACCTTTTAGTTACAGAGAAAAGTGTGAGGGATGAGCCCATGTGCTGCTGGCTGAGAGCCCACACACAGCAAAAGAGCGGTAGCAAAAGAGAGTTAGATGGAGAAGAGGAAGATGGCTGCATGACTGGCCCCTTTATAGGGTCTGCCAGGGTCACGCCCATCTACCTGGTCACACACAGGGGGAAGATGCTCCAGACCAGGTGTGACAGGAAGTTCTCCTGGCTGGAGCAACATTCCCCTGTGTGTCCACTCTGGGCAAACAGGAAATGTTGTATTCAACTGCTTTTGTGATGTTACACCCCACATCATCCGCAACTGGAACTCACCAGGTTTTTCTTTCTTTCTGCATTCTGTTTTCCACCCCTTTGTAGGTTTGTTTGAGGTACGTGCCCAAGAGTACCTAGAAACCCTTCCCAGTGGAGAGCAGAGTGGAGTCAATAAATTCCTGAAAGGGTTAGGTAAGAGATCCTGGCTGCTGCTTTGGGTTGCAGTGTGCTTTTATATCCCATTGCCTGTCCTAAAGTCAAATCACAATGTGTGTGGGTTTATTTGCAATATAAACACCATCACTGCTGTATTTATGTTATGCACAGTAATAAAAGAAATAGGGCAGGTCCGTACCCCAAGGACACTGCATTCTAAATGTAATTTCTGATGGGTGAGGACAGGTTTACTGTGGATGGGAGTGATAACAGGGGATGAACGTGAGGAAATGCGTTTTGGGTATGTTTTAACTGGGGGTGAGGGCTTACAGGTATTAGTAGATGTAAATCAGGGATGGCTATCCTTCCAGTTTGAAGGCTATTGCCCCTTTTATAGTTCTGTAGAAGAGGGAGCTGCTTCTTCTCATAGGGCAGTGTTGCAAAGGCTTGAAAGGGTCTCTTCCCGTGCCTGGCAAAATCTCCTCATTTTGCAGGTATAAAGGAACAGTTTATGGAACTGAGAGCTTCTTGTGTCAGGTATTGCTTCCATTGCTGGGAATATTGAGCTTTTAAAGCAAAACCCCCAGCTGCTGGGGAAACGCAGTTAACTTGTAAGCAAAGCACGCTGCTACTTTTCATATGTTTTACCATCTGCGTTGTGGCTCCATAAATGTCATCAGCCGTCTTTGGATGGGATTTATGTCATGGCTATGTTGTGTAAACTTTGCAACGTGCCATTTTGCAAACTTTATGGTGTGTATAGTGAGGAGCCTGGGCATTGCACTTGTTTATAAATACTAGGCCGTGTAGAATGTAGGTGGGGAAATGTGGTGAGGTTGTGCACTGGTTGGTTTTTATCTGTTTTCTGGAGACGGGGGGGGGACTTTAATCCAATCCCATTGTGCCAAAATCACATGGTTTCTATATCTTTCTTTCTTTCTTTCTTTCTTGCCTCCCACCCATCAATCCCTTCCAGGTAGCAGAATGAAATTTCTCCACAAGAAGTGAGACCTTAGAGTGCCACTGTTGCAGGGAGAACTGATTTCTTTCACAGCAGACGGAAAATGGACCAATTTTTCCCCCATTCCCATTTTGCCTGCTCCCAAGGAGGGGAAAGCCCAACCCAGGAAGCAGGGGGTTCGGGAGTTGTGCTTAGATGAAGAGCTGGCCTCTGGCCTCCTAGAATGGCGCTAAGGGGGACACAGACGAAGAGGCTGCTGGGAGGGGACTCTCAGCTTCTACCAAGAACATGCACTGGACAAAGCATTCTCAAGACTCTCTCCATTGGCGCTTTGCAGATTTCACAGTGGTTTGGGGTTTGTTTTTTTCCCTATTTCTTAGCTATTAAACATTTTGAAATGTTGTTTTTTATTTATATTGAGGTTAAGAAGAGTATTAGCCAATGACACTTGCCCTGGGCTCCTCTCTCAAATGGCAGCAAGGAGGTTGCTGGATGGAATCTGCATTAACCTGGACTCTGAGATACTGACGGGGACCACATGATGAAAAGGGGGCAAAGCAGGAGGCAGTTAGAGGGAAGGTGAGGCAGGGGAACCACTGAAGCTGCTGAGAATTTGATACCCACTCCAGCAACCACTAAGGGATGGAAGATTTGCCGTCCCTCCTAGTGGGCATCCTTTCTCGGAGTAAGCTGAGAGGCTGATGCGATGTAATTAAAAATGAGTGATGTTAAAGAAAATGTGTCCAGTCATTCTTACCATTCACAAGTAAGTGTTTTGTGGGTTTGACCTGACTTTGTTCTTTTCCTCTTTCGTTTCTCTCCGCTCCAAACAGTTTTGCATGAAAGGGGGAACCTCCAGGTGTCCTTTTCATGGCGCGTTCAGAACTATTTGGGCTTGTGATGGTACTTGGAGTTGTTTTACGCAATCCTGCTTTCAGTTCAGTTTGCCCCTGCAAACGTTTCAGGACAGAGCGTGCTATTTTTATTATTTATTAAATATGTATACCGCCCTTTCTTTGGAGATCTCAGGGCAGTGCCACAGATCTCATGTTCCATAGTTGCCTGCTGAAATGCAACTCTTCATATCGCAAATGTTCTGCAGTTTTCTTTGTACGGCAAAAGTGGCCCCTCCAGGTGGCAATAATGTGGGAACAGTGGGGGAAGCATCATAAGTGATGTGTAGACAGTTCAGTATGAAGCCATTAATGCACTATGATTGCATCAATGGCAACGTTCTGCAACATCCATATATAAAAACAACAACAGCCCGGGCTGGTCCAAAGAGATAACGTTGGGAACTGTGATCAGAATAATATTGATGATGTTGTTATGGGGTCTTAGGCCCCCTGGTGGCCAAAAAAGTGTAAATCGGTTGCTTTCTCATGTGGATCTTGGGGCTTGCACATCACTTGGTCTCTCTAAGCTTGTCAATGCTTAGTGCAGAGCTTTCCAAACTGTGTGTCATGACACATTGGTGTGTCAGCTGCAGTGTGTAGGTGTGCCATGCAAACACTCCCTGTGCTCCTCCCGGGGGGGGGGGGGCTGGAAAGGGGTTAGTTTAACCTCCATTTTGCTAGTAAAACTGAATTACCATGTCGCGAAATGTTGCTTTCTAAAAAGTGTGACACCCGTATGAAAAGTTTGGAAAGCTCTGGCTTAGTGACTGCTGAGTGTGTGAAGCCACTCTGCTGAAAAGTGCTGCACTTGTGGTGGCACAAAAATTGCATCAATGATTTGAAACCCGTGGTGATTTGTTCATGCACTCACCAAGCAATGAACCTTTTCCATTATGTCTTCTACGTTTATGGACAGCCCCAGTTAAGAGGCCCCTCCAGTTACTCTGTTGGGTGGAAGATGTCATGCTGAAGACTCATCAGTAGGCCAGAACCTTATGTCACACCTGTGCTCTCACTCAAGGTGCTTGAAGAGCCACCTCTGCTGTTTTGTGTTGGCAGAGGTTTCGTCAATGGGGATGGGGGGGAGAGTACTGGCCGTGGAAATAGTAATGGTACCCTGGGAGGGAATTCAAACAATGGCGGGGGGGACACACACCTGTAGCTCAGTTCCTTTGCCCACAGAGGCAATTTCTGGCATCTCCAGGTAGGGCTGGGAATGTCTCCTGCATGGAGAGCTGCTGCCAATCAATGTAGACCATACTGAGCTAGATGGACCAATGGCCCAACTTTATATAAAGCAGCTTCCTACAACAGTAAAATTTGGGACCTTAAATCTCACTCAAGGTGCTTGAAGAGCCACCTCTGCTGTTTTGTGTTGGCAGAGGTTTCGTCAAAAATTCACCGAAAGGCTCCATTTTTGTTAGCTTCCATTTTTACTTAAGGCTCCTTCTCCCCACCCCACCTTATTCTTGTGTTTCTCACACAAATAAGATGTGGCGGAAGTTTGCTTCCTGGCGTCTCCCTCAGAGCACGTCTCGACTTTATATCACGGAGGATTCAAAATGGAAGGTCGTGTTTTCCCCAGCCCTTCTGTCTGTTGTCAGTGCTGAGAGTGAAAGTTGGGAGTTTACCTTCTGCCAGCTCTGACTACTTGCCCATCTAGCCCTGTACTCTTTACTGTGACTGGCAGAAGCTCTCCATCATCTCAGCCAGCAAAAGGTCTCTCCTATTACCTGCTACTTAATCCTTTGAAGTGGATATACCAGGGAATGACTCTGGGACCGGCTGCTTTCAGGTGACTCTTACCAGTGAGCAATGGTCCCTTCCTAGGGGCACACGGTGTCAGTAGGGAAACCTGTACGTTTTGCAAGCTGTTTGTCTTCTCAGGGTCCATTCCCCAGGACTTTTTTAAAGCTTGCATAGGTCCGTGCACACCTTGTGCCTTTTCCTTTTACACCTGGGCTCTGGGACTTGCATGTTGTAGCCTGAACTTAGGATCCTGCACCCTGTTGCCAAAGTTTGAACATATCAAGGTTTTCTGCCCATCTGCAAGATCACAACTGGTGCCCTTGTGCCAGAGTAGACCTGGACCCTGAGACAAGTTGCTCCAGCAGCAGCCATAGTTCTTGGGTTTCTCCCGGAAATGAGAAGAGAAAAAAGCTCTATCTCTTTGCTCATTCATCTTCAAGCTGAGAAGGGATCCCTGAAGGTCCCTTCTCATAGGAGGTGCAGATGGGGTAACCGAAATCAAAACAGTCAAAATAAACTGAAAGTCCTTCTTTATTAAGAGATTGTATCAGTTTAGATAATGTGAGCAAACATAACTTGCAACGTTTGAACAGAATGCCACATAAAATCAGGTTTTTTTTAATTCTCTCTCTCCCTCCCACAAATTGTACAGCTTTAGAAGCATGAACACCTGTTGGGGTTTGTTGGCAGCTCTTTTTTTAAATGTCTGACAGGAACTCAGTGTCTTTTATCTGTTCTGGATATTCTGGAAGAAACCACCTGTGGGAGAGAGCAGACAGACAAATCATCAGGGGAACTCTCCTTGATGAGACACCAACCTCAATATCTTCCTACAAGCAGACATCGATTATCTGAGGTATCCATTAAATAAAATATCCATTTATCAATGTACTACTACCTTTTAATTTTTTTAAAAAAGCGCACACAGATGAGCCGAAAGGTTAGACCTGTGTTATCAAAGAGCACATAGGAAGTTTGGTAAGTTAGGTATCTGAATGAATTCAGTAGGAAATCACAACTGGCTTAATACTTGAATATTGGTGGAGATTTTAAGTGCTATGACAGATCCAAAGTTTGCCTCCTTAACATTCAGGTTACATCTACATAGTAGGTAGCCAGCACAATCCGTTTTGTAGCACAGTGTAACGGAGTAACCTGCAAGGATTCTACTGCCCTACATTCCAATACCTGTCCCCAGTACTACCTTTCAGTATGGCTCAGTAATGCTACCTTGTCATTTCCCACTTCATTCATTTCTAGTACAATGGGGCCCCGATGCCAGACCTTGTAGCAACAATGTCAGTGCTGCGGTTTAAAAGGTTTGTGTGGCATGGAGGGAGATGTGCAGATTGTGGGTGGGAACACCCCAAATCTGTTGTTTCCTTATTTTGTGGCTGCAGTGCCTCCTGCTGGCTAACAGTGGATGATGCCACATGGTGTCCTTATTTAAAAAACATCATTTGAGAGCCGCATCTCTTCCTGTGACTGATAAGCTAGTTTCTAGACTCTTATCACCACAGGTAGGCTCAGATGATGAAATGCTCCTCTGTATATTTAAAACATCTGTACCCTCTGCATATAAAGGTAAAGGGACCCCTGACCATTAGGTCCAGTCGTGACCGACTCTGGGGTTGTGGGGCTCATCTCACTTTATTGGCCGAGGGAGCCGGCGTACAGCTTCCGGGTCATGTGGCCAGCATGACTAAGCCGCTTCTGGCGAACACAGAAACGCTGTTTACCTTCCCGCCAGAGCGGTAGCTATTTATCTACTTGCACTTTGACGTGCTTTCGAACTGCTAGGTTGGCAGGAGCATGGACCAAGCAACGGGAGCTCACCCTGTCACGGGGATTCGAACCGCCAACCTTCTGATTGGCAAGCCCTAGGCTCTGTGGTTTAACCCACATCGCCACCCTTGTCCCCTCCGCATATAGAAAGCAACATTTTAAGGAGGAGAATGCTTGGCTAGAACCCTTCCCCCTGCTATTTAGTTTTCTATTTTATTTTTACAGGGAGGATTCAAAATACATGACACACTTCCCTTGCACACAGAAACACTGAAAGTGGTGCAGCCCCAGATACAGAATTAGCTCCACAATAAGAGCTTGACCTCTTATTGGGAACTTTCACACAAAGGAGATTTATTTCAGTATGTCCAACAGAAGCCAGCCCCTCCCTTCCACCTGCGTCTTAGGCTTTCTGCTGTGTTTTATGTATTACCTGTTTCACGGGAAACTGCTTTCAGGTTGCACTTCCCTCTCGGCAGCTTGCAGGTATAGAGACCCAGGCAGCCATCGCAGTCTGAGGGTTTTCTGCAGGCCTTTGACTGAATCCCAGGACAGGAATACTGAGGAGGACAGGAAAGAGAATCCCTTTAGGCACCAGTGCTAAAGGCATTAAGAAGAGCTTGGCCTGCTGCAATCCAGCACTATCTTCTCACATTGCACCAGCACACTGCCTGCCTGTGATTCCCAGAAATTTAGACACAGACTGTCTTTGATCCTGGAGATGTCTGTCTGTTTAAAAGTCTTTATGAACCACTTAATGGTTCAAAAGCCTCTGGGTGGTGCAGAATGCAAAAACCAACAATATATTCATTTATTATCTGCATATAGAAGGCCTCAAGTTCAGTCCCTGGCATCTCAAGATAGAACTGGAAACCTCTTCCCGTCAGACGGACCCAGGGCTCTGATTTGGTTCAAGGCTGCTTTCTCTGTACCTCTAAGGCAGGGTTGGAGAACGTGTGGCTCTCTAGCTCTTGTTGGACTACAGTGCCCACCATCCCTGACCTTCCACCATGCTTGCTTGTCCTAATGGGAGTCATAGTTCAGCAATATCTGGAGGGCCCTAGCCCCCACTGCCATAAGGAGGGCTTTTACTCACCGTATCCGTGTTAAATTTCCCATGTCCTTTCAAGTAGTTCTGAAGTCCTGGGCTCATACTTCTCGGAGGGGACAGTTGGGGAACCTGCTTCTTGCCGCTGGCCTTCTGTTTGACATGTCCCGGTTGGGGTTTGCTTGCCGCTCTGCTGTGGGCTCTGCCACCTGCTCCAGCTCCTGCCTCCATCTTCCGCAACCTGGCAGAAGGCAGTCTTTGGGCTTCCGCCTCTCTGTCTCCTTCACGGGGCGCGTGGAGAGGCTTCTTGGCTCCTCCAGCCCCAGCTGGGTCCACCAGCCCTTTCCCAGCCCATTTCCCACGGACTTGAGCCAGGGTGCAAAACTGAACGGAAAGCACCGCAAAGGTAGCCACTGCGGAAACCCTCATCCTCTCTTCCTGCCTGGGTTTTCTCTCCCGGCTCTCTGGGCAAAGGGCTGCTGTTGCCTTGGAGCTTGCCGGAGAGATTAAAACCAGCCACACATGCATGTGGGTGATGTCTCTGCGTCAAGAGTAGGAGCCCTTTTATGCATCTGGATTCCCAGCTTAACCCCCACCCCACCCCCTTTCCCCCCTTTTTGTGATACTGAAATTCTAGCTCGCGCCTCCTGCTTGGAAAATCCTCCCTCCCTCTTTCCTTTACGCCCCCACCCCGCAGCAGCAACACCCAACTCCTTTGTAAAACACAAGCATGTCCTTCCCGCTCAATGCCACCTTTCCCCATTGTGGTCATGGAACAATTTGATTTTTATTATTTTAGCTAAGCAGGTGCTGCAAGGTACTGAGTGAGCTGTGCTGGTTTAAAAAAAAAAGCTTTCCTAGGCTGGGCAAAAGTGTGTCACCTGTGTGCACAGATTAAAGCTGTCTGTGGACAAACTCTGGTTCCCTCGGCCTGAAAGCGAGATGAGCACCACCACCCCATAGTTGCCTTTGACTGGACTTAACTGTCCAGGGGTCCCTTACCTTTTTTACCTTTACCTTGCAGATTAAAGGTACTTTCTTCCACTCAATGCCTTATTTTATATGTATTGATCAGTCCTGTTTGTCACCCTTCCTTGGCATTTGCAACTCATTTTGTTCTACTGGATAGGAATGTTGGTTGTGAAGCATCTTCAGATCACAGGCACTACCCTAAACTGAGCTCTGATCTAAGCTTGGTGGCAGAAAGTGTTTCAGCCCCCCCCCCCGAAGGAGGCTGGCCTGGAGTTTTAGCCTACCACTGTGCCTGGCGCAGTATCTTGGAAAGGAAAACCACAACGGCCCTTTGACGTTTCCTTTGAGCCATCTTGTGTGTGGCTGAACAAATCCTTCCCCCACCTGCAAGCATTGGAGCAGAGACACTACATGCCTATTGCTCTCTTGAGTCACCACCATGGAATGTAACTTGGGGCAATGCCCACACTAGGGTCCCTTTTGCCACACTGCTGTTCCCAGCAGCCTCTGTGACACCACAAGAGCTCCTAGTCCGGGAATGCAATT
The DNA here is from genome assembly GCF_964188305.1 of Podarcis bocagei. Lineage (NCBI taxonomy): Eukaryota > Metazoa > Chordata > Lepidosauria > Squamata > Lacertidae > Podarcis > Podarcis bocagei. Next base: position 25,276,710 of record NC_138135.1, read on the forward strand.
TGGTTGGCACACCCCACCTTTGAGAAAATGGGTTCAAACCATCACTTGCAGAAAACAGCCTAAGGCAAGGATGGCCAATGTGGTATGTTCCAAATGTTGTGGACTGCATCCCCCACCATCCTTGACTGATGGCCACACTGCCTAGGGCGGATGGGAGTCATAGGTCAAAACAAGATGCTGCATATCTGTGATAAAATACAGAGTTGGGGGGCAACCGGTTAGGCCGCCACACTGGGTGCCGCATCACAGGGGTCTCCACACCAATTGGAGCATGAAAGACGGGGGGGGGGGGGTTAGCGTCACACAGGGTGCTGCTGAAATTTGAGAGCCCAAAGTCCGCCACCGCTTAAATGAGGTAAAACACATTTGAGCCCACCTCCCACATACATAAATCAGAGTCACGTAACATGATAGAGGTAGCAGTGTCTTGAATGTGTAACCAGGCTAAATGCTGCCTTTTGGCTTGAAGGTAAAATTTAAATTAAAGTAAAATTAAAATTGTTACATTCAGTTTCAAAATGAGCTTCTTGCATCTACTACTAACACTGCACCATCTGTTAAAAAATTTTTTTTATTTCCAATAGTTCTTCATGGGGGACAGGTTGCATAATTCAATTTTCTTGGTGCAGGCTTTCCATTTTTTAAATTTTTAGGTCATAGGCCTAGCCAGTGCTTTTTTCCCCTGTGGGTATGCAGCGGTACGCATACCCCTAAACATTTTGTGAATCTTTGTAGTTTTGTCCACTTTATTTTTCCCAATTTGAACTATAAAATGGTGGTTTTCTTGAGTCAGAATGAGAGTACCCTTAAGCGGTTTTTTAGAAAAAAAGCACTGGGCCTAGCAGTAAAGAATGGTGAAGGGAGAAAGGGAAGATGGAGAGACCCAGCCAGCCAGCCTCCCTTCCTCTTCTCCTCATGCAATCACAGAGCCCACTTGATTCAGTTCAAAAGCAGGCCCAGGTAGGAGAGAGATATGTTGGTGCATCTGCCCATTTCAGGGTGCAGAAGGGGCTGCCTGACTCTTAAGTCCACTTCCAGCGCTTCGCCACAGGCCACTGCTGAGCCTTGAGCCTTGCCACATTCACGCTGGTGGCACTGATGTCTGGCGAAACTGGCTCATAAGAACGGAGGGAGAAGCTGGCGGATAAGAGGCCCATCCGGACACAATCATCCATGTCTTCTCCAGCAAGCAGCCCAGCGAGGATTCCAGCCATTAAGCTGAAGAGAGAAGAGGCCAACTCAGCTTACCGAAGGAAAAAGACTAAGCTCTTCAGCAACTGAATTTCACCGTTTATGGTGGTTTTATTTTAGTGTTCTCATCCTGCACCCCAGTATAAACCCCTTGTCCCTCTCCCAGACCCACATTTCCCTGGCATCAGAGGATGACTGTCGTGCTGGCACCACCATGAGTAGTTCATGGAGAACCTTTTGAGACGTCAAGGTCTTGAAGGCTCCCATTTCAGCAAAGCCCGGCTGCCCCACTAAGAGGCTCCAGGCGCTTTTTACAATTGCGGCGTCTGAAGGCACGTGGAGCAAAGATGTCAATGTCTTGTTGAGACTTAATTGCCTCCATTTCTCTCCCTTTCATATAAAGGCTCAGGAAAATGACAGCTCACAATAAACCTTCCCGTTTCTCTCACCACCTCCGGATAAATATTTGGACTAGCGATTCCTTAGCAATGCCGCGTACATGCTGGCACTGTTATGTTGTCACAGCAACCAGGGGGGCAGGGGCCAAGGAGAGGAAGGTGGAGGAGCCTGATGCTGTGGCAGGAACCTCTCTGGGCAGCTGGCAACATACCTGTCACCTGCTCCAGATACATTGACTATCTCCTCCACGGGGACAGGGATCGCTGGGTAGTGAACAGCACACAGCTCATCTGCAGCAGTGGCCTGCAAGGTGAGATAGGAGAGAGAATGGGGGAAACACTCTGAACCTGGTGAACTGTAAGACAAATTCCAGCTCCTTTTATACACTGTCAGGTGAATGCTAGAGGTAGAAAAGACCCTAGAGGTGGGGAGCCAGAGACCCAACCGAACTACGCATGGAGTTGGCATGAGAAGGGAACTTCTCATTCATTTCAGGAGAAGCTAGTGCGGTGAAGAGGTTAGCATGCGGGACCAGGACATGAGTCCAGGGTTCAAATCCCCACTTGGGTCACGAAGCTCACTGGCTGGCCTTGGGCCATTCACGGTTGCTCAGCCTATTGCAACCTCATAGAGTTTTGATGGTAAAATGGAGATGAGAACTCAGTTCAATTGTACCTTGGTTTTCAAACAGCTTAGTTCTCGAATGTTTTGGCTCCTGAACACCGCAAACCCAGAAGTGACTGTTCTGGTTTGTGAACTATTTTTGGAAGCCAAATGTCCGATGGGGCTTCCACGGCTTCCGATTGGCTGCAGGAAGCTCCTGTAGACGATCAGAAGCCGCGCTTTGGTTTCCGAACATTTTGGAAGTCAAAAGGATTTCCACAAGGGATTCTGGTCAACTTCCAAGGTACAAATGTACACTTCCTTGAGCTATTTGGAATAAAGATGAGCTAGAAATGTAACAGTAGTAGAGCGGGTAATAAGCTCTGCTTGATAAAGGGTTGTGTCATACTAGTAAGCAGTTATTACTCCAGGGATCAGGTCAGGAGTACCTCCACAGGTGAAGCTAATTTCTATTTTAGGAGTGATAACCCCCCCAAAAAAAAATCATTCTCAAATGCCATACTTGCAAATGGACATCCAGAAATCTATTTGCAAATATGTGCTAAGTTCCCAAATACACACACACACACACATTTTGATGGGCACCACACAATAACAAAAGTTCGCCGGGGGTTTGCAAGTCAACAATTAAAACCATAAAACAAAGATGAAATCTTGTCCAGAATAAAACCAGCAGCTGACAGTAGAGTCAGTACAACAGATCTAAAAAATACTGAAATAAGATTGAAAAGTTCACCAAATAGCTGAACAGTGGGATTTCTAGATTTATTTGTTTTTTAAGGGGTATACACATGTGCTCTACTTCATGAATGCTTTGTTGGACTGAAACTGGTCCACAACAGCAATATTGACTACTCTGAAAATCTCAGGTTATGTTCGCAAAGGTTGAGACCTGCCAGATCAGACCAGTGGTCCTTCCAATCCAGAATCCTGTTCTCACAGCAACCAGGCAAGATGCCTGTGGGACGCCTGGCAGCAGGACCCAAGTACAGCCGCGCTCTTTCCAACTTGTGACTCCCAGCAGCTGGTCTTCAGAGGCATACTCTGACCAGCAGTGGAGGCACAGCATTGCGGTGGGTTGGTATGGTAGCCGGTGATAGCCTTTGTCTTATTCTCCCTTAAAGCCATCCAAGTTGATGGCCATCATTGCCTTGTCTGGAAGCAAACTCCATAGTTTTAACTATGCACTGTGTGAAGAAGTCCATTCTTTTATCCGTCCTGGATTTTCCTACATTCAGCTTCATGGGACATCCACGAGTTCTAGTGTTATGAAAGACAGATAAAAACTTCCCTTTGCCTACACAATCTACTGAAAACTCAAAAACCAAAGTGAAGGATGGGACATTTTTAATTGCTTCCATTTTTCTGCAATATTTGAATTCCGTCTCCCAGCCTACATGAACATGATAGATAGATAGATAGATAGATAGATAGATAGATAGATAGATAGATAGATGATAGATGATAGATAGATAGATATAAAATTTAATAAGAAATCTATCTATCTGTGTTACAATTTAGAATACTCATTTAATCATTTTTAAAATACCAATGACTTCCCTTCTTCTTTTGCCATGGTTCATTTTGCCGATCATAAATCCCTGCATATTTTACATAAACTAAACCATTCAGTACTCCATTATTACATCACATCAAAACTTATTTACACTGCTGAATTTATCTTAATGCTGCCAACGTTTTCAAGTGTAAACAATTCCCCCCATATATTCAATAAACATTTTCCAATCTTCTCTAAACGTATGTTCTTCTTGTTCTCTTATTCTATATGTTAAGTCCGCAAGCTGCACATCAGCTTAAGTTGCCACAATATCCCTAGATTTTTAATGCTTAACTGTCAAGATTTCCTCCCAAGAAACTCTGGGAAATGGTACTTGATGTAGAATTTTGTGTCAGACGTCCCTTTTCTTTATATTTCCCTGCCTGCCAAGCACCTTTTACCTGTAGCTCCTGCCTCCCGCCTTCACTGTTTTTATCCCTTCACGTTTGCTGCCTTGTGCTCCTACCTTGTTGAAAGTTCCAGGGCGAAGAGACAGCCTCCCATTCATGTTCCGGCTGCAAACCAGGACGCCATGTTGGCCAAGTGTCACAACTACAAAGTACAACTCTCCCAGTAAGGGCCGGGCCAGGGTCAGAGAGGTTTTGACAGCATCTTCCAATGTAGATGGCATATCTTTAAGAGTGGAGGAAAATTAGTGACAGAGCATCAATGCCACCCATAGGGTTGGGACCCCTAGAGTCATCTAGTCCAAACCCCTGCAATGCAGGAATCCTGCCTGCAGCTATCCCTGGCTGGGCTCGAATCACCAACCTCCTGGTTAACAGCCAGACGCGCTGAGCCATTGTGTCACAGAGTTTTGCTGTAAACCGCTTTGATATATTTTATGGAATGGCAGCAAACAAGTATTTTTATACATAAAATTGTCGTCATTGTCTTGTCATTCTGGGCTACAAGTGTGGAACCTTTTTCCTAGGTAGGGTCATGGTAGGAAAAGTCAGCTGGAAGGGACTAATGGTGATGGACAGATGGTGGTCCAGTGATCCAGTGACAGATGTGTTTGCAAGGCTGCATGGTTCTACATCAATAATGGGGAACCTGTGGCCCTCCAGGTGTTAAAGGTAAAGGGACCCCTGACCATTAGGTCCAGTCGTGGATGACTCTGGGGTTGCGTCGTTCATCTCGCTTTATTGGTCGAGGGAGCCGGCCTACAGCTTCCAGGTCATGTGGCCAGCATGACTAACCGCTTTTGGTGAACCAGAGCAGTGCACGGAAATGCCATTTACCTTCCCGCCGGAGCGGTACCTATTTATCTACTTGCACTTTGACATGCTTTCGAACAGCTAGGTTGGCAGGAGCAGGGACCGAGCAATGGGAGCTCACCCCGTTGCGGGGATTTGAACCACCGACCTTCTGATCGGCAAGTCCTAGGCTCTGTGGTTTAACCCACAGCACTACTGGACTACAATTCCCATCATCCCCAGCCAGCATGGCCAATGATCAGGGGTGATGGCAGGTGTAGCCCAGAGCACACAGGTTCCCAACCTGGACAAACAATGCTAAGATAGTTTGGCCACAGTCTGACTCAGTATATAAAGCAAATGCAGTATATTCCTAGCTTTGATGGAGTGGGGGGGGACGGGACACAAAAGATTCCTGGCCTCCACTCTCAAAAGTGCCTCACCTGCCGAAACAGGATGTCCCAGGGTCCGGTTGATTGCTCTTAGTTCCCGTAGATTGGGGGATATGCAGGCCAGGGCTCTCCAGCTTTCTGAAAGGAATGGCTTGGAAGCCTTGTCCACATCTGTCGGCTCATAACACACTTCAGAAGAGCATCAAATCGGGTTAGTCAATCTGACCCGACAAACGTGAATCATGCGTATTCAATGATGCATCTGTCTAGTTTACAAACATTGTCTTTCTATTAAAATGTCCAGGGCAGTACCAATGCTATAAATCTGGTTGGCTGCTGAGAAAAGAACCAGGACACACACACAAAACCAGCTTGGACATAGAGCTTTAAAGTCCAGACCTGTGCCTAGAAACACAGCACAAAAGGAAGCCCGGATGACCCCTCCACTGACATTTACAGATGTCACTATTCAAATACAATGGTTCATATTCACTTGAGATTTCATCACATTGCATTCTTAAAATGTTGATTTACTGTACAAGAGCTAAATGCAAAGAAAAAATATATATCATTGTCATCAAGATTCTATTTATATGCCACCCTCTCTCAGAACACAGGGCGTTGAGCGTAATAGTTTTCCTGCGGTTTGGAAATAAGCAGCAAAATAAGCCAGAGTGAGATGATGCCGGGAACATTCCCTTACTAGGAGAAGGTGGAAAGGGATGTAGCTCAGTGATAGAGCAGCTGCTTTGCATGCAGAAGGTCCCAGGTAATTGTTAGAATTCCTGCTCCATGACTGCAGTCATGGGATTTTTGTCTATCACATGATGGTATATGTTTTGACTCCACAGAGTGGGAAGTGACGGAGACAGGATGTTTCTGTTACTGTGTTCCGTGAAGAGGGACTCTTGTCCTTTGTTCTTTTTCTCTTTGCTGTCTGATGCTAGAGAGAGAGGGAGCCATGTTGCAGTGCTCCGTGTGTGTTTATATGTAAATAAACGATTGACCAGGAGGGAGAGAACATGCCAGTTGGGCATGTGTCTCTGCCAGGGTCCTACTCAAGTGTAGGCCAAGCTCCTGACAGTAATATCCACAATGTTGCCACACAGGGCTGAGAGAGGCCCCTGCTTGAAACTCGAGAGCCACTGCCAGTCAGTGTGGACAATACTGAGGTAGATAGACAAAAGGTCTGACTCTCTATAAGGCCACTTCCTTTGTTAACACAGTGCATTTTAGGCTGTGCTTTGTGAGTGTCCCTTCTTACCTGCTAGGTGATGTTCCCTGGCAATCTGACAGACATACTGAATAGTGGACACGGGCACATTCCCATCAATGCACACAAGTGGGGCCGAGCAGAGAGTCTCCTTGAACGTGGACACCTGGAGGAAATTGCATGAGAGACAGAGACAATATTGGCAATTGGAAATCCATGTTTATTCCAGGAATGAGGTGTTCCTCTTTTCCTAAAGTAAAAGAAGGAAGTTCTGTGGCTGGGCATATGCCACTTGGCCAGGGTCTTCTGGCTGCTCCCAGTGACATCACTCTGCTGCAGATCCACCATCAGCAACAGACCCAGGTCCCTTGCAGAAGCATGCAGCTCCAAGTGCACCACACTCAAAGGGAGTCCCACAAGTGAGTGTTGCCACGACTCAGCTTCAAATTCTGGTGGGATGGGTGGGACCAGATCTGAGTCATCTCCATAGCTTTAGTCCTGGTCTCAGAACCCTGATGTCATTCTTGAACTCTACAGCTTTGCCTTAAGATGATCTGTACCTGTAGCCTGAGTTATGCCATTGTAAGCCTTGAAAAAAAGCTTACTTACTCACACGTAAGAAGCTTGGGGACTGGAGCTAGGACAAAAATGAACTTTTTGTGGATAGGAAAGGGATGGGGAAACACTATAAAAATGTGGGATGATGATGAGACGGCATATAGCCAACCTGCAAACACATCAGGATGCTTAGTAAGGAGCAGATATTGAGCCATCTTTGCACAAGCAATTCAGGATGCTCCATGACCAGGTCATCTGGCGGAGCCTCAGAAGGAGGTCTCCAAGGTCTAGACCAGGCTTCCTCAACCTCGGCCCTCAAGATGTCTTTGGCCTACAACTCCCATGACCCCTAGCTAGCAGGACCAGTGGTCAGGGATGATAGGAATTGTAGTCTCAAAACATCTGGAGGGCCGAGGTTGAGGAAGCCTGGTCTAGGCAGATGCCTTCCCCACAAACCAATAGGGCAGTGTTTCCCAACCTTTTTTGGGCAAAGGCACACTTGTTTGATGAAAAAAATCTCGAGGCACACCACCATTACAGCCCCATGACGTCAGCGCGCAGCGTCACGCCGGGAGGGACGCACGAAAGTGTAAATTTCAATTTTTTCCCCTCCCCCTTGCCGGGGAACCTCCAAGCTTTGGGGGTGGGGGGGGAGGAGGCAGCAAAGCGAGGCAGGAAGGAGAGCGCGGCTTGGCTGGGTGAGCTTTGGCAGGGGCAGGGAATGAGAGCCGCGAGGCGGGCGCTGTGGACGGAGGCGCTGCCCGCCGAGCTCGCAGGCAGCCAGGCAGGCAGACGGCGAGAGCCCCGTGCTGGGCGGCCTCTCCTCGCCGCCCCCGCCCCGCCTCTCGCCACCCGACTTGCCCGCCTCCCTCCAGGCAACATCTCGCGGCACACCAGGCAACATCTCGCGGCACACTAGTGTGCCGCGGAACAGTGGTTGGGAAACACTGCAATAGGGCTTAGTTCTCAACAAACATGAATAGGATCCAACAAATCCAAGGCATTCACATTATTTTAAAACAAGCAGTAGAATCATAAGGTTACTTAGCAGTAAGGCCTGTTGGTTTCAGTGGGATATACCCCTTGGTAAGTAGGCATAGGATTGCAGTCCCAACCCTACTACATGAGTTAACTAGTGTAGACCTAGCCTAAAGTTTTGCCCAGCATCCTAGTCAGGGGTGGGAAACCTCTGATCATACAGAGGTTGCTGGCTTGCCATTCCTATCATCCCTGGCCCCACTGGCTCAGGCTGATGGGATTTGTAGTCCAGGAGGCTCCCCACTCCTGCTCCAACAGCCTCTTGCATTCACTGAAGGCGACATTTCAATCAGCATCCATCAACAGGTAGAAGCCGGCAGAAATTCTGAGGCGCTTTTGTTGCTGTGTTATTCTGTGTGAATCCAAGGGAATCATATATCGTTTAATAGCTGTGCCTCCTTTTTTCCTTCCTTTAATAATGAAATGGGGATTGGAAAAAGGTAGTGAGAGGGTGGGAACAATGACCACTTTTTTCTTTCCAGGAGCTAAGCTTCAGTCTTTTAAGGGTCTTGTTGATAAGTGGATTACTGGCAGGCATTCATACCTTCTTAACCAAACAGTATCAGCTGTTAAGTGCAGACTTGGGATTTTTTTCCCCTCAACAGGCTTTTTTTTATTAATAGGGGGAAAGGGTGGGGTTGCACTTGAATCACTCCTAATCACCCCTTCCATTAAGTGTCCCAAAAATACAACTCAGCCACCAAGGAGGCTATGTTTATCTGTGTTTCTACAGCTCGGCACGTCCTAAAAACACAGAGTCTGGAAGGAGTTGTGGGTGGAGGCGGCAGTGGCAGAAAGGTGGCTTTCAGCACTCCATCACAATGCCACCTTCCAGAATTACCCAGTTCTGGATTTCCCCTTTGTTTCCTTCCTAGGTACCCTGAGAAAACATCCTCTGCCCCTTAGGAAAGCAGAGGGCACCATGAGCAGAAAAGAGGCAGTGAGATTTCACGCTGTACGCAGAAGGGTCTTACATATTGCTCGGTGATCTGCTGGTGGATGTCCATGTCTCCCAAGCCCAGGGAGAGCTCTCCGCTGCCTGTGAATACGGAACAATAGGTGGCTGTGTTGTGCCCTTCCAGTCGCAAGACACCTCTCATGTCCTCAAAGTAAGGTAGGGGGGGGGAGACAAATTTAGTGTTCTGTTCTCTGCAGCTCATTCGAAGCAAAATGTGCACCAGCGCCTGCCCAGCTAGTGAATGTGCTTCATCATCTGCATGATGAATCTGGCCTCCAGTTCAAGGAGACCTGGAATAACACCATGAAGCAAATGTTAATCCAGGAAGCATCACATAGGAGCAGACTGGGACAGGTAGGCACATCCCAGGTGCACCTGGGTCTCACTGATATCCATGGCCCTGGAGCATGCAGGCCTCTCAACTTTTCCCGGCTCATTTCTGTTGCCTTCTAAATCTGTTGCCTCAATTCCACATTCTCTTTAGCTTAAAAGAGGGGTGATGAATCATTCTAGGCCAGAGAGCCACATTCCCTTCTGGACATCCTTCTGGGGGTCCCATTCCATTGGTGGGTGGAGACTGACACAACAGTGGGCAGAAAAAGGAATGTAAAATTTACACCTTTTGTACAGCCGGCTGCTTTCTATATGGTCCTCCATCCAGACAAGGAAGAGCCATTATCAGAGTTCAAAGACACATTCCAGCCAGGCCTTGCTTACTCAGGGCTGTGACCTGGAGCGAGGCAGATGTAGTCTGGGGAGAGTTTGGCGGGTCAGGTGGATCTGAGATTCCCCTCCTCTAACTTCCCTGCTATGTAAAGGCTGTAGCTCAGTGGCAGAGCATCTCATTTGCCTGCAGAAGGTCCCTGCTTCAATCCCTGGCATCTCCAGTTAAGACTTAGACACCCTAGAGAGCTTCTCCCATTCAATGCAGACAATACTGAGCCGCACAGAGTGGCTAGGGAAATCCAGCCAGATGGGTGGGGTATAAATAATAACATTATTATTATTATTGTTGTTATTTTATTATTATTATTATTATTATTATTATTATTATTATTATTATTATTATATATGGACCTCACCTCTGACTAGTTATGAGGCAGCTTCCTGTGTCCCTAAAATGAAGGGCTCCCACAAGGAATCTCATAGTAAGCAGAGAGTGGGTACCTGGGACTGGAATGATGAAATTTTGTGAAAAACAGCCACCCTGCTACGGATTAGTTTAGAATAACCATAAGCTGTGAGCTACCATATGCTTGCAGTAGCGTAGGACGGACTCTGAATGCTCATCCTTCCCCATGACAGAGATAAAGAATGGGGTCTTCCCAAGACGACTTAAGCAATCTGAAAATGGAAGAGAAATGGAACAAAGCTGGATTATCTGCCAACAACCCTAGAATCTGAAAGTCAAGGTAGAAGCATTCTGGGGTCATCAGTCAGTGAAATATCTACTGCACTCTTTTTAATTTATATAGGAAAGTGCCTTTTACCAGGCCAAACTATCCATCTGGCTCAGGATCAATAATCTGTCTTTTGAACAACTAGGAAATACCTGAGAGATGCCCTTTCCCTGCTCCTTACTGAGGATGATGCAATCTAGGTCTGCATGTGAGGATAGGTTGCAGTTTGAGATGGAGACTAAGAGAGATGTAACACTCTCAGATTCATTATGTTTTGGTGGGATTCAAGCACATACTGACAGATTCAAGTTGCACAAATGTTGTTGGTTGGGAGGTCTTGCGCAACAAATCCACTTCCCCAAAATATTGGACTTTTTGCAGTAAATAACACACCCTGTGAAGTGTGGGATAACACTTCGTTTGATGCAACATCTTCAAACCTCCCCACAAACAAATCAGAATGTATCCTCATTAAATATCCAAAATTGTCTAATCTGCCTGCAAACAAATGAGGACGAATGCTGAATAAACAGGTCATGTGGAAGTGCCAGAAGAGAGTGTTTTGGGGTGCTAGCTGTCTCCCTTGAGATCTGGGAGCAATGGACTGTTCCCACATTAGATCTCCAACTATGCTCAACCTGCATATTTGTAAATAAAAAGCAAATATCAAAAAAGCACCAGACAAGCCCATCCAATGACCTCCTTTCCAACAAACCTGGGGAGAGTTGAGACCCTGGAACTTTCTAGCTCAATGATGTGGAGGCTGAGCATAGCAATATGCTGGACCCAGTATCTCCCTGCAGAGAGCAAAATTAGAATGAATTACCTGCTAGATTTCTCCCTACACCTCCAAACGACTGTCTCACTGTTGATGGATTTGTCTGTCCTCCACCCTGCAAATGCAGAGAAATCAACAAAACAGGCCAAACTTAGATATGCCTTGATTTTCCCAGATGGTACCATAATGCTACTGCTGTCAACACTGGCTCCAGTTAAACCCAAGTTCTATGGAGACTATTCCACTTTATGTGATCTCATGGGACTGGAACACAGGAAGCTGCCAAGTTTAGACTATTGATCCATCTAATTAGCATTGTCTACTTTGACTGGCAGCACCTCTTAAGGATTTCAGGAAGGAGCTTTTTCCAGCCCGATAAGAAGACACTAGGGATTGAGCCTCAAAACGTCTGTATGCAAGGCAGGTGCTCTAACAATCACCTATGGTCTTTCCCCATCCAAAATGAGCTAGGCTACAGCCATTCCTTACAATAAACTTATTTCTGTCATCTGCTGAGGTTCCCATATTTCTTCTAGAAATGGAAAATCTATAAAATCCAATCGTCTATTAGGCCAACATTCATCATGGTTTGTACTTTTCTTCTGTCTCCAAGGATTAAGAAGTGTTTTCTTAGTTAATTGTTAATTAAACAACCATCAAACTCTTCCATTTCTGTCTCCATCCACTTGTCAGCTATTCAGAAAGGTGGCCAGACATTTGGCTAGGGAACTCTGCTCACTTTTACCAAAGAGGTGTGTCGCATTACTTGGCATCAAATGTTCCACTAGATGACATAGGGTGAACAACTCTATTTATCAGCTTTAAACCCTCTTCTTTTTCCGCACTCCACAGAGTTTTCATCACTTATTATGGAACGTTTTTATTTCTCTTAGCTCATGGGTCCATGTGTATGATGATGACAACCATCATTTTTATCATAGCAACACCTGTGACCCATAAGAAGTGGCTGGGAGGCAAGTTGTACCACACCTAGGCACCACAAGGCAGTGTTAAGCTGCCGCCGCTGCTGCTACCTGCCTATGGAAGAATGCTCCCTTCTTTCCTCCTGTAGGGCGCTGGCATCTCTGGCAGCAGGAAACAAGTAGCTTACTCTCTGCACCACTGTGGTAAATTGCCAGACAAACTACTGCATTACAGTGACACTGCTACATGTGGCCAAAGGGTGGTATTGCAGCTTAGCACAAATCAGGCGGAAAAAAGGGACCAATAGGCTTTTGCCTGATCCTGTAAACCTTTTGCCTCTGAACCAGTTTCTCAGTCTCATCCAGCCTTCACCAATCTGGTGCCCTCCAGATGTTTTGGACTACAATTCCCATCAGTCCTCACCAACATGGCCATGTAGTCCAAAACATCTGGAGGGCACCAGATTGGTGAAGCAACGTGTCACTCAAGTACATATTCCCAAACACCAACTTATTAGGCATGTGTTCCAAAACTGCTGGTTTTACTTATATTTCAATAAATCTTAGATCTACCTGTTTCTAAAGTTATATTTTAATGGTATGCTTCTTATGGATATTTCGTATTGTTTTATGTAAACCACATAAAGGTTTTTGTTGATTAGGTGGGTTATAAATCTTGTTAAATAAATGAATTATTGAGCTGCTCACATGGGGCAGACAGACATACCTGGGGAAAGTAGTGAGCTTGGGCTTTTCTATTGCACCCAGAAGACTGCTTCCCCCAACTTCATTTCTCTGATGACACAAATTCTGCCTTCACATCAACATCATGTACATCTGTATAAATCAGGCATAGGCAAACTCGGCCCTCCAGATGTTTTGGGACTACAACTCCCATCATCCCTAGCTAACAGGACCTGTGGTCAGGAATGGTGGGAACTGTAGTCTCAAAACATTTGGAGGGCTGAGTTTGCCTATGCCTGGTATAAATCCTCAGATGGCCCATTTCTATCTGCCCAGATCAGCCCATTTCTAACCACCTATATACCTGTTTACCTGCCTAACATCTTTTAGGCTTGGTTACCTGCCTAGGCAGTACCTGCTTGCCTCCAGACTGCCAGCCCTTATACTTCCTAATAGTCTGGAAAGGTGACATGTGAGCTCCTTGCATCCAGTGAGCTTTACAGCAACAGGTTAGGGTAAGGAAAATGGAGCTTAAATATTGCTAAGTGCATTTACCACTATTGTTGCATCTCTTGCCTTGGCTATGAAATCGATGTTGATACCACCAATGACCACCTGAAAGGAAAACAAGAGGTGGGTGGATCAGAGGGAGGGAGAAGCCATCAGCAGAGCTCTCTTCCAGAGCCCTTCTTCCAGGACATGCCCACAAAGCCAAGGCTGAGGAACCTGCAGCTGTCCAGACATCATTGAACACCAGTTTCCATCAACTCTGACCTTTGGCCATGGGGATTGGTTCTTAGGGGTGCTGGGGTCTAACGCCATCTGGAGGGCCACAGTCTCCCCAACCCTGCTCAAAGCAGAAGACAACAACAGTTTTTGCAGTGCCACCAAGGCAGTAGAAACAAAGGAAGGTTATTGAGTCCTTGGTGGGCTAATAATGATCAACACTTGGCTTGGTGGATCAGAAGTTGCGCAGAAGCTGATCTAGATACACCCCTCATATTAATGAAAGCTTGGTGTGCAGTAGTTATCAGACAAGAGAAGGAGGAGACATGTTTCAAGCAGATGCCTAAAAGTAGTAAATTCACAGAAATTACAGACAATGTGGTGGCATGTGTTGTGTATATTGTGGACTACAACTTCCATCAGCCTCAGCCAACATGACCAATGGTAAAGGTTGGTGGGAGTTGTAGTCCATAACATGGGGACACCTTGTTATCTATATGTGCCTCACATTATGTTGCATTTTCAAAGTCTTCCATAGGCCACCTTGAGAGGGTTCCCTGAAAGGCAGTGGGAGCAAATAAATCAACTTGTCCACAGAAGAATGGTCAGTGCTTTTCAACCAAAAGGTTTTCCTTAGGAGCAGTAAAACAAAGTACATATTGAAAAAAGTAAATAAATGTAAAGACCTAATGCAAACTGTAAACAAACAACCTCCAGAGAGAAAGTAGAAAATGCTTGTTAAATTGCATTTTTAAAAACTCTCAAGATAGTCACTGTCCAACATTTATGCAACATCAGACAGCTGATAAACTCAGCATGTTTGCTGGAGGTTATGTTTGAGTATCCATTTTAAAATGGATGTGTTAGTTTGTGTTAGTGCCCCTGTGGATGGCATGTGGTTGAAAATGCATTAGGCATTCCTACCAAAGTAAGTTACTGCTTTTAAAAGCACTTCCTTGAGGCACGCCTCTTTGCTCTTCTTGTTCGATGACTGCAACGTTTGCGTTTCCAAGCAAGCATCATTGTGACAAAAGAGACATTCTGTTTTCATACATGATTGGTGTACATACATCATAATCTGACATCAGTGAGGAGTTTGACTAGATGACTTTTAAGATCTTTTCATTTCAACTCCACATTTGTGACTTTTTGTGATATTTTCCTACACTGAAATTATCTCCATTTGGGAAAAAATATTTTGCAGGGAAGCACTGCTAGTCTTAGAGAAGGCAAAAGTGGTGGCTGACCTAAAGACCTTCATTTAACATAGTCTAACCACCAGGTAAGCTTTGTGCAAAGAAATCCGGATGAATGCTCAATCATCACGTTGCCTGGAGGAGCCCGAGGCCAAGACCGCAAGGTTAAGGCGATGTGCAAATGATCTGCAGCAGCCAAGCTGTTTCTCTCTGAGAGAGTAGTGACCCTTACAGAGCAGGCCACCCACCGGTCTTGGTACAGGAGATACTTTTTCATTTTGAGCCAAGTCGTCTCTCCAGCCCTGGGCTCTTTGGATCTTGTTCAGGGCCACAGCTATGCGGCTGCCCACCTTGGCGTTGTTCTTGATCAAGGCAATATCTGATATGGGGAAGGGTATGATGAAAGGAAAATAAAAGCAGAAGAACCCGAGAACTAAAAGAAAAGTAGGTGTAAGAAATTGGTGCAAAGATCTCCCTCTATTTTAATTTCCCAGAATGCTGCCAGTATAATGTTGCGCTGGGGCAGTGTAAGATTTCCAGAAAGTATGGAGAACATGGGGGGGGGGGGAATTATGCAATTGGATTTTGAGGAGGGGAAGTAAGAAGCGAGCATTTTCAGGAAAGGATACTGGATCTAAGTGACTCCCCACTAGATAACTTGTTTAGCATCTGCAGCAAGAAGGGTGTAAGCTCCTTTCCTGTAATCGCTTTTTCCCTGCAAATGTAAGAAGAGCAATCTGGATGAGAACCAGTAATTTCATATTTGTATATGAGAAGAGCACAAATAAATCATCTTTCTATCCATAAAAGGGGGGAACACATCAGGTGGCCCTATCTATGCTACAAACTTAATAAATATATGCATTGATTATCCAAGGTGAGCTCAGCTCAGTCTTTTAAGTGGAGGGACTTGATTGGAGAAAATCTGCCCCTAGAGGGCACCCACTGGCTGGAACTTGGGTGTCAGAGGCCTCAGGGATCTGTGGACAACTGCCCGCCCCCCTCTGGCTGGTGCTCTAGCAGGGCTATGGAAGACAAACAAAACAAACCCAGAACTTTTGTGTTATGAAAAGTTACGGGATTTCAGCAGCAGCTTACCGAGCCTCTCTCAAAGCCTGCTGGATTGCTTCTTCAATAAGCTGTCCTGAAGCAGCTTGATCCTCAGGGCAGGGCACTGCAATCAGCACTCCACTGCCCAACTGCAAATTCAGGGACCTGGCTGAGGAAGAAAGGCCATTAACTGTGTTTCTCTGCTGAATAACTCTATCAACAGGTGACAAAGGTGGCATCACAAATTTCATCGCTTATACAGTGGTGCCCCGCAAGACGAAATTAATTCGTTCCGCAATTTTTGTCGTCTAGCGAATTTTTCGTCTTGCGAATCACGAAATCCCATAGGAATGCATTGAAAATCAATTAATGCGTTCCTATGGTCAAACAAAGTCCAAACAAAGCCAAATTTGGTACAACAACAGTTTATTAACTGCTCTTTAAAGTCACACATACTGTAAAGAGCAGTTCAAAAATTGAAGGGAAAATAAATTAACTTTATAAACAAAACATGTCTTTGTTTTTAGACAAAGGAAACAAAGCCGCGAGACGTTTTCGTCTTGCGAAGCAAGCCCATAGGGAAATTTCGTCTTGCGAGGCAAATCGCAAACGGAAAAACCTTTCGTCTAGCGAGTTTTTTGTCTTGCGAGGCATTCGTCTTGCGAGGTACCACTGTAGATGTATATGCATGTGCTTGCAATTTATTTCTTCATCCCAGTAGCCTCTGGTGTCAACTGCTTTGCACCCAATGAAGTTTAATGCAGCCGTCCAGACGTTTTGGACTACAACTCCCATCAGCCCCAGTGAGTGCATAGATACGTGGGGGCAGCCATCCTTTTTTTCTGTACAATTCCCCTGGAAACAGGCGGCACGTTATGACATACAGTCACTTTCTGGACCATTCTGAAAGAGATTTTAGCAGTGTAGCATCCTGCTACTTAGCAGATCCAAGTCACAACAGAATGTTTAAAAAAGAAAAATTATAAATAATAATTATTTTGCTTACGTTACATTCCTTTGAAGGTGACCCGGAAACTACAACTAATCCAGAATGCAGCAGCTAGACTGGTGACTGCGGGTGGCCACTGAGACCACATAACACCAGTCTTGAAAGACCTACATTGGCTCCCAGTATGTTTCCGAGCACAATTCAAAGTGCTGGTGCTGACCTTTAAAGCCCTAAACGGCCTCAGCCCAGTATACCTCAAGGAGTGTCTCCACCCCCATCGTTCTGGCGGTTCCCTCATTGCGAGAAGCAAAGCTACAGGGAACCAGGCAGAGGGCCTTCTTGGTAGTGGCACCCGCCCTGTGGAACACCCTCCCATCAGATGTCAAAGAGATAAACAACTACTTGACATTCAGAAGACATCTTAAGGCAGCCCTGTTCAGGGAAGTTTTTAATGTGTGACATCTTATTGTATTTTGGTCTTTGTGGAAGCCGCCCACCTGGCTGGGGAAACCTAGCCAGATGGGCGGGGTACAAATACATTATTATTATTATTATTATTATTATTATTATTATTATTATTCCAATCCACGCGCAGAGCCAAGAGAGTGAAACAGGCATATTCACTCTAAAGAGCAGGTTGAAACAAGGTGGCCACCCACCACTAATTTCAGTAGGTCCAGTGCAGGAATCCCCACCTTTTTTAGACAGACACCCCTAAGCTGTTGAGCTTCTTTCAGCAGAAAAAAAGCCCTGGGTCCAGGGGGCTCTTGGTCACTTGGGGTGTAAGAGGTTGCCAGGGCCGCTGCCCCTGCCAAGTCTCAACACCAGGATACTGAAAACAAGAGAAGATATCCAAGGATGGAAAGGAGCACGTGGGACAGATTTGTCCTGCTCCCATGCGCATTTCTTCAATAGTAAACCCAACGGACTACAATGGGCTTTGTTCCCCAATATGTGGGCAATGAACTTCCGCCTCAGGGAAACTGAGAAGCTAATTGGTTTGAACTCAAACACTCCATTCTCAAAAAGCACTTTGTTCCACAGACAGCTCACCAATCAGCTGTGCAGCATTCTCCTCGTTCTGCACATGATATGGGGCCTGGAAGCCGCTCTGATGGCAGAAGAAGGCTGGGAACTCTCTGGAGTCTCCAAAGGTGGCCACACAGACACCTTGAGTCTCCTGCAAAAGTGAAGAGCGGGGGCAAAATGAAAATACTATACGTGGTATGAAAGCAAAAACCATCTTTGCTGGGTTATGGACCAAATCACTTACCACACTACAGAATCAAATGAAATTTCCATGATCCCAGGTCAGACCATTGGTCCAGCTAGCTCTTCACTGTCTGCTGCAATGGGCAGGTGTCTTTCTTAGATTGACTAGCTGAGGGCCCTGCTGCCTGGAGATGTCAGAACTTAGGGACTTTTGCACCCGTGTATCACTGAGGTACAGCCCCTCCCCAAGCAGTAAACCCTTACCACTCTCACACAAAAGGATAAAATACAAGCCCTTTCCTCCAGCTCCATGGACTTGATAGAATCCGATCTCATGAACTAGATGCAGCAAGCCCAACAAATCTCTTTCTTGTTTTGTCTTTGAACTGTGTCTACAACCTCAAAATATATACATTTTAATTGCTATAATCGCTATAATGCATGTGGGCTGCCTGTGGCTCATGGAAGTATTCATTGCAGCCCACTGTGGGTACACAAGCCACCCAACTACTTTTAGAATAAATTAGGTGAGAAAGTTTCTGTGTTAGAAACTTAGGCCAGTTTCAACTCAATTTGATTAATACTTTGGTTGCAAAGGAACATTCATAAAAACAGATAATTTGCCTCCTTCACTTCCACTACGCTCAAAAGAGGGATAGGCATATCTGTCAGTTTCAGTTTCTCCTTTTCCCAGTGTTAAGTTCAGTTTTCCACATTTCCACATAAGTTTGCACTTTTTAAAGTTCTCATGAAAGTTACTAAGCATTTTAGTGTAAATTATATTCACATGCAATTTTGCCTAATGTCAGGGAACTGCCATCAGAGGGAAGAGGAGAGGAAAGTTGCTCCAGTGATGCAGGGGAGGGAACTAGCAAGGAGAGAGAGAGGGTTCCCACGGGGGAAAGAAATCCAGGGGACACCAGGGAGAAAGGGGAAGGTGAGAGCAAGGCGGAGGGGAGGCTCAGAGACTCTTCCAGTGAAATCAGCGGAGAGAGCACAGGACCTCCGCTTGGCACGCCCACGCTGCGCAGAAGGCTTCCACGCAGAGAATCTAGGAGGAGACTTGGAGTCAAGCAACTTTTATGTTGGAAGAAATTTAGGTCCCGCCCACTGACGGATTCTGCCAGTGACTAAGACAGTCGCATTTCAAGGGCTGTCAAACCAGGGAAAGTTTTAGCTATACAGCTAGCTTGGAGCAGTTTGCAGTTTACGCACAAGCAACCCCAATTCCCATTACAGCAATCCGTCAGTCCCTTCGTTGCTTGTGCGGAGAGCAGCAGAGGCAGCGTCAGGAGTCAAACTGGAGGAGCAGGCGCCGGAGAGGGGGCCAGGAAGGAACCAACGCTCGAAGAGAGAAACAGAGAGTTGGAGCAGCAACTGGCTATACTAGCGGCGCAGCTGGATGAAAGGCGGACTCAGGATGCCCAGGGGAAGCCCACTCCCATCGCAAGGAAGGTACCGGGACTAGTACAGAAGTTTTCAGGCAACCCCAGAGACTATAATGCATTTAAGACAGAAGTGCAATATGCGCTGGACCTGCAGTATGAGGACTTTGTAGATGATGGGGGGAGGGTCGCTTTTGTGATAGGGCACCTGGAAGGCGGGGCCAGAGAATGGATTAGGCCCTTAATGGCATCGGAGAATGCCGCCTTAAAGGACTTGAGGAAATTTTTTAGCGCCATGGACCATATGTTCTCAAGTGATGTGGAGCAAAGCGTGACACGCAAGGAGCTGATGGCGTACAAACAAGGGAACCAATCAGTGAGAGAGTACTGGTCACGATTTGCCATGCTAATCCACAAACTCGGGTGGGAACTGGGTTCCGAACCAGTACAAATGCTATTTGAGGAGGGCTTATCCTCTTGGGTAAAAGATGAACTTTCCTGCTCGCCCCGCCCACAATTGATGGACCAGCTGACTAAAATGGCGCTTGCTGTGGGAGTACGCCAAGAGGCGCGCGCTCTGGAAATGCGGGAAGGGAGAGCAGAGCGTTGGCATGACAATCGCATTCCAGACATGCCTGAGCCACCTGCACCGCCCGCGCCGCCCGCGGAACCAATGGAAATTGGAGGAGTGCGCGCGCACGGGGTTTCAAACTCCGGCGAGGTTCGCAAGAAAGAGGGGAAAACGACCAGGAAGTGTTTTCTCTGCCTACAGCCGGGACATTTTGCCAGAGTCTGCCCTCAGAGAAAGGCGTGGCAAGGAATGGTGGGGGCCGCTGGGGGAGAGCAGGAGCAGGGAAACGGCAAGGCTTGGCTGCAGGAGAGCGGGCACAGCAGCCAGGCGAGCAACCAGTGAAGGTGCCCAAACCAGACACCCCCCCCCCGGGCAGCCATAGCCATAGAGGTGGTGTTAGAGCTCCCCAACGGACACCCTATTAAGGTGAAGGCATTGCTGGATTCTGGCAGCTCTTGCAACTTCTTTAGCAGGGATTTTGCACTAGAACACCAACTCCAGGTGGTGCCTCTCGAACACCCCCTGCAAGTAACAACCATTAATGGGAGAGAACTCTTGGGGGGGGGGAAGTGACCCACCAGACCCCTCCCATGAAAATGAGGGTCTCCAGACACACTGAGACAATTGCCTTTCACGTTGCCACATTAGCAGGGCCACCAATCATACTGGGAATGAGCTGGCTAGCACTGCACGATCCAGTAGTGGGGTGGCACCAGCGAACAGTCACCTTTGGGTCAGCTCACTGCGTAGAGCACTGCCACGAAGGGGAAACCCCGAGGATGGCAGTAGTCAGGATGGCAGGGATGGTGGTGGGAGAAAAGGTGAGAGTACCACCTCAGTATGCAGACCTGGAAGAAGTCTTCAGTGAGAAAGAGGCGGATAGACTACCCCCTCACCGGCCCTTTGACTGTCAGATCAACCTACTCCCAGTTACCAGTGGGTAAGCTGTACGCCATGTCGGACAGGGAGATGCAGCAGTTGCGGAAGTTCATTGACAAGAACCTGAAGAGGGGCTTTATACGAGAATCAAGGGTGGTGGGGGGCAGTCCAGTGTTCTTTGGACAAAAGAGACTCCAAGGAGCCCCGCTTGGTCGTAGATTACCGGTCCGTCAACTGGGTATCGGAACCAGTGACCTTCCCAATGCCCAGGATTGATGACATTTTGGCCAGGGTAAGGAAAGGGAAGGTTTTTACCAAGTTGGACCTTCGAGGGGCGTACAATTTGATAAGGATGAGGGAGGGGGGTGAATGGAAAACCACGATGTTCACCCCTCTGGGGGCCTTTGAGTACCTTGTGATGCCCTTTGGATTACAATCAGGCTCTAGCACATTTCAAGCATTCATGCACCACGTGCTGGGGTCCCTGCTGTACAAGAATTGCGTGGCCTTCCTGGACGACGTGCTTATCTACTCAGAGAACGAGGAGCAGCATGTAAAAGATGTCAGGGAAGTGCTGAAAAGGCTGCAGGAGCACCAGCTGTGGGTCAAACTGGAGAAATGCCAATTCCACGCCTGAGAGGTGGAGTTCCTGGGTTACAGGTTGTCGGACAAAGGCCTGGCAATGGACCCAGGAAAGGTGCAGGCAGTACTAGAATGGAAGGCTCCCAAGACCCGGAAGGACGTGCAGAGGTTCCTGGGGTTTGGAAACTTCTATAGAAAGTTCATCAAGAACTTCGCCCACCTAACGGCACCCATAACTGATTGTCTCAGCAGCAAGAAGAAGTTTGAATGGACAGCAGCAGCTCAGGAGTCTTTTGAAAAGCTAAAGAGGGTGTTCGCTTCCGAGGAGCAACTCTTACACGTGGATCTGCGGAAGCCTATGAGGGTGGAGACAGACGCGTCAGACAGAGCGGTCGGAGCCGTGCTGCTCCAGCCAGGAAATCGATCAGAGTGGAAGCCGTGTGCCTTTTTTTCTAGGAAGCTGAACAAGTCAGAGCAGAACTACACAGTGTATGACTGGGAATTACTGGCAATTCATGAAGCCTTTCAACGTTGGAGACATTTCCTGATAGGTGCGAAGCACAAGATCCAGGTGTGCACGGACCACAAAAACCTGGAATATTGGAGGACTGCTCGAGTTCTCAACCAAAGACAGGTGCGATGGGCACAGGAGTTTTCCAAGTTCTTCTTTGAAATTCAGTATGTGCCCGGAAAAGAAAACGTCAGGGCAGACGCCCTCTCCCGTAAACCTGAGTACGTGGAAGGAGAGGGAGAGCCAGAAGCACGACATGTGATACCCGAGGACCGATGGGTGTGGGGGGGAGTGTTGATAGGGAGACAAGAACTAACCGGGTTGACGAGGAATGACGATTACGCACAAACTAAAATCAGGGAGATACGAGATGCAGAAGAAAATCAGGGGGGTTTTGAGGAAAAGGAGGGGGCGCTGTACTATAAGGGAGCATTGTACATACCAGAAGGGGACTTGAGGAGAAAAGTACTCAAACAACTACATGATAACCCCACGGCGGGACATTTTGGTCAACACAAGACCATGTTGCTAGTCACCAGGCAGTTCTGGTGGCCAAGAGTGAGGGAAGATGTTAGAGAATACGTTAGGGGGTGCGAGCGCTGCCAGAGGGTTAAAGGGGAGAGGGCACCACCCGCGGGGTTACTGGAGCCCTTACCCACCCCAGAAAGGCCATGGGAGGTGGTATCCATAGATTTTATGACCGATTTACCCAAGTCCAGGGGGAAAACTGCAGTCATGGTGGTAGTGGACTTGATGACCAAAATGTGCCATTTTATTGCTTGCTCGCATGCAGTGACAGCAGAGGAGACAGCTAGACTGCTTATAGATCACGTTTTCAGGTTGCATGGCGCCCCCTTGAGGGTTTTGTCCGACAGAGGGAGACAATTTACTTCCAGATTCTGGAAGAAGCTCATGGACCTGCTGGACATCGAAGTGAGCTTCTCGACAGCCAGACACCCGGAGACCAACGGACAAGCAGAAAGAGCTAATAGCGTACTTCAGCAGTACCTTCGGTGCTACGTCAACGAAACGGGAAACGATTGGGTGGAAAAGCTAGCGCTGGCCGAATTTGCATACAATAACGCTGAACATGTGTCCACGGGGATGAGTCCCTTCATGGCCAATTACGGGTGTCACCCCAGGGCCTTCCCAGGGGGGGGGAGGGGAGGTGGAGTGTGCCGGCGGCCGAACAATTTGTGGAAGAAATGGAAGCTTTACACCAACAACTTAAGGTTAACCTGGAGAGGGCTAAGGAAGTATACAAGAGGCAGGCAGACAAGCACCGAAGAGAAGGGGAGACTATAAGGGTTGGAGATCAGGTGTAGTTGCCAACCACTATCCCTACTTCAGAATAACAGAGTTCTGAGCAGGACAGCCATGACAGTACAACTATCCATTGAAATATGGGAGTAAATTCTACGTGAAGCTGGAACGACAGAACTGAGAAAGGCCAGATTAAACCAGCCTTCTGTCTCTTGTTCCTTCCCTCTGCACTGCATTTGTGGCTCCTTACCAGATATTCCAATGTCCTGCCAATATCCAGTATAGACTTCACACCTGCGGAAATCACGGCAACTGGAGTACGGCCTAATTCTGTTAGGTCCGCACTCACATCCAAAGCTGAAAAGGACAGGGAGATAAGACTGAAAAGACAGTGGCCCTGCCAAAATTCATAGCCACCAAAATGGGCAAACTGGTGGGGGTGGGAACCATCATAATTCTGTATTAAAGTAACATATGAAGTTGCCTTATAATGAGTCAGACCACTGGCTCATCTTGCCAGTACCATCTAATTGGCTGTGGCTTTCTACGGTCTGAGGGTCAAACAAGATGCAACTTCAGCAGAAGAATCCAAGAGTGGTGCATTCCATGTTGCCACCAGAGATGAAACAGGAAAGTGCCACCCTGCCCTTTCGCCGCCACCATCCCTGCTGAAGCCTCCCTTACCTGGGTTGTTTGGCAGCATCCACAAAACGGCAGTGGCAGGATCTCATGGACCAAATGAGAATTCATGAGATTTTGTGGTATTTCAGTGCATAGCTGTCAACCTTCCTGTTTTTTTGCGGGAATTTCCCTTATTCCAGCGCCGTTTCCCGCTGCTTCCTGCTGCTATCCCGGATTGTTAGATATCCCGTAGACTGTCCCCAGGACAGGTGTGGCTGCTGATCCCTTATTTTTCAGGCTGCTGATCCCTTATTTTCAAATCTGAAAGTTGACAGCTATGTTTCGGTGAGATCTCGGTACTACTGCTTCTCCATCAGTGGCAGAGGGGGTGGGGTGGGGAGGGCAGCGTGCCTGCAGAGGCACTGCCTCGTGGGCTTCTGCTGCCTGAGGCGGCTGCCTCAGCCCACCTCATGAGTTGGCCAGCCCTGGATTAATCCTATACATGGCTACTCCAAAATAAGTCGTGTTGGTTTCAGTGAAGTGAACCCATTGCTTTTTTTTCTGGGGGGACGAAGGGGTACACATACCCCTAAACATTTTGTGAATCTTTGTCCATTTGCTGTATTTATTTTTCCTGATTTGAACTATAAAATGGTGATTTTCTTGAGTCAAAATGAGAGTACCCCTAACCATTTTTTAAAGAAAAAAAGCACTGAGTGTACCCCATGGCAAGTGTGTATAGGATTGTAGCCCTAAACGAGTGAATGCATTTAACCCGATGTGTTTCAAAGTAGCAACTGCAAGGTGTGTGGGATGGATCAGTTTCGAGACTGTGCTGTATAAGAATTGGGGAGGGTGTCCTGGTTCTCACCTCTAGAACAGAGGGGAAGCAGGGGAGGGAGGGAAGAATGTGAAGAAATGCCATTAATTCAGATGTAGCCCATGTGGTGCCCTGCAGATGCTGCTGGACTATAACTCCCATCATCCTTGTAGGCTGAGCTTATGGGAATTAGCATCCAAAAGTATCTGAAAGGCCCCAAGTTTCCCATTCCTAGAGGAGATCCATAAAATGGTAGGTGATAATAGGCCTAGAATTCATATATATATATTAACATAAACAGCATTTAGCATTTAACCTCTGGTTATAAAATCAAAACAGCATTTGGAATTTAATTTCTAGTTATAAAATTAAGTCTCTTACTCTTCTCTCCTTCGCGGTGAACCCCTCCAATTCCTCCTGTCACAAATACAGGGATCTTTGCTTTGTGTGCCACAATCATGGTTCCAGCCACAGTTGTACCACCAGACAAGCCCTGTGTGGAACAAGCCAGTCATAATCTAGTTTGCGCAAGACCCTCAGCAAGGAGTGCTTAGATTCCAACCCTCTCACATCATTCCACCACTGGACAAAATACAGCAATGTCAGCCAACCTGGGTGGCTCGAAAAGGAGACTAGGCAAATTAATGGAGACAAGGCTATCCATGGCTACTGGTCATAAGAACCGTAAACTACAGAGGTGGGGAACCTGGACCTAATTAAGCTTACTAGGTCACCCCATTTGGCCCGCAAGTAACTGCTTTGGTCACCCTGCATGATGACCTCCGCTGGGAGAGATTCAGGGGAAATATGTATGTTAATTTTCCTTGACCTCTCAGCAGCTTTCAATACTATCAAGCACTGCATCCTTCTGGGGTGGCTGTCTGAGTTGGGGGTAGGTGGCACTGCTTTGCAGTGGTTCCAGTCCTACTGATCCAGCAAGGTCTTCTCATGTGCTTAGGTTATGTTCAGAGATTATGTGTGCTCTATAGAGATTTGAGCCAGGGGAACATAAAAGAAAACAAAGCACCACCCCTCAAGAATTCAGTCCAATACCTGACTGAGAATGTAGGGAAGATCTCTCCGAGACACCTTTATTGCGTTTTTGCTCTTGGCCAAAGTCTCAAGCTGTTCATTCTGGAGGCCCACATGGATGCGACCGCTTAAAATGCCAATAGTTGCTGGCACAGACCCATTTGCTCTTATTATTTCTTCTACCTCTCTGGCCATGCTGGTGCATTGCGAGCAACGCAAAAGAAGAAGAAGAAGGCAAAATAAGTTGCCATGGTATTAAAAACTGTACTCCTCACCCAATCCCTCACCACACCCTCATTTACATTTCATTTCCTTCCCCTGTGGCTCCTCTACATAATCTTGGGTTAGTTTTAATGGCGATGAGGTTCTTGCGTTATCAATTTATGGCCAGATTGTCAGCACAGGGATAAATCAGCTATGGGGAACCCTTGGCCTTTCAGGTGTTGTTGGGAGTACAGTTTCCATCACCTCTGACCATTCTGCAATGCTGACTGAGGCTGATGGGAGTTGGAGTCCAACAACATCTAGAGTGCCACAGGTTCCCCAATCCCTGCTCAAAAATGTAGGTGGCAATCTGGGGTCCCCACTCTCCTAATAGCCCTGCCTTTAGCCAACCTAAAGCCTATTCTCTAGTATGTCAAGGTTATTGACCAGTGCTATCTTTCTAGAAAAAGAGGTGCCGGAACGCACCATGACCCCCTCCCCTGTTCTCTTATAATGGCAATGGAGCCCACCTGAGAGGTGCCGGGACTGAGTTCTGGTGAGCTCCGGCTGAAAAAAATGCCCTGGTTTTATCTATTCTGAATGGCAATCTGCACAGAGATAAATCATTTGGTGTATCCTTCCTCAGATTCTACACATTCCCTGATGCGCTGCGTTTCTAATGTCAATTAACTTTTTCCACCCAGAGGAGTGTTCAAGAATGCAATTCCCTCACTTGCAATCTGCAGTGGTACCTTAATCCTAAAGAGACTGTGCCATCTGTTCATTTGCTGTGCAAAGACTGCCCCAGATAGGCTTATCAAGCTTCACTACCATAAAAAATGTATGGTTATAGGAATAGGAAACAGGCTTAAGTGGATCCTACCCTGCATGTATATGTTTATTACTTGGTGACTGCAACTTCAGGCGATAGCTAGAACTTGTGAAGCAGCCATCAAAGGTCAAATGTAATTGACAGAGCTGTCATTTTTCCTGATGACCTCAGCATTGTTACAGGGTTGCCAGGGGCGGGGCTCTTGTGGTGGGTACCATATTTTCTGCCACTTCCATTTTCTTAAAATTTCCCCCAAAAGCCACTCACCCGGTGGCTGGGTACAATGCAAAATGAATTACTGGTGAAGACCCCTGCCACTCAGCCACTCCCTCAACTTCCCAGGGCTGTCTACATAAATTAGCATATGCAAATTCTATGTAGATTTGTGTCAGGGGCCTCTGCCCCAAGTCCTTTAAATACCTAGCAATGCCCCTGACCTGGTGACCCCAGAAATAGTCCTTTTCAATGAAGGCAGTTCATGAGTTCAGTTTAGCTGCAGATCAACAAGCAATGAGATGTCATGAGGTGCATGCATGTGTGCATCAGTTTCTGGCCTAGCCCAGCTTGCAGCTTTTGCTGTGTGAGAAAATTACAGTCTCTGCCCACCTCAGATTCTGGGGATATGGCATGCCATGTGTAATGATGGTGCTCTCCAAGGCAACGACAGGCCTCCTGCTGTCCAGGGCCTCCCTCACCAAAGGGTGGATGCAGAAGTCGCTGCCTAGAACAAAATACAAACACTGTCGATATCTAATGGGAAAGTGTGACAATCAGGGCAGGAGTCCAGGGCCTCAAAGAGCAGAAGGGCTCCAAACACAGCAGGGCTTTGCTTGCATTTTGAAATGTAAGTGAAGTGACACACATGATCATTTAAAGAGGGAGCCCCTGTAAGGCCATTAAGGGTGCAGTCCAAACTCTGGTGAACAGCAGCTGGGCTTAATGGAATGTGGGAACCACTGCCACATCTGTAGCCCCCACCGCTTGTGCCATCCAAAACAGAAGGCAAGGTGGGGGAGGAGTACACCTGTGCAAGGCTGCCATAGCAGAAAACTCTAGATTGGGGCCATTGCTACAACTTGCCAATAGCTTGGGATCCAGTGGATCCTTGGCTAGCTGAGATCCACCCCCTGCCCTCCTCCCACTCCTGAAATGCCCCATGGGGGGGGACACATGTACCAGCTACCACCTTTGGAAAACCTCAGTGGCAGCTGCTGCCAATGTGTTGTTTTTGTCAGGAGTTCAGCCTACACTGGAGTAGGACCCTGACAGAGACACACACCCGACTGGCATGTTCCCTCCCTCCTGGTCGATCGTTCAGGAGCTTCATAAGCTTTCTTCAGCCCAAACATCACAGCGACTGATGCCAACAGACATCGGCACACTTAGGGATCTGCAGAGTCTTTGCAGCTTTGTGTAACAGACCTCAGCAACTCAGCATTTTGGCTAATCTACTTTATTTACATATAAACACACACTGAGCACTGCAACATGGTTCCCTCTCTCTCTAGCATCAGACAGCAAAGAGAAAAAGAACAAAGGACAATAGTCCCACTTCATGGAACACAGTAACACAAACATCCTGTCTCCATCACTTCCCACTCTGTGGAGTCAAAACATATACCGTCATGTGAAAGACAACAATCCCATGACTGCAATCATAGATCAGGAATTCTAACAGTTTTTGTGGGTGCAGTTGGGGCTTCTGAGGCAACAGAGCCACTCCACTGGCACAGCCCAGCACAGCCAAACAGAGGGGAACAGAGGGACACTGTGGCCTCATCCAAACCCCCTCCAGTGCAGTAGATTTAAAAATACCTAACAATACAACTGCTCATGGTATGTATTCTGAACTACAAAAAGCCTGGGTTTTGAAAGCAGATTTGTTGCATTAGAACAGTGGCAGACTTTGGGCTCTCAAATTCAAGCAGCACCCTGTGCGACGCTATAATTTGGTGTGCGCTTCCCCTTCGTTCTACAGCGCTGTTGTGGTGCCCCCTGCAGTGTGGTGCTCCATGCGGCCAAACTAGTTGTGCTACCCTAACACTGCTTCTGAACTAGGGTGACAGAGAGCATCAATCCACTACAAATGCACAAATTAAATGCTCCAGTCTGCACTTGAATCCACCCTGCAAAATAATGGCAGTCTGAAGGAACCCTAACTGGTGATGAGTTATCAGGTGATGTACATGTATGCATGAACCAGCCTTAATACTGCACACAAGGGTGGCATAAAAAAGAGAATGCAATCTCTTCAAGAAACACTCACCGTTCAAGTATCTTCTTATTTGGAGAACACGAGAAGCCACAGAAGCCACACGGCCTCCCAAGGTAAAGGCAGGTTTCAAAATCATTCTTTGATTGAAGAGAAGGCCAATTCATGAAGACCAACGCTGTCAAAAAGTGTGTCTGAAAGGAGCAAAATTTGTGCCTGTTCTCAGACTTTAATTGACTTGCAAGCTGGTCCCTTCCTTATCATTTATTTAGGCATTTATGTTGTTGTATCATCACATCATGCCCCTCAAAAGTGGCTTCCAATGTGTAGTCAAAGACCACAAATCGACCCATCAGTTTATAAAACTGCATAATATTCATGATAAAAGGGAAACTAAGGGAGAATGGAAATGAAACAAAGAACCTCAGATTAAACCTCAAATTTCCTTTTTCAAAGTTTTCCAGCCCAAATGGAAGCTCACGGGAAGAGCATCTGCCTGGCATGCAGAAGGTCTCTGGTCCAACCCTCAGCATCTCATAGGAGGGCTGGGAGAGGTCCCTACCTAGAATCCTCAAGAGCTGCTACCTGTATAAGGCAGCTTCCTACATTTCTAACTATAACAGAATTACAAAAGACACCAGCTAAATATTCAGGTAACTAGTCCAGGACCAACCACACAATTTAGTGCTCTCGGCCTTGCATTCCAGGATCACTATAATTAGAGTTCCTAGAACAATTTATCCAAAATTAGAGTGATTTCTCCATCTGAGTTAAGGACTGAGTTACATGGTGAGGTTTATACTGCTCAGCTTAGTTAGCTCAGCACCAAGTATACTATTGCACACAGGAAATTTTGTGTGCTAGCCACCCTGATGTGAAATACTAAAAACTAAATATCAACTAAGTTTACCTTCCAGGCAAACGCAGTTTGGTTTCACTATGAGTCCTTTTAAAAACAGTCTACACTTTGTTGAAACTAAGCAAGAGTCACCAATGTATTTTTAAAAATTATCTTATGCTACTCTCCTGAGCAAACCCTGCATTCTTAATGATAGGACCCTCATTTTTATTTTAGGTTTTGCCCAGCTGCACCTTTGATTCTTCCCACCCTCTTAGCAATCTGGTATTTAACTAGCATTGGCCTTTGACAGCAGAAGAAGGTGGCAATGTGTCTGGATCCTTACCTCTACGAGCGCTCCTTGTTTCCACCATATGCTGGCTGAACTTTCCATATGACCAGCGCTGCAAGAAGATGAGCCTGTTGGGAATTGCAACAGACTGATCTTGGCTCCAGCTGTCCTGCATTCCAGCCATGGACTCCACGCCAAGCAAGTCCATTTATCATTAACAGGATAAAGCAGCTGGCATTCTGGAACTACTCTCTGCCTTGGGGAAAGGGAAGGCTGTTGTCAAATTGGAGAAAACATCTGTGATCTCCATGACTTTTGGTGCTTTTCCATGCTCAGCACCGTCAATTTCATGCATCTCTCCGGAGAAATCAAAGTCAGTTTTGGATAATATTTCAGAGTTCCTATGGTGGTTTTAGGCAAGAGCACAAAACATGCAATACAGCAGGGAAATAGTGGTTTTGCCATTTGCCACCCAAAATCAGGTAAATCTGATAAGGGGGGAAGGGGTGGAATCTGAGATTAACACAGGCTGCACTCTTTGAAACTGCCATAGCTATCAACTGTACTAGCTCTGATTGAAATGAGCCCCTTTCTCCTAAACATTGCTCAGCTGCTGAGCTGTTATGCAATGTTTATGAACTCCTCGGTTTTGTTTCATGAAAAAACAAACAAACTGTGCATGCCTAAGTCTCAGGGACAGATGGGGCTGTGTTGTGTTCAAGGGTCGTAATTCAGAATAGGTAGAAAGCTGTGCCATCAAAGCACTGTTCAGTTGTTAGGCTGTGTGTATGTGTTAAATGGTGAGAGTAACCTGTGAATTAACTTTTGTATGCAAATAGTGTAGATGTACGTATATGGATGTGAATGAATAAGTGTGACAATGGGAGGAGTGGATTGACAGAAGCCATTTTACACACAATTCACATCTGCAAATGTTTGCAGGTCTCCAGTTATACTCTCCTGTTGTTATACTTTTCTTCCTAGCTGTGCAACTTTAAAAGGGTGGGGTACGTTTTAACATTAATCAGCCACGATGGATTGCTGCCCTCCACTGTCAATACATTTTGTATTGCAATAGAAAATTAAGACTCCAGTGTTACAATAACAGTTCCTTGGATTGAACAAGGCCCCAGACTGCCCAGTTTTGATTGTGATAGAGCCTGATAAGTGAAATACTAACAAATGATGACAACAGATGGAGGAGGCATGGAGTGAATGATGAATCTCCTCACACATTAAGCATACCTAAACATGTAAAGGTTTACTGAAATGAACGTGTATTTGAAAACATATGTAAGGATCACTCAACTGTGTTTTTTTTATTATGCTGTTCCTATCACTCATTACTGTGTTTCTTATACAGCAGGTCTGTGTGAGAAAGAATAAGTGGGCACAAATATATATTTAAAAATGGCAACATTCAGAAACCAGGGACAGAACATTGTGGTACCCCAGGACACTCTGCTGCTGAACTGAAAGTTGCCATTTTTCAACAAAGAAACTTCAAAGAAATTACTGAATTGTGATCAAATGATCTTTACTGCTGCAAATCGTTTTATTTATTTTTGCAGCTTGGTTATCTGTTTATTGATGTGTTTTTAGATCTTGGTTGTTGTTTTTTAATTAGTGATGTGCATTGCCTAGAGGCTTATACAGCTTACTAAAAGAATAAAAATAAAGCAGAAAAATAGGATAAATACAACAAAAGGCTCTTCTTTCTATTTTCAATGGAAATGGGGAAGAAACGTTACATAAATATTTCTTGAGATTCTTCTTGGAAGCTGCCCACCAAACCATTGCAAGACACTAGAATAATCTGATGTCAACATGATGGAATAGTGGAATCTGCAAAAGTATTAAAAAATTAATAAAACAAATACATTACATAATCCATGTTCTAAGAATGCATTCAAACAAC
The DNA here is from genome assembly GCF_964188305.1 of Podarcis bocagei. NCBI lineage: Eukaryota > Metazoa > Chordata > Lepidosauria > Squamata > Lacertidae > Podarcis > Podarcis bocagei. Next base: position 25,308,718 of record NC_138135.1, read on the forward strand.
TTGGTTTTGCCTTATTAAACATATAACATATAATGAAAATGCATTGTGTCCTCTAAACATGCATGGCCTCTAATGGGACGATGCTTTAGGTTAATTTTCTATACTATAAGGAAACTTCTTTAATGAAAATAAAAGAACCGTTTTTACTGAAAATATGACCAAACAATGTACTGCTTACATAATCCTGACCTAGCTTTTGTTTTGTATCCGACCTCTTACTGTAAATAAGTTTGCTATGGTGGTGGTGTATATTTTATGTTTGAAAACAAAAAAGTAAAATTATATTTTTAAAATTAAAAAAAAAAGCAAGCAAGAATTTTACCAAGAAGTTTGAGTCTATCAATTTGGCATTAAATGTGAAAATGCTTTCTTCTCCCACTATAGATGTTCAGTTGCATGGTAAAGCTAAGTTGGTTGTTTAATCTTCCATTATCACTGATGTGAATGGTGATTGTGCGTTATTCTGTGTACATTAAAACTTTACACAGAAAGACTCTGTCCCCCCAAACCTTCTCTATATAAATAAAATGTAAATGTACCCCTGCCCGTACGGGCCAGTCATGTCCGACTCTAGGGTTGCGCGCTCATCTCGCTCAAGAGGCCGGGAGCCAGCGCTGTCCGCAGACACTTCCAGGTCACGTGGCCAGCGTGACTAAGCGGCATCTGGCGACCCAGCACCAGCGCAGCACACGGAAACGCCGTTTACCTTCCCGCTAGAAAGCGGTCCCTATTTATCTACTTGCACTTAGGGGTGCTTTCGAACTGCTAGGTGGGCAGGAGCTGGGACCGAACGACGGGAGCTCACCCCGCCACGGGGATTCGAACCGCCGACCTTGCAATCAGCAAGTCCTAGGCACTGAGGTTTTACCCACAGCGCCACCCCCCAAACCTTCTCTATATACTTGCATGTAAATCAGCTTCTAATAATAATAATAATAATAATAAATTTTATTTATATCCCGCCCTCCCCAGCCACAGCCGGGCTCAGGGCGGCTAACAACAATCAAATAATAATCACACAATCTAAAAATATTTCATTATAAAAATTAATTAAATCAAATTGATGGCAACCAATTAAGCAGAATTATGTGCAGGTTGCCAGAGGAGGGAGTCAGGCTGCGCCCTGACCAAAGGCCTGGCGGAACAACTCTGTCTTGCAGGCCCTGCGGAAAGATGTCAGGTCCCGCAGGGCCCTAGTCTCTTTTGACAGAGCATTCCACCAGGTTGGAGCTGCAGCCGAGAAGGCCCTGGCTCTAGTTGAGGCCAGCCTAACCTCTCTGAGGCCTGGGACCTTGAGGATGTTATTATTTGCAGACCGTAGGTTTCTCTGTGGGGCATACCAGGAGAGGCGGTCCCGTAGGTACGAGGGTCCTAGGCTGTATAGGGCTTTAAAGGTTAAAACCAGCACCTTAAACCTGATCCTGTACTCCACCGGGAGCCAGTGCAGCTGGTATAATACCGGATGAATGTGGTCTCGCAGCGAAGACCCCATAAGGAGTCTCGCCGCGGCATTCTGCACCCGCTGGAGTTTCTGGGTCAGTCTCAAGGGCAGCCCCACGTAGAGCGAGTTACAATAATCCAGTCTGGAGGTGACCGTCGCATGGATCACCGTGGCTAGGTCAGGACGAGAGAGATAAGGGGCCAACTGCTTAGCTTGGCGGAGATGAAAAAATGCCGCCTTTGTTATAGCTGTAATCTGCGACTCCATAGAAAGGGAGGTATCGAAGATTACACCCAAACTCTTAACGGCCGGTGCTGGCACTAATTGCACCCCCGCAAGAGATGGGAGTTGCCCCCTCGATCCCATATCGTCCCGCCCCAGCCAGAGGACCTCTGTCTTCAAAGGATTTAACTTCAACCGGCTCCCACGTAACCATCCAGCCACAGCTTCCAGACATCTGGTCAGTGTGTCTGGGGCCGAGTCAGGATGGCCATCCATCAACAGATAGAGTTGGGTGTCATCAGCATACTGATGGCAACCCAGCCCAAAACTCCGGACAAGCTGGGCGAGGGGGCGCATAAAGATGTTAAAAAGCATCGGGGAGAGAATTGCACCCTGAGGCACTCCACACACCAAGGAGTGGCGTGATGACAATTCCCCCCCAAGCGCCACCCTCTGTCCCCGACCAGAGAGAAACGAGCGCAGCCATTGAAGGACTGTGCCCTGGATCCCCACGTCGGCAAGGCGGTGGTCCAGGAGTTCGTGATCGACCATGTCAAAGGCTGCTGACAGATCTAGAAGAATCAGCAGCCCTGACCCGCCTCGATCCAGCTGCCTGCGGAGATCATCTGTTAGGGCGACCAGAGCCGTCTCGGTCCCATGACCAGCGCGGAAGCCGGACTGGAATGGGTCCAGAGCAGATGTTTCATCCAGAAACCTACCAAGCTGTTCAGCAACCGCTCTCTCAATCACCTTACCCAGGAATGGAAGATTCGAGACCGGGCGGTAATTGGATAGATCTGAGGGATCTAATGATGTTTTCTTTAAGAGCGGACGCACCACCGCCTCCTTCAGTTCCCCTGGGAATATCCCGGTGCCAAGGGACAAATTGATGATATCCCCCAGGGGGCCCCGCACCTCGTCTGGACACGCTCTAATCAGCCATGACGGGCACGGGTCAAGAGGACAGGTGGTGGGCTTTCCAGCTTGGAGGAATCTGTCCACATCGGCTGGAGATATCCGGTCAAAGTGGTCCAATACTGGACCCGAGGACAGTCGAGGGGCCTCCAGTTCCTTTATTGTATCCAAATTGGCAGGGAGGTCATGGCGGAGCAACAGGACCTTCTCCGCAAAAAAGCTCGCAAATGCCTCACAGCTGTGTGTCAGATTGTTATTTAAATTTGGCTGTCCTTCAAGGGACGTTAAAGACCGAATTATACTAAATAATTGCGCCGGGCGAGAGCTAGCGGATGCAATGGAGGCCGAGAAGTAAGACTTCTTAGCAGCCTTCACTGCCATCTCATAGGTTTTCATAAAAACCCTATAAGATGTTCTTGAGGCTCCGTCACGGGCACCCCGCCATACTCGCTCTAGCCGTCTGAGGTCCCGTTTCATTTTCCGAAGCTCCTCGGTAAACCAGGGAGCCCGGTTTCTGCGGGGTCGCAGAGGGCGCTTAGGTGCGATCTCATCGATGGCTGCCAGGAGCTGGGTATTCCAGCCCTCAACAAGCTCAGTCAATGAGTCGCCAGGGGGAGCAAGGTCCCGCAAGGCTTGACGGAATCTATCCGGGTCCATCAGCCTCCGCGGGCGAGCCCAAATCGGCTCGCCACCTAAGCAGGGTGGGGGTGGAAAGTCAATCCTGGCTTTCAGAGCGCAGTGATCAGACCATGGCACCTTCATCGAAGGAGACATGATCACATCTATACCGGCGCCAAAGATCAAATCCAGCGTGTGGCCTGCTTGATGTGTGGGGCCCGAAACAAACTGGGAGAGCCCTAGTGTCGCCATGGAAGACACCAGGTCCAGAGCCTGTGAGGAGGGAGTGGCATCAGCGTGGAAGTTGAAGTCTCCCAATACCAATAGGTTAGGGAACTCCAAGGCCCAGCCGGCCACCGCCTCCAGCAGACCTGACAGGGTGGCTGCTGGTGCGCTAGGTGGCCGGTACACCAGCCAGACAGCCAAGCTCTCCTCGGAGCCCCACACTAGGCCAACACATTCAATGCCGGGGATCGATGGCGATGGTAGAGCCCTGAAAGAACAATTTCCCCGGATTAATACTGCCACCCCTCCCCCCCGGCCCACAGTCCGTGACTGGTGGAGGACGGAGAAACCCGGGGGCGCCATCTCTCGTAAGGTAACAGTTACCCCTTCGCGCACCCAGGTCTCCGTCACACAAGCCAGGTCAACTCCCTGCGAGATAAAGAAATCTCGCAGGGTAGCGGTTTTGTTGCCTATAGACCTGGCATTGCACAACACCAGTGAAGGAGGTGAGTAATCCTTGCTCACCCTACCCTCGTCTCTCGGGATGGGGCGCAGATTGGAAGGGGTACGAGCGTATCCATATCTCGATCCCCTTCGCCTATAACATCTGCCTCCACCGCCATACCTCCCTCGCCCCTCCACGGTCGCAATCCCAAGCCTCATACTAACCTCCATTTACAAATAGAAAACAAAACAACCAAAACAATTATGCCCAAACAAAACCAATCCCCGCCCCACTCAGTGTCCAACCCCAAAAACAAAGCAAAATGGAACAAACAAAAATACATAAATAAAAACCACCATTCACGGTGGTACAACAAGTAAACAATAAAAGCACCTTTAAAACACCTTAAAATATATAAAAACATCTTTAACATTTGCAGCAGATAATGAAATAATATAATATTATAAAAAACAACAACCCCCATTTAAGGTGCTGCAAATTAAAAGCAATTAAAACATTTAAAACTATTTTGTCCATTGCTGCCGGTAGCTGCTCTGTCCTCTAAACTGTGATGGTAGTGCAGGCCCCGCCCCCTAGGCCGGATGGAGTTGGCAGAAAGGGAGCGGTCCTCCCAACACTCACGCAAGCAGCAGCACCAGCAGTCATGTCCCGGAGGCCTCTCCCAGGCCTCTTATGCTGTGGCGATGAGTGCAGGCCCCGCCCCCTAGGCCGGATGGAGTTGGCAGAGAGGGAGCGGTCCTCCCAACACTCACGCAAGCAGCAGCACCAGCAGTCGTGTCCCGGAGGCCTCTCCCAGACCTCTTATGCTGTGGCGATGAATGCAGGCCCCGCCCCCTAGGCCAGATGAAGTTGGCAGAAAGGGAGCGGTCTTCCCAACACTCACGCAAGCAGCAGCACCAGCAGTCGTGTCCCGGAGGCCTCTCCCAGGCCTCTTATGCTGTGGCGATGAGTGCAGGCCCCGCCCCCTAGGCCGGATGGAGTTGGCAGAGAGGGAGCGGTCCTCCCAACACTCACGCAAGCAGCAGCACCAGCAGTCGTGTCCCGGAGGCCTCTCCCAGACCTCTTATGCTGTGGCGATGAATGCAGGCCCCGCCCCCTAGGCCAGATGAAGTTGGCAGAAAGGGAGCGGTCTTCCCAACACTCACGCAAGCAGCAGCACCAGCAGTCGTGTCCCGGAGGCCTCTCCCAGACCTCTTATGCTGTGGCGATGAATGCAGGCCCCGCCCCCTAGGCCAGATGGAGTTGGCAGAGAGGGAGCGGTCCTCCCAACACTCACGCAAGCAGCAGCACCAGCAGTCGTGTCCCGGAGGCCTCTCCCAGACCTCTTATGCTGTGGCGATGAGTGCAGGCCCCGCCCCCTAGGCCGGATGGAGTTGGCAGAGAGGGAGCGGTCCTCCCAACACTCACGCAAGCAGCAGCACCAGCAGTCGTGTCCCGGAGGCCTCTCCCAGACCTCTTATGCTGTGGCGATGAGTGCAGGCCCCGCCCCCTAGGCCAGATGGAGTTGGCAGAAAGGGAGCGGTCCTCCCAACACTCACGCAAGCAGCAGCACCAGCAGTTCTAACCCTGTTAACATATAATATCTCTGGTCAGAGTCCTGCATTGGTTGCTGATTTGCTACCAGGCCAAGTTCTAGGCTTTACTATTGTGAAGAAATGATGTCAAACTATGTAGCTTGCAATCTGAGCAAGGCCACAGGCAGACATGTGGAATGCCTAATGTTTATGCGACTTGATAGCTGCGAGAAGGATGGGAAGGGAGGCTGAAGATAAGCAGGAGGAGCTGCTCTCAAGGCCATGGAACAGAGTCTACTTCAAAGGAGCCCTGATAGACTAGGAATGTAGCCGCTGATAAGTGTACATGAGCAATGTATGAAAACGGCAACAAAATGTAACAAAACAGCTTAAAGTTCTTTGTTTGAGGAGGTTCAGTATATATTGCCAGGGCAATTCTTGCCTCCATCTTTCTTGGCCATCAGATCACCCTCCCAGGTACATTTGCATCTAGATTTGGTCTCTATTTGTATAGTCCCACTTGGATAACACACACTGTGTTAGGATGTGAGATTTCCCACAACACTATTAGTATGCAAAGCCATTAACAGTTTGGGATCAGATTACTTGCAATATCTTCTTACCCGCTGACTGCTTCAGTCTGAGGAAACGGCATTGTTACAGAATGCCACCTTTGTTCCACTTTGGAACTCACCGCCTATAGGTGTCAGGGAGGTGCTTTCACCGTACCATTTCGCGTGCCTGCTCAAAACACCTACGTTTAGACAAGCGTATCCGGACAATGTCAACATGCATTGCAATCTGGTTTTCAGCTTAGCGGTGATTTTTAAATTTCTTTTAATGTTTTATATAGTGGTTCCTAAGCTTTCTTCCAATAATTTATTGTTTTGTGTAAACCGCTTTGAGGTTTTATTACAATCAAGCAAGCGTATAAATCTGAAATAGATAAAAGTAAATCAAGAAATGTATTGTGATAGTAACAATTGGAAGCTGAAATAGAACGCTTTAGGCCTCTAACTGAAGTGGGTTCTTCTTATGCCAAATTAAATTATGTTCGTCTTTAGGATGCCACAAAAAGACTCCTCCATGTTCCCGGTGTGTATTTGGGCTTTGAGACCCCAAAGCTTCGCCCCGTAACCGAGCGAGCTCCCCATGGAGCCGCGACAGAGAAAAGGAACCCCAAACCCGATAGACCTCTGTCGCCAACCGCCGCTCGCGCGAAGTGAAGCCCGACGCCCGTTTGCAGGTGGTTCCCCCGCCCAAGCCCCGCCTCCGGGTCTGGCGTCACAACTCCCCCACGTCCGTCTAACCCAGTGGGCGCGGCTTCACGAATGGCTACACCAATCAGAACCTTCGCTCTCGACCTCGTGCTTCCCCCCTCCCACCCCATTCTCTCCCTTTCTCTTTCGGCCCGCTTGTCCTCTTCTCCCAAAGCGAAGCGGGGGAGGGGGGTAAGGTAAGCCACGCCCACCCCTCTCCCTTTCTCCTCCCTCCCCCTCCTCCTCCCCCGTCCATCAGCTTTTGCCCCGCCCTCCTGTCCAGCAGGCCGGAAGGATGAGCTCCCGGAAGTTCCGGCGGGGCCGTCGCTGTGTGGGGTAAACAGTAATGGCGGAGGCTGCGGTGGCCCCCGGTGGTGGCGGAGCCGCGGCAGCGACAGCCGCGGCAGCTGCTGTCGCGGCCCCCAGCCCCTCCGCCGCCGCCGGCGCCGCCGCCACCATCTCCGCCGCCATCGCCACTTCCCCCAGCCTCCCCACAGCCGAGCCTCAGCCGCCGCCGGCCGGAGCCGGAGGGGGAAGCAGCGGCGGTTGGACTAAGCAAGTCGCCTGCAGGTAACGTGCAGAGGCGGTGGCGGGTGATGGCGCCCGTGCCTCCCCCCTCCCTCCGCTCCCCAACCGCCCTCGGAGCCCCGCTCGGGCTCCTCGGACCTTCGAGCCCCCCTGCCTCCCTCGGGTCCTTTATCCTCCACTGGCAGAACAAGCGCGCACCGATCCTGGCCGGGATCCTTCCTTCTTCCGAAGCAGAAACAGGGGTGGTGGTGGTGTGTGTGTGTGTGTGTCGGTATGTCACCATTGTTGCCCACTGCCCCCGTCTGTCTCTTATCTTCTTTTTTTAGAAGCCGGGTAGGTTTTCTTGTCATGTGTCCTCCGAGATGTTTTGGTTTTGGGGGTTTTTCCGGCTCCTCCGCCGCTGGTCCTCCATGCGCCCTTTGTAAAATGCTGCCTGGATCCTTTGTTTACTACTCGCTCCACATCCATCCTAAGTACTATTAGTTTTCATTTTCCTAGACGCAGATCTCTTTCTCTCTCGCCCCCACCCACCCCAGTATGATGACAGCAATGTATTCCTCCGTGTGCTTCCCAATTAACACCCAACGCAACCCTTTCTGCTCACCGGGTTCACTTCACTTGCTTGCTCCCCTTGGTGATGCTCGCCTGTGACTAAAGGTGGCACTGATCTGTATGTACACGTAAGCCTTCCGAGTCCTGCTTAACTGCAGACTGATAACATAAGATGTGTATGTGGGAGCAAAATGAAAAGGATTCTCTGGCAGCAGTGTTTGAAGTCCTAGGCTGAAACAAACTTAGATTGCAGTCCTTTACTAGGGAGTTGCTTTGAAGTAAACTTAATTAGGGCTACACTGCATGTCTTCTGGTTTGATCTACTGTAATTCTTTGCTAGATTAGTTTACTTAATTCCTCAGCAGTGGTCTGGGATGGAAGTGTATTTCGTTGCATAGGCCCTGAGCCCCTTTTACAGGGGCTGAGACATTAGAACAGCCTTCCCCAACACCAGACCTTTCAGAGGTTGTTTGATTGCAACTCCCTTCAGCCCAAGCCAGCATAATTAATGGTCAGGGATGATGCTAATTGTAGCCCCACAATTTGTGTAGGCACCTTGTTGGGATAGCAAGTTTTAAAATAAATATAGGGCATTGAAAATAAGTAGGAAGCACACATGTTTGGGCAAACATGGGGCCTTGTATACAAACCCCATGTGTTTTATTAGTATAGATATTTTTCTTGTTCATATGGTTTGGAAACAGTTTTCTCATGAGTGAAGCTGGATAAAAATTTCCCAGGATGGGATTCAAGTTGACCATCTCTGATCAGATCAAGTAAGTGAGATCACTGTTTTAATTCTTAATGCTGTGTTCTGTGCCAGATGCTGTAGTGAACACATAGAAGTGGCATAGTTCTTGTCCAGAGGTCTTCGTTTTGTTTCTAGTCACTTTACAGATCCTAACAGAAATAATTCTCAAAACAATGAATATTTCTTTTGTGAGTTTTGAACTTGATTGGCTTCTGTAAATTTGTAGAACTTGAATTTTAGCATTATTCTCAGTTCTGTTCCAAGGTAATATTGAGTGCTTTCTGAGTTCCAGCTCTTCCTTTACCTTGAAACTGCTCTATCCTGGTCTGTTCTCTTTTGCAAATGGAAGAGTACTGTAGTTATAATAGTGATAGCTGCAGTTATAATTATTTAAGTGGCATGCTTAGAAATAAATGTGTGGGACAGCAGAAATAGCTTCAGTACTTTCAGTCCTTGAATTAAGTCTAGCATTTAGATTTGGTTATCTGAAGAGGTATCTGTGTAATCTTGGACACACCTGATTGATTGATTGATTGATTGATTGATTGTGTGTGTGTTGCTGCACATTGCACCTTTATAGAGTTGTGTAGGCAATTGAAATAGGTCTTTGTTTCCCAAGAATTATACAATCGAAAATAGAGGGGGAAAGCAGTGGGGAAATGTGGACAGATACCATTAATCCATCTGTATAAACTAAGAGGTACATGGAGCTTGTAAAACACATTGACATCTTTGGGTAATGAGCATTGTGGATGATGTAGTGAAATGTGTGACAGGACAACGCTGATGGCTTCCAAGTTTTCAAGGGCTAGATAAAAAAAATCGATCATAGCCAGTGTGGTGTAGTGGTTAAGAGCAGTAGACTCATAATCTGGGGAACTGGGTTCGCGTCTCCGCTCCTCCACATGCAGCTGCTGGGTGACCTTGGGCTAGTCACACTTCTTTGAAGTCTCTCAGCCCCACTCACCTCACAGAGTGTTTGTTGTGGGGGAGGAAGGGAAAGGAGAATGTTAGCCGCTTTGAGACTCCTTCGGGTAGTGATAAAGCGGGATATCAAATCCAAACTCTACTTCTCTTCTTTAAGTAGAGTACAAAGAAAAACAACAAATACTGAGCCTGTCGTGTTTCCCTTAATTATTTGCAATTGAATCATAATATTTTGTTGTTGGAGATGTATCATAACACCATACCTATATCTTAAATTATTTTCATGCACTGCAAGTTCCTGAGGTTCACAGTTGTCCTCAAGTTATCTAAGAAAATGCCCACAGGTGCACAGGAGGCAGGAATGTAGTTGCCATCTCCCAAAGTGGGTGTATTTAGTACCCACTGCACCATCTTCCAGTCAGTGAAGTATGAGATCTCATCTTTTGTTCCCTATATAAGGAAACAAGATTGAGTCCTCATTATTTGAAAATGGCTTTATTTCCCTGGGTCCTTTCAACTGTAGTCCTTTAGATCATTCTTGGACCAATGTAACTTGGACTTCCTTCTTGCCTACCTATTGGTCAGATTGTTCTCAGTCAAACCTAAGAATTACCCAGTTATTGTTTTCCTCGCTATATTAGGGCTTATTGGAAGTTTTTACGATTATTTTCTTGTTGCAGGAAATCTAGGGCAGTTTGAGAGATGTAACCTGTAGCTTCTGAGAACATAAGGGAACAGAGACAAGAGATTGCCTGGGAAGTGCAGAACTTTGGAGAGCAGGGTAGAAAAGTGGATAGGAAACAATTTCTAGCTAATACAGTGGTACCTCGGGTTACAGACGCTTCAGGTTACAGACTCCGCTAACCCAGAAGTAGTACCTCGAGTTAAGAACTTTGCTTCAGGATGAGAACAGAAATCGTGCAGCAGCGGCGCGGCAGCAGCAGGAGGCCCCATTAGCTAAAGTGGTCTTCAGGTTAAAAACAATTTCAGATTAAGAACGGACCTCCAGAACCAATTAAATACTTAACCCGAGGTACCACTGTATATGTTCTTGCTACATATTTATGTAAGTTAGAGGATGTCAGTCTATCCGTTAATATAATTATGCTTTTGAACTGCTGCTCTGGTGGTTTACGTCCACAACTAGCGAATAACAACAATCAGTGTGCTTTTGTCCATCCAGAGGACTTTGTAGCATGGGTGGTATATACATATTTAAAATAAAATAATTATGATAGGAAGGCCATCTGGAAATTAGCATCCATGTAAGATGATGATATGGAATGAACACAACAGTGTCTCCTTAATTTGAAAAAAATAGTAAACAGTATTATGATGGTATGCAGACTGTCACAGAAGATGCAAGGCTTTAATTGATCTTGTAACTGTTCCAAACACCTTTCACCAGTGATGCATAGAAATAAAAGATCATCCTGCTGCTGAAATATGTAGTTCAGAAAACTTCATAGCCCTCTCTTCTATTTATGCATTTTCATGCAATTTGTGCATACCATGTACCTATGCCAAGTAAAAAGTCTGTATAATCAGTGATGATTTGTGCAGTACTGTGTCACAACAAAACTTTCAATGCTTATCAAGGTTTCATATTGTTCTTTGGAATGTAAGAGACAACAGATGCTTCACATGTATCCTTCTTAGTTTGAGGTGTGGGACATGCACAGAAGAGTAATATCTGGTTTTTTCAGTGCTATGTGCAGCTAGAAAGCCATTTCCAATTCATAGGAACATACACTAACTTATAGGAGCTTGGGCAGCCAGGCAAAGCATTAGGAATTTCCTCATTCCAGCTTTTATGTAAACTACATTTTTGAAATGTCAAGCTGAGAAATAAAAGTTGACTATTTTGGAAAATAGCAAGCACCATAGCAAACTTAGCAAACTAATTGAATCTAATAAAAGAGGTGATACTAAGCTCCTTCAGTGACATGTTTGTCCTCACCCTTGGTCATGATTTAGGGACTTCCCCTGCATGCAAAGACAACCTCTGGCAGATTGAGTGGACAAGACCAATAGTGGGTCCAATGGTCAAGAAGGTGGTTTCTGCATGTGCTGTAGAGGAAAGTGAGAGGTAGATGGAGTTGTCAGCCTGGGAAGGTAGTCCATCTAGGAAAACTCTGATTCTAAACCTCCACTGCCTTTTGGGATATCTGTGGGAGGCTGAGGAGTAAACCCTACACAAATCCTATGACTGTTGGATAGCATCTTGTACACCTCCCTCTGGCAACTCCTGCAGCCAGGCTGGTGTGAAACATTTTGCTCTGCTTTCCTTTGGACCATATCAGCGACAGTGAGAGGGGGGGGGGTCTAGTCATCTGGGCAGCCCAAGACCTCCATACTCACTGCCTAGGCTTGCGCCCCAGGGAGGTCACTTTGGTGCTGCTAATTCAGCGGTTTGACTTCACCCCTGAAGGCGCACTCCTTTGTCTCTTGAGACAGACAGATGATAATAAAATTTTCTGGAAATGGGCACCTCCAGGTTTATGCCTGCCCAGTTCATTCTGAAGGAACATTATAGTTTCCCCTGTTATGAGTAACCCTTGACTGGCATGATAGATTAATTATCTCCCCTCCATACTGCTGGATCACATAAGGACTAAGCCATGGTGTGCCCACCAGGTAGCAATCATCTTCTAACTTCTGAAGCTTATTCTCCCTATTGTGTTGATTCCTCACAAGTTGTCCTCAGGTGCTTGCTAGTAGTTTGTTGAACTTGAATGATGCCATCTGAGTTGGAGTGTGAATCTGCAACAGAATGTAGCAGAAAAGTCATGAGGTTTCACATAAGGTTTCACATATGACCCTTGAACAAAAGCCCATAGTGTTGTTTGTTGCAGAGCAAATGGGGCACAGTTCTTTAGGGTAGGTAACAATGCAGTCTTTCCTCTTCTGGGACCTCACAGCAAAGATATTCTCAGTCATTTGTGCTTTTCTTAATTCTGAAGAGTGAACAGTTGAGTGACAGTCATGTTATCTAAAATAGCAACAGCTAATTAAAGGGTGTGGGTACTGTAGAATCCACTTGATATCACTCGTAAACTCTTCAAACCTGCCAATTTTAAAAAGAGAATGTCAGGCAGAATGTGTGCTATTTATTTACTTTGGAAAAACGACTTCACATAATGAACAGAATGGGTTAAGTAAATACAGAGAGGATGAGAGACAGGTTAATTAGGGTATACAGCCTTAGGCTGAGGATGTTCCAAACTATGAAATTGCTAAAAACTTCAGGCTTGGCTATATTATGGGTTCATTCCAGGTTATTTCTAAATTGAATTGGATTTACCCAGCTGGCTGAAAGCAACTTTTCTGAATACATGATTAAATTTTGTGTGGGGGTGTTGAAGTGAAAATTGTGCAGATTATATGGTGTTGCATAGACGACATAGTTTTAAAAGATTCAATAATGAATTTGATAGTGATATTGTTGACCTAGGTGGTTGGTCTTTGTGTGGTTCATTCCTGATATAAATTGGTGCCAAATTGCAGTACAGGCATCTCCCCACTTACACGGGTGTTACGTTCTGGGCCCCTGTATGCATAAGTGAAATGCACATAAGTGAGGAGCACCCTGGAGAGTCCTTGTGGCTTGTAAGGAGACCCTCCTCAGAGCCTGAAGAGGACATCCTCCAGGGAGGTTCTACTTGCAAGCCGGAGGTACAACAGGGCTTTGTTGAGGCTGCTCAGTCTCCCTGCCTAACAACTGACATGCAGGGTAGTGTCAGCTGGGCAGCCTGCAGCTCGCAAGGAGACCCCTCCCGCAACCTGAAGAGGATGTCCTTGTGAGCTACCCACCGGGTTCCTAGTGCTGCGCTCAAGTGGGGAGTTGTATGTACTGTGCATAGCCATTTTGACTATTAGCCATTGATAGCCTTATCTTCTATGCATTAGTCTAATTGTCTTTTAAAGGCATCCCAAATGCTGGCATTTACTGTGTCCGTGGAAGTGAATTCAGTTGTCAACTATGTACTGAGTGAAAAAGAACTTTTTTTCATCTGTCCTGAATCTTGCAGCATTCTGCTTCATGGGATGCCCCTGAGTTCTAGTTTTATGGGAGAAGGAGAAAACCTTTTCTCTATCCACTTTCTATATGCCATTTGTGATTCTATACACTTCTATCTTATTATCTCTTATTCACATTTTCTCTAAACTTCAAAGCCCCAAATACTGCAGCCTGTCTCCATTGGGAAGTTGCTCCATCCCCTTGATCATTTATTTTGCTTGAGCTTTTTGAACCTTTCCAACTTAACAGTATGTTTTTGTGAGATGAGGTGGCCAGAATTGTACACAGTATGTATTCCAAATGTGGTTGCACCATAAATTTGTACAATGGCATTATGATATCAGCAGTTTTAATGAACCCTAGCATGGAATTTCCTTATTCACAACTCCCACGCAATGGGTCAGCATCTTCACCCCAAGATCTCATTCTTTGTCAGACACTCCACTAGTTCAGACCACATGAGCATTCACGTTAAATTAAGATATATATTTTTTGCCCTTTATCTATTGCTATTCACTTGTTACATTGAACTGCATTTCATGGTCAGGTCCAGGAGCAGTATATTGTGTGTTCTGCTCCCCCCCCCCCTTTCTCTACATAAACTGAACTTGCATCTGTATTCGAGTGGGGTGGTGGTGGCAGTTCTGTCGCACGTGCGCGCGCGCACACACACACACACACACACACATGAACTCTTGCGTTAGAAGCTTACTAGATTTAGGACTGCATTTCCAAATTTGAAAGTTGCAGTTTGGGCATGTGTAAGGACGAGCTTCCAAAAGAGATTCCTACAGAAAAATGTTTTGTCTTGAGTACATGTGAGATACATTCACCTCTGGACTAAAGTGGTCTGGTTCTTTTTCTCTCTTTGTGTGAACAGCTCTTTTCCACACAAAAAGGAAGGTGTAGGTCATATGCTTCTAGATCAGCATTTGCCGACCTTGTGCCCTCCAGATGTTTTGGATGACAGATCCTATCAGTCCTATGCCGATGGTAGTTGTCTTTTAAACATATGGAGGGCACAGGGTTGGCAAATGCTATTTTTTAAATGGATTTATTGATTTTCCACTATCACAGTAGGTATTTGTGGGGCACCCCTGCTGCTTTTGGCACCATTAATGGTGATGTAGTTCAAACTTGGAAGGCTTAGGGTTGTATCTAGTATTAGGCGTACTCAGTTATGTCCATTAATGGATCTACTGTAACTTAAGTACATTAATTTCAGTCTGTCTACTCTGAGTAGAAAGTCTATGTAACCATTATAGTCTAAGGCTGGCCAAGCTGACTGATGCTTCCAATTCAGTTGAACCGATATCTAAACCCAGTCTGGGGCACATAGGAGACGTCAAGTTCATTTTTCAAGTTTATCACATAGCAGCATTCCTCATGCTCTATTGAGAGCCAGATTAATAGTGTAAAATAAAACCAGGTGGTGCAACAGGGGTAAAGGTCTAGGAATTGTAACATTGGGGCATTGGGTGTATTTGAAGAAATGTTTGTATTTTTAAAGACTAATTTACTTTGATTCTAAAATTACGAGAAGATGTCTGAGGAAAATTCAGCATGTCAGACTCTGCTCTTAAGATCGTATGATGACAGAAAGGCTTTAATTCATGAAACGCTTACTGGCTGAAATGAGCAAATCTTCTGTTTTTCTTCTATTTTTAGAGGGATAAAGCTTTTGGGGTCATTGGGTGCCGATAGCATGATTTTCATTAGGAGAACATTATTTTCCTTTCCTTTAATGATTGGTATCATTTTTATTTTTATTTTATTTTTTGCTTCAGGCTAGACTTCTTCTGACAAAGAACTCACTCTTGTACTTGAAGCTTTCATTCTAGTGTTACAGTACTAGTGTTTTTAGTTAAATTGTTTTTCATCCAGTGGCAATGGATTTGAGTTTAAGAAAATGCATCACAAAAAAACAACAACATGGGTATGAAATGCTGAAAGCAGTTGAAGGCACAACTTAGCATTTAATAAACAAAAGCTGTTAATTCATTTTAGCTGGAAAACACAACTTCAACATCTTTTTTTGTTTTCTGTTACAATAATATGCTGGAATCAAAATGGCTTCAATAGTAAGCAAATGTGTTCTTAATTTATAGCCCCAAATTAAAATGTGGTGCCACCATTAATCAACTAAAGCAGCCTTCACCAACTTGGTGCTCTTCAGATGTTTTAGGCTAAAGCTCTTTTCAACTCTGAACATTGGCCATGCTGTGACTGAAGCTGATGGGAGCTGGAGTCTAACAGCTTTTGGGGGAGGGCACCAAGTTGGTGAAGGGGGCAGCTAAAGCTTTAGGTAGATTAATCATTCAGTAAACCAATCAAAGCTTGCAGCCCTGATTAAAACATGAGTCCTCTTTCATTTCCACAGAACTTCCCTTTAAGTCAACATGCTTAGAATGCCACCGCCCCTTTAAGTACTTCTTTTTTTGCTATTTTTTAAAAAATTACACATTCTTTATAAAATAAACTCAATGCAGCTTACAGAAATGTTTATAAACAACAACAGATGACTAAAATCAGTTTCATGCAGTAAAATCAAGAGAATGATAAAACAGATCAGCATAAAAGTAGGGTTCCAGAACCTACCCAAAAGCTTGGGCAGAATTAAAAGGCATTGTAGGAGTATGATCAGCGAAGCAGGCTCCAGAAATTAGTCTGGTTGCCACATTTTGTACAAGCTAAATTTGCAAACATTTTGCAGAGAAGCATGTTACAGTGATTTGTCTGGAAGTGGCCAGGACTTGCGGTACTGTGACCAGGGGCCCAGTTATACAGCTGCAAATAAAACGTTTTGAATGTGTTGTAAAGTGCAGTATATAATTGTGACACAATTGTGAGCTACAGCAAATTCAACGCATTTTTCAAAATGATTTTTCAAAAAAGCATTTTCACAATGTTTTTAACATGTGTGTAGATTCCACCTCTGTCCGCTTTATTCCAGGGAATTACCCGAAGTTGTACAAAACACTCCTTCACAGGCACCACCAGAGCATCCAGGAACATTTCCAAGTTGCAAACTTGGTCTTTCAAGGGGAGTGCAACCCTGTCCAGAACAGGACTTTTCAGTACTCCAGGTTCTGTTCTCCTGCTGACTGATGGCACATTTGTCTTGTCTGGATTAAATTTCATCTTATTAGCCCACATAAAAAATATGCTACTGCACTCAAACACTGGTCCAAAACTTCCACTGCTTCCTTGGCATCAAGACAATAAACTGAAAGCTGCTAAGAGGCACACCAGAACCAACAGCTCCCCCTCTGGTTCCTGGTGCAGGTCATCCACGAAGGCAGTTTTGGTTGCAAACTGGGACTGTATGCATTGGAGATTGGGATAGTAAGTGAATTAGTGCTCCAGTTGCACCCTTTGCTTAAATAGTCCAGGTTGTTCTTCCCAGCACTGTGGAGCAGTGCAAAAAAAGAGAACAGATAACACCCTGTTTGCATCCTCTTTCACATTTTTTTGTCTGAAGACAACTGGGATCTCTGCACTTAACTGGCAAAGAAAATTAAAATGTTAAAGGTGGCCTTTTCCAGAGATGAATAAGATGTTAAAATAAGAATATAAGATGAGCCCTGCCAGGTCAGACCAACAACCTATATAGTTCAGCTTCTTGTTTCCAACAGTAGCCAACTAGATGCTTCCAGGAAGTCCATATTCAGGTCATAAAGGCAACAGTCTCCCCCCCCCCCCACAGTTGCCCCCAAGCTACTGGTTAGGAATTCATTGAACACAGAGACTTTTAGGTTGCCATAGCCAGTAGTTGCTGGTGGGTCTGTTCTTCTCCATTAATTTGTCTAATCTCATTTCAAGACTGTCTGTGTCAGCGGCTATTACCAAATCTTGTGGCAATGAATTCTATAAATAGTGCTTAATCTACGGCTCATCAATTTTGTTGAATGGTCTCGAGTTCTAGAATTATGGAAGAGGGAGAAAGGTATCTCTCCTTACACAGTAGAGAAACTGCATAATTTAATATTTGCAGGGACTGCCCATTTGCCATGATGGCTGGTGCTCATTGGTGTTGTAGCTTGATCATTTTGATCGTCCTTCTCTGCCATCTTTTCCATGTCTGGTATCTTAATATGTTAACTGTTTTTTTATTTTACTTTACAAAGTTGGGGGAGGAAATTATCCAGTGAAATTTCAAGGCAGCAGGTTCAGGATAGAAAAAAGAAAATACTTATTCACATGATGTGTATTTGTGGAATTTGCAGTCATAAAATGTAGTGATGGTCATGGTTTAGATGGATTGAAAATGGGATTATATAAATTGATGGAAGAAAGGACGAGTTTATTAATGGCTATTAGTACTAGTATTAGTATGATGCTTTAGAACTTTTAAGAGGATTATTCAGCATTGGTTTATTATTTATTTGCATCAAGCAGAATGAAATGCCTTTAGAACTCTTACAGGATGTTGATGTTTCTGCTTGAGCCATATTTGCAATGCTCTGTCTTTCAGGTATTTCATGCATGGCGTTTGCAAGGAGGGAGACAGCTGCCGTTACTCCCATGATCTCTACACTAGTCAGTCTGCCATGGTGTGCAGGTATTTTCAGCGAGGATGCTGTTCTTACGGAGATCGTTGCAGGTATAGAAATGCTGCTGAATGTTTTAGCCTTGAACTAACAGCCAATTCCATTTCTTCGTGACCATTACCCTCAGTGACTTCCCTCCCTGTCTCTTATATGATTGGGGAGGTCTCAGTCCAATGGATGTGATCATCCGTGGGGCACTCGCATCTTGAACACTCTCCTTTCTACAGTTGTCAAACACCATTGTGGATGTAATAATCACCGTGCTCATGGCTCAGCATGAATAAGTTTATCACTCCCTCTTTGCTCCTCCTTCAGCAGGAGCAACAAGCCACAGTCCTTAGCTTAGCATTACACCGGAACTGGAAATTGTGGTGTGGCTTCAGGTCATAGTTTGTTTGGGGCAATTTTCAAAAAATGGTAATGGCTGATGTGCAGAGCCAATTTATGAGGGGTTTTAGAGGGAATAGTGATGTAGGGAAATGGGAATGTGTGGTTGAGGCTATTGTTTAAGTTCATATAAGAATTTATATGGAGCATGATCAGCAGCCAAACCCCTCCACCTCAATCTTGTAACCTGTAAATGAGATTATTCTGCTAACATAGTCATTCCTGATTTTTTTTTGTCCTAGAAACAAACCTGCCTTTTAAGAATTTAAACACCTTAATGCATAGGGTGTGATCTTGAACAGAAGTCTTGACATTAAAGCACAGTAACGTGTACAGGGTAGATCTGATGTCCGGGAGTGACTGGAAGGCCAATCCTGGTACAGGGAGACCCTGGTTCATGGCTCAGGCCACAAAACTCCCTGGTTGGCCTTGGACCACTCTCAGTCGCTCAGCCTAATTTACCTCACAGGGTTGTGAGGATAGAATGGGCAGGGAGTCATGGTCACTGGCTTTAGCTGCTCAGAAGAAAGACCAGGTGTAAATGTAACAAATGTGTGTATATCAAATGTAAGTTTTATCATAAGGTTAATTCTGAAAAGCTACAGGGGAAAATAACCTCATTATCATCCACCTTATGAGAACTAGCTGCATTCCTGTTCTGCATGATGTTGGATGTCCTGCACTAAACAATTTGAGCCGTAGTGTGTGGAATTTTAGACCAACTAGACGACAGCTATATCCTCCAGTTGACTTTGAATGCCTCGGATTGAATATTATTTTAGTGAGATTAGAGTAGCGGTGTGGTGTAGCAAATAGATTGTTAGCCTTGGGCCAGGAAGACTTTGGTTCAAAAGCTCTGTGCCCAGACCAGCTATGAAGCTGACAGGCTGCTGTGGGCAAGTTGTGAGGATAAAATGTGATGATCCCATGTTTGCCGCCCTGTGCTCTTCGGCTGAACGATGGGATACACATGTGAAAGGTGAGTTGGTCGCCAGCCATTTGGTAACGAGTTACGTTTGTAAGTCTGCTTAAAATGAAGCTATTGGGAACAGGGAAGCAGACAGACTTTCTGCTACCTTGTTGTTGTTTTTTTGAAAGGGACCTTGGATCTCATGCTAGTGCCAGAGGTACAAAATACTTCGCCTTCTCAAGCTTAACAGATAGGCACACACTTGACAAATATGCTGTGGGCTCTGCATGGCAAAAAATTTCAACCACAAGTTCCTCATGTATAGCAGCGGAATCGCTTTCCATTCCATATCGCGCTCCTGTTGCCAGCAGTTTCTTAGGAAAAGGTCCACATTTAGTGCAATGTCTATGTATGTCATTATTCTTCCTCGGGGAGGAAAGTAAAATTCTGACTTTCCTTACCAGATACGAACATACCAAGCCATTGAAAAGGGAAGAAGTGACTACTGTGAGTCCAGCTATAAAAACCTACCCTTCAGCTTCCACAGAAGTGAGCCCGTCCCCTGGAACACTTGAAGTGAGCACTGGTGAAACTGAAGTTGAAGACAAAGACCTGGCAGCCGCCGGAGCTAGGGCTGAAGATTGGGTGAATGCTGTGGAGTTTGTCCCTGGGCAGCCATACTGTGGCCGTGGTAAGTGGACTTACTACAGTAGTGATAAACGTCAGTCAGCACTGACGCTTCATGTTCTTATTGTCTCATTAAGAGTAGTGTTTCAGTAAAGAACTACATTGATGTGAACATTGTTCTTTTATGCTAGGAACATAGGAAACTGCCGTATAGTGAGTGGAGAAGAGTCATAGTTTAGCGGTAAAGCATCTTCTTTGCTTGCAGGAGGTCTGGGTTCAATCCCTGGCATCTCCAGGCAGGGCTGCAAATGTCCCCTGTCTGAAACCCTGGAGAGGCACAGCTAGTCACCTGGGAGCAGGGTCCACTGAAATGGAGGCTTACTTCCAAGTAAACATGGATGCAATCAGGCTGAGGAAGTGTGTGATCACGCCGTAGGGAATTTATCTGGCAAAATACTAGCTGCAAGCCTCTAGTAGCTATCCATTATCTATAAAATGGGATCATCTCAACTTCCAGGTCCATTTGGAAGACCTATGAGCCCAATTTATTGATTTATGTGGTCGTGTTTTTCTTAAGCATTCTGCAAATAACAGAGAGCTTGACAACTTTCATTGTGCTGCCACACTTTTTGCAGCAACTATCAGAGTTCTGAGCTAGGACTTTCTTTCCATCATTTGCCCTTCACTCGGTTTCTCTCCTCTTTTCTTCTCTAAGGGAAATGGAGCAAAGGGGGGATGGGGTTAGAGACAAATAGACATAAAAAGGACACAGAACAATCTCTCTGTCTGGATAAGTAATTTGCTGGTTTGCGTTGAAAAGTTATTTTTAAATGTCCCTGGAGATGGAAATGAAAACTGCCCATGGGTATTAGTGGGGAAATTCAAAAAATTAACATATGTGGGATTGGGCAGCACTGTGTCAACTCCACGTCCGAGAGAAGAACCCCCAAGGCAGCAGCAAAGATAAGAGTTTTTCTAATTCAGGACTTGTTTAATTTAAAATATTTTAAAAATAGTCCTCCTAATGCAGGATCCAAAGCAAATGTAGTTTATTGTCCTCATTTGGCAGACTGGAGGGAACTGTGGCCAGGAGAGAGTGGTTTATGATGGCTCTCAGAGTTTACAACAACTCTTCAGTATTGTCCATAGGAATTGAACCCATTGCAGTCAGTTTGAGGGTTGCGTTGAAGCTAATATTGCTGCATGCAACTGCCCTGTAAAGCTCTCCAAAGCTGTTACTGCCGCATTTCAGGTTGGGCTGCAAGGGTAATAAACAGCAGCCCAGATGTGCAGTTCACTAAATAATATCCCTATTACAGGTTGGTGAATGTTAGTGAGACAGAGCAGCTTACAACAGTTCTACACTATTAATACCTTGTGTCAGAGGTGGACTTGAAGCTGGTTTGGATTCCCACTCAAAATTCCCCCAGGCCTTTTGGGTTATAGCAACGCTCAATCTGTTCCTCCCATATTTGCACTTGGAGATTGGGTGGATGCTGTGGAGTTTGTTCCTGGGCAATTGTCCTGTGGCCATGGTGACTTGCTACAACAAGGGGTGGCTAATCCCTGTCCTATCCAGTAGACAGAGTGCTGTGGTGTCTTGAAAAAAGAAAGTAGACGGTGTCCACTCTGATGATGAAGATGCCAATCATCCCTTCCCAGTCATCAGATTGATGAGCAGGGAAGGGGCAATAACCCCCCTCCTCAGGCTTTGTGTGTGAGTGTGGGGTAGTCATACCCACTTCGGAAATGTAATCCTAAGAGCAGGCTTCCTCAACCTCGGCCCTCCAGATGTTTTGAGACTACAATTCCCATCACCCCTGACCACTGGTCCTACTAGCTAGGGATCATGGGAGTTGTAGGCCAAAAACATCTGGAGGGCCGAGTTTGAGGAAGCCTGCCTAAGAGAAATAGTCAAGGGTGAACAATGTCCTCAAGCCAAAAAAGTTAGCTACCCTTGTGCTCTAATGCAGCTCTGCCCCTCGGCCACAAGCTTAAGAAGCACATTCAAGTCACAAGGAGTAGAGGCTTGGAAAAGGCTCTTTTCTTAATTAATTTCCTTTTATATTGTGTTGATTCCTGAGTTTTCTTACTCTGTCTTGCAGCTGATTAAAATCTGCCATGATTTAGCTGGCTGAAGACTCATTTTCCTTGCCACTGGTCTGCAGATCTTATTGAATGCCCTTTGCTCGAGTGACTCCAATCCCCATTCCATCCAAGTGCTTGATTAGTAACTGCCACTCTGTTCCCAAGTACATGACTTCCTTCTAAGAGAGTTCTGATGAAGTCAAGATATAACATGATTTTTAAAAGGGTACTGTAATGAGTATGGGTTGCTCGTGCGTAAGTTGCCACCTCTCCTGGCTATGTTGCCTTGTTGGACTTTTCTGTCTGGACAGCCCTTCACTTCGTGGCTGCCTCCGTCGCTAGCAGAATCCGTCAGTGGGCGTTTCTTAAACCTTTTCCAACATAAAAGTTGTTTGACGCCCAGTCTCCTCCTACTCTCCCTGCGCGGAAGTCTTCTGCGCAGTGTGGGCGTGGGTAGCGGAGGACCCGTACTCTCCCCGCTGGTGTCCGGTGAAGAGTCCTGGAGCCCTCTCACCGATTCCCCCATCTGCCCCCCTTTATCCCTGGTGTAGCGCTGATTTGTTTCCCCATCTGCTGAGCTGCCTTTCTCCCTGCTGGGCCCTTCTCCAGCATCATTTGAGAGCCTCCCCTCCGCCTCTAGCTCCGATGTCAGTTCCCTGACAGGTACAGACAGCCAAATGTGCCTAACTTAGTAAATGAAATTACCATTCTTCCTGCACATGACTGTCTAGCTAAACATGAGTGTGGCCCGGACTATAGACCTGGTGTGAGCCAGCAGCCATTTCTGTGTTTGTAGCTGCTGGTGAAAGTGCTATTGTGCTGACCTGTTCTCACATGGCCATGGATCAACAGCCATAATCATGTGACGGAATCAGCAGAGTGAAACAGCCCTTACTTTTCTAGGGATCTCGTTTGTGTCATTGTGATCAAGGTGCCGCATGTCAGCATTTGATGGCTGGGAAGAGGTGGCCGCAACGTCTAGAATGAGCTTTGTTGGCCGGTCTGCCAGTACCTGATTCTGAATTTTGAAGATGGCCTTGCAGTGGCAGTCCCCATATTCTGTAGAAGCCACCAAAATACACCTAGCCATGGCAGTGCTCCATGTGTCAGGTGAAACTTGGCATGCCAGCTTGTGTTCATGCAACATTTGTGGCCACATGCTGGCAGGCGGGGTGAGTTCCCTTTCAAGGGTTTCGCCTGTTGCAGAGAGCAACAAAATGAGTTGTAACAAAATAAGTATAGTGATACCTCGGTTTTCGAATGTCTCAGTTGACGAATGTTTCAAAACTCAAACGCCTTCATCCCGGAAGCAAATGCTTTGGTTTTTCAGCGCACCTTGGAAGTCGAAACAGAAATGTGGTTTCCATATTGAGATTTCTGTTTTGTTTTTGAACATTTCGGAACTCATTCTTCTAGAACGGATTATGTTTGAAAACAGAGGTACCGCTGTACTTGGTTTGTGGTGGCCTCCATAGTTTTGAGTTAAGTATTTTCTGGTGCAAAATAATGGCAAGATGGTAGCAGTTTTATGCTGGGGACAAGCAGCATCCAGGCAAGAGTCTTAACCATCTGCAATTGTTTTCCTTAGTTGCGCAGATGATTACATGCAAACTTTAAGAGTAGCATTCTGCATTCTGATGTTTTCCAGCTGCTCCATCCTGCACTGAAACTCCCATGCAGAGAATGGTAATTGAAGAGGAATATGAAAAGCAGCACACCAACCTGGAGATGAAGAAACAGTTATGTCCCTATGCCGCAGTGGGAGAATGCCGCTATGGAGAAAACTGTGTATATATCCATGGAGATGTGTGTGACATGTGTGGCTTGCAGGTCCTCCATCCCGCTGATGCCGCACAGAGATCTTTGCACATAAAGGTAAGGCGGGAAGAACCAGCAAAATAACTAGCTGACCCATCAAAAGATCAAACTTTTAAGCCCTTGCAAGCTTGCTTGACTCCACAAGTCCTTCAAACAAGTTGTTACAGGTCCAGACTGTTGGCTGATGGCCTAGGTGTGCTGCTCTATGGACCTTGTTCAGAACAGCCAAGTGGTAATAGACATTGCCCAAGAGAATGACTAAAATGTAAAGTTTTCAGAAACAATATATAAAGTTTAAAAAATAAATGTAGCAGAATGTACCATAATGTTAGATTAGGCTTCCTTCTGTCTTTGGGTTCTCAAGAGAATTTGTGAATCTCCCCAAGCCAAGAAGGCAACCATTCAATCCTTGGTATTCCAGACACCTTGGCAGTTCTTACCTTCCAGCCAAGATGGAAAGTAGATCAAGGAACATGATGTGAGTGAGGGGAGATGCATAGCACCATGGCATGTTTTAAAGCAGGGATGGGAAGCTTGTAACCCTCCCAGTGTTGGACTGCAACTCCCGCTGTCCATGACTGTTGGCCTTGTACATAGTTGGGGCTCCCACTATATCTGGAGGGCACCAGGTTCCCCATCCTTGCTTTCAGGTTCCAGTACTGGGGGCACCATTCTCCCTCCAACAGTGGAGGGAAAACTTAGCCTCCAATAGCCTGTACCTTCCATGAATTTGTCTGAACCTTTTCAAAGCCATCAAGGTTGGTGATAGTTACAACATCTTGCAGTACCATATTCCAGAGTTTAACTGTGTGTTGCAGGAAGAAGTAATTTTGTCTATCCTGAATCTTCCCATTTTTCGCTTCATTGAGTAGCCCTGGTTTCTAGCATTATAAAAGGGAGAAAAACTTATCTCCCATAACTTTCACACCTTGCTTAAGATTCCTTGTAAAGAGAATCTTTTATATGTGAACCCCTGGAAGATCATGTATATATTATATTTTTCGAGTTTTCAAGCAGAAGAGTTTGTTGCATTGAGTTCCCATTGACGGGAGTGAGGCAAGGTTGGTCCTCCAAAGTTAACCTTGTATTTGGAAGACGTTGTCTGTCATTTTCTCCCTCTTTCCCTTGCAGTCTTGCATCGAGGCTCACGAGAAGGACATGGAGCTCTCCTTTGCCGTCCAGCGTAGCAAAGACATGGTGTGTGGCATCTGCATGGAGGTGGTGTATGAAAAAGCCAATCCCAGCGAGCGTCGCTTTGGGATCCTCTCCAACTGCAATCACACTTACTGTCTCAAGTGCATCCGCAAGTGGAGGAGCGCTAAACAATTTGAGAGCAAGATCATAAAGTGAGGCACTTCCCCATGTCCGTTGTGCTTTGTTTCTTGGGAAGATGTTAGTATGTTGTGTGAACTTGCAACATCGCCCCTCTTTCGTCCTAAGACTGTGTTTAATACATAAGTAACGTTATTCAGAATTGAGGGTTTTATTGGATATTCTTCTGACCTTGGTACTCGTGACTGGTCAGCAAGATCCATTTAGTTTGAATGTTAAGTCATAACTTCTTTTTGTTGAATGGTAGCAACATGCTGTCCTATTGGTTACCATACAAAATCATTTGGGTTCAGATGGTGAAAAGAGACCGATCAGTTCCAAATGTGTGTTTCCTAAACCTTCGCTCTTCTAGTTCATTATTGAGCCAGTGACCCATCCCTCTTTAAAGTCTGCTTGGAAAAATCAAACCCAAACCAATATGGACATCCAAGAAAGCAAAGTTACAAAAATAAATTTATTTATATCTAAAGAAAAATGAGTCTGTGTGTGAAATGTTTTTTTTTACCCCCCATTGCTCTTAAGAAACGGACAAGCTGCAAAATTTAGAACCTCAGGAAATGGGGTTTGGGGGTGGGGAGAGCTTTTAGGTTGTGAAAGAACCGTGGTGCAAAGATTCTGAGGTGCGATAGACTGCTTTTAAAAGGTGGGCATATACCATGGTATGTCTGTAGCTGGAGATAGCGCCCCTGTCATGTGGAATTTTGCAGTGCAGTCTGTTCGTTCCCCAGGTCCTGCCCAGAATGTCGGATCACATCTAACTTTGTCATTCCAAGTGAGTACTGGGTGGAGGAGAAGGAAGAGAAGCAGAAACTCATTCAGAAATACAAGGAGGCAATGAGGTATGAGCCCTGCAGCCTCGGGCCAAGTTTGACTGCAGACATTAAGGGCGTACACGGAGAAAAGCACAGTGTTACCTAAAGCCCTCATACCTCCTTCCTACCCCTTTCTGTGTGTGAAATGCATCTTTATCTAACCACTGGTAGATGCATGCAGACCACACAAGCTACTTGTTCACTCCTTTGCGCCAGACAACCTCACGTGCTCTTCCCTTGTCTACCCAACCACAACCTTGCCTTAAAATGACAGCACAGGCTAATACAGATGTTCTCCTCTGCATGCACCTACCCATGCGCACACCCTTTGAGTATGCTCATCGATGTAATCCATTGTGTACATGTGTTAATTGGTTTTAAATGGCTTTGGCGGCAAGCAATACCTCTTCTTCTTTTTTTTAAAGAAAAGAAAACAAAATCACCTGGATTATAAAGCAAATGCAGTACTGAATTCTGATTGGCTATGCTGTGAGTAAGGGTTGCGATATTTTCCTTTCCAGCAACAAGCCATGCAGGTATTTTGATGAAGGCCGTGGGAGCTGCCCATTTGGAGGGAACTGTTTTTACAAACACGCATATCCCGATGGCCGCCGAGAGGAGCCCCAGAGGCAGAAAGTGGGAACTTCGAGTAGATACAGAGTAAGTCCCACAGCTTTTGATGATTCGTTTTTTTAAAAAAGATGTTGGAGGATGTGTGTGCAAAAGTGCAGGAAAATCAGGACAGTGCCTTCTTTTCACTCACAAAATGTTGGAGATCAGAAGGGCAAGGTTGGGGGAGGCAAGATTAAATACATGCATATGAACCTACCTGGTCCCTGAGATCATCTTCTGAGGCCCACCGTCATGTGCCTCCTCCAGGAGAGGTCCAGAGGGTGGCAACACGAGAATGGGCCTTCTCTGCAGTGGCTCCCCGTCTGTGGAATGCTCTCCCCAGGGAAGTTCGCCTGGCGCCTTCATTATACACCTTTAGGCGCCAGGCAAAAAGATTCCCTTTTAACCAGGCCTTTGATCTGATAGACACCCTTTTAGAATGTGGCTTTGGGGGGGGGTGTTATTGGGTTACTGCTTTTTGTTTGATTTTATATGTTGTGGTCTTGTTGTGAACCACCCTGAGTCCTCTAGGTATAGGGTGGTGTATAAGATGAAATAATAATAATAATTAATTAATGTGTGTGTGCGTGCACACATATGCACGCTAATGGATGCTGCTTTTTCCAATCTGCAACTTGGGTGCTATTTTTAAAAAATGGACTTCTTCCTGACATGATCCCAGCCAACCACATAATGGCATCACATAGCCAATCAGACTTGGCTATTTGATAGCCCAAAGCCAAATTGGAATAAGGCCCAATGCTTCCTGCCTTTGCTCTAAATGAACATCCATGAAAAATTGTGAAATGGGGTGGCGATGAGAGTTGATGCCGTTTGCAGGAAGAGAGTTTTTTTGTGCAACTTCCTACTGCAATCTCCTTTTTAACCCTAACCAAAATACTATTTCAGATTTTCTTTGCCCAGGGAGCAGCTTCAACTGAGTTATTTTAAAGCAGTGGAAAGAAAATAATGCAAAATTCCATCTGATTTGGGAAGAGAAGGAGTGTGTTGACATGGTAGTCCTACTGCCTTGAACATAATCACACTTTTATATGGATAGAGCACATCCTTCCTTCCTGAGTTGGAAATGCTGAGTTGGTTCCTCCATCAGAAATACATTATGCAGATCTGAACTACTGGTGATCCATCGAGCCAAATTGCAGCCAACCTGCTGTGTATCGTTCACTGTTTTATTGCTGCCTTTGGAGTGATGATAACTGTTGTTGTTGTTGTTGTTGTTGTTGTTGTTGTTGTTGTTGTTGTTGTTGTTGTTGTTGTCTTCTGCTTGGTGGATCACAGGTTTTGCAGGCCTGTTGCAACTGGTGGCATTCCTGCGAGTACTTTGTCTAAATGTCCACAGTACTTAAACAATTTGATTTTGAAGAGGCGCAAGGAATATTGTAAAGTGCCCTTTAATCCTCAGATGTATAGAATTTTAATCAATAATAATAACATCCAATAAGAAAAGATGGTACAAAGCTGCTCTGTCAAGCTGCCTCACACTGAGCCAGATTGTGGGTCTATCTAACTCCATTATTCTCAACACCGGCTGTCAGCATCTCTCCCACGTTTCGTGCAGGCGTCTTTCCGAGCCATATCTGGCGATGCCAGGGACTGAACTTGGGAGCATTTGCAAATAAAGCATGCACTCTGCCACTGAGCTATTGCCTTCCCCATGTCCCTCAGACTGCCATTGTGTGCTGGCTGGGATCAGCACAACAGTCTCCCTCTGCGGCTTGCGGGATCAGTAGCGCTCAGCCAGCATACCAGGCACCCAAAATCTCTCTGCCTAGAGGTGCCCTGAATGTTACCAGTTTTGCCCAGTGTTTGGTAGAGGAACATGGAACATGGGAGAGAGAGAGAGATGTGTGCCTTTGCGCTGCCTTACAAGAAAGAGTATGGGAAATGTGAGACACCTGAGGGCAATCTCTTCTGCTTCCCTTGCAGGCCCAACGGAGAAACCGGTTTTGGGAGTTCATCGAGGACAGGGAGGGCAGCGATCCCTTTGAGAACGACGAGGACGAGGTGGTGACCTTTGAGCTGGGCGAGATGCTTCTCATGCTGTTGGCAGCAGGCGGCGACGATGACCTGACAGACTCAGAGGACGAATGGGACTTGTTTCACGATGAGCTGGAAGACTATTACGACTTGGCTCTATAGCACCTCTTTGTGGAGTTTTGGACTGCCTGCTCCAGTTTTCAGGCAGTAGCTCTTTTTCCTGTGGTGTTGTGGCAGTGCCTGTGTTTTTTTCTCCTCCTAGGCAGGCCTATCCATTCCAGGTGCTGCTGTTGTAATAACTTTTTACCCAGGGTCTGTCTCCTCCTCTCCCCGAACCCCACCCCGCCCTCCTTTCTCCCGGCCTCAAAGCTCCCCCAACCCCAGGAGTGTGTGTTTTTTTCTTCTCTGTTAAACAAATGACATGTAATAAACCTTTAAAACGTTAGGGTTTTTTTTGTAAAAAAAAAAAAAATGGAATTTAACTGTCAGACAGTTAGATTAGACTTGTTGCTTCATATCTGTGTTCCTGTCGGGGATTCACCCAGTTCCAAGGTTCAAGTGTTTACAGGACTTCCACACTCATCTTGAAGAGCCCAGAGACAAATGTGAGAGCGGCGGTTGTGCGGCAGGGGCAGGGATGGGCAGGAGTTGGCCAATGGCCTCTTTCCATTACGGACTTCGGAAACATTTATTTTTTACTACTTCAGATTTCGGGCCAGCGGTGTCGTCTGTTCGTTCTTTTCCCTTGGCCGGCTTCAGTTCCATTCCAGACCCGACTCCCACCCCATGTACACGTGTTCATTTGTGGTTTTGGTCACTTGTTTACTTGCACATTACTATTTACTACTGTGTAACCAGAACCAGGCGCGAATGTTCCGGGTTTTTACTGTTCGGCATGAGAGGGAAATGTGGTTTTTTTGTGTGTGAAAGGAGAACTTTCTATGTATGTATATACAAATAAAATGCAGAGTTGTATCCCAAGGGCTGGGCAACTTAGTATATGTGTGTATTAAACCCTTTCGCTTCTCTCTTCTCTTTCACCATCACCCACTTTAGACCCCACCACCACCCCTTTTCTTGGCTCACGAAGTCTGAAGTCCCTGCGAGCTTTGAAGCAGCCGTGGTCTCAACCAAGTTTTTTGGGGGAAGTGGTCTTGAAACCAGCTCATTTAACTTGGTGATAGGCATCTCCTTAATGACACCGGCACTCTTATATCTTCCCAGCCACCTTTACACTCCTTTTGGGCTGCACAGGCACGGGATATGGTTAGCCAAAGAGGGTTCTGACCAGCCTAATACCCAGTTAGGGCACCAGCATCTTAGAATCCCTGTATTTCCTTCCTCTTAGATGTGTTTGAGAACATCATTATCAATCACTCAAGAGTTTTATCCAGGAAAACACTTCTATCTCTTTCTATCCTCTCTCTCTGTTTAAAAGAACCCACATTACCTCTTGGCTGTACCCATCAAACAAGCAACCGCGCAATCAGGCTCCAGTTCTGCCAAGAAAAAACTCCAGATGCCCCCCCAGCCCCCCAACCCTTTTCTCCCTCTTCCCACTGTCTCTTTAATGGAATTTTCACTTTCCATTTACATTTAATGCTGCTGGATTGTCCTTAAAACTGTTCTGCTGCTTATGTCCTTTGGATTGCGTCTCCTTTCACTTTTAAATGGAATCGGAAACTGTTGCTGAAGTCTGTGTTACTTTGCAGCTGCCTTTTGTAAGAAGCACTTTTCCCAAATAATAATAATAAAAAACAACCGAAAAGCAAATTCGTTTTCAACTTTTGCAACTCCTATATTTTAGTTACGTTCCCATGTGCTCTCGATTTTGTCGTAATAGCGGTTTTCTCAAATGTGGGCTGCAAAAAACCTCTTGCAAAATTTAGGATGAAAATGTGTTTCCTGACCTCTGCATCCAGTTTTGAGTCACCAGTAGCAATTGATCATCTGGATATTTCCATCCCCCTCATGCTTAATATCAGCATATAGATTCAACTAATTGCAATGTTATAGAGAAGAGAGAAGCTTTGTATGAGAGAGACCAAAAAAAAATTTTTTTTTGAGTAATGGCATGAGACCTATGCTTTAATCCTTGCCACTGAATTGGGAGTAAAACGTGTAACGTCAGGTTGTCACTTTGTAGCCAATGAGACCTAACTGCCTTAAATCAGAAAATGCTGACCTAATCTGTGTTTCAAAGGCAGGTGCTACTATCAAAATGAGTGAGATTCATGAAGATGTCGGGTAAAATGTTTCCCCTAGGTTGAGGCATGTGTTCAGACACACAAGTATTCAGAGATAAATATGGTGGTATATAAACTATTGAAATTAGTACAGTGCTATCTGTTGACATGCTGTATCCCTTTTCATAGGCATTTTGTGCCTCAGTACACCTTTCAGATTATGTGGTCATCCGTAGTAGTTGCATGAGAGTGCCTTGGAAGGATGAGAGAATAATAATAAATAATAATAATAATTTATTATTTATACCCCGCCCATCTGGCTGGGCCTCCCCAGCCACTCTGGGCGGCTTCCATAAAAACCAAAAATACAGTAAAATGTCACACGTTAAAAACTTCCCTGAACAGGGCTGCCTTAAGATGTCTCCTGAATGTCAGATAGTTGTTTATCGCTTTGACATCTGCTGGAAGGGCGTTCCACAGGGCGGGCGCCACTACCGAGAAGGCCCTCTGCCTGGTTCCCTGTAGCTTTGCTTCTCGCAGTGAGGGAACCGCCAGAAGGCCCTCGGCGCTGGACCTCAGCGTCCGGGCAGACTGATGGGGGTGGAGACGCTCCTTCAGGTATACTGGACCGAGGCCGTTTAGGGCTTTAAAGGTCAGCACCAACACTTTGAATTGTGCTCGGAAACGTACTGGGAGCCAATGCAGGTCTTTCAAGACCGGTGTTATATGGTCTCGGCGGCCGCTCCCAGTCACCAGTCTAGCTGCCGCATTCTGGATTAGTTGTAGTTTCCGCGTCACCTTCAAAGGTAGCCCCACGTAGAGCGCATTGCAGTAGTCCAAGCGGGAGATAACCAGAGCATGCACCACTCTGGCGAGACAGTCCACAGGCAGATAGGGTCTCAGCCTACGTACCAGATGGAGCTGGTAAACAGCTGCCCTGGACACAGATTTGACCTGTGCCTCCATGGACAGCTGTGAGTCCAAACTGACTCCCAGGCTGCGCACCTGGTCCTTCAGGGGCACAGTTACCCCATTCAGGACCAGGGAATCCTCCACACCTGCCCGCCTCCTGTCCCCCAAAAACAGTACTTCTGTCTTGTCAGGATTCAACCTCAATCTGTTAGCCGCCATCCATCCTCCAACCGCCTCCAGACACTCACACAGGACCTTCACCGCCTTCACTGGTTCTGATTTAAAAGAGAGGTAGAGCTGGGTGTCATCCGCATACTGATGAACACCCAGCCCAAACCTCCTGATGATCTCTCCCAGCGGCTTCATATAGATGTTAAAAAGCATGGGGGAGAGGACAGAACCCTGAGGCACCCCACAAGTGAGGGCCCAAGGGTCTGAACACTCATCCCCCACCACCACTTTCTGAACACGGCCCAGGAGGAAGGAGCGGAACCACTGTATAACAGTGCCCCCAGCTCCCAGCCCCTCAAGACGGTCCAGAAGGATGCTATGGTCGATGGTATCAAACGCCGCTGAGAGATCCAGCAGAACTAGGAAACAGCTCTCACCTTTGTCCCTAGCCCGCCGGAGATCATCAACCAGTGCGACCAAGGCAGTTTCAGTCCCATGATGAGGCCTGAATCCCGACTGGAAGGGATCCAAATGGTCCGCTTCTTCCAGGCGTGCCTGGAGTTGTTCAGCAACCACCCGCTCAATCACCTTGCCCAGGAATGGAAGATTTGAGACTGGGCGATAGTTGGCCATCGTGGCCGCATCTAAAGATGGTTTTTTAAGAAGCGGTTTAATAACCGCCTCTTTCAGCGGGTCTGGGAAGGCTCCCTCACGGAGGGAAGCATTCACCACCCCACGAAGCCCATCGCCCAGTCCTTCCCGGCTAGCTTTTATAAGCCAGGATGGGCAAGGATCCAGGAGACAGGTGGTTGGTTTCACTCGTCCAAGCAGCCTGTCCACATCCTCGGAGGTAACAGATTGAAATTGATCCCACTCAACTTGACTAGACAGAACTCTAGCACTCTCCCGCCCCGGCCCTGCTCCCACGGTGGAGTCTACTTCTTCCCGAATCTGGGCGATTTTATCTGCAAAAAACTTTGCAAAATCATTGCAGGAGAACATGTGGCCCGTACTGGGCCCCGATGTTGCAGGTGGTTCCGCTAAATTGTGAACCACCTGAAAAAGTCTCCTGCTGCTGTTTTCTGCAGATGCAATAGAGGCGGTGAAGAAATTCTTCTTCGCCGTCGCTATCGCCACTTGGTAGGCTCGACGTTGAGCTCTAACCTGTGTCCGGTCAGATTCGGAATGAGTTATCCGCCACCGGCGCTCTAGCCGTCTCAACGATTGTTTCATTGCCCTCAGATCCGTGGAAAACCACGGGGCTGTCCGGGCTCCATGCAATCGGAGAGGGCGCTTCGGAGCCAAACAGTCAATAGCCCTGGTTAACTCCACATTCCAGCGGGCCACCAGGGAATCGGCTGAAAGGCCATCAACATGGGATAAAGCATCCCCTACCACTCTCTGGAAACCATTTGGATCCATTAAGTGGCGGGGGCGGACCATCCGAATTGGTCCCACCTCCCTGCAGAGGGGATGGGTCGCAGAGAAGTCCAGTTGCACCAGGAAGTGATCTGACCATGGCACTTCTTTCATTTCGCTTTTACTTAGTGTCAGATCACCAACATCCATAGAGGTAAACACCAGGTCCAAGGCATGTCCACGGCTATGGGTTGGGCCAGACTTATTCAGGGACAGCCCCATGGAGGCCATGCTTTCCACGAAGTCCCGAGCGGCCCCTTGTAAGGTCGTGTCGGCATGGATGTTAAAATCCCCTAGGACGACCAGGCTAGGTGTCTCCAGGAGAACATCCGCCACGACCTGAAGCAGCTCGGGCAGGGAATCCTTGGTGCAGCGGGGAGGTCGGTACACCAAAAGGAATCCTGTACTGCCCCTATTGCCCAACTTCCAGAACATGCACTCAGAAAACTGGGTCTTCCCAATAGGACGCCTGGTGCAAACTAATGACTTCCTAAAAATCACTGCAACCCCCCCTCCCCGCCCACGTGACCTGGGTTGCTGTGCGTAAGAGAAACCTGGTGGACAAGCAGCGGCAAGGACAGGCCCGTCTGCTTCATCCAACCAAGTCTCTGTTACACATGCCAGGTCAAATCCTCCATCCATGATCAAGTCATGGATGGCAGTGGTCTTACGAATCATTGACCTGGCATTGCACAGCAGCACCTTCAGGTCACGTGGGTATCCCTTGCTGATTCTAGTATCCATCCGGACAGGACCAGACCCGGAGGCAGGGATAGTCCTCAGACAACGACTAAACCTGCCTCCTCTGTAATGACATGGTCTGGTCTTAGCGTAGCTCCTCCTCCTACCCGTGATCACTGAGATCGGTTGTCCCAGTGCATCCCCCCCTGTGGAACATGCCCCAGCCATTTTGTGGGCTGGGGCCCACTCCCCGGCAGCCCTGAACCCTCCCCCTAAAAACAAAATAACACCTTAAACAAACAAACAAAACCAATAAAACAATACAAACAAAAAAATGTAAAAATTACAAAAACATCAAAATAAAAAAATAATAATTCCCCAAGCCCAACCAAACATCCATCCCACCCCCACTCCCCACATACAAAAAATCCAAAGAAAATTTTTAAAAAACATTTTAAAAACACTCTGTGCCTCTCCGGCAGTAACAACTGTCCTAGTGAGGCCTGTCAGGCCCCGCCCCAGGCCAGGTGGTAAGTGGCAGGGAGGAGCAGGGCCCTCAGGCACTCACTCAGGGAGTCTTCCTGGGCAGCAGGCCGCAAGCAGCACGCAGTCCTTGTGAGGCCCCAGGCCCCGCCCCAGGCCAGATGGTAAGTGGCAAGAGCAGGGCCCACAAGCACTCACTCAGGGAGTCTTCCTGGGCAGCAGGCCGCAAGCAGCACGCAGTCCTTGTGAGGCCCCAGGCCCCGCCCCAAGCCAGATGGTAAGTGGCAAAAGCAGGGCCCACAAGCACTCACTCAGGGAGTCTTCCTGGGCAGCAGGCCGCAAGCAGCACGCAGTCCTTATGAGGCCCCAGGCCCCGCCCCAAGCCAGATGGTAAGTGGCAAAAGCAGGGCCCACAAGCACTCACTCAGGGAGTCTTCCTGGGCAGCAGGCAGCAAGCAGCACGCAGTCCTTGTGAGGCCCCAGGCCCCGCCCCAAGCCAGATGGTAAGTGGCAAAAGCAGGGCCCACAAGCACTCACTCAGGGAGTCTTCCTGGGCAGCAGGCAGCAAGCAGCACGCAGTCCTTATGAGGCCCCAGGCCCCGCCCCAAGCCAGATGGTAAGTGGCAAGAGCAGGGCCCACAGGCACTCACTCAGGGAGTCTTCCTGGGCAGCAGGCAGCAAGCAGCACGCAGTCCTTGTGAGGCCCCAGGCCCCGCCCCAAGCCAGATGGTAAGTGGCAAAAGCAGGGCCCACAAGCACTCACTCAGGGAGTCTTCCTGGGCAGCAGGCAGCAAGCAGCACGCAGTCCTTGTGAGGCCCCAGGCCCCGCCCCAAGCCAGATGGTAAGTGGCAAAAGCAGGGCCCACAAGCACTCACTCAGGGAGTCTTCCTGGGCAGCAGGCCGCAAGCAGCACGCAGTCCTTATGAGGCCCCAGGCCCCGCCCCAAGCCAGATGGTAAGTGGCAAGAGCAGGGCCCACAAGCACTCACTCAGGGAGTCTTCCTGGGCAGCAGGCCGCAAGCAGCACGCAGTCCTTATGAGGCCCCAGGCCCCGCCCCAAGCCAGATGGTAAGTGGCAGAAGCAGGGCCCACAAGCACTCACTCAGGGAGTCTTCCTGGGCAGCAGGCCGCAAGCAGCACGCAGTCCTTATGAGGCCCCAGGCCCCGCCCCAAGCCAGATGGTAAGTGGCAGAAGCAGGGCCCACAAGCACTCACTCAGGGAGTCTTCCTGGGCAGCAGGCCGCAAGCAGCACGCAGTCCTTATGAGGCCCCAGGCCCCGCCCCAAGCCAGATGGTAAGTGGCAAGAGCAGGGCCCACAAGCACTCACTCAGGGAGTCTTCCTGGGCAGCAGGCAGCAAGCAGCACGCAGTCCTTGTGAGGCCCCAGGCCCCGCCCCAAGCCAGATGGTAAGTGGCAGAAGCAGGGCCCACAAGCACTCACTCAGGGAGTCTTCCTGGGCAGCAGGCAGCAAGCAGCACACAGTCCTTATTTCAGCCTTATTTCAGGCATTAACCCAAAAAACACTCCCAGAACAGCATACAGATTGCTAAAAAAAGACTCGCTCTACCCTCAGGCTGAAAACAGTCAAAGTGGTTGCAATTCAGTTCACATGTATGCACAAACTGAGTCATGAGAAGTGGTGGTGGGGTGAACAGCAATTGCCTAATTTATTTCTTTTCTCCCCCCCCCCCCCATTGATGTCGGCAGCACTTTTTACAACTTATCAGCAACAGTAAAAACTATTTTTTTTGCCAGTTCACAGATTTTCATATCCACTGTAGCCCAAGCATTATGCACATGCATAAACTGTAGAGGCAGAAGCATGAGCTAGCTGTCCTGTTTATTTGGGGACTTTGCTAATGTGGAAATAATTAGGTGGATACAAGTGGCTGTCACTGTTGCTGGCTAGGAGGGCCTTGAACTACTCCAACAATTCTGTGTGGGGCTCCCTTCACGTGTGGGATAACCAGTCTCATTTAACCAACATGCTTAAGTCTTAAGTAATGCATGAAGGGGTTAAGACCATAGAGCAAGATATCCTGTCAGGCTTAGCCTAGGTCGTTCCCCTTCACCTTGGGAGGAGGTCTACCTGAGAAGCTCAGTGTGTGAAGTCCGAACTGGTTTCTCCAGTTCAGACCGCGTAGCTCTCTCAAGCCACTCTTGAGTTCCTAAACCAATAATTATTACCAATAATAACTTTCACCACCTTGGAACTAAACTAAGAAAGGCCTGTGCAGCCTTTCTGACTGATGTATGCAAAAGCATGTGAATCTGACCTTTGGAGAGTTTGTAAGTAAACCATTTTTAACGTACTAAACATGGTCTTTTCCTATGCTGGGAGAAGAGGCAACTATTTTGGAACTCACATAGAAAGACATATTTTTAAAGTCTTAACAGCCTATATTTCCATGCCTTATGTTGCTGCATTGCTTTGTGGTTTTAAATCTCTGCTGGGGTTCTCTCACCAATGAGCCCCAAACTTGGATCTTGCAATCCAGGAATTCTCCTTTCTATACACCATATTTTTCGCTCTATAAGACGCACCAGGCCACAAGACGCACCTAGTTTTTGGAGGAGGAAAACAAGAAAAAAAATATTCTGAATCTCAGAAGCCAGAACAGCAAGAGGGATTGCTGCACAGTGAAAGCAGCAATCCCTCTTGCTGTTCTGGCTTCTGGGATAGCTGCGCAGCCTGCATTCGCTCCATAAGACGCACACACATTTCCCCTTACTTTTTAGGAGGGAAAAGGTGAGTCTTATAGAGCAAAAAATACGGTACTTATTTATTCCTGAGCCAACATCATGCACTGATAACGGACAGAGATTTCCGTCCCTCATAAGAAGAGACCTCAAGGTCACAGCATGAAGTTGAGACTCCATTGCTTCCGGACAGACAGAAAGAAAGGGAAGTACTATTTAACACATCATTGTATAGAATCCACTGCCACAGGATGTGGTTGTGGCTCCTGTCTTAGATTTTATCCTCCTACATTACTCTATGCAGATGCCCAGTGCATGAGAAGGACAATGGCTGATGTATTTCAGGCCCTATGGACAAACTTGCTTGAGGCAACTGCCTGGCAAGAGAATGTTAGACTAAATCACAGGTCACCAATGTGGCTTCTGTGGAACCCACAAAACCCGAGCCCTCCCCCCTTGGTCATGAGATGCTTAGGGTGATTACCATTTTCTCCCTTAGTAAGTGCATAGGAGGAAGTTGGAAGAGTCTTGTTCTTTGCCACTTCCTCTTTCAGATCTATGGGCTTTCCATAACTCAAATTCTACTGAATCCAACTTTCACCCACATCCCACGAAAAGTGAATTGTGTGCAGATGTGCTCTCTTCCACTGGCTCTTTGTGCGGGGGGGGGGGGTAGAGGGAGAGAGAAACGACACCCACCGCACTCGCTAAAAACTCCAAATGTGCCACAAGGCTTAAAAAGAGGCTGGTGACCTGTGGACCAGATGCCCTCTTAGGCTAAACCAGGGATGTTCTTTGATAAAACTTGTAGTAGATGTAAAACAATATTACACATAGTTGGAAAACTCTGGTGTAACAACTTCAGTTGATTCAAATTTCCAAAAGGGAACATCATATAAACGCTTTTTACTTTGTTTGCCATCAAAGGAAAGGAGGAAAGGAAACAGGCACACAAAAATCCCCCCTTAAACATCTTCATAAAGGCTAGCCATTGATGGCAAGGAGAGGTAGGGAGAATCCTAAGAAAACAGACAAAAAGACCAGTCAACTGCCCTCGATTAATCAAGTTTCTGAGATTGCTACAAAAGCACTGGGCCGCTTGGTAAGGGAGTCATCTGGGATGCAACCATTCAAAGCCATTCTGTTAACATTTCACTACATGGGCTGCCAATGGTTGTCAATGGCACCACCAATTAGAAGCTAACATATACAAGAAGAGATTGTAGTGACTGGCAAGTAAACACACCATTATTTTCCACAGCCATTGGTAGAAACAAACAGACACCTGACTGGACAAAAAATAGTTAACTGTCCACTTAAGCAAATGGTTTCCAATAGACCTTCCTTCTCTTCAACTGAAAAGGTAGCACTGCCAGTCTCAGCCACTGCAACCCGTCAGAACAAAGGGTGGCCTCTGCTTCTGAAGAACGACACAAAGTCGAAGTTGCCTGGCTGAAATGCTATCAAGGTGGCAAAATGAGGCTAGCAGGGGGATTCTCATAACAAAACCAGGCCCCAGGAATCGCCCCTGGTTGCTTCTTCTCCTTGAAGTACCTCATCAACATGAGCAGTTGGACTTCTCATCATCCCAATTAGAAACCACTGGCCTGCTGTCCAGATGGATGGTATCTGAATAGGCAGCCTCGCCATGCAGCTGCAAGGTGTTCCTGGCCATCAGCTCTTTAGCCATGAGGATGAAGACTTCGTCAACATTCTGGGCCTCTTTGGCAGATGTCTCCAATACAGCAAGGATGCCATGCTTCTCCGCTAGAGTGCAAGCATCTTCAAACAGGACTTGGCGCTTCTCTGCTTCATCTGACTTGTTCCCTTTGAAATGGATTAAGAAGGTTTCAGTGACATTTAGGATACATACATCAAGCAGCGTGGGTCGTGGTTTATTTATGTACTTCAACTATTTGCGTGCCATTCAACCACAGCTGTCTCTAAGTGGCGTAAAGGAGACATGCTGCAACAAAATTAAAACTGAGTTACGACTATCAAATCAAAGTCAGTCCCCCATGATATCTTTGTGAGGAAGCTGGTAAAATGTGAGTTGAACGAGGTAACTGTTAGGTGGATTTGTAGTGGTTTGAACCCAAATAGGACTCATTAATGATTCCTTGTCATCCTGGAAAAAAGGGACAAGTGGGTTGCTGCAGGTTTCCCATTTAGTTCCATAGGATTTACCTACTCACAAGTACTATCTCCTAACTTATAACTGGATCCTTAATGCAGTCAGTTGAGTCTATTCTGACAAATGGGAAAGTCAGAAGTAATCACCGGGGCCAAATATCTCTGGTCATAAAAGATCTGCATTGGCTGCATTGACTTTAAAGCCCTAAATGGCCTCAGCCCTGTATACCTGAAGGAGCGTTTCCACCCTCAGCGTTTAGCCCAGACACGGAGGTCCAGCTCTGAGGGCCTTCTGGTGGTTCCCTCACTGCAAGAAGTAAGGTCACAGGGAACCAGGCAGAGGGCCTTTTTTTGTAGTCGTGCCCGTCCTATGGAACGCCCACCCATCAGATGTCAAACAAATTAACAACTACACAACTTTCCGAAGACATCAAAAGGCAGCCCTGTATTGGGAAGCTTTTAATGTTTGACATTTTGCTGTGTTTTTATTATGTTGGAAGCCACCCAGAGTGGCTGAGGCAACCCAGCTAGATGGGTGGGGTATAAGTAATAAATTAGTAGTAGGTAAAGGTAAAGGACCCCTGGACGGTTAAGTCTAGTCAAAGGCAACTATGGGGTTGCGACACTCATCTCACTTTCAGGCCGAGGGATCTGGTTTTTGTCCACAGAGAGCTTTCCAGGTCATGTGGCCAGCATGACTATAAACCACTTCTGGCGCAACAGGACACCATGACGGAAACCAGAGCGCATGGAAACACCATTTACCTTCCCACTGCACCAGTACCTGTTAATCTACTTGCACTGGTGTGCTTTCAAACTGCTAGGTTGGCAGAAGCTGGGACAGAGCAATGGGAGCTCACCCCATAACGGGGATTCGAACCACCAACCTTCCAATCAGCAAGCCCAAGAAGCTCAGTGGTTTAGACCACCGTGCCACCCATGTCCCTTAGTAGTAGTATCCTTCTGAGCTCATCCATTTCTCTTGGTTCTCTCTTCCTAGTTCAGAAAAAAGGACTATGCATGCTTGCTTCAGCTTTAAAAATAAATTTCAAAATTAAAGACCAAGAAAAAGTAGATAAGTTTAAACTCATGCTATTGGTGGTAGAATTTATCACCTACCAATCAACATCAGGACCAGGTTGGCAGCACCATATTTTTCAATCTCATGAATCCAGTGAGGAATTGACTCAAAAGTAGACCTCCTGGTCATATCGTAGGCAAGAATAGCCCCATGGGCACTGCGATAATAACTCTGGGTTATAGTCTGGAAGCGTTCTTGACCTGCTGTGTCCCACACCTGTATCTGAAAGGTAGAGTGGGGGTGGGGGTGGGGAAGATACAGTGAAATAAAATTAACTTTCTCCCAGAGACTGATCCTTCAAGTCAACCTAAGTTTACTGAACAGAAAGAGCAGTGAGTTTAAATACAGTCTCCAGACTGCAGTCATATTTATCCACAAACACATTTAGCCCACAGTCAACTTGCAACTATCCTAGGCATTGCCATCCAAATCTCCAGTTGATCACCTTCTTAATCTATTTACAGTGCAATCCTGTGGGCCTAATCAGAAGTAAGGCCCATGTGTGCTCAGAAGGACTTGCTCTCAGGTAAGCAGGTAGTCTAAAGGTATAGCCTAAATGATGCTTAAGTTGATCAACATGAATTTCATTATTTCCAGGACTTCCATTTATTTCAGCCTCCTTGGGAACTGAAGACGCCATTTAAGATGCAACAATCAGCTATCGCTTACTCTTTGCACAACTGTGTGTCCTGCTTCACATTTTGCTAATTCAGAGCTGGGGACCTCTGGTCCATGAGTCTACTGAGACCCACCAGGCCTCCTGTTTGGCCTGTGAGGTTGTTTTGGGCAAGCCA
Source organism: Podarcis bocagei (assembly GCF_964188305.1). Classification (NCBI taxonomy): domain Eukaryota; kingdom Metazoa; phylum Chordata; class Lepidosauria; order Squamata; family Lacertidae; genus Podarcis; species Podarcis bocagei. The sequence goes on from NC_138135.1 coordinate 25,349,852, forward strand.
TGCCCACCTGCCCACGCCCACCAGTGCAGAAAGGAGACTGTGCCACTCACCTTCACTTTCTTGCCATCAATCTCCAGCGAACGTACTGTAAAGTCCACTCCAATAGTGTTTTGCTGCTTTGCGTGGTATTGCCCAGACTTGAAGCGATGGACCACGCACGTCTTCCCCACGTTGGAGTCTCCAATCAGAATGATCTTGAACAAGTAGTCAAAAGCCTCGTCCATGTCAGAACTGGAGAAAGCCATGATCTTCTGGAGCCCTGAGCGACTTGGCCCTAGAAGAGTGTGAGCAACAATGAGTGCAAAGAACAGCCAGACTCCTAATACCATTTAATTAGTAGGAGTTTACGTTCTTCCTGATCATGTTGTACCATTCAGCAGAGATACCCAAAGCGTGTCAGTCTGCTGGCGGAAGTACTTCGCACTGCAACATTTCATCGCTGCACTCCCTCTTCCTATTGTTTACTTGTCTGTTTATGTATTTATACGCTGCACTTTCATTAAAAAATAAATAAATATCAAGGCAGCATGAAAATAAAATCAACAGAAAGCATCCATAAAAACATGAACAAATACCAATTGGTTGAAAAGGGAAAATTCATATTGCAAAGTCCTTTTGAAGTAATTTGCAAGAAGGGAGTGATGGTTGCTGCCAAACCTCCAGTGGCAGGGAGTCTCACAGGGCCTGTCGCACTAAAGGCTCGGTCAACCAAACCAGAGGAGCGTGAGGAAGCAGCTGGAGTGGCCCAACAGAGAGCTCACTGATCAAGATGGAGCATAAGGAGCAGTGGTGTAGCGTGGGTTGTCAGCACCCGGGGCAAGGCAAGTAATTTGTGCCCCCTAACCCGTGGATTTGCGCCCCCTAACCCATGGATTTGTGCCCCCTAACCCGTGGATTTGCGCCCCCTAACCCCCAGATGTTGCGCCGGTGCGGCCGGCCCCCCCTGCACCCCCCACGCTACGCCATTGATAAGGAGATAGCCCTTAAGGTACTTTGGTCCCTAGTTGTTATTGTTATTTGCAGCTACTGTTAAAGACAATGGAAAAATTTGCCTAACTACTGAGTGGCAAAGGAGTGTGTGGAGTTTGCTAGAGGGCTTTCATTCTACCTCCAGCAGGTCAGGTTTTCGTAATGACAGGGTTTCAAGTGGCAGCCTGGCTCTGTCCAGTTCAGCCCCATCTTGTTTAGTAATAAACTTGTATAGGCCACTGGAGCAGTGTAACAGGGAAATCATACCTTTTTAGGTTTAAAGCTGAAGCGGGCAATGTAGCCTGCAATCCTATCAGGGCTGGCCCTGCCATTAGGCAGAGGGAGGCAATAATCTCAGGCAGTAAATGCTGATGGACAGCAGAAGGCAGCCTGCCCCGCTAGATTCATTCTGAGCCCCTCAGCCATTCCTCTTTGTCAAAATCAGAAAAAACTTGCTTTCTCCATTGTTTCTCATTCAGACATCTTTCTGTCCATGGCTGAAGACCTTAATTTCCCTAACTCCCATGTCCCCCTCTAACCCTTAATTAAGGATGCTCAACTTTTCAGCATTTCCTACCCACTTACTGAACAAAAAGCAAAACACCAGCATAACACTGGACTACACTTCAGGGTTGTCGTACACTACTCTAACTCCCCCCTGCCCTGCAGCGAAGTGGTAGCAGCAGCATTGGGCAACCCCCACTCTCCACTTAAAGCCCATTCAACACACATTAAAAACACATGCCTTTCCCAAAAACTACACTCCCCAAGATGCTTTGGGGGAATGCATACAGTTGATATGTGTGTTGGATGGGCTTTGAAGGGATGGTGTGCATTGGCTGTCGGCCCACAGCTCCAGTATGGGTATAATAATAACAACAGACATCATCTGCATTGGCAGGGTAAACTTTAATCCTGCTGCCTGTTATCTTTGAACTGGAGGTGTTGGATGTTCTGCATGTTGTGCCTACATAAATCTGGGGCCAGGACAAAGCAGAGTGATATGCAGTAGATTTGCAAGGGTTTCTGTCTCCCAGTTGTTTAGCAATGGCAATCAAAGGTCTAAATTGCTGTGTCTTTTTTTCTCTTCTTTTATATGCAGGTCATTCTAGCACAAGGATTTTCAAATGCAGCTAGTTTTCAAATGACTGGGTTGGGGTGGGCAGATGGGGGTCCCACTCTCTTAGGTACTGTGTACAAGCAGGGAATTGGGCAGAAGTTGTGGTGATCAGGGTTGAGGCTTGTGGATTTCATAAAGGCCCCTCTACTTCTCCCCACCCCCCAAATAATTTGGATGCACTCGGCAGGTAGCTCATCCCCCTAAATCACCACTTTATACCTAGTTGCCCCAGCTGACCCCAAACCGCCATTTTGCACCCTCACAGTTGCTTCACCTCAGGGGTTTTTTATAGTAAAAACTAACATAGATCACACAAGCCTGAGATCTACTTCTACCTATGCTAGATGAATCACCCGATAGCATGGAGCAATCTCTTTATCATGACACTCTGGAGAAAGCACGATTCATATAATCCACAGTACTAAGAGAGAGGTCAGCTTTTGCTGGGAGAAAAAATAGTAGGCACTGTCTTGTCAGCACTACTGTCACAAAGAAGCTATTCTCTCATGGTGAGCAGATATCTTTTTACACCCAAGGACAACAGGTAGAAAGTGTGCATTTATAAGTCATTAGGACCGATATGAGCGGCAGAGAGAAAGAGCAGTTTTTCCAGCCCACACACTCCTGTATTTTCCCTTCCTCGGTTTATCAGTAACAAAGAGAAACCTTTCTTTCCAGCGCCTGGCCCCTTGCAGAACTGCTTCCTCGTTATCACAGCGAGCATAACTTCGAAGCCACCATCAGTTCCCCTTTCCACAATTCCTCCTTTCAACTCATGCTCCAGCAAAAAATTCCCTTCCTCAGACCACAGAAGGGACAGTCATTGCTCAATGCAGTAAAACATTAAAACCCTCCGCAATATCTTAAAGCAGTAGTAAACCTCGACACCAACTTTTGTTCACCTGTTGTTCACCCTTTTCTCTTACCTGCACGGCCAGGTATAGCTCTCTTTGTATTCCCCTCCCACCTTTCCTGGGCTTGCTTGCAGCCTGATGGGAAATGTAGTTCTACAAGTTCAACGTCTTCAGGCTATTCTGTTTATAAAATGAATCTTACCCAACTCAGTCCTTGAGCTTTTCGTTAACTACTTCGTTGAAGCACCAACCCCCAGAGAAGCACTCGTATACAGCTGTATATGAAAGCCACTTCCTAACTCAGTGCAAAGGAAGTGTTGTATTTCTCTGAATGACATGAATGCTGGAAAATGAATCATTGTCAGGCAGTCATAAAGAAACCAACAACAACATTCTGCGCTTGACCACTAAGAGGTAAGTGCCACTGTTTTTCAAGGGATGGGGAAGCTTACACCTAGGTAAGTGGATCCAATACAGTGGTACCTCGGGTTAAGTACTTAATTCGTTCTGGAGGTCTGTTCTTAACCTGAAACTGTTCTTAACCTGAAGCACCACTTTAGCTAATGGGGCCTACTGCTGCTGCCGGAGCACGATTTCTGTTCTCAACCTGAAGCAAAGTTCTTAACCTGAGGTACTATTTCTGGGTTAGCGAAGTCTGTAACCTGAAGCGTATGTAACCTGAAGCGTATGTAACCCGAGGTACCACTGTATAGGACTGCAGCCTTGGGCATTCGCAGGATTGCACTACACAAAGAGTTTAAGTCTGCACAACTTTCTCAAACAGGATCAAAAGCGAGAAGCCACTTGTGTTGAAAGTACAGAGAAGTAAAGCACAGGCCTGATATCTTAAAAGGAAAAACTCAACTTCCTCATTAATTTACCAGTCCAATCCTATACATGTTGAGTCAGAATTGCTATTGTAGTCAGTAGCATGTGCTTTCAGGTCCATAGAGCCTTGCTTTGGTAACGATGCTGCTTGCATTATTAAGCCTAATTTACTACTAACACCAAATATGCATCTGGTTTGGCTATACATTTAAGAATAACAATATTCCCCCTGCAAACTGTACTGAGAATTTTTCTCCCACAGCAGTCAAGTAACTGATACAGGTCTCTAGACTCCAAGAGAGAAGCAAGCTGTCAAATAATTAATAAGTTATCCAGAAGAGAACCATTGTTCAAATCTAGCAGCAGAAAGAAACTATGATATCCACCTTTTCTTCCTGCTCTGCACATTCTGTGGGTTTTTTCTCATGCCAGCACATACACCTATGGGCGATGCCTACTGAGGTTCTCACTATCTAAAAATGGACTGAAGCTCTGTCAGGTGGAGGCTGGAGCCATTCCTTTTGCTGCATGTCCATGTCAGGAAAAAGCTGTGCCAGTAGAAATTCTGCCTTTCATATATCACTGTTAGGAGCACAGAAGCCTTGCAGGGTTGGGGGGATGGGACTGTGGTATCCCCCTAGGATGAGCTGTTTAATCTCAAAAGGTAAAATCCCTTCTAGCACAATAACTGCAGCAAGAGTAAGAGGGGTTTTGTGTGTGTGTGTGTTTTTTTAACAGTCCATTCACTGGCTCCATTTCCATTCCTATTGGTAAAGATTTCTGAGCAACTGGAAAGTTTGCACCTCTCAGCGATGCATAGCAGAAGGCAGGCATTCTACAGGTAGAGATGCAGAGATGGAGACAACTTACTTTAAATGTTGTGAGGATCCTATGCTCTTAAATTGGGGGGAGGGTGTTATTGGGCTGCTGTTTTTATTTTGATTATGTATTTTGTGGTTTTATATTTTTATCGTATTCTGTGAACCGCCCTGAGACCTCCGGGTATACGGCAGTAAATAAATTCAATCAATAATAATAATAATAACAATAACAACAACTAGGTGGATTTCTAAGTGACAGGCAGCTATTGAAACGTACAGGAATTTTTAAAAGTTTGTTGGAAATATATCTCTTGTTAAATGTCTATTCTTACTCCCGGATAAATGAGCAAGATTTGGCGAGGCGCCCTCGCCCTCCCAGCTTCTGGACAGTGGCAAAATGACGGCCCGATCCTATGCACGTTTACTCTGAAGTCAGTCCCCTTCAGTTCAACGGGGTTTGAGATGGTGGTGGTTGTTTTGTAGTTAATCGCTGCTTTGCTCCCCGAAGGAAACAGGCAAAGGCTTTTCCAGCCTCGCAGGAGCACTGCGCGGCCCGATCCCACGACGCCACAACGCAGCCCATCGAAAGCAACTTAGTGAGCTGCCGGCTCCGGCGGCAGCAGCTTCACCGCCGCCCTCGCGAGCTTAAGAAGCACGAGGCAGCAGGGAGGAGGAGGAGGACTACGACTCCCAGAGTGCACTGCGAGGGCAAGGTGGGCGGGGCCGCGGCCCGAGCTGGCGAGGGAGCGGGAGAGGTGGCGCGCGAGCGGCGCCGGCTCGGAAGAGGAGGCTCTCACGTGACTTCCTGGAAGTTGCCTTGGAAATGCGGGCAGGTGAGCGGTGTTTACGTGGAGGCTCCCGGGGGCTGCGAGGAGGGAAGGGAAGGAGCCCCGGCGTGGTCGGGGGGCGAGGGCTGAGGGAGGCAGGGGCGGCTCCACTGCCGCTCAAGCCCACGCTCACGGCGGGGTTTGCGAGGTTTCTTGAGTCATTGTCCTTGAATGTGATTTTAAAAAATTATTATTCGAAAGCAAGGAGGAAAGACTCCTGCTTTCGGGTCAGGCCGGATTCAGACGTGCCCTGGGACACGCGGGTCCGCCTTGCCGTGGCTTCAGCGGGAAATGGCCCGAAGCTGCTGCTTGTTGTGCTGGCCCTGGTTGCCTTTTAACAGCAGCCTCCTGCCACGTAGCCGTTTGAGCAGGTGGAGTCCTATTTCCTTGTCGGGACTAGGTTTGCAAGGCATGCTAAGGTTAAGGAGGGAATGCTGCTCTGGAGGCATGTGAGTTAAAAGCCGGAGGAAAGTAAACAAGTCTGGGATTTCTGTATTTATTCTCGAATTAAACAGAGAAAAGGGGTTTTTTAGCCTAAGCCTGGTCAGGTTGTAATCCCGCCAGCAATTTACAAGTGTTTCGGGTGGTGTTGGGCATTTATTTCAAGGGAATGTTTTCAGTTATTTGGAATGCTGCTGCTCTTGAGTGGCGAGGAAGCAAGAGTACCTCAAGTATTTCCTGGCAAAAAGGGGCAGCTAATTCTTGGGGTGCTTTAAGACATGTCCAGTCAGTCTTATCAATCAGATATTTGTTCCCAGATGGGACCAGGATCATTTTGGGGGATATTAGCTCCTTGCCGGCACCAATCTGGTTCAAGTAATAGTACGGAGATTGGAGGTGGAGATTGGAGGTGCACCGCAGGCCTTTGTGGTTCCTTCCTGCTGCCAACTTCCCTCTTTTGTATGAATTCCTGCCTCCCTTCTTCGGCTTGCTATAACCATAGTTTTGTTCTTTTGTTATTTTTCCATGCACAGTCACCCCTTGTCTTGTGTAGTATTTTATCTGACGAAGAACATGGTACCTTTTTTTAAAAAAAACTTTTTGGTAGTTTCCAATAAAGGTAATGCCACGCTGTGGATTTAATACTTAAGTTGTGCATTGGGGGCTAACTGCAGTGAAGACGACCTGAGACATTGGTTTGCAAGCTGGTACCAAACCATTATTTTACTTAATGGATTGGAAGCAATCCTCTTAGCTTTAACCTCAGTTAACCTTGATGCGGCCATAACATGGAAATATGGTTACAGCAAGCTCTGGAAGGGAGGAGGAAAAATGAGTTGCAGGGGAGCATCTACTGGATAAATATTTGATGTCTTAATCAAGTTAATAAGGCAGTGTGTGATGAGATGGAAGGCAATACCTTCAAGCTCTTATGAACCCTTCCCAATTTTCATGGGCTGTGGAGCAACGTGCTGTAGTGGAGTCGTGCAAATGTGAATCTGTGTTTGATAATGTTGGGTGCTGTATAATTCTCAGAAAAGTATACAGTAGCTTTCCATATAAGTAATGAAGTGGATATTCTTCAGCTGTTCGTTCCTGGCAGAATTTTTGCCTCCTGCAAGCTTTTTGTGCTTGAGAAAATCCAGGCCTAACCCAGTAAGTGCTTTGTGATCGCCAGAGCTGCTGAGGCCTTCTGCGTCTTGACTGCTCTTAGCTGGTTGTTTCCAAATGCTCCTGTGTCAAATCTAGTTAATTCCCACAACGTCCTACTGCCAAAGTGAGTAGGAAGCAAAATGGAACTCCTTTAATCAGTCCTACCTAACTCCTTGATATTCTTTGCTTTTATAGTTTTTCTGTCAATGTTACTGGAGTAGAACTGATTTCAGCAAGGTTGCTCTGTTGACTAGCAAGAGAAGGAACACAGGAAGCTATCAAACTCAATCAGACCATTGGCCCATCTAGCTCAGTATTGTCTACACAAACTGGCAGCAGCTCTCAGGCAGGGGTCTCTCCCAGCCGTACCTGGAGATGCCAAGAACTGAACCTGAGACCTTCTGTATGTAAGGAATATGCTTTACAACTGAGCCTTCTAAGGACCACCCCATCTTTCAGAGTGAAGGCAACCTTCACATTATAATTAGTGGTGACTATCTGGCCCATGCTTCAGAAGCTTAGCCTTCTTTCTCCACCCCAATCTGTTGAGGCTCTTTCTCTCTCCTTTATGGCTCAGAAGAAGGGAAGCTTAGAAGCTCTGGATTTGTCCCATGATAGCCCTAAAGAGTAGCTCAGACCTGAATAGCACATGTCACCTCAGTAATCCTTAAGAATATTGGGCAAGATGGTGAATCTTTAACAAGAGCTCTGTAAGGTAGGATGATTGTGTTATTTCCGGATTAGTGATTTGAGGGGGCACACTGAGGTTGAGAGAATATTAGTTTGCCTAAGGCAGAGGTGGCTGACCTTTGGCCTTCCAGATGTTGCTGGACTACAACCCCCATCATCTCTGACCATTGAGGGCGATGTAATCCAACATCTGGAGGGCCACAGATCCAGGGGCAGTCTGTGGCTTATCTCCTCGAAGATCTCTTCCTAGCAGCTCATTTTCCTTCTCCCCCTCCCAACTTCTAGGAAAAAATAGCCAACTAAAGGACAGATAAGATAAGCCTAGACAAATAGCAGTTGCCTCCTCCAGCTTTCTCCCTGTCTGTCTCTCTCTAGGAGACTCCAGCCATAGGGCAGGGGGTGGTTTTGAAGCTGCTGTGTCTCAAGCAGTGAATGTAATCTGTAGCCAGAGACACAGATGTAGCCCTATTTGGGAGTTCTGTTTCTGTGTACAGTACAACATACATGCAAAAGAGAGTGGGGACAAGGGTGGATAAAAATCATTTTTTTAAAAAAAAATATTAAATGGATTTTTTAAAATTTAAATCGGATTTTTTTATTTAAATCGGATTTTTAAAATAAAATGCTTTTGGAGGAAAAATATTTCAAAAGATAGTTTTCTATTTAAGTTATATTATCGTCCAAAGGCTATTCATCAGGAAATAAGGATTTGTTTTAAGTTTTTCATGTGTGCTAAAACTCAGTCTAAGTTTTTTTTAAAAAAAGTTTAACCACATCAGTTAACAAACATGGATACATGTGCTATAATGCTATTGTTTTAGTTAAATAAATTGTTTAAATTGTTATTAAGGAAATGATTATCAACAGTTGACTTATTAAACCTCACAATAATTTCATAATTATCTATGTATTTCTAATAGTATAACCAAAATTGTCTCTGAAAATTTATTATGCCAAAAATGAAACATTCATCTGGTTGTAAATATTAAGTTTATACCAGCAAAATTGAGTCTGTTTAAAAAAATGATTTAAATCAAGTCTTACTGACTAGTGATTTAAATTTAAATCAAATCCACCCTCCTCTGTTGTCCTCAAGATCATGGAAGGTGCTTCTGATTGGGGGAGCCTCCTATACTCATGGGGATTCCCTGCATGATTTAGAGCCCTGCCTGTCCAGAGCCTCCATGAGTTCTTGAATCTTCCTGCTTCAAACCTTCAGCCTCTAAGAATTGGAATGTAATGGGGATGGCAGTGGGACAGTGCACTCATCCTTATCTGAGTTACACATTCGAGCAGAATGCCTGGACGGGGCTAGTTGCATCTGCTTGCTTTTCGAAACACAGTAGAGCACGTGGGCCAGCGCTCCTGTGTGCTCTGCTTCGGTATTGTGGCTGCATTTATTTCAGAGCTTTTATACTCTGTCCTTCTTATAATCAGTAATATAAACTATAAAGAAATTCACTCATCCAGTATAAAAACAGCAGTACAAAGCCTTTACTCTAACCAGCCTCGATGTCGGATTCCAAAGCCAAATAAGTTTACATCTCTGGTGTAGAAATAGCTAGTTTCTCAAGTGGGAGGGAGCTCCATAAACAGAGCACAGCTACCAACCATGCCTTGTCTCATAACGCCATCTTGCACTAGGACTTTCGGGCGGATCTTGAGACTCGGGGTGGCAGGTCTTGGGAAAGACATATTACTAATGAGTCCATTGCTTTCACACAGATATACATAAATGTAATTGGCCTCTTATAGTGGTGGGACAGGAGCCTAAGTTCATTACCGTATTTTTCGCCCCATAAGACACACTTTTCCCCCTCCAAAAATGAAGGGGAAATCGGGGTGCGTCTTATGGGGCGAATGCCTGCAAGCCTCGCGCGCCCGGCAGGAGGTCCCACCGGGTGCGCGAGGCTTGGGGCGGCAGCCTGTCGCCCAAAGCACGGGGAGCCCTCGGGAGGGCTCCCCCTGCTTCGGGCGAGTGTCTGCAAGCCTCGCGCACCCGGCAGGAGGTCCCACCGGGTGCGCGAGGCTTGGGGCGGCAGCCTGTCGCCCGAAGCACGGGAAGCCCTCGGGAGGGCTCCCCCTGCTTCGGGCGAGTGTCTGCAAGCCTCGCGCACCCGGCAGGAGGTCCCACCGGATGCGCGAGGCTTGGGGCGGCAGCGGACTGCTTGCGCGCACCTAGAAGCTTGGGGCGCGCTGAGCTCAGCACGCCCCAAGCTCCTGGTGTAGCGCAGCGATCCGCTAGCCCTGGGAGAGCCCTGCGGCTCTCCCAAGGCTAGCGGACTGCTTGCGCGCACCTAGAAGCTTGGGGCGCGCTGAGCTCAGCACGCCCCAAGCTCCTGGTGTAGCGCAGCGATCCGCTAGCCCTGGGAGAGCCCCGCGGCTCTCCCAGGGCTAGCGGACTGCTTGCCGGCACGCAGAAGCTTGGGGCGCGCTGAGCTCAGCACGCCCCAAGCTCCTGGTGTAGCGCAGCGCACCTGGGGGGGAAATATTTTTTTTCCCTTTATTTCCCCCCAAAAAATCTAGGTGCGTCTTATGGGGCGAAAAATACGGTAATCTTTCAGAGTGCCTCTCCCTATATGAAACTACCCAGATTTTTTAATCTTCTTTTGAGGCTGTCCTCCAGGTTCCTTTAGTTGAGATTCCTGCATTGCAGGAGATAGGACTACATGACACTTGGGGCCCTTCCAACTCTATAGTTCTGTGGTTCTAAGGGTTGCAGCAAGAGACAGGGCCTTTACAGTTGTGTTTCCCTGCTTGTGGAATGCTCTCCCTTGTAAGATCCATGTAGCACCATCAATTAACATTCTCTTGGTGCCAGATGAAAACTTATTCCAGGCATTTGATGGGCTATGATGATTTTGCTGTCTATTGCTGTTATTTTCTCTGCTATTCTATTTTACTGCATCTGTTTTATGCATGATTTTTATTGTATTTTCCTGTTTTTCATTATGCTTTATGCACTTAAAATTTTGCGAGTTATTTGGACACACTCCTGTGTGCAAAGGGACTCATCAATGGGAGAAAATAATAATTTTCTAAGCCAGTTTTCTCATAAGTAAGTTCCACTGAGTTCTATGAAACTTTTTAATTTTATTTATAAAACAGTTTATATGACACTGCGTCATTAAAAAAAAATCTCACATTGATTTACAACAAAATGGAAACATAAAACCAGACAATAAAATCACAAAAAGTTAAAAGCAAGTTAAGCGCAAAAAGAAATTGGAAACAAACAGCAATAGACCATTGTGGGAAATGTTTTCTTAATTGCCCGCAAAGGCCTGGCAGAACAGAAAAGTTTTCAGTAGAAATTGGCACAAAAGGTGCCCGCTGAATATCTATTGGCAGAATGGGCCAATGATACTAAAGGTTTGATTTCTCATTGTCAAACAAACCAGACCATCCAACTCTGGGAATGTCCAAAGACTCTGAGGATTGAAATGATAAAATGCTTTGGATTATGTTGCCACTGCTTATTTTTTCCTCTTTTTTATTATTAAGGGAGAAGAGAAATGACCTAACTACGTTCTACCCTGAAAGGGTGAAAGGGGGTTGGGGAGGGGAGTTGGGGAGGCCGGAAGGAGAACTATGCCTGGGGTTCGGAGGAGGCCGCCTGCAAACAGGACCCTCACGTCGCACTGCACACACCATCATGTCGCCGTGTTCCTGCTCACGTTCTTCAGGTAGGTTGTTGCAACTGAGTCTGTACAATAGCCATTTTGTGGGGTTTGTGGACGGTTGAGCAAGTTGAAGGTGGAGAGACAGTTAAGAAGCTGATTCTGGATGGAGATGCTTGCTTGATATTTGCTTGGGTGTTCTCCTCGTTGCCTGTGGTGAGAAACTAGTGGCCCTCTAGAAGTTGCTGGGCTACAACTCCTGTATTCTTGACCACTGACTATGCTGGTTGGGGCCAATGGGAGTAGTACTCTTAATAATAGCAGGAGTGCTACAGGTTCCCAATCCCCTGCCCCAACTCCTCTTCTATTCATTTTAGTTTCTGGTTTGGCTTTTGGGAGGTTGTGTTCTTCTACAATGTACATGCAAAAAGCGGTCTTCCCAAGACCAGCTTTTAAAATCCTTCCCCACTCTAACCAATATTGTACTTGCCAGTGACAAGGGAGGGCCAGATTTCATCCAAAATGATCCCTACACAGGAATATAACTCAGCAGATTGTCGTCCACATAACCTCCAGGTAAAGGCAGAGATAAACCTGCCTTTAATTATGAAAGCACAACACATAAGGGAGGGCAGTATATCACCCCCTAAAAGGAAAACCACCCCCAAGGAGATCTCTCTGGGCTTTTGACTAAAATGAGATATGTAGATGAGGAGGGACTAGGTTTCTGCCAGACAGAACATCCTCTGGAGGAGGCCTTGCAAAACAAAGGTCCTATGACTACTAATGTGAGCATCTTACATCCACCATCCGAAATCATTGAAAGCCTGGGCAGCTCCCTGTGTAAGGATACCACCAGAATAAATGACAATCAGTTGCCACAAAAAATGGCAAGCTCCAAAAGTTCTTTGGAAGTGAGAAGGGCAGCACCTCTCAGGAAATCAGATAGCAATTCTTGTAGGTATGAGAAAATAACCTGTGTGTGATATTCCTTCTTTCTCTCTCTCCCTTCCTCCCCACCCCCTTAATTTTCCCAGCTACTCTTTGCTCCATGCCTCCCGGAAGACGTTTAGCAATGTCAAGGTCAGCATATCCAACCAGTGGACCCCCTTTCCCCATAACAACAGCTCCCCCAGCCTCCAACCAAATGAGGTAAGTTAGTCATAGCCATCCATTTCAATGAGTTTAGTTTGAATAGGGCTAACCTAGGATATAAAATTCATATTACAGGTCTGCAGGTTGCCCCCAAAAGGGATGCTTTTCTGTCCACCAGGGAGGGGTGGGCCCAACAGCTATTACTTGTGAAGTGGTAGCTCATCTCACAGAGTTGGTCCCCTGGAAGGGGAAGCTCCCTTCTCCATTGTGGGAGCCAAAACAAATCATCTGAGCTTTCTTTGGGTACCATCCAAGCACTACATCCTGTTGTCGCAGGAGAGTGATCTATTGGAGGAAGGTTCCATGGGGCTGATTTCACTGCATTGTGTCCCACGTGACATCTGTATAGGAGCAGTGATGTGAAAGAATGGCTGGGGGGGCACACCTTGCTCTCTCCTGCTTGTGTGAGTTCAGCCTGGTTTCTCAATAAGCAGAATGCACAAGATTTCTGATGTAGGTAATCTTGACTCCATTAAATATTGACTTTGGCCAGTGTTGGATGTATTCATCCAAACCGCCAAAAGCAAGGGAAGGGGAGACAATGTGACGTTCTCTTTTTCAGCACTCTAGGCTTTCTAAGATTTCACCCAGCTCTGTAATGCCTGGAATTTTCCTTTAATGGAAGCAAGAGAGGCAAATGACTGTCGTCCTTTAGCAGCTGCAGCAGCAATGGCTCTAAAGGAAGATCCTATAGAAATGGGTGGGACTTGCCTCCAGATAAACCTGAATAGGATAACACTCTAATTTTTTTGTGCCAGCTTCTGTATTCTTGGGTTGCTCCCTTTCCTCCAGACTGTGAGTGAGACAGTGGCAGATAATAATAATAATAATTTATTATTTATACCCCGCCCATCTGGCTGGGCCTCCCCAGCCACTCTGGGCGGCTTCCATAAAAACCAAAAATACAATAAAATATCACACGTTAAAAACTTCCCTGAACAGGGCTGCCTTAAGATGTCTCCTGAATGTCAGGTAGTTGTTTATCGCTTTGACATCTGCTGGAAGGGCGTTCCACAGGGCGGGCGCCACTACCGAGAAGGCCCTCTGCCTGGTTCCCTGTAGCTTTGCTTCTCGCAATGAGGGAACCGCCAGAAGGCCCTCGGCACTGGACCTCAGCGTGTATTTTGCCACCCAAACGGGCTCCTTTCTCAGAAGCGGGCGAGTACTGTCTGCCAATCATGGTGTCGGAGCTGTGGAGAACAAGTGCTCAGGAATAGCTGGGGTGCCACATAACAAAATCTATAAAAGGAGGATTAACACAGTGCAATCGCCCCTTTGCTTACAAGGTGGAGGGGGACATTTTTCTCTTCCATGCGCAAGAAATGGTTGGGGAACATTTTTAGCGTGCTTATAATAGAAGTGAGCCGGGCTGCCAAGAACCAGATCAAATTGCTTGGGGGGCCTAGATTTTACTTATGGGCCAACAGTTGGCCATACCTAACTCTACATAAAACTAAAGTTGGCTGTCTGCAAGTTGCCATAAGGCTGCGATCCTCTGCATTCTTACTCTGGAGTAAGGCAATTGCATCCAGTGATTCTTGAGTAGTAGTAGTAGAAGAGTTTGGATTTGATATCCCGCTTTATCACTACCCGAAGGAGTCTCAAAGCGACTAACATTCTCCTTTCCCTTCCTCCCCCACAACAAACACTCTGTGAAGTGAGTGGGGCTGAGAGACTTCAGAGAAGTGTGACTGGCCCAAGGTCACCCAGCAGCTGCATGTGGAGGAGCGGAGACGCGAACCCAGTTCCCCAGATTACGAATCTACCGCTCTTAACCACTACACCACACTGGCATGCAGTAGCTCAGGTTGCCTCCCTTTCTGATTCAGGGCAAGTACACACAACTCCACACTTAACCTATACCCTTGTCCCTTAGTCCTTTCAAAAGGCTGTGTGTGGTGTAACAATACAATCATCAGCACTCTTGATTTATGCCTTTAGGTAGTGTCAGAAGACTAATGTACCCCTTGCTTTTAGAGATTTGTGCTCCAGATAACCATATGGAAAATGGCTTGGCTGTTTGCAAGTTGTCACTTGGAAGCAGCAATATAATCTGTCATTGCACATTGTTTTGTTTGTAATGGCACAGTAAGGGCCACAAACATGGTGCCTCTGGGCAGAGATGTGCCCGCAGAGAGCTTCCTTTGTGCCTTAAAAGCCCCGTCCTCTTTCCGTGCTCCCTGGTTAAGTTCATCTTGAAAGAAGTGCTTCCCCCCAAGCCTAATGGTTGCAGTGTGTATGTGTGTCTTCCTACAGATTTCAGGTGGGGAGAAAAGCTGATCTCTCAGCCCACACAGTAGGCGTAGGGGGGGATCCCAACCCCCCCATTTTAATTACTGGTATGGAGGGGGGAAGAGAGTGTGCATTGTATTGTGTACATGCATATGGCTGCTTTGCATGCATAGTGTCTGCAGTAGCTTCTCCAGTTTGCATATGTGCCCCATGCCCCCAAAGAGCTGATGGCTACATTCAAAAAGTTGTGTTCAAAGTAAAAAGTTGTTTAACATCATGACACGGCGCAGATCTGGGGTCTGCCAACCAGTCGACACTCAGTGGAGAACTGCATCAGAATCATGGTGTCAACATCTCCCCCAACAAAAAAAAGTTAAGAGTAAGTGTCAAATGTGAAGCAGCCCTTTCTGGGTAATTCCAGGTGGGGTGTGTTCGTACTTTGAAAAGTAAGACAGTGTAGGACCTCTTCAGTAGAGCCCTTAGGAATAAAAACATTAACATCTTTATCTAAAGTGCAAAAGGGACTGACCTCTAGTGGTTGGAGTCAGTGTTACAGTACTGAGATTGCTTCGTACTTCTGATGAAGGCTGGGGCACTGAAGATGAGTCGTGCTGGTTATCCCTGGTCACTTTTAAGTTGGTGTTAGGCTTGGTTATCCCATCAGCACATTTGAGATCCCTATTTTGGGGTGATTTTTGCTTCTCTCTGCAGCTCTGGAACAATAGCCATATATTTCCCGATACTAGGAAAGCCACACTCTTCCTTGGAACTTTGGACACCATCTTCCTGTTCTCGTACGCTGTGGTGAGTGAAACCTTTTCCCCATCAAACTCTAAAAGCCTGTCTAAAAGAGAGAGAGAAAGAAGATCACAACCCCCTCAGGTCTGGTGTGGGGGGGTGTACGTTTGTAGGATCTTAAGAACCTAGGAAGCTGCCTTACCCCGAGTGACATCTTTGGTCCATCTGACTCAGTATTGCCTACGTGGACTGACAGCAGACTGCCATGGTTTCAGACAGGAGTCCACCTGCCCTTCCTCAAGATGCCGGGGTTGATGCTGGGACATTCTGTGGATAAGGCTGATGCTCCGCCCCCCAGCTACAATCCTTCCCAGTGAATTAAGCTCTGGATCCACCAAATACTTGTGTGGCTTTGCAGAAGCCGGGGCATGGATGAATTCCTGCCTTCCCTAACTTGGTGCCCTTCAGAGGTTTGAACTCTTCTAGAATACAATATAGAATTCTAGAATACAATATAGCCTCTTCTAGAATGCAAACCACAAAGAATAGTGCGATACTTTGAAGCCTACTGTGTTGAAAGCATTCATAGTTCAAAGACTACATCATATTGTTAAATGGTAATATTTTCCTCTCTTTTTTAAGGGTCTTTTTATCAGTGGTATTGTTGGGGATCGTCTGAATATGCGCTGGGTCCTGTCATTCGGCATGTGTTCCTCTGCAGTCGTGGTAAGCTGGGAAATCTCAGCTCAAGCTGGGAAGAGATGTGCAGTTCCTACAATACTTGGTTTTTGACATGGAAAATTTCATTGTAGTCAGACTTATTCCTGAGGCAATGAGGAGTCTAGGGTTTTTAGCATCTTTTGATTTTGTGTATGGTAAATTTGTATCCTCTGGCCAAGGGGAGTTGTTAGATTCATGAAAAAATCCTCAATACTGCACATGTTCAGCTACTGCAAGGCTTCAGCTGGTTAAGCACAACCAAGCTAGTAAAGAAAAGACATGAAACCTGACTGCAGTGCATATTGTTCATGCAGGCTTTTGCAAACCCACTCTGCAGTGAGATCTTTTTTGGCCTTTCCAAATTAAGCTGGTTCAACTGGGATCTCAGTTCCATTGCTTGCACATGTCTGTATGCTTCAGGTCTTAGTTGGTAATTCAGTCAAGAGATTGGGAAGCACCGGGTTATTATAGCATCTAGAAATAATTGGCTGGAATTACTTGTTTTCAGCCTTAGTAATTAGGTTTACATTCCTTCTGAATGCAGCCTAGGTTGATTTTGACCTACTAGGTCTGTGTGGCTCACCTGTGTGGTTCTCTTTGTCCTCGACATTCCTCCTTCCTTTTAAACTGGTTCATTTCTTCCACCTTCCATTGTCTTTTAGCAGCCCCAAAACGTCTATTCTCTTAACCCACGGTCTTGTAAATTAGTGCCCTCTTTGCTTTGTCTCCTATAGTGAGCAAGGATCAGCTCCAGGTGATCCTAATCAGGGAAATATTTTACAGAAGTGTTGCTACTTCTTTTCTTTTAGGTCACAAGTGATTAACACAGTGGGCCAGTGAGTTTTGTAGGCTTATTTGCAAGGCTGCTTTCACCTTGCTGTTAACCGCGTCACCTTCTTTCCTCCCAGGTGTTTGTTTTTGGCACTGTCACTGAATGGCTTCATTTCTACAACAAGTGGTTCTATTGCTTCCTGTGGATTGTGAACGGCTTGCTGCAGTCAACTGGCTGGCCCTGTGTCGTAGCTGTCATGGGAAACTGGTTTGGCAAAGCCGGGTATGTTTGTTCCTCCTCAGTCACTTCCTATTCATTTGTGCCTTGTCTCTCCTCTGCGTGTGCATTTTGCAATGTACCTGTGGTGCTCTCAGATGTTGCTGAACTACAGTTCCCACCATCCTTAGCCATTGGCCATGCTGGCATGGGCTCATGGGAGTTTGAGTCCAACAACTTGGGGGGGGGCACAGGTTCCCCATCCCTGTGATATGCACTGGAGTAGATCTTCAAACTTAACAAAAACACTAATGAATAAATACACATATACAGTGGTGCCTCGGGTTAAGTACTTAATTCGTTCCGGAGGTCCGTTCTTAACCTGAAACTGTTCTTAACCTGAAGCACCACTTTAGCTGTGCCGCCGGAGCACGATTTCTGTTCTCATCCTGAAGCAAAGTTCTTAACCCAAGGTACTATTTCTGGGTTAACGGAGGCTGTAACCTGAAGCGCCTATAACCTGAAGCGTATGTAACCCGAGGTACCACTGTACATATATAAATAATATGTGTATGCATGAGCTGCAGTCCTGAGGTAATTTCTGAATCTTCCTCAAGTTTCTGTGTAAACAGAATCATTTGTTTTGTTAGACGCTCTTGGATTGCCTTAATTTTCATTGTAAGTAGAGACAAGGGTTAAATGGCAGCATTATCTCTGGTGTGCAGCATTGGGTGAAGTGCCCAGTTCACTGAAAACAGACCTCTTGGGCCAGTATTTCTAGGAAGCCTGGAATCCAAGAATGATTGGGTGACACACACAGAGCATCTCTCTGCTAGCAATGTTGGTATTCCCAATGAAGTGGACAGACCCGTGAAGGCTTAACCATGCATGCAAAGTCTGTTAAGGGAGTGTGGAGAGGAGCATTTCACTGGGTGTGCCTCATAAATTGGACTCTTCTCTGTCTTCATTTTCAGCAGTTAACCAATTTTTTCTTTCTCTCTTGGACACTCAGGAGGGGGCTTGTGTTTGGTCTCTGGAGTGCTTGTGCCTCGGTGGGCAACATTTTTGGAGCTTTCCTTGCCTCTTCAGTTCTGCAGTATGGCTACGAAGTGAGTGTTGTTTGCCTTCCACATGGACTAGAGCTAGTCTTGGTATGCAAGACTGAAAACCATGGGTCCCCCTGCTGGAGCTCATTTTTGAGGGAGATGCTGTCTCCAGCTTTGTCTTAATATTTACATGAAACCATTGGTTGGGTTGTTCATGGTGGGCAGCTGTGGCTCTGGTGATGGGAATGTCAGTTTGTCCCCTCCAATCCAAAGAGAATGTTCTTAACGTAGGACTATTCCTGGGTCTGGACCTTCTCCTGGATGCCCAGATTGGAGCTGTGGCCAAGAAGGAAGTTCTGTTGGTCTTGGCTGATTCTTTAATCATTACCTTCCTGGAAAAGAAGCACCTAATATCAGGGTGCATAGCCTGGTAGCCTCTAATCTGGAGTACTACAATTCAGTCTACATGGGGCTCTCGTTGAAAGCTGCCAGGAAACCACTTGCTCCAAAACATGGCAACTAAACTAGTATTTGGGATTAGCTATGCCACTGTTCTCTGTTAACTTCAGCTGCTGCAGATTTGCTCCTGAGCTATATTCATACTGCTACCACTTGCTTCTAAACCCTTAATTGTCTAGGTCAAGGATATTTGAGTTCCTTCTTCCATAGGAAACTTCCTAATCACTAAGAGATGGGTATAAGTACCTTCTTGTGATCCTACAGACAGAATGGGCCTTTTTGGTGATGGCCCCTAAGCTTCAAAATTGTCTTAAGAATTAGGGTTTTTTGTTGTTTTTCTATTTTACTTCATGTCTCTACTTGTAATTTAAGTTGTATTGTTTAAAACCTGTTAATTGTGAATCTGATAGGATTGGAAAGTGGGCTGAAAGGCAGTCTAAATAAATACACAAACAGAAAACTCCCGTTTATTATTTTGTCCATTTTTTTGGCCACACCAAACCAAGTAGTTCTGTTAAAGTTTTTCCATTGTGTTTATTTGTGCCATTTTTCATGTTCTGTACATCTCTTACATTTTGATGGTTTTAAGGAACTTGTAAATCTGTTTTACTAGCATGAAGTGTTGAAAATAAATAATAAATGGAGTTTTGTGTTTGTGTATTTATTTAGACTGCCTTTCAGCCCACTTTCCAATCCTATCAGATTCACAATTAACAGGTTTTAAACAATACAACTTAAATTACAAGTAGAGACATGAAGTAAAATAGAAAAACAACAAAAAATCCCTAATTTTTAAGGCAAAGAGACTAAAAATACATGTGTAAGAGCTCTGCATTTGTTTCCCCTCTTTCAGTATGCCTTCCTGGTGACAGCTTCAGTCCAGTTTGCTGGAGGAATCATTGTCTTCTTTGGCCTGGTGATTTCCCCCAAGGAAGTAGGTGAGTAGCAGTGAGGTGACCACATCCTCTGACTTTTCTACTTGCAACCCAATCTCCTTTTATTGCATTAAGTGTATAGCTTGTGGATGATAGTGGTTCAGTTCACATTCCACCAACTCTGTACTGGTTACACAGCTGCCTATTCATTTCCAGATCCTACTTAAACACTTTTTTGGCCTTTAAAGCTCTAAAAAAAAAAATGAGGCTAGGTTATCTCAGGGACAGAGTGTTAATTTCAGCCTCAGAGGCCCTGCTCTGCCCTGCAGGTAAGGACTGCAAGGTTCGCATCAGGAACGAGGCCTTTTCAGTGCTTGCCCCACACCTTTGGAACTCTAGCCCTGGGGAAGTCCACCTGGCTTCATTTCTGCTGCTTTTTAAATGAAACTTGAAGACACTTTTTTAAAGCTGTCCTTGGACTTGGAAAAAGTTTTAGTTGCTGCTGTTTTGTTTTTGTTTAACGGATAGCTTTGATGTAATTTGTTGCATTTATTATTTTTTGTTTCATGACGATGTCATGTGCACTAAACTGTTTGTAAACCATCAAGTGAAACCATTGGGCCCTAAAAGGTGGGTTAGACATTGCTTTAATATGTTGCTAAAACGCCAAAACTTTTTCTACACGTGCTCAGCTCCTGCTATTATTATAAACTGCATCTTAGGCAGTGGCACTGAGAACCAGTGGGGTGCAGGAGCTATTTATTTAAACCATTTACATACCCCATTTCTCACAAAGTCGAGTCAATTAGCCAGGCAAAAGCAGGGCAGTAGAGAGAGATGAAAACACAAATATGCAAACAAAACACTAGCAGCAAAACTGTGTGAGCACAGAGGCAGGAGGCAGGTGGAGAGCTACTTTGAGCAAGTAGCAATGGTTCAATACAAGGAGGAGGCAAGCTCTGTTTTGATTTTTCCCTTTTTAATTTTTGTTTCCAATCAAACATCCGTTTGCAAAGAGTGTCTAGAACAGGGTTTCTCAAACTCAGATCCCCAGCTGTTTATGGACTACAGTTTCCCATCATCCCTGACCACTGGCTCCTGCTAGTCCAAAAATAGCCAGAGACCCAAGCTTTGGAAACCCTGACCTAGGACAACTGTATGGCCCTCTGTCATGGATGCATATTTGTTGAGATTCCTGCATTGCAGGGGTAGAAACTGGTGACTCTGCAGAACACCCATCTTAGAAGAGTTTCTAAGCCAAAGCGTTGTTACCAGATAGAATGGCTGCTGATGGAGAAATATGAGTGAGGCTATTCTTACATTCTCCCAACATTCTTGTTCCCTGAAGCTACTAAGTCTTTCCAAGGTTAGGAGTTTCCAAGTTCAATGATGAGATTAGGGTGGGATACCCATGTGTGCACACATACGTGTGTCTGCTAAGGGCAGAGGAAGTTGTAGAGGCAGGGCAGATCTGGAGACAGGTTAACATTGGATGTGTGGCAAACTAATGCAAGTAGCTCCTTAGCAAGCCTACAGCACAGAGTCTTCCTCCCTGTTCCTCCGCTAGAACTGCTGCTGAGAGACTTAAAGTATCTCCTGCTTTTTGAGTACCAGCAGCACTGTCAGCGATGCAGAACTTTGGGGACATTCAGCCGCAGCCATATAGGGAATGCACTAATTTGTTGTGTCTTCCAACTAATGGCCAGACACTCAAAGCAGAGAGAGCCGACGCCAGGATCAGACAGGATACTTTCGAGTGCTCTAGAAGACCAGGGGTAGAAACTGGCGACTCTGCAGAACACCATCTAGAAGAGTTTCTAAGCCAAAGGAGGAGGACTGAGGTATGGGAGAGCAAGCGAGCCAATCAGAAGGGAGGAGAAAATGACCCGAAAGAGCGATCGCTGGGAGAGGGGATGGTGTTGTCCTTTCTTTTTGATTTGCGGCCCCTTCTGCTCTTCTAGGCCTCCCTGACGTTGGCGAAGAGGGCGATGGTTCTGCGGAAGAAGATGTCAGTGAGCCATTGATTGGTAGCAGTGACGACGACGACGACGATCAGAATTACTCCATTCAGGCAGCTGATCTGAGCAACAGTGGCAGCAGCAGCAACGCACGCCAGCCCAAGCCTATTGGATTTTTTCAGGCTTGTTGTCTACCTGGGGTTATATTGGTAAGGGCTCCTGATGTTGTTAGGAATATGTGGCACCCTGGTCTGTGTACTCCATAAGGATCTCTGCAGCTTTCCCTGACTTGGTGCCCTCCAGATGTTGTCAAGACTCCAGCCCCCATGAGCCTTGGGCCAAGGATGAAAGGCAACAACATCTGGAAGAAACCTGCTTGAAGGACAGTCATCTAGTGAGGGCAACCAGCATCTTTTAATCTGGGGTCTCTGAGACTTCAAGAAATTCCTTCTATTTATTTATTTATTTATTCATACATACATACATACCCCGTCCAGCTGGCTGGGTTTCCCCAGCCACTCTGGATGGCTCCCAACAGAATATTAAAAGCGCAATCAAACATCAAACTTTTAAAACTTCCCTAAATGGGTCGGCCTTCAGATGTCTTCTAAAAGTCCGCTTTCTTTAGGCTTCCCTTTTTGTCTTCACAATAGCAAAGCCGGTTGGGCAGAGAGATGCAACACAAGGTAGCTCAGCTGATTAGAGCCTGGTGCTGATAACACCAAGGTTGCAGGTTCAGTTCCCGTAAGGAACAGCTGCATATTCCTGCATTGCAGGGGACTGAGACTGGGTGGTCGTCGGGGTCCCTTCCAACTCTGTGATTCTATAAGGCTTTACCTAAAGCCCACCCAGTGAACCTTGTGGCAGAGCTGGGCATTTGAACCCAGGCCTCCTTCCTCCTAGCCCATTACAGTGTGCTTGCTATGCTCGCGTTGCTTCAGTTCTAACAGCTTTTCATTGGGTTGCGTTTCTTTCAGTATTCCTTGGCCTATGCCTGCTTAAAGCTAGTGAACTACTCCTTTTTCTTCTGGCTGCCTTTGTACCTCTATGACAATTTTGGATGGAAGGAGGCGGAAGCTGATGAGCTGTCGATCTGGTATGATGTCGGAGGGATTATAGGTATGCAGAGCAACATGCAATTGCTCCCTCCCCCCTTTTTCCTTCCTTGAGTATAGATTTGGGTGGGAGGGAAAAAGCAGCCACCATTTTTGTACCGGCTCAGTGGTTTAAATTGCTTTCCATTTGCCTGTTATTCATGATATGTTTTGCTGCATTTAGGATATACTTATTAAGACCTAGTATGAGAGTGAACTCAGGAGGCAGAGGTCTGGGATGGGATGAGAGACTAGAATGGAGAAGCTTTGGCCCCCCACAAGATGTTGGGTTACATCTCCCATTGACACTGCTGGCTAGGACTGGGGGGAGTTGGGAGTCCAGCAACATCTGTGGGGTGACGTGTTCTTCCACATCTGGAATCTGGGCATGAATTCAGAGTCAACGAGGAGACCCATGAAGCTGTACAGGATGGTCAGGCCTCAATGTCTAGGCCACGTTGCTTTTAAACAGTGACATCCGATCCTCCGTTTGTGTTGTATTTTGCTTGTAGTAAACTATAGCCTGCTATTGCAGTTGCCATTGAAGGCCCATCAGTGGGTGTCTTCTGCACTTCTACCCAGAAGGCCCCATGTCTCTTTTATTTCTGCAGGTGGCACCATCCAAGGCTTCATCTCTGACAAACTGCAAAAGAGAGCCCCGGTGTTAGCCGTTAGCCTCATCTTGGCTATTGCATCTCTCTTGGGATACAGCCGTGAGTACTTCTCTGCTTGGTATGGGGTTTAATAGCGTGGGGTCATGTGTAACCTGCACATTGTCTTCTCTAGTTCAACACATGGTGTGGCTTCAATGACATGTAATCAAGGAGACAGCTGAAATGTGTTATGACTGTGCTTCATTGTCTAATAAGGCAAGGGTTTGGGGTCGCCTTGAGTTCAGATGAAGTATATCAGAAGAGCTTGCTGGATGATCAGACCCAGGGGTCCCAACAGTGGTCAGCCAAGTGTCTTGGGGAAGCCCCCAAACAAAAGTTTGGGTGAGTGAGAAAAAGGCCATACAGGGTGACCTGCAGGGATGAAACACCATTGTGTGTTGTGTCTGTACACAGGCATATGTGCATCCATTTGTGCATTCCATGTGCCACATCAACCTCCTTTAAAGTGGGGTAGGTGAGAGCTTTGTAGCCATCAGAAGTAGTTTCCACCATGGCTCAGATCAGTGAGCAAGCCAGACTTGGAGACTTTTTTGTAGGGATCAGGTAGTGTTACCACTCTGGCTTACGGAGCTTTTATTGCTGCAGTGTCGGATCTCCCTGTAAGTTTTTCATCTGGCCAGAAAGGATTGAGGCTGTATACAAATAGAATCTCCCCCGCCCCACTGATGATAATTTTTATTAGTTTTCAGTTACAATAATCCAATAATAGCCTCATTATAACAATGCCAAATTATAATACAATTACTAATACCAATCATTCAGATGCCAAATTATATAATTTAGATGGTCCCTCGTGTGCTAGAATTGATGGTTTAATGATTTACTTTATTTCTGCGTTCCAAACTCTTATTAATTTCAATTGCACTCCAGTCAGCCGTAACAATCCCTTATGCAACAACTGCAATATTAACGACTGCCATTCGTATTGACACATTAAATGCTCAATAAATCTACAGGTGAAGCATTCAAACCACATCCTTGTTCTTCCTGTGTGCTGCAATTATTTTGTCTGTGGTGTTTCTTCCTGTCCTTGTAAAATACCATGTTTATCTTTTCCCGGTTGTTGCTGTTCTCCATCATGCCTTGGGTGGAGCTAATATCCCATAGCTGTTTCAGAAGTTCTCCATTGCTCCTTCCCATGCCTCATTGTTTTGCAATCTTAACATCAGCTGCAAAAATCACACAAATAGAATCTTCGTCCTGATCGCTCTCCTTTAGGCAGTTCCTCAAGGACCATCTTTTGCACCCCACAGATTGCAAGGCAAACTGTTTAAAATGTCTTTCATTGCGTGCAAATATTGCAGGCATAGGATTATGCAGTCTGCTCTTGTGAGTTACACCGAACTCTTTAATGGGCAGAATTCTGCACCTTAAGAGTGTTGTGTAACTGGCCATCATCTTCTGGCAAGAGAAAGATCAGCTTTCCTCTTTCTTGCATGTTTCTCAAGTGAATGCCATGGTACCAATAAGAGAAGGTGGTGATGCATTTCAAATTTTATGCCAGCTAGATGGCAGTGAAAAGTAGCAGTATTGTTCCTGCTTACTGTGCTGAGGCAGGTACTGTGGAGTGGCTTCCTGGATTTGGGAATAATTGCCCCAGGCATGCAATGGGTGATTGTGGAAAATCTTCCATTCTCAGTCTGAGAAACTGCAATGCATAAATTAGCAGCGGGAAACCTCCAGCCCCAGGGTTTGCAAACTTGGGTCTCCAACCTGTTGTTGGACTACAACTCCCATCATCCCTAGCTAGCAGGACCAGTGGGTCAGGGATTATGGGAACTGACCTCCAAAAACAGCTGGAGACCCCAGTTTGGGAAACCCTGCTGCAGCCTATTAGGCCTGCAAAGGCTGTTTTAAGAGTATAAGGAAAGTCCTGCTGAATCAGGACAAAGACCCATCTAGTCCTGCATGGCAAACCAGATGCCTGTGGGAAGCACAGAACTGCGTCTTACAACGCACTCTCCATCAGGGATTCCTGCAAAGTGGCATTCATAGGCCCTCTGCCTCAAGACAGTGCAGGCAGTAGAGACTAGTAGCAGTTAGCGTTTCGTTGGAGTGAATTCCATGGTATAACTACATACTGTGTGGGGAAAGGGCTTGTTGTCCTGTATGCTCCCACATTCACCTTCCTTAGAGTTCTACTACTACGAGAAGGGGAGGAAAGCTTACCTGCGACCACTTTCTCCACAATATGCATAATTGCATGCATCTCTGTCATGCCCTCCTTTACTCGCCATTTTTTCCACCAAACTAAAAAGCCCCAGTTTTTCTTATCCCTTGATCATTTTGGTTCCCCATTTTGTGTAGCCTTTTCCACTCTACAATATCCTTACTGAGATGAGGAGGCCAGAACTGTGCATAGTATGCAGAGTGCAGGTGCCCCGTAGATTTTTATAACGCTGCTATGATACTGATAGTTTTGATTTCAATTCCTTCCCTTAAAAAAACAATAATTTTTTTGCTCGTTTTCTAAGTAGGCTGTGGAAAAGTAAATAAACTTGCAAGATGCCAAAACATTTGTATCCTTAGAGTTATCCAAAAGACTTAAACAAAAGAAAACAGAAACATGTGCTTGTTTCAGAGTCCTTCCTAATGGTTCTGTTCTTCAGAATTCATCCAAAACAGCCAGTCGTTTGAAGTGTTTTGGGGACCCAAGTTCGCTATGGATCATTCCATGTATCTGCATATCATTTTCAATCCCTTTCCTAATGCTCAAAAGAACTGATGCGATTCCAGCAGTTCACTGGCCCATACAGTGGTACCTTGGTTCTTGAACTTAGACTGTTCTGGGACTCCGTTCGACTCGCAAAACCATTCAAAAACCAAGGCGCAGCTTCTGATGGGTTGCAGGACCCATGTTGGACCCAAGCCATGTTGGACATTCAGCTTCTGAAAAATGTTTGCAAACTAGAACACTTACTTCCGTGTTTGTAGCATTTGGGAGCCGATTTTGTTTGACAGCTAAGCCGTTCAGGAACCCAAGTGCCACTGTACTAGCCTTGTATTCAATGTGGTGTCCCATCGCCTTGGCCAGGTTGAGTTTTTGGTTGGTCATGAGGACATAAGATGAGCACTGCTGGATCAAGCTAGTTTCCCAGATAGCCTTGGTGAAGCAGCTTTAATGATCAGCTTCTCATTCCTTCCTGATCTTTTCAGACTCGTTCCAAAGGGTAGTTACGAACTTGAAGCATTTCTTTCTTCTCTTAATCTCAGAGGTTGCAGGTCTGAGCCCCGTGTTGGGCAAAAGATCCCTGCATTGCAGGAGGTTGGCCCAGATGATCCTCATGGTCCCTTCCAACTCTGCAATCCAGTGATTCTATGATTCCTTTCTTTTTATAGGTTCACCAAACGACAAGCTCATCAATGCGGTTCTCATGGCAATAACAGGTAAGGGGAAAGGGCTGTGGCTGGACACAAGGCAGATCTCATCCTGCCATCTGTATTGGAGTAAAAGTGTGAGCCATCAAAAATAACACACAATTTTTGCATAATCGTGGAACTCCCTGCTTTTCAATTGAGTCATTTCAATTAAAGGTGCCTTCGTGGGTATTTGTAGGGTATATGGCAGGGTTAACGAGTTCAGATGAAAAACGTTCTGGCTTCCTAACAGAGAGCGGGCCCATCCTTTGCAGTGGTCTCAATTCTTTTCTTTAATCTCTTTCGATGGTCCTTAGGCTTTTTCATCGGAGGCCCTTCCAATATGATCAGTTCCGCCATTTCTGCAGACCTGGGGCGTCAGGAGATGGTGAAAGGAAGCAGCGAGGCTCTGGCGACTGTGACGGGGATTGTGGATGGCACTGGGAGCATTGGAGCAGCTGTGGGCCAGGTGAGATTCAGAAGGGTTCAGAAGCACCTGTTGAAATTTCAAAGAGCAGAAGGCTCTGATATTCCACATTTTTAAAGGGTGAAATGGGCTGCCAGAGGGTTTTAAAAATCTAACCACCATGAAGATCTTCCTTCCGGTAACATTTCACTGCATTGATCCTGATAATAAAGATTGTACGGCTAGAAAAGCGCAGCCAAAAAGTTCAAGGGACTGGAGCTATTCCACCTACAAGGAAAAGTTACAAAGTTAGGAGGGGTTTTTTTTAAGTATAGGACAAATAGGTGAGTGAAAGGTGGATATATGAGAGATGTATAAAATTATCCATGGTTAGGGAGAATCATCGTATCATAGCATTGTAGCATTGAGAGGGATCCTGAGAGTCAGGAAGGTTCTAATGGTGTTGCCCTCCTGAGAGACTCCTTAAAATTATGTAGAAGCCAGAGGCACTTGGATGTGTCTGTGGTGGTGTTACTGACGCCCTGCGTAACAGGAGCAGATGAGTGCAAGCCAAAAAGAACACAGGGCAAACTGGGGAAATGTCCGTATGGCACGAGACTGCAGCTAACATTCTGGCAAAGGTAACCATTACGGTTTCCGTAATGGAGTGCCAAGGAGCCCGCTGGGGCCGGAGTTCACGTCTTTGTTTGTAAGTAGGTTTTGAATTGGCCCCAGGGAGCATTCCAGCAACTTATCAGTAGCGGTGATCTGTGGGAGTGGGAAGGAAATTCCCTCTTGGCTTTGCGCTGTCTCTGGAGTGCCTTTCCCTTCAGAAGCGGACGCCTCTCCTCTCCGATCAAGGCAGCGTGAGGATTCTCAGATGATTCTCTTGCCTGAAGATCACAATGGCAAGCATCCTCTTTAGAATTCCAGTTCTTTAACCCCACCGCTCTCCAGTTTTTGAACTTGAACCCGTTCCTGAAGGAACCAGGCCGGGGGGGGGGAGAGCTTTTTGTGTCTGAGGAATCGCATCCTCCGCTTCTTTCTCTACCTGAGGTTGCCGTTATCTCTTGACAATGCATCTCCATAGCAACCAGCTGAGATTCCGCAAGCGGGGCTGTCTTCCATAGTGGGAAGCTAACAGCAGGAGTATGTCAAACATCTTGGAAAAGAGAGAGGCTTAAAGGCTGCATGTGAGGCGCATGACCTTTCCCACCCGCCCACCCCAGTGCGCGCATCCCGTCGAACGTGTGGGGGTTCACGGCGATGTAAAAGACATACTTAGGGGCAGAATCTCAGTATAAGCACTTGCTTTCATTTCTGAAGAGGGATGAAGCTGCTCTACTCTGCTTCTAGGCCAAGGAAAAATGTTCTGCCCGCCTAAAACAGGAGTGAGGAACCTTTTTCAGCCTGAGGACCACACTGCCTTCCGGGGGAGGGGGCACATGACGGAGGTGGTTGAGGCCAGAGGCAAAGGGAAGCAAAGCAACAATAGCAAATGTTGCTTTTGCAGAGTGGACGTGTCTCCACGCACACTCACGCCCTCTCTCCCCACTGTCCAGGCATTGCCAGTGTTGAAGGACACGTTCCAGTGGGATGGGTGAAGGGTGTGACCTGGGGAGAGGAGGTGGGCCTGGAGAGGGTCCCAAGAGTCAGATAGATACAGTGGTACCTCGGGTTATAGACGCTTCAGGTTAGCCTCTGCTAACCCAGAAATAGTACCTTGTGTTAAGAACTTTGCTTCAGGATGAGAACAGAAATCCCGTGGCGGCAGCAGCGGGAGGCCCCATTAGCTAAAGTGGTACCTCAGGTTGAGAACACTTTCAGGTTAAGACCTCCAGAACGAATTAAGTTCTTAACCCGAGGTACCGCTGTAGGCCTTGGGTGGGGTGTATTTGGGGCCTGAGCCAGACGCTGCTGCCCCTGCTCTGCTGTTAGCCCCTCTGAGTTCCCTTTAAGAGAAAAGCAGGATAGAAAATGTTTGAGATGAATGAATAAATATCAGGCAGCTTTATATCCTTACTAAATGGAGACTCTTCATCTCAGGGTTGTGGGTTCAAGCTCCACGTTGGGCAAAAGATTCCTGCACTGCAGGGGGTTGGGTTCCCTCCCAATTCTATGATTCTAAATGAAGACGTATCTGTTTGTACCATGTCAACTTTTCTGCCACTTCTGTTAGTTGTATGTCTTTTATTATGCTGAGAAGAGGGAAGGAAAGAGTCCCTCGGTTCTTCAGGGGTTCTTCCTCCCATTTGCTACAGCCTCTGGTTAACCCTGGATTGCGGCAGTAACTCAGACGTTGGAGCAAATTTGAAAGGTTATATTTAGGGATTATCATGTTTAAGAATTGATACCTGATTTTGCTTGTTTTTCCTTCCACCCCCCCCCCTTCCACACAGCAAATTTGAAAGGTTCCTGGCACATTTCCACCCCTCTACATCTTGTCTGTTAGATTTTAAATCACTCTGCAGCACCTACAAAATTGTAGGCACTGTATAAATGATTGATAAATAATAATGTCAACAGGCCTTTGGGGGATAGCAGCACAGTTCGTAAGATGAAACCTGACAGCTTTGGAAGGAAGGAGTAGCCACATGAGGAGGTGCTGGGTTGTGTTTTGAATAAGGAAAAGCAAGAGGGACATAACATATGGGGAGGAGGAGAGAGTCTCTTTGTGTTCTCCACCCCTTGACAGCCTTAATAGCTCTCATATTTTCTTCCCTTTTCAGTCACTGGTATCTTTGATTCACGATAAATTGGAATGGATGTCGGTTTTCTATTTCTTCAGCCTGATGGTAAGAGCCCTGGTTGCTGTTTCTTATTTTTACTTGAAAACTGATGCAACGTTGGATTTTTAGATTAAAGATACTAAACATTTGTACTGCACTTTCAAGTGTTCAGATACGCTTCACGTAACACTTCATGTATCTTCTCTGCTTCACGCACAAACTGCTATAAATTTACAGCAACCACATGAGTTAGGTGAGCACCAGTATGAGAACAATACATGTGGAGGCTGACAGTGTTTGGGTGGGATGGGGAAAAGGGGGCAGGTATGATGGATTGCCCCACCTG
This sequence comes from Podarcis bocagei, assembly GCF_964188305.1. Classification (NCBI taxonomy): domain Eukaryota; kingdom Metazoa; phylum Chordata; class Lepidosauria; order Squamata; family Lacertidae; genus Podarcis; species Podarcis bocagei. Next base: position 25,379,951 of record NC_138135.1, read on the forward strand.
TTCTTTTTATTCATGCCCCTTCATTGCTTTCCAGAAATCCATTGGGAAAATGCAAATTTACTGAAGACAGATTGATATAAGTCAGGAAACAGCAAGCAGAGAGTCTTATTCTCATCTAGAGAAGTCAAGCATGGTGGGAGAGATTCCCACAGTCGCTGTTTCAAGACTGTTCTACCAAACCACACTGTCGCCTTTCCTTAGCTGATTTGCACAGGACCCTGGCAGTTAATTCTGACGCATAATTTTTGCCACAGTGCAGTTCTCTCACACAGATTGTTTCCCCTCCATTTCACACGTGGAGTCATTTCTGTGAATGAGCCCCCAAGGTGAGCAGAAATGGCAACTTGACTTCATTGGCATTTAAGCCCCTCAGCTCTCAAAATGTGGTCATTGGTCAGGTTTCTTCCACTGCCTCCTTCCCACATGGCACATGTTGTTTCATCCTAAACATTTTCTCATGTGAAATTGGGATGCTACTTTTTTGTGTTTGAGTTGTATCCTGTGCAGCAGTAATGTGAAAATGTGTCCCTCCGAAAGTTGGTTGACTAGAAACCTTGGCCTGTAATCGATCTACCGCTGCCGCTATTATTTATTGCATTCGTTGGTAACTATGCCCCCCCACAAATATCTATGCCCCCCCACAAATATCTAAGTAACATAGCACAATAAAATACAGAGAATGTGTTTGAAGGCCTTACTGCATGCTCAGGCTGAAATCTTCTACAGGCTTACAAGCCTCATTGAACATTGTGGGGCTGGTGTCTTGAGTCATGCACACAAAATTGTGCTGTACAAACATTTTAGGGTGTCTGGGGAAAAAGAGGGAAGTGGATGAAATGCAGTTGTGACAAATGCCCACACCATACAAGCACACTCTCCATGGAACCATGCCTATATGAGTGTTTCACTTACGGGGAATAGCTCAGTGGCAAAGCATATTCTTTATCTGCAAAAGTCTCAGGTCCATCCCTGGCGTTGCCTGTTCAAAGGGATCACATACGTGGCAGGGAAAGTCTTTGCCGAAGAGCTGCTGCCAAGTCCAGAATGGCCAGCCCTGGATTTAGACAGACCTGGTACAAGGCAGCTTCCTTGTTTTCACCCCTGTGTGTGAAATGGGGAGCAAATGCCACGATGGCGTTGAACCAGTGTGCAGCCATGCTAACATCCTTAACCCCTTTTCTTCTCGCAGATCGGTTTAACGGTGCTCTTCATCACGCCTTTACTAGTAAATGAAATCAAGATGCTGCGGGCAGAGAGACGTTTGCGCAGGTTGGCTGGCTGACCTCCCCCTTCTCTGCACCACTCAACAGAACTGTCCAAGGAAGGACCACTAAGCGGAAGGGAGTTTCAGGACATCAAGCAGCTAATGTTTACTTTGTCACTTACATCCGTGGTTGATTGCCACTTACACTGCGAAGTTTGTGTCTGAATGCCCTAATACCATCTGAAGATACGCTTCAGCCGCCTGCAGCCTGGAGGTGTCTGTATGTTTATAGTGGGCTTGCAGAACTGGCCAGAGAGACATTCCCCCCACCCCCCAGTTCTTGGAGCCAGTTTCGGCAATCACCAGGATCAAATCTTAAAACTCATCTCCCACTCCCCTGCTTGGACTACAACATTTTGGGCTGCAGGTGGGTGATCTCAGCTTTGAATACGCCCTCCACAAAATAAATCTTGCGGGTAGAAAATGAGCAAATCCAAGAGAGGAGTTCAAATCTGCTGTCTTCCTATTATGCTAATTGTCTCAGTGGAGGGAATTTTATCGGCGGACGTAGGAATCATATAAATGTGCAAACCCCGCCCCCCCACCTGCAGCCTGAGATGGAACAATCTGGGGCATGCCTCTCCACTTGATGCTGATAACTTTATAAACTGGCTCTTATCAGTCGCTTGTAAATTGCATCTGGACACCCGACAGCAGCCAGATCGCTACAACTGACACCCCCTTTTTGCAGCTTTTTTTATAGCAAAGTCAGGGGAAAGCTGTTTCATTACTTGACACTATATAAATCAGGCTTGGGCCAGTCCAGTGCTGGGTTTTGGTGTGTGTGTGTGTGTGTGTGTGTGTGTTGTAAACGCGTTGTGCCAAGCACCTGCCTCCTGGTTTCTACCTGGCCCTGTATTTACAAAATACACAGCAGGAACCTTTGGAAGCAGCCCAGATCCTTAGCCCGCTCTTGTATAAAGAATGCTTGTTGTGTTTTTATTTTGATTTATGAATGTTTGTCCTGTCCAGGTTGCCTGTGTTAATTTAACCTGTCCGTGTCTTAACAGTGCAGTTGCATTCCATACTTGATTTATTCTTCTCTTAACTGCCTGATGTGTGAGAATGAGGCTGCGTCTCTGGGAGAGGTGCAAAGCCAAATAATTCACAGAGGAGGGTGATAATCAAAAGTTTTACCGGAGTCCTTAAAATTTAGGATGTTAGGAGTTTGAATGGGCTTATGAGCAATCAAAAGGGAAGGGGTAATCATCTGATATTGGCCTTCTCCAATCAGCTGGGGTGATTTATACTTTTCAGTATCCTGCGAGAGAAGTAAAGACCTAATTTCTCGTTAGGGAGTCATCCAAGTCACAACCCTGACGGAGTGATCTGAGTGATCCTTTGGCCTGCACCAAAGGCATTACAAGGACAGAAAAGAGGGCAGACTTTCTAGGTTGAGGTCTTCCCTTCTCCATAATCTCTAGTTCAACTAGGTTAGCATCCTGATGTTGTCACACTGAGCCTTGCTAGCAGCAACCAACACTCTGGAATGAGAGCAGGGAAGTGCTCAGTTTAGCGGTGCCGGGGCTTGAGGCAAATTGATCTAGATGTTACAGCAGGGAAGAGGAGAGCTCAGCTGGTTTTGGCATGTTCTTTTGCTTAAGGTATAGGTCTGCCCTGGAAGTTCATGGCATGGGAGTAGAAGGCCACTAGGCTCTGGGTGATACCTGTCGCCAAATCCGGTGCTGTGTCTGCCTTGTTATCTGACATCAACCCAGGGCATCTACATGTAAAAGTCAATGTACATAGGCTCGTTTCAAGCAGCGACTTCCCCAGGTTTTGTTTAGCAAAGCAGTGTGCTGTCCATTCCCATGTGTCTTAAGAGTTTTGCCCAAATAAGCTCTGTTCATTATGCCCGTGGGATAATGGGCACCTATGAGATAGATCTGTGGGTTTCTCTGGTTTGATCCAGCGCACTGCTTGCTACTTTACCTGTTCTTTGATTGGATTTGGTGGCAGGGAAACGGGTCAGCCTAGATTGCAAAAAGGAGAGATTATTTATTTAAATTGGATCTAAAAAATGCACCACAAAATTCTTTGAGTCACTTGGGACTGTCAAACCCTCAGCCCACCTCAGAAAACCTTACTTACTCTGTGTCTGCTGCCTTGCATGTCTCCTTGCCAATGAATTTTCACCTCAGTTTTCTTTGTGTGCTGCTGAGACCGAAGGGGAAGAAACACTTAATTGTTAAGGCATGAATTTGGGGAAAGGGATTTTTTTTTCTGTTCTTTTTCTAATAATGCCTTTATAGAAACTTAATGTACAGTGATACCTTTTTTAAAAAAGAAAAACATGTTTTTATTTATGAATGTCCTTGTTGAATCATGTTACGGCTACCTTAAAGGCCTCTCCTTGACTTGTGGCGCTCAACTGCTCTGTACGCCTTCCCAGCAGTGTGTTGCTCTGTTCCACCATCTTCAGTATGTGGTGGCTTGATTCCTAGGCGTCTCCTTAAAAAAAAGAAAAGACTTCTTTCCTCCCATCTCCCACATTTTAAAACATTATTTCCCCTTTGCCGTCCTATCCATCAGAACAGCTTTCTCCACCCTGGTGACAGCCACACGTGTAGAAAAGATTTTATATGCCCTGAAGAGAAACCAGAGTGTGCCTCCAAACGCCTAGGACTACCAATCCCATCAGCCCCTGCCAGCGCTGTGGTGGCTCAGACTGAAGGGGGTTGTAGTCCAAAACATCTGGGTAGTTTCACGTTGGCAAAGGCTGTGTGAGAGGTAGGAAGGCCTTGCTCCTTCCCACTCGGGGCTGCAACATCAGGCTGTCTGTGGTACTTCATGCTTCCACTTTTGCTTTTATCCCTGAGGTACTTTTTAGAAGAGGCTGACGTGGCCTAGTAGGAAAGCCACAAGCTCCAATGCTTGAGCCAACATGGCGCCCTGCTGGATGGTGTCTGTCAGCATCATTGTCTCTTTGCCGTGCCGGCTGGAGCTGAAGGGAGTCTAGCAACATCGGCAGGGCACAATGTTGGCGCAACCTCCATTTTTTTATTTTACCTTTTCCAAGTTTCAGGATGTACCACACACACTGCCATTCTCTTCTCCGCAAACCCCCCCCCCCAAAAAAAAGATATTCGGCAGCTTGATTGAGGAGATCCACAAAGAGCAGGGTCTTTGATGTAGATCCAGTTCTTCAGTGCTTCTCAACCTGTGGGTCCCCAGATGTTGTTGGACTACAGCTCCCATCATCCCTGAGCTTTGGCCTTGCTAGCTAGGGGTGATGGGAGTTGTAGTTCAACAACATCTGGGGACCCACAGGTTGAGAAAGGCTGCAGTACTTCGTTCTGCTCCCTGCTTTGCACAGCGTGGCTGGGGGGGGGAGAGAGCAGTTGTGTGAGAACCGCCTCAGAAATTCAAGATGGTCGCCCACATGGTTTTGGCTTACTAGGGGTGAAGACAGACAGCAGCGCTAACCTGTGGGGGAAGCGATTTTGACACAGGCCCTTACTTGATCCCTGTCATGTGATGGAGAAATGGGGGTGGTGGTCCTTGGCCACACTGCCTCCAGCCCCTCACTGTTGCCCCTCCCACAGCCTTCACATGTGGTGAAGGCTGAATATCTCTGTCGGGGAGACTGACGTGCGCATGCCAGATCCCCGCACAATTTGGAAACCCCGGAAGAGTAGAAAGGGCTCTCCTCTTTGAAAGATGCTCCTTCCAACTTGGGGAGTGTGGCAGGGTGGGTTAGCGCTGAGATAGCATGCTTGTCCTTGCATCCCTGGCTAAGGCTATATTCCAAGGAAATAAGTGTGCCCAATCCACTTCTGCCACACTGCGAAGGTCTGCCTTGAGCCTGCATAGCTGTAAGCTTCAGCACAAGCGGTTGGGCTCCACGCTGCATTAGTCCTCTTGCAAGGCAGTCCTTTTCAAAGACTTGATGCCTGGCTGTTCCAGGGGTGCTTCAAAACACACTGCCCTTGCTTAACTGACAACATTAGACACTGTACCTCTCCCCCCCCTCCCGGCCCCAGTATTACTGTTCGTTACACTCTGCTTTGTGTCAATTGGGGAAACGCTGTCAACTTTCCAAATCGGTTTTCACATGAATAAATTATTTTTTGGCAAATTGGAAGAAATCTGTTTGTTTACATTCTGTTTAGATTGCACCAAATTGTGCAACCGTTTCAGAGGTCGGTGTTGTGACAGGATGCGATGAAGGCTGTGAAGCACAGCATGTTTTTGCAGCAATCAGTTGTCCTGTACAGACTTTTTTTCTTCCGCTCGCAGTGGGGAATTACATGTGAGCCTCCTTTCTCTGTGCACCTGGTGTCACGTTGGCTATCATATTTGTAGGATTTGACTGTTGGGCTAGGACCTGGGGTGGGAAGCTCAGGGGTGACCTTGGATCAGTCACAGTCCCTTAGCCTAACCTGCCACGCAGGCTTGCGATGATAACGGGGGAGGTAGGAGAGAACCATGTACATCACCTTGAGATCTTTGGAAGAAAAAGTGGCATATAAATGTAATATAGCCCATACAAACAGCTTTTAAAAGCTATCAACCAGCCTTTTTAAAAAGTCTAAAGGAATTAATAAATGCAGTATATATAAGGGTTGGGGGGGGAATAAAAGAAAAGAATGACAGCTATCAACCAAAGTTGTAACTAAAATGACTACCAATCACAAAGGTGTTCTTAAAAGGTATAGGGCTAATTACATTTTATGGTGCACAGATGATGCTGTGTTGGACGTGTCTCTGTCTGCATCTACATGTGTACCAGAACGGGTTACTTCCGGGTTTTGGCACTCGCGCATGCACAGAAGCACCAAATTGCAACCCATGCAGACGTGGCGCTGCGGGTTGCGAACACTGCAGGTTGCGAACGTGCCTCCCACACGGATCACGTTCGCAGCCCGAGCATCCACCGTACAGCTACAAATAAAGCGCACTACCCTATTAAAATACAGATATATACAGTGGTGCCTCGCAAGACGAAATTAATTCGTTCCGCAAGTCTCTTCGTCTTGCGAGTTTTTCGTCTTGAGATGCACGGTTTCCCATAGGAATGCATTGAAAATCAATTAATGCGTTCCTAGGGAAACCGCCTTCAGACCAGGTCCGGGGACAGTCTGTCCCCGGACCTCTTCTGAAGGCTGGGGGGGGGGAACAAGGGCTTTTCTTCCCACCCCCAGCATTTTAAAAAACCCCGGGACAGCGGAGGACTTCTCCGCTGTCCGGGGCGATTTAAAAGCCCCTGGGAAGGCAGGCAGGGGGGACAAAGACTTTTGCCCCCCGCCAGCCTTCAGAAGAGGTCCTGGACCTCTTCTGAAGGCGGGCGGGGGGCGAAAGTCTTTGCTCCCCCCCCCCGCCTGCCTTCAAAAGCCCTCCGGGACAGGCAGGCAGGGGGGAGCAAAGACTTTTGCCCCCCGCCAGCCTTCAGAAGAGGTCCTGGACCTCTTCTGAAGGCGGGCGGGGGGCGAAAGTCTTTGCTCCCCCCCGCCTGCCTTCAAAAGCCCTCCGGGACAGGCAGGCGGGGGGGGGGGAGCAAAGACTTCCGCCCCCCGCCCGCCTTCAGAAGGTGTTCCCGCCCCGCCGCCCGGCTTCGGAGCATCGTTCCGAAGCCGGGCGGCGGGGGCAGGCTTCTCCCCGCCGCCCCTTGCTTCAAAAGAAGTCCGGGGACAGCGGGGGGAGAAGATCGCTTCTTCCCCGCTGTCCCCGGACCTCTTTTGAAGCAAGGGGCGGCGTGGAGAAGCGATCTCCCCGCAGCCCCTTGCTTTAAAAGAAGTCCGGGGACAGCGGGGGGAGAAGATCGCTTCTTCCCCGCTGTCCCCAGACCTTTTTTTTGCGAAGCAAGCCCATAGGGAAATTCGTCTTGCGAGGCAACTCGAAAACGAAAAAACCTTTCGTTTTGCGAGTTTTTCGTCTCGCGAGGCGTTCGTCTTGCGGGGTACCACTGTATTTACAATTGGGTGGATCGAGGTAGATGCCAAGATAGTGGGTATCTAAAGGCACTGTGGTAGTTATGCCACACTGGTCACTCAATTCCAGGATAGTTGCTGCAAAATGGTGGATGGGCAACAATATGCAATCCTTTGCTAAGGCATGATATTTTTGCCATTGCTCAGCCTATAAAGTAGGAACTTGCAAAAGAGCTAAAGACCTCAGGCAAAGAGTGGGCTGTGCATCTATATTTCTGTTGCCCCCATAAAACAAACTGCACCGAGGAGAACTGGATTTTAGCCCTCATCCTCACCAGATGTTTGATCAGTGTGTTCGCGGGTTTTTTTGTTTCTTTTAACAAGAGTGGCCCACATGTCCCTGGTTCCGGAACTTTTGTCTTTTCGCCTTGATGGGAGTTGCTACCAGGCAAAGGTATCTGTAGTTTGGCTCGGATCCAAAGAGCTCTGCAGCGAGTTAGCACATTGCACCAAGGGGGACAAAGTTTCACACTTTCCTGAATAGCAGTCCTTATGTGCCAAAGGGCAGAGAGCTGCTGAAATGCAGGACACTTTGGGGAGTATGTGTGTTGCAGAGGGGAGGATTCTAGAGGGCGTTCTTGGGAAGGCTGAACTGCATTCTAGATTGGGATAGCCAATATGGTTCCCTCCACAAATGGCTGGACTATAGTGTGGTGTAGTGGTCAGAGTGTTAGACTAGGAACTGGGAGGTAAGGTAAAGGTAAAGGGACCCCTGACCATTAGGTCCAGTCGTGGCCAACTCTGGGGTTGCGATGCTCATCTCACTATATTGGCCAAGGGAGCCAGCATACAGCTTCCGGGTCATGTGGCCAGCATGACTAAGCCACTTCTGGCGAACCAGACCAGTGCACGGAGACGCTGTTTACCTTCCCACCAGAGTGGTACCTATTTATCTACTTGCACTTTGACATGCTTTCGAACTGCTAGGTTGGCAGGAACTGGGACCGAGCAATGGGAGCTCACCCCGTCATGGGGATTCGAACCGCCCACCTTCTGATCAGCAAGTCCTAGGCTCTGTGATTTAACCCACAGCGCCATCCACGTCCCAGGAACTGGGAGACTAGGGTTCAAATCCCCACTCAGCCTAACCTACCTTGCTGAGTTGTTATGAGAACAAAATGTAGAGGGGGAAGTGTGTTTGTCAGCTTGGAAACCCATGCTGGCTGAGGCTGATGGGAGCTGGTGTCCGATAACTGAAGGGCATTCGCTTTCATAGATCATGTTCAGAATTAGCCCCTTTTAAAAACAAGAACATGGAACCATCCCTCCTTTTATTGCTGTGTGCTAGATACTTCACTGTTAGCCTTTGTATTGGAACTTGCGGGATTAGGGAGCACATTTTGAACTGATCATCTAGATAAGCCTTCACCTTTTCTGTTTCCCTCCCCCGTTCTCAGAGTCCGGTAGCCTTGCAACCCAGTCACTATCTTGCCGCTTGTTGATCTGGCAGATTTCCTGCTCTGTTTCATAAGTTTGCTTTACCTAAGGAACAGAGGCCGTTGTGATTAATGGTTTCTGATAAGGCAGCCCAAACACATCTGATACTCTTGCCCCGGCCCCCATGTTTATCTGAGCTTGCAAATCATTCCACTTCTGTTTCTTCATTTGTTAAGCTATTCCTCCATGCATCCTCCAAGCATGCGCCTTGGTCTCAGAAATGCGTTGCTGGAGAGCTTGCTCATCACTCTATCTATCTATGTATCTATCTATGTTTAGAATGGGAGAGAAGATTGCCTTAATTTTTTTAGAGGCAGTTAATTCATGCCCATTACTTAGTAAAGAAAGCTCGCCTCTCCGGTAATTCCTCTTCTCAGAAAGCAGTCATAATATATTACATCTCTTGGGGCTTGCACAGAAGCCAGAACAGCTTAGCACTCTGAACTTTCTAACATATCATTCCGGCTGTATTTACTCTTTTGTTGACAAGGCGGTGTGCTGTAGCCATGAGCATGGCTGAGGAGACCCAGGTTCAAATCTCCCCTAAGCCATGACATTTGTTGGGTAACCTAAGGCATTGCCTCTTAGCTTAAGCTACTCTACAGGGGGGGGGGGTCATGAGAATAAGATGTAAGGGAGCCACTTAGGTATAATACCTGTCCATAATGGCATTTGTGTTGAAAGTATTCGTTTTATTTATATGATGCCTGAAGTTGCCTGCTTTTTGTCTGTTTGACTTCATTTGTGTATACATAGTGTACCTTTTTTGCATGCTTTGAAAATGATTAGCATAAAGAGGAAAAAAATAGAATTACAGTACAGTGGTATCTCAGGTTACATACGCTTCAAGTTACAGATGCTTCAGGTTACAGACTCCGCTAACTCAGAAATAGTGCTTCAGGTTAAGAACTTTGCTTCAGGATGAGAACAGAAATCGGGCTCTGGCGGCGCGGCAGCAGCAGGAGGCCCCATTAGCTAAAGTGGTGCTTCAGGTTAGGAACAGTTTCAGGTTAAGTACGGACCTCCGGAACGAATTAAGTACTTAACCCGAGGTACCACTGTACTTGGCAGGTGAAAAAGTTTTCAGCAGTGCCTGCAGCCCTGACTGAGCACCGAAGTTTTATCTCTTGGCAAAGCACGCAGTTCCCCTGCTTCTACAGAGCAGCAATGAAAGGAAGAATCACGGGGGCTGCATCTGATTGCTTGGATTGCTTCCACCCAGCAGCAACCTGGGTGGGCCAGCGTACGCTCCCAGTGCATCACAAGACTTATTCAGAATCATTTCTATAGGCACAGAAATAAAACCCTCCATCAAGGGAAGTTAAAAACGCTGGTGGCGTGGAGTACTTCCTGTGGTTGCTTTTAATGTTCTTGTGTGTTGCCTTGAAAAGATCGTATTCCTGGGTACATGCAAAAGTACCTTTGAGAGGGGGTGGGCATTCTCTTTAGTAGGGAGAGGCCCTTTACCCAGAAGTGTCGTAACTGGCCTTTCCTGCCTCCTCCTGCCAGCCACAGGGTCACTACACGAGGAGGGCTGCCGAAACTGGCCTTGGGTCCTCCCACTCCCCACAGATCAGCACTCACAGTCCACGGACAGCACTTGACACACTTTGCAGCTGCTCTGGGCACAAGCTAGGATGAGACTGCTGGGCTGACTCAGCCGAGAAAAAGGAAAGGAAAAATGAAACGATTGAGGTCAGACTTCCAACTCCCATCAGCCTCAGCAAGCATGGCAAATGTCCAGGCCTGATGGGACTTGTAGTCTACTGTTATAAGAAAAGTACTGCTCCTTTTCCTTTATGGGGTATCCAAGAGTCCGTATAGAGTCCTTAAGTGGGTCTCCTGTCAAAAGGATGAAATAACAGGCCAACCAGAGAATATTGAGAAGCAAGGCAGCTAGTAAGCCTGATCTTTATTAACTGTTGCAACAGGGTTCTCACTCACCACACGCAGAAGGGAGGAGGGACCCAGAACAATGGTGCGCAAGCCCTTATACGGTGGTAACTCTAGTAGCATTCCGCTCTTGTTACGGACTATCAGCTTACGAACGCAGCAAACCCGGAAGTGTTTACTTCTGGGTTTGCCACACATGCATGCGCAGAAGCGATTTGTGTGCTTCACGCATGTGCAAAAGTGATCTGTGTGCTTCGCGCATGTGCAGAAGCACTCAATCGCGCCACGCACATGCACGGAAGAGGCGCTCTATTTGCAGACTTTTTAGGGTACAAACAGCACCCCAAAACGGATTAAGTCCACAACTAGACGTACCACTGTATAGACTTTTGAAATTGCCCACCCTGTAGCCAGAGGACCACGCCCAAAACATCATACATACATCACAGAAAGAAGCAGTCTACAGCAGAAATCCTATCTTCCAGGATACCTGATAATGGTCACTGACTGCATTACCCGGACAGCCCGGCCATTCTTTTGTTGATGGTAAATACTTGAATTCCTGAATCCAGGTCACAGGCTCACCCTATTCATACACACATAGGCCCTTAACACAGGTAAGAAAAAGACAATGGAGTCGCTTTCCTATTCCCTTCCTCTTTGCAGAGAGATATCTGAGGTCAGTTTGGGAGAATCAAAATGGTTTCAGGCTTGCTCTCCTGTACTATTTCAGACACGTGGTTTATGTACTTATGTATGTGTTTGCCTTGTAAATTTATGAAAGTTTTATATATATATATATATATATATATATATATATATATATATATGAGAGAGACCTTAGAATTCCTATAACTCTACCAATCTCTGGAGTTTCCTGGGGAGAGGGATTGATTGCAAAACCACTCTGGAAATCATAGCTCTGTGAGGAGAATGGGATCTCCTAAAAGCTCCCAGCAACCTTAACAAGCAACAGATCCCAGGATTCCTTAGAGGAAGCTATGACTGTTTAAAGTGGTATTGTCGTGTTTTAAATGTATGGTGTGGATGTAGCCTGAGACTTTCCTCTTGATCGGAGCACATGGACGAAACTCATTTAGGCTGCAATCCTAGACACACTTGCCCATGAGTAAGCCCTCTTGAATGTCATAGTACTTACGGTACTTTCAGACAAAAACATCCATAGGGTTGTGCTGACAGGAACTGGAGAGTGGAGTATAATTTAACGTGGGAAATTAACATAGAATGAAATATTATCTGTAGAGCTAATCCCTAACTAGCACTTTAACCTTTGTTCCAGCTCTTACAAATGGCTGGATATCTCTCGCAGCAAGCCAAGGATGCAGTAATTCGACCTCGACCCAGTAGCAAGCTTTAATTTCCAAAATTCTGTAGCTAATAGTTAGACCCTGTGCACATTCACTGATCGTTTGCTCATGCCATATGGTTGAGGAAGGAGTTTTGGCAAACAGGTGTTTGCAGGTGTAATGAATCTTGTGGTCACATTGACGTTACACCCTCAAATTAATTAAGGAGTCGTTCCCTTGCCTCCGGGGGAACCTGGAATTTAGTTATGAAAAGGGTGTGTGGAGTAACACCTGGACTCCACCTGCACAATACATTTAAAGCAATATTTAAACATTTGTGGCTTCTGCTAAATAATCCCAGGAACTATAGTCAGAGCATCAGTCATCATAACTAGTAGCCACTGTAGCCTTCTCCAGGATTTGTCTCATTCTCTTTTCATTTTTTTTGAATGATATTTATTAAAATTTCAGAAACCAAAAATTACATAGTTAAAAATAAAAGAGACAAGGGGAAATATAGAAGAAGAAAAAACATACAAAATACAAAATATAGAAAAAAAAGTTAGAAAAAACAAATTAAAAACAAATTAATCCTTCCTTATCTTACATTTCATTTCCTTGCTTCCCTGACCTCCTCTCACCTCCCTTTTTTGTATTCCAGTTCAATTGGTTAATTCAGCAATTCCTTTCCCTCTTTGTTTTTATCTTAGTCCTTTAACTTAATATTTTATAGCTTTAGATTCTCATCTATTAACCGGCCATTTTTTCATACACCTTTATGACATTGCTGCTAGAACCACTTAATTTCATTCTAACATCATTCTAACATTCATTAATTTTACAATATTTCTGTAAATAGACTTTAAATTTCTTCCAATCTTCTTCCACCGACTGTCTCATTCTCTTTTCAAGCCATCTTAAGTTGCTAGCCATCACTGCCTCATGTGGGAGTGAGTTCCACAGTTCAATTAAGCGCTGTGTGAAGGACTGCTTTCTTACACTCAGTATCAGAAGCAGCATGGCTCTGGATGCTATTGCCGGGGAACACAAGTGGAAGAGGGGTCATGTTATGCTCATGGTCTTCATGGAGATCAGTGGCGTAGCGTGGGGGTGCAGGGGGGGCCGGCCGCACCGGGCGCAACATCTGGGGGTTAGGGTTAGGGGGCGCAAATCCACGGGTTAGGGGGTGCAAATTACTTGCTTTGCCCCGGGTGCTGACAACACACGCTACGCCACTGATGGAGATATTTGGTTAGCTACAGGATGTGAGCGTAGATAGGTCTTTGGTTTGATCCAGCACTTCCGGCTCATCATATGCTATTACCTCAACTTGCTCCGCTTAGCCTTCATTTACTTCTTTCTCTAGATGCTGGCCTTTCTTAATGCACCTGTTAGCCAGTTTCTTCTCATCTCTACTACTCTTAACTTAAAGAAAACAAAAGAGATTGTTGTGGACTTTAGGAAATGTAAATTGAATATTCAGCCACTTATTATTGAAGGGAAGTGTGTGGAACAGGTCTCGGTGTTTTGATTTCTGGGAATGGAGTTGAGAGATGACCTAACCTGGGGAGAAAACAGCAAAGATCTGATGAAGAGAGCACAGCAGAGGTTATATTTCTGAGAATCCTCCAGAAAAATAATCTCTCAAAGGAACTGTTGATGGCATTTTACCAATGTACTGTGGAGAGTGTCAAAATAAAAAAATTCCTTCCAGTAGCACCTTAAAGACCAACTAAGTTAGTTCTTGGTATGAGCTTTCGTGTGCATGCACACTTCTTCAGATTCAGGTATCTGAAGAAGTGTGCATGCACACGAAAGCTCATACCAAGAACTAACTTAGTTGGTCTTTAAGGTGCTACTGGAAGGAATTTTTTTATTTTGACTATGGCAGACCAACACGGCTACCTATCTGTAACTGGAACTGTGGAGTGTATTAACTTATGGTCTGTGTGTGTGGTTTGGGAGCTGCACGGTCACGGAAAAATTGTAAAGACTGTGGAGAGAATAATTGGGTGCACTCTTCCCACCTTGGATCAAATCTATGCTTCCAGATGTCATAAGAAAGCTGCAGAGATAGTGCAGGATATGATCTCTTTCAGCTTCTGCCTTCTGGAGGAAGGTACGGGGTTATAAAGACTAGGACTAGCTGCCTGAGAAACAGTTTCTATCCAAATGCGATTTTGGTTTTAAATGCAGTGTAAGGTAGTCTCTGTGGGAGCATATTGTATTCAATTATGGAGTATCAGAGTTTTTAGGGGGTTAACCAGGCTGGGATAGCTGGGATAGCAGGCTTGTGGGTTTTTGAATGTCAGATGTAGATTTTTTCAATTTCGTTGTTCTGTATGGGACAATGACAATAAAGATTATCCTATCGTATCTTAACCTAATTGCGTTGCTTCTAAATGCCACTGAAATCGGTGAAAATTGTTGTCAGGCGAGAACGGCCCACTCTGTTTCCATACAGGGTGATTTTGTCACAAATCATTTTGTGTTCCCAGTGTGTTGAATTTGCAGACATTGCAGGGGGCCATGTTGTCTGGGAAGCGGGTGGGGTTTGATTCCCCTCATCACTGCTGCCATTACCAAGTGTGGTTGACATATTTGCTGTGCGCTTGACTAAAGCAAAGGCGTCAGATGGTTTGGCTGTGTCACCGTGACCCGGGTTGCCATGGCGCCAGGAGAAACCACCCATCCTTGCCTGTTGTTGTTTGTGCCAAGGCTCTGGAGAATGCCTTAAAATGCCCAACGGCAATGCTGGGTTTTAGGGGAGGCTACAGCTGCCAAAACACCGAAAGGAGTTTGCAGGTGGCAGAGAAAAATATGTTACATCGGACTATGCAGTGTTTTTAATTGTTGTGAAATATAATTTGGAATCTAAGAGGTAGTTCTTCAAGCATGTTGCTCATGGGGCTTCAAGGATGAGGTGGGCATGCAAAAACTGCTCTCTGGCAGGCATGCCAACTTATTAAGCTGGGTGGCTGGGGAGTGGCCATTTAAATTTCCCACAATGCCCCAGGGTGATGCTATAGGGGAGCATTGTGGGAAATTAAAATGGTGGCTAGATCCAGTCATGTGGTGCTGCCCAGTGTGCCAGACAGGTCCATGAAGAAGTAAAATTAAAGGAGGGCCCACAGCAGGCCTCAATGGTTGGCCCTCCCAGGGTACCTACCTGGGGGCCCTGGCAGCTGTTCAGGGATGCCAGGTGCTGATGCCAACCCTCAGCATTCAAAACCGTAGGGCAGTTGGGTCAATGGGGAGTCCTCCCTACAGTCCCAGGTTAAGTTGTGGGTCTCCACGTGGTCTGAGGCTAGTAAGAAGCAGGTCCTTATTTTTAAGAGAGCTGAAAATTCAGTTGAGGCTTCACAGCCTTTAATGTAGAATCTAAGTAAGGATGGGGGAGAAATCCGATTCACTTCTCATTTCAAGGCAGACTTACCTAATTTTCCTCTTGCGAAACACAAGCATCATTCAAAATTCACACTTTCAGAATTTGGCCATGCAGTTCTCACGCCAAGTAACGTTTAGAAAAATGCATACACTGGGATAAAGTGCCCATAAGTGTGTGTGTGTGGGTGGGTGGGTGGGTGTGTTAAAGGTCCCTGGTTCAGTCCTGGAGAGCCTCTGCCAGTCAACACAGACAGTACAAAGCTAGATGTACCAGTGGTGAGACTTTAATACGAGGCAGCTTCATGTGTTCAGTGCTAAGACAAAGAATCAGGGAGCAGCCCTAGCCAGTGGTGAGCACAGCCCATCCCTGCTTCCCCAACTCGCTGCTCCCTTCTTTTTGAAATCTTGTTCTGACTAGCTCCTCTTGGTACAGCGCCAGCGTAAGCCAGGCAAGCAATGGCATTTGATTAAGCTATTTATGCACTGTAGATACACAACCAAATATTTTATTTAGCAATGCTTTTGATTCTCTGCCAGAGCAAACAAGGAAATAAACCCTGTATGCAAATGTGGGTGTGGATTAGCAAGATAAGAAGGGGTGGAGGAGCTCTTTTCAGTGACTGGGAGTGTGATCATCAAAGGGCCAAATGCTCCCTCCCAAAAAGAAAGGAATAAATCTAATCCCACAAACTCTTCGGTTACTAGGGCAGATCCCAAAACAGTAAACAACATACTGTACTACATAGTGGTACCTCGGGTTACAGACGCCTCAGGTTATAGACGTTTCAGGTTACAGACTCCACTAACCCAGAAATAGTACCTCTGGTTTAAGAACTTTGCTTCAGGATGAGAACAGAAATTGCGCGGCGGCGGCAGTGGCAGTGGGAGGTCCCATTAGCTAAAGTGGTACCTCAGGTTAAGAACAGTTTCAGGTTAAGAACAGACCTCCAGAACGAATTAAGTTCTTAACCCGAGGTACCACTGTACTGTGGTTCTAAATCGATTTATATGGGAGCAAACTCAGTTGGTGATGTCAATTTACTTGCAAAGGATCGTGAAGCTCACTGGGTGACCTTGGGCCACTCACTCTCTTTCAGTCTGATCCTACCACACAGGGTTGTTGTGAAGGAAATGTGGAGGTAACACTGCACCTCACCCTTCGCTATATGAATTGTCTTTTCTTGTGACGCAAGAAAACCAAACCAAACAGGAACATTTACAAAAAGAAGAAATGCAAGACAAGGGAGGAAGCAGGTTTGCATATCGTTTCACATCTACTAATTTATATGTATGGATGCAAATATGTGAATAGGATCTAGAAAAGTAGAATCACAGAATTGCAGAATTGGAAAAGACCCTGAGGGTCATTTAGTCTAACCCCCTGCAATGCAGGGATCTCGGCTAAAGCATCCATGACAGATGGCCATCTAACCTCTGCTTAAAAACCTCCAAGGAAGGAGATTCTATGATTCTATAAAATGCAGCAAGTGGAGTGAGACTGGAGACCAAATCTGAAGGCTTTGCTCCCACCATTGCGGAATCGGGACATGATATTAGCCACACTGCGGACTCAGCTACATTGCAAAGAAAAAGCGCTTTATAGGCATTGTATGTGCATTATAACACTGGGACACCAGATGGCGCTGTGGAGTTCCATTTTCCCCAACCCGATTTCTCATGCAAAGCTTATGATGCATTTAAGTGAATTGCTTCTTTGATGTGTCTAGATGCAGCCTGTGTATCTATACCATCACTTCTTCTGAAATGCTGCCCTTCCCTCCAAACCAGCTTCGATCCGAATTGAGGAAAAAAGAACGACCTGTGTTTTAAACCAGCAGCGTGTCCACAGCCTAAGTGACTTCCCTAATGCCAATCTGCATTACGAGAGTAAATTCAATTGCTGCTGGCTCTGCGCGCAGGCCATAAAAACGTTTGGCCTCTTTGCAAATTGTGTTATGCGGGATCTGTAATTGGGGGTACAGGAAAGGAGGTGAGGGAGATGGCCAATTATGAGGGAGAACCCAGCAGCATCTAACTGAAGCACGCATGTCTGCAACTGTAGACAGCCGTTGTGTCGGTTTTTAGGTAGACCATCAGAGAGGACATAAATGGGGATTAAACATTTATTTAGGCACTTGGAAGGAGGTGAGGGAACAGGGCCTAATCTCCTCCATTAAAGTGGAGGCAGCTTTGGGGCAGCTCACCTTAATGGGGCCTTTGATGTCTGAAAAATACCTTTCTAGCTCCCAGGTTGGTTTCTGTCACATCCCTATAAACCTGCCTCTTGAGGAGTCCTGGCTGAGGGGGGAGTGAGGGGTGGTTGTGAGTGGGGGGGGGGGAGCCACTGATGCCAACCAGGACTGCTTTTATAAAGTAGGTGATAAATGTCTGCTGGTCTTGGGTTTGTTTAACTTTGGGGCTTACACAAGAAGAGACAATGGCAGGAAGGTTGTTTGTCTGTAGCCAGATTAGAGGCTTGGACACTGACCCCAGACCAGTCTGAAATGATAAAGACGTTTGGTGGCGTTTCATAAAAAAGATCTAGAGTTATGGGTGAGCGGTGAGCCGGTCAAGTTTGCTGACGATACTAATTTTTTCAGGGTGGCGGGGAAAAATAGATATTCAGAACGGCTCCAAAAACACCTCCCCAAACTGAGTGAATGGGTGGTAAAATACCAAATGCAATTCAATGTAGGCAAGTGTAAAGCGAGGCATGCTGGGGCAAAAAAATAATAATCTTGTAGCTGAATGAATAGGTTAGGGGTCAGCAACATTTTTCAGCCATGGGCCAGTCCACCATCCCTCAGACCATGTGGTGGACCAGACTATATTTTTTGGGGGGAAATGAACGAATTCCTATACCCCACAAATAACTCAGATGTGCATTTTAGATAAAAGCACACATTCTACTCATGTAAAAACACCAGGCAGGCCCCACAAATAACCCAGAGATGCATTTTAAATATGTCTATAATTTTTATTAAATTTTCAAGTTTTACATTCCAAATGGTATAATCTTTTATTATACCAAACATTCATTGACTTCTCTCCCTCCCCTTCCAATGCTCATTTAACTTATCCAGTATTCCTACATATTTTAATAAATTCATCTAATTCAATTTACCTTTCTTACATCACTTCAGAATATGCTGTACTGTTGAATTACTTCAATACTGCCAGCGTTTTTAACTGTGCACAATTATTTTCAGTGTACTCAACAAAGATTTTCCACTCCTCTTTAAATGCATGTTCTTTTTGTTCTCTTATTTGGCTTCTTAGATCTGCTAACTCTGCATATCTTAAATTGCCAATCCTACTTACCAGAGACCTCTCTCACTTTCCATTTTTGGGTGAACAAAATTTGAGCTGTTGTTGTTGCATACATACCATAATTCCCCCCCCCCGACTACTGAG
Organism: Podarcis bocagei; assembly: GCF_964188305.1. NCBI lineage: Eukaryota > Metazoa > Chordata > Lepidosauria > Squamata > Lacertidae > Podarcis > Podarcis bocagei. Next base: position 25,398,583 of record NC_138135.1, read on the forward strand.
AACCTCTGTCTGAACAATTTCTAACAGAAATGCCTCTGGTTTTTTTTTTGTTTTTTGAGGGGGAGATATTTTAAACTTTTTTTTAATCTCATTATATATCATTTCCAAATACTCTTTAACTTTTTTACATGCCCACCACATATGTAAAAGGTTCCTTCTACTTCTCTACATTTCCAACACAAGTTTGATTCCACATTATACATCTTAGCCAGTCTCCTCGGGGTTAAATACCATCTATGAATCATTTTCATGTAATTCTCTTTCAGTGTGTAGCATGAGGTGAATTTCAAATCATTCTTCCAAAGTTTCTCCCGGAGGTTTAATTCTATATTGTATCCTATATCTATTGCCCAGTGGATCATTGATGCTTTTAACCAACTCATCTTTTGTTTCCCATTCGAATAATAATGTGTATATTTTAGACAATCATTTTTCCTTATTCAGCAGTAGCTCTTTTTTCAAATTGTGAGCTTTGGTCCAAAACCCCCCAAAACATTTTTTCTTTAATTTCCCTATTTCCCCTTCTATTATGTAATAATATTTCCAGCATCAAAATGAACAACAGTGGGGATAATAGGCAGCCTTGTCTAGTCCTTTTACTTATTGGGCATTTGTCTGAGAGATTGTTATTTACTAATATATTTGCAGATAGTTCAGTATAAATTGCTTTAATTCCTACTAGGAAAGAGTCACCAATCTCCATCCTCTCTAGGACCTTATTATGAAAGGCTTTCTCAGCATCTAAAAAAAATTATGCTGCTTATTTTTCATTTCTTACTTCCAGATATTCAATCAAATTAATTACATTCCTTGTGTTATTTTTCAGTTGACGTCCTGGAAGGAAACCTGTTTGGTCTCTGTGAATACATTTGCTTAAAACTCTTTTCAACCCATTGCTTTTTTTCTGGGGGAGGGCACAGGGGCACGCATACCCCTAAACATTTTGGGAATCTTTGTACTTTTCTCCATTTACTGTATTTAATTTTCCTGATTTGAACTATAAAATGGTGATTTTCTTGAGTCAAAATGAGAGTACCCCTAAACATTTTTTAAAGAAAAAAAGCACTGAGTGTATCCCATGGCAAGTGTGTATAGGATTGTAGCCCCAAACAAGTGAATGCATTTAACCCGATGTGTTTCAAAGTAGCAACTGCACTGTTTCAATCTATTAGCTAAAATTGCAGCAAATACCTGTCGTTTATAGTCACAAGTAAAGAAATCGGTCTATAGTTCTTAGTCCTCATTAAATCACAGTCTTGTTTCAGAATCAGGGTGATAAATGCATTTTTCCACAATTCAGGCACCTCTCCTGTCACCAAAATTCTATTCATAGTGCCCTTAAGTGGTTCAATTAATGCATTTTGATTTTTTTTATATATAATAAATTGCAGAAATTCCATCTGGATCAGGTGCATGACCTGTTTTCATTTGGCTAAATTTCCAGCTTCAGTTCCAACATTGATATGGGTGCATTTAAAGTCTTAAAGTCTTCCTTAGCAACTTTGGATATATTGCAATTATTCAAATAAGTTTCCATTTTCTCTGGGTCTTTCTTCTCATGCCGATATAATGCTGTGTAGAATTTTAGAAAGGCTTTTCCTATCTCTTTTGAATTTGTTAAATGTTTCCCTTTGTCAATAACTTTGTTTATTATCTTGTCCTTCCTTTCAGCTGCTGGTATCATGATGCCATTATGCAAATCTGTGGTGCAACCACACTAGGAATACTGTGTGTAAAGTTCTGGTTGCCTCACCTCAGAAAGGATATTGCAGAGTTGGAAAAGTTTCAAAAAAGGGCAAGCAAAATGATTTAAAACTCTGCTAAGTTATAGAACTTGCTAGCGCAAGTTAGGAAGGATATTAATAAACAATATATCCTCTCCTGCCTCCCTGAACATTCCCACACCTGTGAGGAAAGGTGGAAGCATTTGGGACTCTTTAGTTTAAAGAAAGGGACGCGGGTGGCGCTGTGGTTAAAAGCCTCAGCGCCTAGGACTTGCCGATCGAGAGGTCGGCGGTTCGAATCCCCGCGGCGGGGTGCGCTCCCACTGCTCGGTCCCAGCGCCTGCCAACCTAGCAGTTCAAAAGCACCCCTGGGTGCAAGTAGATAAATAGGTACCGCTTACCAGCGGGAAGGTAAACGGTGTTCCGTGTGCTGCGCTGGCTCGCCAGATGCAGCTTTGTCACGCTGGCCACGTGACCCGGAAGTGTCTCCGGACAGCGCTGGCCCTCGGCCTATAGATGTGAGATGGGCGCACAAACCCCAGAGTCTGTCAAGACTGGCCCGCTCGGGCAGGGGTACCTTTACCTTTACCTTAGTTTAAAGAAAAGGCGTGTCGGAGGCAACATGATAGAAGTGAATAAAGGAAATTCTCCCCACTCTTTCATAACACTAGAACTCATTAACATCCCATGAGGCTGATCATTTGAGAATCCAGGAAGTGCTTCTAATAATAATAATAAAATTTTATTTATATCCCGCCCTCCCCAGTCGAAGCCGGGCTCAGAGCGGCTAACAACAGTAAAATATACAATATTATAAAATCATTTCATTATAAAAATCAAAAAGACCTGGGATTTCAAAAAAGAAAAGAAGAAGTATTCCCCTGATAACAAGGTTGTTGCCAGATAAGCTTCTTTGGAGAGGGAATTCCATCTTTCTATACATTTTGAGAGCCAGTATGGCATAGCGTTAAAAATGCCAGACTGCAACTAAGGAGGCACAGAAGACAGCCCCCTGTTCCAAGGCATCCTCTCTTTCAGGTGTGTGGGGAAATTTGGTCCTCCAGATGTAAAACTACAGCTCCCATCTGTCCCTTCAAGTATGAGCAATGGCCAGGGATGATGGGAGTTGTAGTTCAGCAGCCTCAGGAGGGCTAAAGGTTCTGCACACCAGCTCTGCTTCAAGATCTGGCTGTCTGGTCCAAGTTGCCCATCAGTGCTTAACACCTAGACAGAAGACTGAGCAGGCACACAGGTCCTAAGGGCCACATTAGCACCACACACTTAAAGCACTATGGGTCTGGCTTCCCCAAGGAATTCTGGGAGCTGTAGTTCTTTAAGGGGCCTGAGAATTGCTAGGAAACCCCAATTCCCCTCACAGAGCTACAATTCTCAGCTGCAATCCGTCTTCCCAGAGAACCCTGGCAATTTTAACTCTTCGATGGGGTTGTTGTTGTTTAGTCGTTTAGTCGTGTCCGACTCTTCGTGACCCATGGACCAGAGCATGCCAGGCACTCCTGTCTTCTTCTGCCTCCCGCAGTTTGGTCAAACTCAGGTTCGTAGCTTTGAGAACACTGTCCAACCATTTCGTCCTCTGTCGTCCCCTTCTTCTTGTGCCCTCCATCTTTCCCAACATCAGGGTCTTTTCCAGGGAGTCCTCTCTTCTCATGAGGTGGCCAAAGTATTGGAGCCTCAGCTTCAGGATCTGTCCTTCCAGTTAGCACTCAGGGCTGATTTCCTTCAGAATGGATAGGTCTGATCTTCCTGCAGTCCATGGGACTCTCAAGAGTCTCCTCAGGCACCATAATTCAAAGGCATCAATTCTTCGGCGATCAGCCTTCTTTATGGTCCAGCTCTCACTTCCCTACATCACCACTGGGGAAACCATAGCATTAACTATACGGACCTTTGTTGGCAAGGTGATGTCTCTGCTTTTTAAGATGCTATCTAGGTTTGTCATTGCTTTTCTCCCAAGAAGCAGGTGTCTTTTAATTTCGTGACTGCTGTCACCATCTGCAGTGATCATGGAGCCCAAGAAAGTAAAATCGCTCACTGCCTCCATTTCTTCGCCTTCTATTTGCCAGGAGGTTAGGGGTCTCTAAAACAGCACCCTTAACCAAGGAAAGCTCCCAGAATTCTTTGGGGGAAGCCATGACTGCCTAAATGGCACCGTTGTCCCTTAAAAGCATGTTGTGAGTGTGACCCTAGTCGCTGTCTTCTCCACTGTGGCAAAATATATTTCTATCCAGATTACAGTCATTACCGTACTTCTAAATTTGCACGTGTGCATCGATTTAGCAAATGCGAATTGTTGTCCTCTTTGGGGTGATATGTTTCCTTTGTTGCTGTTGATGATGATGTATAAAGTGACTGCCTTTGAGAAGGACCCTGTATACTGCCTTGAGGAAAGGTAGGATATGAATGTAATAAATAGAGACAGAGATTCGGGTTCTCCCCCTCCCCCTCGCGTTTTAATACAGCTGCAAAAAGTACAGATTGCCTCCAGCTCTCTTTTACAGAGCAGGAGAGTGCCAGGCTTACATCCTTGGAGGATTTCTCCTTCTTTCTTTCCAGAGAGATAGTTCACGGCCTTGCTTTCATACCACGGTAAGGTCTTCGCTTCCCTGAATGCTCTGTTTTTGAAGTGAGGCAACCTGTCTTAACTCAGGCGGTCTTCTTCATGTAGACAGATCCACCCAAGTAAAAAGAAGGAAAGAGCAAAGAGGAGTGGATGTGGCAGAATGCCTTCCTTGGCAATAAAAGCATGAGGGAGTAATACAACGCAAAGAGTCCAACCTGTCGTACCTTCATTACTATCTATCTCCCTTTTTCAAAATAGTCATTACTTGCCTTCTGGCAGAGAACTTAACGGCCCCTGCAGGGAGACAAGGCCTGGGAGTTACAGACAAGGCACAAACCCAAGACGAGAGACCATTTATCTTCTGAAGTTCTGCTAAATGGATCAGGCAGACAAAACCAAGGGAATGAAGGACATATCTGTCCAATACGGGAGCAAAGCTGTATTTTAACCAACACTGAGCATTCGGTCCAGCTGTTGAATCAAGGACCCTGGTTGAGAGGGGAAGGAGGGGGCTAAAGGTCACACACACATCCCAGAATGCCCAGGTGTAGCCGAATTGCCTCCAAGATAACTAGACACACACACACACACACACAGTGTTATGTATTGAGTTGAATAGGATCCAAAATGCAGCAGTCTGATTGGTCCTAGAACAATAGGATTCAGAATGCAGCAGTCTGACTGGCCCTAGAACAATAGGATTCAGAATGCAGCAGTCTGATTGATCCCAGAACAATAGGATCCAGAATGCAGCAGTCTGATTGGTCCGCAGGAGCCACCCAATCCAACTCCAGGTGGAAGTGAATCCGCAACCTGATTGGCCTACAGGAGAATCCCAGAATTAGCCAATCATGTGGGGCCCATTGTGTAAATAATGTATATAAAGCAGACATTTCGGGGGAACTCGCATTCCTCACTACTATGAGCTGAATAAAGAGCATGAAATCCACACTCGACTCTGAGTATATTTCACTGGCAACAAGGATGGGATTCCGCTGAACTGACCACCACACACAGCACCGCAGCAAAAAAAACCCTACTGTTTTGGTCAAGGAAAATTGATAAAGAAGAGAAAGAGGTGCAGCCAGTTTTCTAGGACCTGCCAACTAAGTGTGGAGCTTCGCTATGGAGAGCGAGGCGAGCTGAGAGCTGATGTTTGGAGAAAGGAGGGAGACAGAGGTGAGGCTGAGAGGGAAGTGGCCAAGCCCTGCCTGGTGAGCTTTGCGTTCATTCGCCATTCTATAATATTCATGAAGTTGTGCATTTTCAGTGCTATCTCCAGGTAGGCGTTTCATAGAATTGTAGAACTGGAAGAGTCTTTGTCCCACCCTGGGGCTCAAACCCATGAATCTGAGATTAAGAGTCTTATGTTCTACCAGCTGAGCCATCTAGGTTGTTGGTGAACCCGCTGGTGAAGAGTCCTGTCCTGAACCCTGGCAAGTCACTGCCAGTTGACAAGGCAATCCTGAACTGTGACGGGTCCATGGTCTGACTCAGGATGGAGCACTTCCTACCTTCAGAGATTCTTATCTCTATGTGGGGAAAATGTAACCAGCGAAGCAGCAAATAGCCTCAGGATGTTTGCTTTTCCAGGTCACTGGTGGGGACGGCAACCTCTTGCTGACTCTCTTTTAAAGGCATGGAGTGTTTAATGATCAAATTAGCGGTCTCGTTTGTCTGACACATACCGGGGCTGGTACCTTGGAGGCGTTTACTTTGTAACATGACCTGTGGCTTTGCCATTCAGAACTGTCACCCAACCCTAATCTTACACGGAAACACCCCAGGGGACACAGTTCAGCTCTCAGCAGCTTCAGTTGAAAAACAGTCAAAAGCAACTCCCATACATACATCTTAACACACACACACACACACACACACACACACACACACACACACACTCTCATACACTCATACATGTAAACTGAGCATCCTGCATTTTCAGACTTGAGCCCTTAGAATGCTGATACCCCAAGGACAGATTCACACCAAACATTTAAGGGACACCCAATGCACTTTTAAAGCATTTGCCTACTGCTATTCATAAAAAGAAAGATTGACGTGGTTTACAGCAAACTTACCTTGACATGAAGGGCAGGATCACTGTTTGCTGTTCTGCCCCTGGACCTAGATCAGGGTTTCCCAAACGTGGGTCCCCAGCTGCTGTTGGACTACAAGTCCCATTGTTATAAGAATTTTAAGGTCATATATAAAAAAATTAAATGTTCATAACTATAAACCACATGTCTGAAACCCCACAGATTAGGTCCTGAACAAATTGACCTCAAATATTTATCTGCAAGGTCAAAGTGGGAAACCTCCCCATTGTCTCTTTCCTCACAAATCCTGTCTTAAGGGCACATTCAAGATATGAAGAGGGTGTGAGCCTGTGACCTGTGACCTGTGACCTAGATTCAGGAATTAAGTAGTTATAATAACAAAAGAGTGGCCAAAATCCAGATAATGCAATCAGGTAACTTGCCAGACAGGAGATAAACAACGCACTCAGATTTCTGTTGTAGACCGCCTTTTCTGTAATATACGTATGATGTATCTGGGGGGTGGTCTTGGGCTACACCCCTTCTGTGATGTATGTATGATGTTTCTGGGGGTGGTCTTGTACTCCAGGGTGGGCAATTTAAAATGTCTATATAAGGGCTTGCACACCATTGTTCTGGGTTCCTCCTCCCTCCTGTGTGTGGTGAGTGAGGACCTAGTTGCAACAGTTAATCAAGATCAGGCTTTCCAGCTGCTTTGCTTCTCAATATTCTCTGGTTGGTCTCTGTTATTTTCTCCTACCGATACAGAACCTACAGAAGGACTCTATACGGGCTCTTGGGTACCCCAGAAGGGAAAAGGAGCAGGGTTTTTTTACTTATATCACCATCATCCCTAGCTAGCAGGAGCAGTTGTCAGGGATGATGGGAACTGTAGTCCCATAGCAGCTGGAGACCCAAGTTTGGCAAACCCTGATCTAGAGCAACCTTCTCTAACCTAGTGCCCTCCAAGGTGATGCTGTACAGCTCCTCATTGAGCTTCTTGGTGCTCCAGATCTGCTCTGCTCCTGTAGTAGGTATTGCTCATGGACACAAATGTCAGCTGGGCACTGGACTAAGCATTGCAATGGCACAATGACCTGTGATAACCCTATTCCCAGAGAGACCAAGCTCTCTGTAGAAGCACAGACATAAGCAAATTCCGTTTACATTACAAATCCTGCGATCCCTAATAAACCAAGTACAACCATCTCTCTCTATCTCTAATATCTATCTATCTATCTATCTATCTATCTATCTATCTAGTTAATTTTTTTGTGAAGTCAGGTCTGCTATAGGCAACTATAAGTCCCTTAATCTTTCACTAGGCCTTGATATCCCCCGTTCTCTTTATAAGTGCCATGCAAATCCATATCTATTCAAGTCTGCTGTAGGTCAGACAAGGGGGAGAAATGCAACATGCAAAGCTAATGAAGTGCGACTGCATTTTTGTCAACAGGTCCCGGCAGATTTTAGATATCTTCATTATTTACAGGGGAGTACAGTTTCATACTTGAAACCACAGCCGCTTCATCAATGAAATGCTTAGTAGGAGACGCAGCTGAGTTTCTATTTAACTGCTGAGTGATTCCCACTCAGGGACGCGGGGGGCGCTCTGGGTTAAACCACAGAGCCTAGGGCTTGCCGATCAGAAGGTTGGTGGTTCGAATCCCCGCAACAGGGTGAGCTCCCGTTGTTTGGTCCCTGCTCCTGCCCACCTAGCAGTTCGAAAGCACATCAAAGTCAGGTAGATAAATAGGTACCACACTGGCGGGAAGGTAAACGGCATTTCCGTGTGCTGCTCTGGTTCCCCAGAAGCAGCTTAATCATGCTGGCCACATGAGCCGGAAGCTGTACGCTGGCTCCCTTGGCCAGTAAAGCGAGATGAGCGCCGCAACCCCAGAGTCGTCCGCGACTGGAGCTAATGGTCAGGGGTCCCTTTACCTTTTTAATTCCCTCTCACAAAAGAGAAATGAAACACACTGGGAACTATTCGTTAAATTATGAGGGTTGTACCCCACTGGCCTTCCTGTTGCATTTTCCCTGATGCCTCTCCAGGTTGACAAGCCCCATTTCCCCCTCACTTCCCTCTCTACAGAATGTGCAGAAACCGCCTTCTTGTCCGTTGGACCACTATTGGTCTTGTTCACTCAGTCTGCTGGAGTTGTCTGTGTTTTATTTTGAATTATGGTGTTGGAGGAGACTCTAGAGAGTCCCATGGACTGCAAGAAGATCAAACCTCTCCATTCTTAAGGAAATCAGCCCTGAGTGCTCACTGGAAGGACAGATCGTGAAGCTGAGGCTCCAATACTTTGGCCACCTCATGAGAAGAGAAGACTCCCTGGAAAAGACCCTGATGTTGGGAAAGATGGAGGGCACAAGGAGAAGGGGATGACAGAGATGGTTGCGCAGTGTTCTCGAAGCTACCAGCATGAGTTTGACCAAACTGCGGGAGGCAGTGGAAGACAGGAGTGCCTGGCGTGCTCTGGTCCATGGGGTCACGAAGAGTCGGACACAACTAAACGACTAAACAACAAGAAGATACATATGCATGTTGGGTAATGTGTGAACACGGATTAAAAACACCTTGCAGGAAATGCAGAGGAACATGAACACAGCCTTCATGCAGACAGTCCTAGATGGATCTCTGACTTGGTATTAGACAAGTTCCTAGTTAGCCATAGAATTATATCATTTAGAGTTTTTCTCTTGCAATTGAAAAGGGGGGAAAAACAGAACCTCTATGGATTAAGTGTCCCCTGGGCTTTAAAGCTGTCGTTGTTGTTGCCCGCCTAATTGCAGGCTGGATAATTGGTGCATCGTGTGAAATATTACCAAAATCATAGTCCTTAGTGGGCTTAAAGTCAACAAAGCTAGGGGTATTGCAAGGGCTTGATTGAACTGAATTTCAGTTTCTTACAAATATTGGATTACAAACCAAGTTATAGTGCCTTAGCCAGTGCATTGGGAATAATTAAGAATAATGCAAGCAGCATGCATCCTCCGACCTCTCCTCTTTGGTCAGGCAGACATTTAAAGACTGGCTGTTTTCTTTGGTCACTACAAGAAATGCACTCATATTAAATTTGCTACTGCCTAAATGTAAGCTGAATTACTGCATTTGAAGATGGGTCTTCATATACACACTTGGATTAAGGATACTGGAGTTCTTTTTTTAGTGAGAAATCTAGAAATATTAAAGTGTGAATGTGAGAAACAGGCATTCAGCAGTGAGTATATCCTATAGGTATACAGCTATGCCTGTCAGAGAACTGGTGCTTGTGGGTCCAACTGGGCATGCTCCATCTAAGTGGGAAACCTGGGTGAGTTGCTGCACTATGTGAGAGATGGCTCTCTAGGAAGTAGGAAGTAAAATGTCTTGTTCAACACTGCTAAAGCTAGCATGCATGAGGAGCTAATGAACTAGCTCAGGGCGGAGAGGGGTAATCCGTGTGCATATGCTTGCACAACACCAGTAGCCTGTCTTTAGCGAACTGTCTGTGTATTCAGTGAATGCATGAGGGGAGAAAAGGACTACATGCGCTAGTCATAAGTCTGTAATGTGGCCACCAGGTAACGCAGCCAGCAGGTGTGTGAACAATGAGGGGAAGATGGCCACCAGACACAATCTCACTTTCCCCGCACTCGCACATTTGTCGACCACATGTACACCATACATTTAAAACACTATGATACCACTATAAACAGCCTTGGCTTCCCTCAGAGAATTCTGGGAGCTGCAATTTGTTAAGGATGCTTCGAGTCCTTAGGAGACTTTCAGGGGAGCTAAAATTCCCTGTGAAGGAGGATGAATTGTTACCGTATTTTTCGCTCTATAACACGCACCCGACCATAACACGCACGTAGTTTTTAGAGGAGGAAAATCTGTAGGCATGCCACCCGTAGGCATTTCCTCCATAACACGCACAGACATTTCCCCTTACTTTCTAGGAGGAAAAAAGTGAGTGTTATGGTGCAAAAAATACGGTAACTACCTTGGGAACGACAGCTGGAGCTCCTTGGGCCAGTCACTGTCTCTCAGCCTGCCTCACAGAGTTGTTGTGAGGAGAAAAAGCTACCTGGAGCTCCTCGGAAGAAGGGTAAATATAAAGGCAACAATAAATAAAACCACCACCATTTTATAAAAAAATTAAAACGTATGATCAACACTTGCCAGTAATCCCAGTGCCTTTGTATTTGTTGGCCAGAAGATGGGAAGGCAGTAGCAATGCCAGTTTGACTTAGCCATTGGATAGAACAGGTGTAATCAACCTGATTCCCTTCAGATGTTGCTGGACTCCAACTCCCATCATTCCTGGCTACCTGGCCATGCTGGCTGGGATGATGGGACTTAGAGTCCTCCAACATCTGGAGAACACCATCTTGAATACCTGTTGGGATTGAATGTGGTCTGTACATGTTGCTTTATATCTCTGAATAAAAGATTAAAAGGCCATATAAACAGAAAGGGCATAGAATATTCCTGTTCCCCCTGTGGCTACAGACTGGCAAGCAAAAGTGCCAATTCCTAGGGGCCCAGCTCTTTAGGGCCCCCAATCATTTGGGGGAGACTGGAACCCCCAATGTTAAAGACTCCTTCTCCTCCTCCTGTCACAGAAGGGGAGAAGGAAGCAGCCCCTAGCCGTTGGCGGTGGCAGCAGAAGGAGGCCGAGCACCAGAGAGGAGGAGCCACCAGTCATTGAAGCCACGCTGCCGCCGCGGTAGGCTTTGCCCCCTGGTTCCTCCTGACATCGCATTGTGATATCACACACACATCATTGCCCCCTCATCTTCCTCGCAAGTTGGTGCCTCTGCTGGTAAGGAGGTCTCCTACCAACCATTAAAGGAAACTGGGCCAATCTCTTTGCCCACGATAGTCATAACAAAAAGATCTGTGCTCACCAGCTTAGACACTTGGAATCTGCTGAGCGGCATGAGGACATTAATTTTTAAAGTGACATAATTCATGGTGGGGGGAAAATAGGCCACTGGATGCAACAGCGCGCCTGACGCAGTGGCAACTTCCAGGCACAAAGGAAACGCTGTGCTTCCTGTCTTGACAAATCCACTCCTCTCATTCAGAAAGCCAAGCAGAGCTGACTTTTAGACAGAATGTCTCCTGCTGAAATCATAGACTGCTCCAGGCTTTAAAGGCACAAAAGCTGTTTTGTTGAGCGAGAGAAAAGAGATTCACTGATTCCTGAGCTGGATACACTTGTCAATGTAAATGACTCTCGTAGCACCCAGGCGGAAGCTGGTTCCATTTGAGAGGAGATGGGAAGTCGGCGAGAGATCAATTTACAGCACAGATAGAGGAGACGGTAAATCAAAGGTGTCCGCAGGGATCAGATTTTTCCCAGAAAATATTTCTTCTTTATTGATGAGTGTTTGACCCGTGCGATGCACACTGATAGCCTTTGCAACCCTGGCTTGGGATACTTCCGTTTGCGATTACGTTTCATGTGAACAAGCCTGTTGCATTAGCATTTTTCTTGCAAACCACTAGAGCTGCTGAAAGGATCCTCTGGGCCTAGTGTATACCATTTGTATTCAGATCCCTCTCTGGCTGTCTGGGTAATCTTTGACCATATCAGAGCCCATGGGCTTGGAAGTTACCCCCTCCCCTTAGTGTCTCTTCTGTTATCTCAAAAACAATGGGAATTCCAGAATACGTAGGCTTGGATCCCGACTATATTATCAGTGGGACTTAAGGGACTTAAGGAATGATGACTTATATTGTGCACTTGTTCTTGCTGTAGGTCAGCCCAGATAGCGCAGTTGGTTAGAGCGTGGTGCTGATAACGCCAAGGTTGCAGGTTCGATCCCCATATAGGACAGTTACATATTCCTGCATTGCAGGGGGATGGACTAGATCAGTGTTCCCCAACGTCTCTAGCTAGCAGTACCGGTTGCCAGGGATGATGGGAATTGTAGCCAAAAAACTGCTGGAGACTTAAGTTCGGAAAACACTGGTGTAGATGATTCTGAGGGTCCCTTCCAACTCTATGATTCTGTGAGTTTGATTAACTTTCAGTCTATGGAACCAAGCCAGAGCTTTTTGACTGTGTCCAGAACTGGACCAGCACAGAATGATTAAATGCAGTGGTACCTCTTATTCAGAAGCATCAGCTGGTGCATAAAGAGCTTCTTCTGGTTGCATGTTGAAAGGAGCCTCATCATAGCCTTCCTGTTATCATTCCTGTTTCTGAAAATGAGGCTGCATTTTCTTGTTGTACTTTAATCTTGTTTTTAAGTTGTATTTTAATCAATTGTTTTTATACTTGGTGTTAGCTGCCCTGAGCCCAGTCTTGGCTGGGGAGGGCAGGGTATAAATAAAATTATTATTATTATTATTATTATTATTATTATTATTATTATTATTATTATTATTATATCTTAAAAGTGAAAAATGGTCCGAAGGTCTGAAGGAAACAGTGTCTGTAGCAACAGAACTTGTTAAGCAGTTCACTTATGGCAAGGAGGGGATACCTGTGCCCCTCCAAATGTTGTTGGACTCCATCTCCGATTAGCTCCACCCAGCAGGTCCTATAGCCACGGATGATGGGAGCTGTAGTCACAGTCTAACAAGAAAGAAGGGCCACGGTTTCTTTAAGTGAGAACTTGACCATTCCCCATCCATTTCCTTTACATTAATGCTGCTCCCTCCATGAAAACCATCTGCTAACCAGGATTGTACACCTGATAGTTATTCAGAACACCAGCCCTTGATAAACTGTTCTGTGTAACTTGAAAACTTGCCAAAGCATTGCCAGTAAAAAAACCCAACCAAAACCTTAGCATATTTTGTGTACAATGCAACTATCGTCCCCTCTGCCTAGATCAAGCCATGAACCTACTGTCTTAAATGGGATAGTTTGATAATGAAATTTAAGCAAGTTTTAAATTGGTGTAGTGCCTGTTTTCCTTTAAGGAATCTGTTGCCAGCCTGCACTGTTTACCTGGAAATAGTTCTAGCTGCTTGCTGCACAAAGGCAGGTTGTGGGTTACAAACTGTTGGAGTTGGAACTTAACAGGTTAAGTTCTTCCCATGATGCCACACCATTCTGACGTCAATTTTAGAAGCTTGGGAGGAGCTTTGGGCAAGGTTTGCCAGTCTCACTGTGTACTGTGAGGGAAAAGGAGTAGTCATACAAATGGCTGCAAGCAGTCCAGGAGAATCCTGGGGAATACCGGAATAAAAGCTGTAAATAGACAAACCTGGACTCTCTGTGTGTTTGTCTGGAAGCTGAATCAACCTGCGTGACAGTTTTACACCGCTGTGCGAAACTCTGCTGAGCCGTGAAGAAGAGCTGCGAGCGGAAGTGTGCCGGGCGCCATAAATCGCTAATCGAGGTTCGTAAATCAATTAGCGGGAGTCACGGCTGATAACAAATAGCCATAGGTTATGGATGTCCTTAATCATCGCTTGTAAACCTGTCACGGGAGGCTGCAAGGAATCGTTTCTCCACGCCAGGGGAGCTGGAAATCTTGTGAGTACAGCTTGGGGCGCCTTTGGAGAACGGGAGGCAGGAATCTGAGGCAAGCAGGCAAGCAAGCTGAAAGACGCTGTGCAGGAGCTGTGCCTAACGTTTGAAAGGCAAGCTGACGACGATGCTGATGCCAGCTTGAAGTTCTGCCTGGAATTGTGAGAGGCAGGAGAGCTGATCTGCTAAACCGGGAGCTGAAGAGCGGCTGGTTGTTTACGTGAGTACGCTGGGCCCCGGGGGAAGATGGCAGATGGCCAGGAGGTGATTCAAGCTCCGTTTGAACAGCTTGAGGAACTCACCGTCCAAGCGTGGAATACCTGGACAAAAAGGGTGAGGGCGTGGTTCATGGCCACGGAAGTTTGGGACATTTCCCAGAGGGAACCAGTGCAACTGGTGGACAGAGATGCAGGAAAGCTAAAGTCTGTTTCTCTGGAGGAGAAAATGCAGAGGGAGAAAGCTATGAGAGCTGAGGTCTGCATGTTAAGAGCAGGTGTTCATGCTAAGTTGCAACAGCACCTGGAGGGCGTTGAATCTGCGTGTGAGGCTTGGCGTGTGCTGAAACGTCTGTGTGAAGGCTCAGCAGGAGGCCAAGGGCAAATAGAAACTAAGAGCCTAGAGATGGCTGCAGTCCCTGTTCCTGATGATTTAGCCTCAAGGAGTGCTAGTGAGCAAGTCGGGGGGGCGGAAAGTTCCAAAGGCAAGTTTGAAAAGTTTTCCACTGAACCTGCTGGAATGAAGCGGCAGTTCGAGGGGGGCGGATCTGGCAAGGAGTGCTTTTCCGGAAGAAGGAGGGCCAGGCCAGCTAAAAAGAGCCCCAGGCAGTGTTTTTCCACTGGAGTTCGTCGTTGCTACGTGTGTAAAGCAGCGGGACATTTGCGTCGAGATTGCCCCCACCGGAGCAGAGAGGCAAGACAGGAAGGCTTCAAGGACACCTATCATGGGAACCAGTCGGGTTTCCATGGGAACCAGTCTGGGAGAGGTGGCCAGCATGGGAACGCAAGAGGAGGACGTGGAAAACAACGTGAGGAGACGTACAAGATAACAGCTAGTTTGGCTTTGTCTGAAGACAGCTGTGACACAAGCCCAGAGGAGCTAAGTTTTATTATTGACTCTGCAGCTAATCGCAATTTGATTCCAGAGACACCTGCTGTTGAGAGGTGGAACTGCACGGCAATACCTGCCGGGAAAACTGTACTGTTTGCAAATGGACAGAAAGGAAATATAAAAAATGTTGTAAATTTGAATTTTGCTGTTTTGCAGGAAACGCTGGAGTGTTGTACCGTTCCTGGGATGCACCACTGTCTTTTGTCTGTGCCTTATTTACTGAAAAAGGGATTTACGGTTTGTTTTCAAGGTGATGTGTGCACAATCTCCAAAGGAGGGAGGATGCTTGCCAAGGTTAACAAGGGGCAGAATGATCTCTTCATTCTTAAAACGTCTCTGGAGGGTGATGGGAAGGTTGAAAAAGCACAAGCACTGCGTGCTACAATTCCCAATCATGATTCATGTGTTCATGCTTGGCATACACGAACAGCCCATAGTTCTCTAGAAGAACTACAGGTGCTGCCAGAAGTTTCTAAAGGGTGTAAGATTTCAGAATGTGGACAAGCTGTAAGTTGTGAAACTTGCAAGCTGGCAAAGGTAAAAGGATGCAGTTATCCAAAGGTTGAGAGGATAACCACTAGGCCTTTTGAACAAATTCACATAGATTTGTGGGGTCCGGTAAAGGAACCAAGTCTGGGAGGGTCAAGGTTTCTGCTCTCGATGCAGGATAATTTTACACAGAATTCCTGGACTCACGGTCTCAAATCCAAGGATGATGCAGCACAGCTGATCAAATGTTGGATTGAGGAGGTAGAAGTAAGGTTTTCCACCAAAGTGCAGGCTGTCACAAGTGACAGAGGAGCTGAGTTTACAGGTTCTGCTTTGCAGAAGTACTTTCGCAAGAAAGGGATACGTCACACAGTGACTTCACCCAATCAGAGGGGGGAGGCAGAGCTCAAGTGTCAGGCTCTGGTTAAAACTGCACAGGTGTTGCTGAAAGATTCTGGGTTACCTCCAAGGTTTTGGCTGGAGGCAATCAAGTATGTGAGCTTCACCTGGAATCGCACCTACAATTCCATGGTAGGGGACACACCGTTTGGGCTGTTGCATGGCAGGAAACCCCGGATTCATTTTTTGCGCAGGTTTGGGTCACATGCATCTGTGTCAGTACCTGCTGCGTTGCAGGGGCCAGATGGATCCAAGTTCCGGAAAATGATCTTCTGTGGGTATGAGCCAACAGCAAGTGCATGGAGGTTTGCATTTCCATCAGGTGATCAGAGTAAGTTACTGATCAGCAAGCACGCTGAGTTCTATGAGCAGGATAAAAAGTCACAACCTGCTGTCAAGCGTGATGTTCTTTCAGAATGTCTTTCTGATTCAGAACAGGAAGATTCTGGGGGGGAGGAAGAAGAAACTGAGTCTGATGATGACGATCAGGTAACTGACCAAAGTCAGGAACAGGAGGAGGTATCTGTAGTTTCTCCACAGGTTAAGAGAACACCCAAAAGCGAGCCCAGTTCTCCTGTGAGTGTAATGGAGAGGATTCGAAAACGTTTTAAGTCAGAAGGGGAATCCCGTGAGGCTGAGGACACAGTTCCTGGTGGCAGTGAGTCAGAGGTAACATCTGAGTTTGTGCCCAGAAGGTCAAGTCGCGCAACAAAGGGCATTCCACCTGAAAGGTACCAAGCGACAAGTGCGTGGGCAAAATTCGCACAGTGTGATTCTGGGAGTGTTGAAAGGGTTCAACAGGTGCCTGGGAAAGATGCTGGGAAGGAGCACAAGGCAAAGGGGAAGGTGTTGAACTCAAAAGAGTCTTGTCAGAAGGTGCGGCAAAGGGGGGTGTTGGAGTTGGAACTTAACAGGTTAAGTTCTTCCCATGATGCCACACCATTCTGACGTCAATTTTAGAAGCTTGGGAGGAGCTTTGGGCAAGGTTTGCCAGTCTCACTGTGTACTGTGAGGGAAAAGGAGTAGTCATACAAATGGCTGCAAGCAGTCCAGGAGAATCCTGGGGAATACCGTAATAAAAGCTGTAAATAGACAAACCTGGACTCTCTGTGTGTTTGTCTGGAAGCTGAATCAACCTGCGTGACAGTTTTACACCGCTGTGCGAAACTCTGCTGAGCCGTGAAGAAGAGCTGCGAGCGGAAGTGTGCCGGGCGCCATAAATCGCTAATCGAGGTTCGTAAATCAATTAGCGGGAGTCACGGCTGATAACAAATAGCCATACAAACCAGTGGATTCTAAAATTAATAGAGGTTTTTTGTTTGTTTGTTTTTGCAGAACAGCATTCAAGTACCTTAAAAACATCAAGAGCATTTGCATCTTAAAAACGCCAATCTAGAGGTTATCTAATTAAAAAGAGTCCATGTGTGCTTCATGCATATTTAAAAGATTTACTGGAAAATACTGGTAGCCTTTTCGTTTCCTTTTTTGTTAATGAAATGTTTCCAACAGTTTCCACTTCCAAGCCTTGCCGTGTGATCCTATCTTTCTATTGCTTCCTTTGATGACCTGTAATATAGTAAAGCCAGTCAGTTCATACAGGACATTAATCTGTTACAAAAGGCCCACAACTGGCGCCCCATCAAAGCCCCTCTAACTTCCTGTGCACCAGAGTTTTAAGTACACACAGGCCAGGTACTCCTTCATGTTCACTCCACTTCCTGAACAGAAGCATTTCCTTTGGAAACTGACAGCCTCTTCCATTCATCAGCTTTCCCCCATTAATTTAAGTCCAAGTTCCTACAGCTTCCCGGCTGCTTCAAACTCAACAGGGTGATTCACAAGGGTCTCAAGGAATTGGAATTCAGACTAGAAATATCTGCTTCATGGGTGGCCTTCGAAATCTACATAAGGTACCTTATCCACTAACCCCTTCCTGTTCTGGGGTCTGTCCTCATGGACAAGCACAGGGGGGCAGTTGCCTCTTCTTACCCCGATGAACCATAAGCCCTGGCTTTCTTTTAAACACACACCGTACGTTTACTAGAACCTGATCTATATGGCAAAATAACGCTGTCAGCACCAGATCTCTCAGAAAAGGTAGACCTGTTCTCTGATGTCAATGTCTGCATGTCTGCCTGTTTGTTTACTTTGCCCCACCTAACCCCCATGGAAAAATCCTTGCAGATGCTCTCCTGTCTGCATTCCACCATCACTTATTGGGTACTCCGCTACAAATTACAGGCAGGCTGCCCAGCCCCTGCTCCTGTTTGTGAGTCTTGCATACACACCTTCAGTTCTGGGTGAGACCAGCAAGGAAAGCAAGCTAAGGGGTATCTGGCTAGTCTCAGTTTTACTCCCAGTAGCACACTTCTAAATAAAATTTGTTCCTTCTAACCCAGTCTCTGTGGATCATTTATAAACTTGCAAACACTTCCCAAGATGGACCCTAGTTTAAAACTTGCCACTGTCATTAGCCCAGTAGTTGGTCTTCTATAATAACTTGTTCTCTCTCTTCCTCAGCCCCTTATTGCACTACAGGGATAATAAGGGAGCCCTCCCTCCCAGTGGTGTAGCATGGGTTGCCGGTGCCCGGGGCCGCACAGAAGCGGGAGAGGGAGGGAGTATGCATGCACATTCAACAGCCTAACAGTGTCTGCATCACCTAGGGGATCGCAGCTGCAGAGATAAGAAGAGTCATTCTGTCGTCTGGAGAGGTTGCTTCATGGTTCGCATGGAGAAGCAGTTTTCAGTGGAGCCCAGCGATGGACGCACACAGCTGTATTGAGGCAGCACGGGGTGTTTTGCACCCCCTAACAATTTTGTGCTTGGGGCAACTGCCCCTGTGCTCCCCCCCCCCATGCTACACCACTGCTCCCTCCTAAAGGAGCTTCTCTTTTTCAACATTTAACAAAGGCATTCCTTGTGAGAAAGGCAGTATACACACTCTCTCTCTCTCTTCCTTGTTTCTCTTTTCCAGCTGACAGCCAATGTTCTGCCTCTGTCAAACATGCTCAGTCCTCATTGGGCTGTGTGGTGTTGATGGCATTACCCCTTAGAATTTAAAAAGAAAGGAGTTTTTGTATTTTTGCAGATATTAGGGTTCCCTTGACTATGATGGTACATCTCTTAGTGGCTCTGTTATGCCACCATTTCTCTCAGGATTCACCACCTGAGGGTTTTTTTTAAATAGAGGAAATAATACTGGCCTTCCTTATAGAACTGTTGTGAGGTTTACTGAATTAATGTGTGAGAACTGCTTTGAACACTCAAGAGCCCTTTTTTGATGCTATGCAGTTTTATTAATAGTGATAATGTTTGGTATTGGTATAGGACTCTAGTGTGTTCAGAGAGTCTTATTACAGTACTTTATCATTATACAGCGTTAAAACTATATAGATTATACCGGTACCGGTATCTTGAGAGTCAGAATTGCTCTCCTTTTGAAGTTCTCTTCAGACTATGTTCTTTGGTTTATGGCTGGAAGGTTCTCTATAACAACATGATTTGAGCATTGTCAGAAATGCCAAAATAAAAATAAAACTTGTGAATTCTTTTTAAAGCACCATAACGGAAAGAGGTGTGAAAACAAGCCAATGCTATTTTGACCCCCTTTTGTTTTTGAACATGATCCTTTTTCGTGTGAACAAAATATTTAATAGAGCTAAAATTCATTGTATGTTTAAATTTCAATAAATGCTTGTTGGCGGGGGAGTTGTGCTAAAGAAGCCCTGTTTCCCGTCTTGTTCTAAAACCCCTTCTTGCAGCCGCAGTCTTAATATGGCAGCACAAAAGAATTAAAACAATATAATAATAGGAATCAGGGAGGATTCTTCAAACGCCTTGCAGCAAATGTAGGAGCGTTTGACTTCTCCCCTCCTCCTTCCCTGCCTGGCAGTTTGCTAGTCGGTGGCCCCTTCCCCTCTGTGCTTTGTTCCCGCTGCCTTTCCACAGGACTGAAATAGAGATGCAAAACCTACATGACAAAAAAACTTCCCTTGAACCATCCTGCACTGGCAATAAAGTGTGCGAGCTGTCAAGTTACATACATAGATCACAGCAGAGCAGATATTAGCAAGGAACGAGAGAGAATGTGCTGTTTTTAGCAGATGTGTTTTTAGAAAGGGCCTCAGCCTGTCATAAAAACATTTGACTTGATTTGCCCCAGCTCCCAGTATTTGGGGTGGGCTGTTGGAACAACAACACAAATGACAATAGCTATTGTCTACCTCTGGATCTGGGATGCTATCACTTCTCTTGGTCTATCAAAGCAATTTGCACCTTGGCCCAGGGTCTGCCTGAACTTCTTGTCTGATAGAGATGTCTGGGTTTCCACGGCAATAAGAGAAGAAACCTGCCAATCACTGTGTAGCACAATTTATTATTATTATTATTATTTGGGGCAATGAATTCCCTGTTCCACAGTTCTCTGGAAAGATGCTGAGGTGGGAAGACAAGGGTTCCAAGTGCAAAAGCAACTGCTTCCCCTGTACCAAAAGTCATAAGGTACACTCTTTGCATTTTAATCATCTTTTTTTTAAGAAAAAGAAAAAAAATTCAATCCAAATCATTTTTCTCTTGGGGTTTGTTTGTTTGTTTGTTGGCTCTCTATGCTGCCCTCAGGCTGCAGTTGCCTTTTCCCATGTTAATTGTGAAAACCAAAAGGAGAACTGAAATTCTAGATTGTGAAATAAAACTGCAAATATTTTGGGACACTTTGGAGAAGTACCAAGGCAAACAAGAAGCCTTAACAAGCTTTGGGTCAAGATATCTGAAAGACATCCTCTTCCCTGTCAATCTGCCAATATGCTGAGACTATATTCTTGGGACTGCCGAATGTTATAGGCCCAGGAGCATATTTGGTTTTTTGAGAGAGTGCCATGAACGCCACACTGTCCGGTCACTTAGGTAATATTAATCTGAGCCTTGGGAAGTACATAGAGTTGGAAGAGGAAGTGGGAAAGAGTGTCACTTTTCCAACTTCCTCCTTCAGCTCCATGTCATGACCAAGAGGGTATGAGGCAGGGTTCAGAGGCTTTGTGGGCACAGGCACCACATGGACAAACTGTGTCATATTCCAAGTTGTTATTGTCCGTCCTACCACCAAAAGAAGTTTGGTTGGTGGTAATGCAGGACAGGGCCTTTTCTGTGGTAGTGCCCTGAAATGGAATTCCCCATCCTTCATTACTTCTCAGCAGGCACCAAAAGTATTTATATTTTGTGTTGTGACGTGGGGTTTGTGATTTCAGCTCTCTTGACATAATATGCTGGAGACAGTTCTCTAGTAACACTTCTTTATTAAAGCAAACAAGACTGAAGCCCCTGCTTGACCAATTTATCCAGCTCTGCTTCAATCTTGGGTTGCAGTGCAAATGGCACTCGCCTTGGTTTGAGTCGGATTGGGGCCACCCCAGGGTCCAACTCGAAGTCAACAGGGGGCCCTTTATAACAACCCAGTTTTCCATTAAAGAGACCAGCAAATTCTTTGCATAATGCCTCGCTCATCTCAGGGCAGGTTTGGATTGAATTAAGCCCTGATATACTCAGTCCCAGGGCAGGGAACCAGCTAGTGCCCAGGAGACTGGGGCGACTGCCCTTCGCAATCACCAGTTTGAGTACAGCCTGTTTGTCCCGGAACTGAACTCTCACGGCACACATTCCCATAACATGGATGCGGCCCGCTGAGTATGACTGCAAGGTTGCTGGAAAGGGCTCCAGAGGGGGCAACTTACCCCTGGGGAAGAATGTCCTCGTGGGCTGGTCCGACACGATAGTGAATCCAGATCCGGAGTCCACCTCCACGTCGCACTGCTGACCCTCAATCTTCACCTTGACGTGTGCCTTGCCTTGCGCTGGGAACTGCACGACCCTCCCATTGATCTCCATTACGTTTCCTTTAGAAAATGGGTTGCTGTGGGCGGTCTGCGATGCTCCAGTCTAGGTGCTCCTGTCGCTCCCAACGCTGCCGATCTACAGACCCTGGCGATGTGACCTGTCTTCCTGCACGTCCGGCACATAGCATCCCGGAAACGACAACTCTTCCGCTCATGGTTTCCGCCACAACCTGGACACCTGCCTCGGTGATCTTTGTGCCCTGTGCAGGCCTGACGCACTGATTCGACCCCACGGACTGGGCTCTGGCTCGGAGTAGCCTCTAGCTCATCCATGGCATGCGCAACTTCTATCTGTGGCTTAGGGGCCTTGCGACTGGCATCAAGCTCCTCTCTTTCATAATTCTCCGTGGCGGTGGCCTCCTTCAAGGCTGAAGCAAGGGTAACCTCTTCTTTAGCCACAATGCGTCTTCTGGCTTTCTTGCTGCTCAGACCACCGATAAACCGATCCAGGAGAGTCTCTTCCAGATTTTGGAAGTCGCAGTGCTGAGCGAGCTTCCGCAGTTCAGCTAGAAATGCAGATACAGACTCCCCAGTACGCTGCTCGCCTCTTAGACAGGCGAGAATATCTTTGAGAGATGTCTCACTTAGCTTCGCTGGAGCAAGCAATGCCTTGGCCAGCTTGAAGGTCTCAGGCCCACAGTAGCTCAGGAATGTGGCCCTTCTTTTGTTGTCATCGGTGATCCCTTGAGCCACTGCGAAGAACTCGAAGCGTTCGACGTAGTCTTCCCACGTGTGGGGCTCTGATGGCTGGAAGGGCTCCAATACCCTTGGACTCTCCATTGTCCTGTGGCAGGGTCGACTTCTCAGCTGGCCCGTGAGTCTTGTTCTTAGCTGCAATCCGGACTCTGAGGCAGGGCTGCGGTTAACCACTCCTCAGCATTCCGGATCCCATCCTCGTCGCCAGTTGTTGTGACGTGGGGTTTGTGATTTCAGCTCTCTTGACATAACATGCTGGAGACAGTTCTCTAGTAACACTTCTTTATTAAAGCAAACAAGACTGAAGCCTGAGGAGGGGAAAGCTACATTTATAGGGACAGGGAACTAGCTAGAAAGGATACATTTTGGAGGGAACAATATCAGGCAATCACAGTCCTGCCTTTTGGAGGAAACCAATAAGACAGAGGATCCAAATACAGCAGCTTAAATGAACCAATAGTAGCTGTACCCTTTGAAACCAAAAGGCAGTTACTTTACCCTAATGCAAATACAGACAATAATAATACAGATATAAAATCCTTTGACTCAATACACAACATTTTGCCTGGCTTTTATTTGCTTTTAATGTGACATTCAACGTTCTCGCATTGCTTTTGGGGGTGTGTGCATCACAGTTTTAATTCTGTTACTGTAATTACATTTCTGCTTGTATTTTCTTTTCTATTTTTGTAAAAAAAACCACTTGGGCGCCTTCATTAGGTCTGAAAGGCAATATCAAAATAAATTTATTTTCGGAGGCAAATAAGAATGCCGACCATAAAATGCTTCCTGGCAGATGCTTTTGAGAAAGAGGGATCTTTGGCTGTTCACTACATTGTTCTCTGCTCCGTTGTGTCTCTTTGCCCACTCCACCCTGTTATTTGTAGGCCCAGAGGGAATTGCTGGCGTTTGGAAACAAATCTGCGCTTTGATGAAGCAAGTAATGGTCTAGGATAAAAAAACAACGATGCTGCAGTACACCTGATGGCCTGTAAGCTTGAGAACATAAGGGCCAGTTAAATCCTATTAAATTCAAGAGAAACCAAGGGAGTGGCAACACTTTGAGGAGCGCCCTGGCTCCCACCAAGTTTGGCGAGAGCCAAGGTGTGGCGATGGTGCCAAAAGTGGGGCTCAGCGGCAGGGAGGGCAGGAGGCCGCCATTCCTGTTTTGCCTCAGGTGGTGAAACAAGATGGGTCACACCTGGGTGGTGGAATAGAATGGCATGGCTGCAGTTCGGAACAGGTCGCATTATATATTGCAACTCCAGTTCCCATTTGGACTTCATTATTATAGCAATGTAGAAGCAGCCACCCACTGATGATTGATTGCCAGAAGGGATATGTCACGCACGACACAGGGCCATTTAACTGTTTGTTACAATCACTTCTCTGAGTTGGAATTAGACCCGCTGAAATCGGTGAGGTCCTATAGATTTCAGGGGGTCTCCTTTAAGAATAACTAAAACCACGAGATAAGGACAAGTGTGACTTCAAAGAAGAACGGGAACTTTTCACAAATTACTTTAAAAGACAACAAAATGAATTGGACTCCTTGGCAGGTTTTGAATAAACAAACACAAATTTATTGATTGACAACATGGTAGATAGATAATGTAAGGATTCGTACAATTTTTTAACATGCAGAGAATAATATGTGCTGAGAAATCAGAGAGAAGAGCTGAGGGAAGTCTCTGGGGGAGGGAGGGTTTGAGGGGGGGAGGGAGAAAAGAATGAATATGATATATTTTGATATGTTGTTATGTTGAAATTCCTAATAAAAACATTTCTATAAAAAAAGAATAACTAAAACCGCAGTCCTAACTCCACTTATATGGGAGTAAGCTCCATCAAAGTCAATGTGATTTACTTCTGAGTAGACAGCATTTAGGATTGCACTGTAGGTTTGGATCCAATCCTCAATGTATGGAAGCAGT
The DNA here is from genome assembly GCF_964188305.1 of Podarcis bocagei. Taxonomy (NCBI): domain Eukaryota; kingdom Metazoa; phylum Chordata; class Lepidosauria; order Squamata; family Lacertidae; genus Podarcis; species Podarcis bocagei. The sequence goes on from NC_138135.1 coordinate 25,422,921, forward strand.
TGGAGGCAGGAGCGGGGGGGAGCCAGAAATGTATGTGTTCCAGAACAACCATGTTTGAAAGTGCTTCATTGTTTTAAAAGCTGAATTAAATTGGGTGTGTACCATGGGTGAGTCGTTCTGCAGTGCTGCTGCAGCCTTTGGCATTTGACAACTGCGTAATGTGGCCACGCTGCAAGCACAAATTACTTAGCTACAACTTCCGGGCCACTAAAAGTAAGGGCAAGCCACTTAGGTGCAGCACAGTTTACGCATTAATCTTTCAGTAAGCGCCTGCTATTATTAGCAGAAAACGATTTATTCTGGCTATCGAGCTACCATAAGAAGAAACCTACACTGCACTTGATAAGGTAATGTTAATTAATGGGAAGTTACAGCCAGAGAGAGGACAGGGGAGCAGGGAAGTAGCTATTTCCCTGCTTCCTTACGAATTCATCTGTCAGTTCTTGGCATGTTCACAAACATTCAGTGCTCAGGTTACAGGGGTGAGGCAGAGGGCCCCTGGCCTCCTCATCTTTTGGGATAGCTTCCTGGCTACTGTTCTGAGAAGGCTATGAGGGGAATGCTTGAGGTAAAACTGGGAAAAGTAAGGGATGGGGCTCATGCAGGGCCTTCTTATCCTGCTCCCCCGCACACACACATTTGCACTGGTAGTTTACAATGTAGGTAATGCAACAGAAAAGGGAAAGGGAGGGTCATGCAAATTCAAGTACATAATGTTGCAGGATGAGGTTATAAAGTAATGGAGGTGCAGAAGGTGGTTGCAAGAGGGAAGGGAATCTCGGCTGAGCCAACAAAGGGGACTTTCAGCTGTCTCCTTTTTCTCCTTAAGGCAGCCACGTGGCTGCAGATGGGGAAAAACATGGAAAGTGAGGAACAAAAAGGTACCCGGGGTCCCAGCAAGGCCGATGGAGGAGTCTTGTGATCTCACCTCTCCATCTGATATAGCCAGGTGGAAAGCTGCGGTGTGTGGGGGGTGAAAGGCCCAGTGTGGAAGCACTGGTGTAGAGTGAAAATAATGGACCAGCCCCTGAAGAGACATGTCAGGGGCCAAAGGATAGAATGTTCCTCCCAGTGTGGTGTAGTGGTTAAGAGCGGTGGACTCGTAATCTGGTGAACCAAGTTCGCTTCCCTGCTCCTCCACATGCAACTGTGGGTGACCTTGGGCTAGTCACACTTCTCTGAAGTCTCTCAGCCTCACTCACCTCACAGTTTGTTGTAGGGGAGGAAGGGAAAGGAGATTGTTAGCTGCTTTGAGACTCCTTAAAGGTAAAGGTAAAGGGACCCCTGACCATTAGGTCCAGTCATGGACAACTCTGGGGTTGTGGCGCTCATCTCGCTTTATTGGCCGAGGGAGCCAGCGTACAGCTTCCGGGTCATGTGACCAGCATGACTAAGCCACTTCTGGCGAACCAGAGCAGTGCACGGAAACGCCATTTACCTTCCCGCCGGAGCGGTACCTATTTATCTACTTGCACTTTGACGTGCTTTTGAACTGCTAGGTTGGCAGAAGCAGGGACCGAGCAACGGGAGTTCACCCCGTTGCGGGGATTCGAACTGCCGACCTTCTGATCGGCAAGTCATAGGTTTAACCCACAGTGCCACCCGACTCCTTAAGGGGAGTAAAAGGCGGGCAATCAAGTCCAAACTCCTCCTCCTCCTCTTCCTCTTCTTCTCGGCCCGCATAATGCGTACCACATTCACAAACCTCTGTGTTGTGAGCACCGGACATCCCTCGCCCCTGCTGCTTTGCAAAATGGGGCAATCTGGGAAAGTTTTTGGACTGGCTGAATATAAAGCCCTCTTGTTCCCCTCAACAGCCCCCACCCCCAACAGAAGGCATAATACAACCAGCCCCATATGCTTATTTTCCCTCCCACTGAGATGACTTGAAAGGAAAATCCAAAACAACTTGGCTAGGTGAGGTGGAAAAGCAGAAAAAGACTGCCTCCGGCACTATCTTTTGCCCTGCTAGTACGAGCCCAGCGGGACTCTGAATTTGGCAGTTCCCCCAACTTGGATTCCTCCTCCCTGCCCCACACCCCTGCTTTGGTAGAAATGTTCTGCCAGGCTTCAGTGATAATTTTGGGGTTTTTCATACTCGGTTTGCATCAATGTATTCTGCTGCATACACACTATACATTCAAAGCACATTTTACTTCCCTAGAAAATCCTGGGAACTGCAGTTTGCTAAGCGTGCTGGGAATTTTAGATTTGTGAGAGAGGTAAACTACCATTTCCAGGATTTGGCAGGTGTGTGTGTGTTTCGATGCTGCTTCTCCTAGATTAATATATTGGAAGTTTTGCTCTAACTTAAGTTTTCAAAAGTTGTATGGAAGTGAGAGCTGGACCATAAAAAAGGCTGATCGCCAAAGAATTGATGCTTTTGAATTATGGTGCTGGAGGAGACTCTTGAGATTCCCATGGACTGCAAGAAGATCAAACCTATCCATTCTTAAGGAAATCAGCCCTGAGTGCTCACTGGAAGGACAGATCCTGAAGCTGAGGCTCCAATACTTTGGCCACCTCATGAGAAGAGAAGACTCCCTGGAAAAGACCCTGATGTTGGGAAAGATGGAGGGCACAAGGAGAAGGGGACGACAGAGGACGAGATGGTTGGACAGTGTTCTCGAAGCTACCAGCATGAGTTTGACCAAACTGCGGGAGGCAGTGGAAAACAGGAGTGCCTGGCGTGCTCTGGTCCATGGGGTCACGAAGAGTCGGACACGACTAAACGACTAAACAACAAAGTTTTCAAATTGGGCCTCCCATTTCTTGTACAGATATGACCTCTTCTTCCTTTTAGTAAAAATGATTCTTCTTTTCTTCCCCCACTCGCCATTTCATTTTCTTGTGCGTAATCAAAACGTTGCACTCAATGAGATGAAGTCACTGTATTTTCAAGAATGTCTCTGTGGAGGCTGCGTGTGGGAAGATAATTTCTTTCTGTACACCGAGTATTTGCTAACTGTTTGTGCAGCAAGGGGGCACGAATGTGAGGCTTACACTTTCTTCCAACGTTGTGTGGGTGAATCTTGAATCACTTCAGCTTTTTATTTTCGTAAGGGTTGTGTGGGAGGACAAGCATGAGTCAGTATTTTTCTCTATGATGTAAAGACTGCGCGGCCAGTTTTGGAAAGGCTTCTTGCTGCAATCTAAAGAATCCTTTCATCCATAGCTTTCCCTTCTTGGCGCAGCGAAGCCTCCAGCTTTGGAACAGAAAATGGAATCTGCGAACACCTACATATTTACTAATAATTTCCCAAATGGCTGTAATGTCTCATTCTAAAGATGTGCGGAGTTAGTTCCAATCTGAGTTCCAATTTGATGCTGGTGGTATTATTATTACTGTTACATCACGGCATTTATTTGGAACTACAAAAATGTCTCAAAACAATGATAAAAGCATACTTGATCAAAATTTAAAATGCATCAAAAAGATAAAAGAACGTTAAGTCATTCTGCAATAACTTAAACAGAGGGACACCAACACAGATTTGGGTATCATCATACACTATCAGACCCTCCACGTGTCCCTGTTTTCCAGGGACATTCCTAATTTAAGGAAGCTGTCCCAGTTTCCGATTGTCCTGCTTTTCCTTAGGATGCCCCTATTTTCACTGGAGAAATGTTGGAGGGTATGCCCTATGACCCTAACTAAGAGCCAGGAATGTCTTTGCCTGGCACCTAAACGTTGATAATGGTGATGCCAGGCACATCTCTTTGGCAAAATCAATACGTAATCAATGAGCCACTCCTGAAAAGACCCGTTCTAGTGTTGTTACCTTCCACGCTTCCTTTAGAAGGGCCCAAGATGATTATTGGATGATGAATGCAGGGTCCAGGTAGGTTCATGGAGAGGCAGTCCCTTAAGGTACTGGGGCCTTATGAAGCTTTTTAGGTCAAAACCAGCACTGGTTGTATAGATATGATGAGATTGTTTATTTTTGGTTGTATTCTGTAATTTTCTGGGGTTTTCTGCCCATCACTTGCTCGCACTTGTGAAACCTCTGGGTAATGGCTTTTGAAAGCGCAGCTAAAATTACCCATTATAGGGAGATGTGCTGACATCACTGACTTGTAGCTCCCCATCTAGAGGCTCCAAATCTCAGGACCGTGGGTTTGATCCCTGTGTTGGGTGAAAAGATTATTGCATTGCAGGGGGCTGGTGACCCTCCATGGTCCCTTCCAACTCTGCAAGTCTATGATCTATCTGCTTGTCTTTCGTATCATGGAGTTGAAAATGAGGGTATCCACTTACACATCACCAAAGAAGAGGGCATGCAGCTTCAAGAGCAGCAGCAGCAACAAAGAAGAAAGGGGACACAGATTTGCATGGGCTAATTTATATATACCTAGGTGCAAATTCATAAATAAAAATAATGACCGTGTTTTAAATAGAAATGCATCTCGCCCGGTGTTCTGAGTGTGCTTGCAATGCTACTGCTTTTCCTCTGCAAAGTAAGACACATGGCCACCCTTTCCAAAATATCATTAGTATTTCCCCAACTACAACCACTCTGCTTCAATGGTCTACCTGTGTGATGTGGGAGGTGATTCCTTTTCAAAATGTAGTTTGGGTCTAAGCAAGGTTAGGCTGCTATCCTAAACACACTTACTTGGTAGTAAGCCACGCTGAACTCAATACTTCCGAGTAGGAATGGGAGAGAAATTCAATTCAATTTGCATTTATGGGTGAACCTAACTAATTTGCCCTTTCCGAAACAATACACAAACAATCATAACACAGCTATCCCTCCGAACTCAAACGTCTCTGAATTTCTGTAGCCAAGCAGTGTGCACAAAAATGCTTATACTGGGGTAAATTGTGTATTAAAATTCATAGGTGAATGAAACTAGCGTTAAAAGACCAATTACATAAAGTGCCTTTGAAAAATGTGTATATTGGGCAAAATTGTTTGCCATAATAATGTGCGTACTACTCTAGGAAAAGTTCGCACTAAAATGCTGCTGAATTTTCACGAGAACTCTAAAACAAAAATCACAAAACGGATGTGGAAAGGTGGAGACTGGGAAAGTAAGAAAGTAAGAAAGTAAGACTGGGAAAGTAAGAAGCTGGAATTTACACGTTTGCACGCCCCTGCTTCTAAATAAACATGCCTAGGACTGTGCTGTAAAGCAGCTTGAGATATAGCATGGATTGTTGTTTTTCCTCCCATTCAAGGAAGTAAAGCCAAAAAATGCCAGCTGAGTGCATATCTTTGGATACTAGCCAATATGTTTAAGACCTAGAAAAGAGTCACATGACAATGAATTAAATGTGTGCAAAATATACAGTGTGAAACCCTCAACCCCACCGGCATTAATCCCTGTTCGCTAAATGCCAAATGCCAGCCCACACAGGAAATTTTTTACAATGCTTCCTGGAGATATTCAGTCTCTATGGAAAAGGAGCTCTAGGGCTGCAGTGTAGCCAGGAATGCTTCTCTAGGCGTGCACAGTGTTGCAGCTAGAATGAGGGCAACTGCTTTGAGAAACATTATGCTGCAAAAGCAGTATTAAGGTTTTCTGAACCACCCTGGTATTACTCAGATGAATATATAAAATGAATATATGCTCAGGCAAATATGTGTGTGTGTGTGTAGAAATATTGTTAAATAGATATAGGACTTTGCAATACAGTCTTATCTCGACTCCTGAACGCCTTGGGAGTCGAACGTTCTGGCTCCCAAATGATTGAAAACTGGAAGTGAGTGTTCTGGTTTTCGAACGTTCTTTTGGAAGCTGAACGTCTGATGGGGCTTTCGCAGCTTCCGATTGGCTGCAGGAGCTTCCTGCAGCCAATCAGAAGCCGCACTTTGGGAGTCAAACGTTTCAGAAGTCGAATGTGGGAAAATGATTGCTTGTACATAAGAGCATGAGCAGAGTTCTTATTATTGCAGAGTGATTTTACAGCACGAGATATTGCTAAGAGCATGATGAGCAAGTGAACACCTCATGCTAGACTAATGATTGGCTCACGTAGCATAACACTCTCTTTGTCTGTGGGCAAAAGCAAGGTTACATTCCTTTGATTTGGTACCTTTGAGTACCAGGCAGAGCAAGCGCAGTGCTGGAGGAGAAAGGATGATTTATTTCTTACTGCACACAATAAACGTTACGGCTGTAGCCAAAGCTTCTTCTTCAAGTCATCTTGGTGTGAGACTGATTTCTTACTGATTTTCTTACTGATGTCGAGCTGGATTCTCGACATTTGGTGCCCCGTGTGACTACCTTTGGACTCCACGTTGTTTCTCATTGTTCAGCGCTCACCACGCGTCTTTCATCCACTATGGATCCCGGTGAGTGCTCCCTTGGTACCCCGTGTATGTGATTCTGGACTACGTTAAGGACTTATCAGCACTCATCTCGCCCGGCAAGGGCTGCAGACGCGTCGTTCATCCACCTAGTGGATCCCTGGTGAGTGCTCCCAACCCCCCCCCCCCTTTTCTTTTGCCATTATGGGGCAGTCTCTCTCTCCACCACAGAAAAAGTTTTTTGAAGAGCTTAAATCTCTTTTGGCCAGCAACAGCCTTCTTGTCTCAGATGCTGATATCGTGTCTCTTATAGAAGCATTGGATATTCACTGTCCCTGGTTTCCTCAGCATGGGAATTATAGTTTAAAAGACTGGGAAAAAATAGGACAATTTTTCCAAAACCATCCTCAGATTGATGTCAAAGTTTTGCATGCCTGCTGTAAGGTTTATAAGGCTATCTCAAGCCTAACTCCTACAAATCTCCTCCTGGCCGCTGCTTCAGCTCCTTTGCCCCCTCTCCCAGTCCTCATGCTGCCTTTAGAAGCACCGTCTTATCAGCCTCCTAAACAGGCAGACATTTTTTCTCCTTCGGCTCCTGTCGTCCCTCCCCTGCATTCTTCGCATTCAGCACCCCCCATTTCCACTCCTCTCCAAGAAGAGACTCTTTGTACTGCTGCTCCGTTGCTGCCTTTTGATTCTGATACTCCAAATTTCTTTCCTGTGATTGCTCCTGCACCCCCAGCCCCCGTCATGCTGACCCAAACTGATGTTCTCGATGGGCTGACGGGAGGAGGCAATTTTCTTCCTATTGCCCAACAGTTGGCCCTTGATCCTATGTATTGGGCAGCCACCACAGCCTCAGCCCAAGAGGCTCTGGCCTCTGTCCCTGATGACAGGAATGAGCACGGTGGCCTATTGGGAAGCGTCAGACAGGGCCCTGCAGAGCCCTATGGACAATTTGTTGATCGCTTGTACAATACCTTCAAGCGGCAAGTTCAGGACCTGGCAGCACAAGAACTGGCTGTACGCCAGCTTGCAAATGAGGACTGTAAGCAAGCGCTGCGCCTTCTAATGGCAACATCAAATATAGCCATTGCTGATATGCTTAAAGCCTGCCAGTCAGTGGGCACTGCTAGCCACGGCCTGCTAGCCACGGCCTTGTCCTCTGCCGTGTCCCAAAATCCTGCAAAGGATAAAACCTGTTGGATTGACAGTGGCTAAAGAAAAAATCCAGCGGACTTTACCCATTACGTACCTGGGACACAAGCTGACAGCATCTGCTGCCATTCCAGTTACGCCTCAACTACAGTTTCCTGGTCATCTTAAACTGGTGGATTTACAACAAATTCTTGGACAGCTGAATTGGATAAAGAGTTATTTGGACCTGCCCACCTCCACTTTGTCTCCACTATTTTCTGCCCTTAAAGGACATAAGGATCCAGCAGACAAGATCACAGTCACTTCTTTTGATGCAGTCAACCCTAGAGGCCTGCATCCCCTGGCAATTTGGCAAATGGATGTCACCCACACGCCTTCTTTGGCTCCATTTTCTAAGGTACATCTCACTGTGGACACTGCCTCTGTGTCACCACGTTTCATTGGGCTTGGATTTTTGACTCAGCAGTACAAGGAGCAATACATCAGACTTATTTACAGCAAATGGGCTCCTGTATCTGCAGAAATGGTTGTGTGACTTCTTCTGGATTAAGTGTGTTCCAGTTGTTTCATTTTTGTGCTTTGGCATGGTTCCCGGACAGAAAGCAAGTTGCTATATGGTTCTTAGCAAGCCTTGCGAAGACAATGGGCTCTGTTCTCGACCTTGTTGCAATCTTTTTAGTTACAGCAAGCGGAATATGCTTGGCTAGTGCTTTTTAGCTGCTGAGAAAAATGATTTTAAAAAAAGCTTCTCAAAGCTTTCAGCCTTTTTTGGTGGTGGTATTCTAGCATTCCAGTAAATGCTTCATATAAGATTAGCAATAATATGAAGGATAATCGCATAAGTTTATTCCCTGTGTTTTTTTTTTTTATCGCTTGTAAAAATAGTGTCTTATTGTTTTCATTTTAATCATAATAGCAAAAATTTTTTAGATTATCCATATTGTAATTGGACCTATGAGTATGTTAATGGATCTTCTTATTTTTTTTATTACCACTATGAGTGATAGGCCAAAAGTCTCAGTTAATAATGTCACAACTTACATGACTTATGAACAACAGGCTGCGTGTAGAGATTTTTATGTTTGGTTGGACTGGATGAGAAAGAGCAGTAAATCTACATGTTTGCTTCAATCTGATTTATGGTTATTCTGTGGCAAATTGGACCGAAGCTTTGTTTTTAATTCTATCATCTTTGTTTTAAAAATAATTAACCAAAAAAAAAAAAAAAAAAGGCAGAAATGAGAGAAGTTGCTTTATAAACTTTTTATGCTTTAAATGTAATCTTTGCCTCTAAAGGTGGAATTTGTGCCTTAATTCATTCTCATTGTTGTATGTATATAACTGATCAATCAACCAATATCTCCACTACTATTGATTATATGGAACAAATGATAACCCATAATCCTTTGAATCCACCTGAAGGTTTTGATCCAAGGGATTGGTTATTTTCTTGGTTATTTAATGGATTATGGTTAAGAAATTTATTATTGATTGTAATTGCATGTATTGTTGGTTTTATTATGGTTTTGTATTCAATGCTTGCTTTTTTTTGATTTCCCAATATATTGCATGGTGGTTTCGACCACGGCCCACCACAGGGCTTACAAGGGGAATTTATGTTGCAAAATATAAATGCTTAGGTAATGGGAATGCGATTCTGATTAAGATTCCCTCTTATAATATAAACAAGAAAAGAGGGCATGTGGGAAAATGATTGCTTGTACATAAGAGCATGAGCAGAGTTCTTATTATTGCAGAGTGATTTTACAGCACGAGATATTGCTAAGAGCATGATGAGCAAGTGAACACCTCATGCTAGACTAATGATTGGCTCACGTAGCATAACACTCTCTTTGTCTGTGGGCAAAAGCAAGGTTACATTCCTTTGATTTGGTACCTTTGAGTACCAGGCAGAGCAAGCGCAGTGCTGGAGGAGAAAGGATGATTTATTTCTTACTGCACACAATAAACGTTACGGCTGTAGCCAAAGCTTCTTCTTCAAGTCATCTTGGTGTGAGACTGATTTCTTACTGATTTTCTTACTGATGTCGAGCTGGATTCTCGACAGTCGAATGGACTTCCGGAACAGATTCTGTTCGACTTCCGAGGTACGACTGTAGTCTGTAAAGGAAGAGGCTTTTATGCAGCATGCTTTGAATAATGGATTTGTATTTGAGAAAGTGGTAGGTATGATACACTATGAGAGAGAAGGGGATAGATCTTTGTTTACTGGTTTTGTACACAAAGCAAACAGCATGGTACACTAAAAGACTGGCCACAGCAACAGATCACAGGAATACATTCTCGCTTAAGTGTGAGAAGGAGCCAATGTCCCAGTGTGACCCTGGCAGCAGTCTTGGAAGGGGACGATTTGAGAAAGCAGGTGCCATTTCCTAATAATTAGGGGTTGCATTTTGAATTTTTCCTGCAAAGCTATATCAGCTTGCAAAAATATGTTGCTGCCCAGAAGAGTTTCCTATGAGTAATCAATGCATTTAAGGACTGGAACATCAGATTTTATTATTATTAATTAAATTTATAAATTACTAAGTTGATATACTGCCCTTTATATAAAGATCATGGGGCAGTTTACAACATAACAATACAAAATGAAAACACAAAATACATAACATATATATCCATAACTAATTAGCAGCCTTGTATCTGGCATTGCTCAGGAATTCTAACCCTCTGCCCCTGCAAAATCAGTGTTTTGAAAGGTTAAATTCACCATCTTGATTCAAAATGGCATCCAATTGTATCCCAACATAGATAAAACCAGCTCCTTGAATTGAGGAACCACCATGTAAAATTTGGTTACCCTGTTACAGTATCATAAGGAGTGTCCAATTTCAGAGCCAAGGGACAACTTTCCAAAATATATAGTAGAAGAAAGAATAGGTTCCGGTTTATGTCCGATGCTGTTACATAACTGAAGCTAAAGTTGGTGTGGACCTACCTTATTAGGGAAAGTTTTAGTTTTTATGTTCAAGCTGGCTGCTCAAAGACTCATGCAAGACAATGATGAAGGCAGTCATCTGAGGACACAAGGATCAGGCAAGGGCTACTAAGCAGAGTCAGAAGCAAGATGAGGAAGAAAACACAGTGTGTCAGTGGGGAAGACCACATTTGTTTTGTTCTAAATTCTAAGACTGAAGGACCATACATAGGTGCCAATCCTATGTACAGTGGTACCTCGGGTTACATACGCTTCAGGTGAGATACACCTCAGGTTACAGACTCCGCTAACCCAGAAATAGTACCTCGGGTTAAGAACTTTGTTCAGGATGAAAACAGAAATCGCGCGGCAGCCCCGCGGCGGCAGTGGGAGGCCCCATTAGCTAAAGTGGTGCTTCAGGTTAAGAATGGACCTCCAGAACGAATTAAGTACGTAACCAGAGGTACTACAGTGGTACCCCGCAAGACGAATGCCTCGCAAGATGGAAAACCCGCAAGACGAAAGGGTTTTCTGTTTTGGAGGCGCTTCGCAAGACGAATTTCCCTATGGGCTTGCATCGCAAGACGAAAGCCCATAGGGAAATGCTGGCGGTCGGGAGCAAAGACTTTTGCCCACAGCCGGCCTTCAGAAGAGGACCTCTTCTGAAGGCCGGCGAAGGGCAAAAGTCTTTGCTCCCCCCCCCGCCTGCCTTCCCCCTGCCTGCCCCGGGCGATTTTAAAATGCTGGCGGGCGGGAGCAAAGCGTTCGCTGCCGACCCCCAGCATTTTAAAATCTCCCCCTGTCCCGGGGAGATTTTAAAATGCTGGGGGTCGGGAGCGTTCGCTGCCGACCCCCAGCATTTTAAAATCTCCCCGTGTCCCGCTGCCCCCGGACCTCTTTTGAAGCAAGGGGCGGTGGGGAGAAGCGATCTCCCCGTGCTCCGAAGCCGGGCGGGGGGGGTGGGAACACCTGCCCCAGCCACCCCGCTTCGGAACGCTGCTCCGAAGCGGGGTGGGGGGGCGGGAGCACCTGCCCCAGCCGCCGGGCTTCGTAGCGCTGCTGCGAAGCCGGGCGGGGGGTGGGAACACCTGCCCCAGCCACCCCGCTTCGGAACGCTGCTCCGAAGCGGGTTGGGGGGGCGGCAGCACCTGCCCCAGCCGCCGGGCTTCGTAGCGCTGCTGCGAAGCCGGGCGGGGGGTGGGAACACCTGCCCCAGCCACCCCGCTTCGGAACGCTGCTCCGAAGCGGGGTGGGGGGGCGGGAGCACCTGCCCCAGCCGCCGGGCTTCATAGCGCTGCTGCGAAGCCGGGCGGGGGGTGGGAACACCTGCCCCAGCCACCCCGCTTCGGAACGCTGCTCCGAAGCGGGGTGGGGGGGCGGGAGCACCTGCCCCAGCCGCCGGGCTTCGTAGCGCTGCTGCGAAGCCGGGCGGGGGGTGGGAACACCTGCCCCAGCCACCCCGCTTCGGAACGCTGCTCCGAAGCGGGTTGGGGGGGCGGCAGCACCTGCCCCAGCCGCCGGGCTTCGTAGCGCTGCTGCGAAGCCGGGCGGGGGGTGGGAACACCTGCCCCAGCCACCCCGCTTCGGAACGCTGCTCCGAAGCGGGGTGGGGGGGCGGGAGCACCTGCCCCAGCCGCCGGGCTTCGTAGCGCTGCTGCGAAGCCGGGCGGGGGGTGGGAACACCTGCCCCAGCCACCCCGCTTCGGAACGCTGCTCCGAAGCGGGTTGGGGGGGCGGCAGCACCTGCCCCAGCCGCCGGGCTTCGTAGCGCTGCTGCGAAGCCGGGCGGGGGGTGGGAACACCTGCCCCAGCCACCCCGCTTCGGAACGCTGCTCCGAAGCGGGGTGGGGGGGCGGGAGCACCTGCCCCAGCCGCCGGGCTTCATAGCGCTGCTGCGAAGCCGGGCGGGGGGTGGGAACACCTGCCCCAGCCACCCCGCTTCGGAACGCTGCTCCGAAGCGGGGTGGGGGGGCGGGAGCACCTGCCCCAGCCGCCGGGCTTCGTAGCGCTGCTGCGAAGCCGGGCGGGGGGTGGGAACACCTGCCCCAGCCACCCCGCTTCGGAACGCTGCTCCGAAGCGGGTTGGGGGGGCGGCAGCACCTGCCCCAGCCGCCGGGCTTCGTAGCGCTGCTGCGAAGCCGGGCGGGGGGTGGGAACACCTGCCCCAGCCACCCCGCTTCGGAACGCTGCTCCGAAGCGGGGTGGGGGGGCGGGAGCACCTGCCCCAGCCGCCGGGCTTCGTAGCGCTGCTGCGAAGCCGGGCGGGGCGGTGGGAACACCTTCTGAAGGCGGGCGGGGGGCAAAAGTCTTTGTCCCCCCCTGCCTGCCTTCCCAGGGGCTTTTAAATAGCCCCGGACAGCGGAGAAGTCCTCCGCTGTCCGGGGCGATTTTAAAATGCCGCCCGCCAGCATTTTAAGATCGCCCGGACAGCGGAGAAGTCCTCCGCTGTCCCAGGGTTTTTTAAAATGCTGGGGGTGAGAAGAAAAGCCCTTGTCCCCCCCCCCCAGCCTTCAGAAGAGGTCCGGGGACAGACTGTCCCCGGACCTGGTCTGAAGGCGGTTTCCCTAGGAACGCATTAATTGATTTTCAATGCATTCCTATGGGAAACCGTGCATTGCAAGACGAAAAAACCGCAAGACGAAGAGACTTGCGGAACGAATTAATTTCGTCTTGCGAGGCACCACTGTACTGTACACACAGCAAGCGGTAAGGCCCACTGAATTTAGTGGAATTATTTTCCGAGTAAACATGCACAGGACCAGGCTCTTTCAAAACAACAACACTGCCTCACAAAAGGTGAAATTCATAAAAGCGGGAAACTATAGCAGTGAAAATGCAACCCCCCCCCCCAAGCAATTTGCTCCTGGCCTAGACTAGAACAAACTCGAGTACTTCATCTCAACGCAAGGGGTGTGCCCTGAAAAGGGACTGGGAAAAGAGACTTACAGACCTTCATAAAGAAACAAAGCAAACCTTGTCTGTAAACATTGGTACTAAAGAAACATTAAGGACTGTGCGCTGAACCTCCACTTTAGATGCACCCTTATTTAGGACAAATCCCTAGTTCACTCATGCCAGAGCCCGAGATTGCTCAAAAGGGAACCATTTGTAAATGGCAGCCAAAGACATTTGCTCTGTCACATATTCCAGATGAAGGGAAGGGTGAGGGTGCATGTATGGCATCAAGGCATTCAAACTTAGTGTATCTGCAGCAGCTGCACTGGCAGCCGACCAGGTGCCCAACGCTATTTTTAATTACCATAAAATGGAGCAGATTGCAGCTGGCCTCACTGAATAGCAAGGTTTGGCTTATGAGATGGAGAGCTCCTTGCAGCTGGGACTTGCCACGCTGCAAAGAGAGGACAGGTCTCAGAGGCAGCATCATGCTGTCAGTCACCATCTAAAATGTCAGGCCGCACACTGTTACGCACCATCCTTTTTCTTCCCTGAGCCCAAACAATACTGGGAGTGCAAGAGCCACCATTTCACCGAATAAGAAGCTAGCTCAAATGTACATAGGAAATGGGTCCGCTGCCATCCAGAGCTGCAGCCTCATCACATCGGCTCTTTTCTCTAGAGCCATGGACTGAACACACTGGTGTCCATGAGACTCCAGGTTCCTCTTCTTATTCTGCATTCTGAGTTGGGGATGGGAACATGATCTGCACCTTTAAAAACAAAAAGCATTTAGGAAATTCAGGGCTCAGTGTTTGTGATGGCTACACTCCCCAGGTCAAGGCACTATGTTGTTGTTGTTTAGTCGTGTCCAACTTCGTGACCCCATGGACCAGAGCACGCCAGGTACTCCTGTCTTCCACTGCCTTCTGCAGTTTGGTCAAACTCATGCTAGTAGCTTTGAGAACACTGTCCAACCATCTTGTCCTCTGTCTTCCCCTTCTCCTTGTGCCCTCCATCTTTCCCAACATCAGGGTCTTTTCCAGGGAGTCTTCTCTTCTCATGAGGTGGCCAAAGTATTGGAGCCTCAGCTTCAGGACCTGTCCTTCCAGTGAGCACTCAGGGCTGATTTCCTTAAGAATGGAGAAGTTTGATCTTCTTGCAGTCCATGGGACTCTCAAGAGTCTCCTCCAACAACAAGGCACTATATGCACTTCGTAAAGGCATGAGACTCAATTGGTAGAGCGTGAGGCTTTTAATCTCAGGATTGTGAGTTCGAGCCCCATGCTGGGTGAAAGATTGCTACATTGTTGGACTGGATGATCCTCGTGGTCCCTTCCAACTCTATGATTCTATGAAGGCTCACCTGCAGAAGATAGTAGCATGGTGGGCCGACAATTCGCCCTGCTGAGGCTAGCAAGTGAAGGTGGCAGGCAAGGGATGGCAGGTCATCAAGTGTGTCACATGACACCAAAAGGTGCTGTCTCTTTAACCTTTCCCTTCACACCTAAACCATGCATGTGGGTGCCTCTAGAAAACTCATGTTGATAGTGTTGTTTGGCCCACAAACAGTGCCAATTCGTTTTATGTAACTTATCAACAAGCAGATTTCAAGACTGAACCAGGTCTCTGTTGCATTTTCAGTTTCCTGAAGTTTTCAGCATTAATTGCAGCAAAGCATATAAGCTTTTCTTTACTATTAATGTTCATGTTTAATTGCGTTCATTCAATGGCTGTGGGAACCTTGTGCCCTGCCCACAACATTTACTTGTTAGTCACAGTTCATGAAGTTTGTGCAGAAGAATATTGACTCAAAAGCAAATTGAAACCTATGTGACATGCTCCCTGGGTGTGTTGAGGGTTGCAGTCCTAACTGTGCCTCCTTATTCATATAACTCTGTGGCCCCTGATGTTATCAATTGCCTCCTATTCAGAAGTATAGGAAAGTTATACGGGAGTGCCATTATCCCAGAAAGTACCATGAATGATTTGCAAGGTTTGCATTTCTGCAGATCCCCATTTAACCTTCCACCACAAACAGTCACTTGGCGAACATTTGCAAGTGATGTGTGCCTGGATCTGTGCCCACAGTGGAAACGTGAAATCAGAATCTGCGACAGATATTTAATATAACTGTCCTGCTGATCACTCTCGCCTCCGCAGAAACATCTGCAAAACTCTGCCGATATGTTAACCGGCGCGTCGCGGGAGAACGATATGCAAGCTGTAGGAGGCCATTCAGAGCAAGTGTTAATAAATAACTTTTTAAAAACCGCGTGCAAAAAAAATATGCGGGTGCTTTTAATGGAAGGATGGCTGCAGCACGCCTATAACGCTGCTACCTTCCCTGCCCATAAATGCACGTGCACGTCCATACACACGTGCGTATAAACACGCACGCATATCGGGACGCAGCGGGACTCCGCGCACGTTTAATTATTCCCCGCCTGGCCTTTGCCACAGCCCCGTGTGGGTGTTCAAGGTTAAGGCGCTGCCGCCGCTATCACGGCTCCAGCCCCGCCCCGGACTCGAAGAAACAAAGTCAAGCGCTTCGGGCCAACTTCGGCCATTTCCGTAAGGTTCTGACTTCCGCCGCTCTCCTTCGGTTGCATAAGAGTGAGCGAGCGTGACGCGCGGCCGACGAGCGTTCGAGCAGGGAGGGAAGGGGAGAAGAAACAAAAAAACAAAACCACCTCCACAGTGTCCTCGCGGCACCTTCCTTCCCCAAGCACGTGACGGTGCCGGTAGGGCGGGGGAGAGTGAAAAGGGGCGGGGCCAACGTGTGCCTGTGACTTCACCCGCCCGCTGTTCTAGAGCCCCGCCTACAAAAAAGAGGGGGGGAGAAAGAGAGAGATGTGTGCGTGAGGGGAAGAGGAGAAGGATGTGTGGCGGCACGTGCTTCTCTCTCTCATTGTCAATTCAGAGCGAGACCGGGAGGCGGGGCGGGCGGGCTTCCGGGCGAGGGAGAACTTTTATCCCTTTTGTGAGCGCGCGCACGCGCTTGACGCGTCGTGAGAGTTCCATGCCGCCTTGTTTCCTGCCGACGGTTCCGCTCTTCACACACACACACCCCCCGCCCCTCCGCCCGCCCTTCACTTCCTTCTCTTTAGGGCGCATGCTCGGCGATGTACCTTACGTGACTGTCCCTCTCCGCCGCGCGCCCTTGCCGTTTGTCCGCTCTCGAGGGAGGGAGGGAGGGAGGGAGGGAGGGGTATCGGCCGCGCGCCCAATGTGGGAGCCTAACGCACGCGCACGCGCGCTCCTTCCCCCTCTCCCTCTAGATACGGGAGCCTAGCACGCGCGCTGTTGTTATTGGTGCTGCCGACTGACTGGCTGGCTGCTGGCTGGTTGGGCTGGCGGCGGCGGCGGCTGTTGGTTGGGGCTGGCGGGGTGGGGGGAGGAGGAGGCGAGGGAGGAGGAGGAGGAGAGCAGGGCGGCTCAGTCAGTCAAGCCAGCCAGCCAGCCAGCCGGGCGAGAGAGAGCGAGCGAGCGAGTTCTTTAAAGATGGCCGGGGCGGCGGCGGCGGCGGCTACGGCAACAACGGCAGCAGCAACAACAACAACGGCGGCGACGACCCCCGTGTACTGCGTGTGCCGGGAGCCTTACGATGTGAGCCGCTTCATGATCGAGTGCGACATATGCAAGGACTGGTTCCATGGCAGGTAAAACACGCGAGGGGGCAGCGAGGAGGAGGGGGGCCGGGTCTCCTCACGGGAAAACAACAACAAAACAGTGAAGTGTGTGTGTGGGGGGTCCATTATTTAGAGGGGGGGACCCTGAGGGCCGTGAGGGAAGGGGGCGGCCGGGGGGCGAAACAAACAGAAGGACAATGAGGCGGGGAGAGAGAGAGGCGGTGTGTGCGCGCCGCGATGCGTGTCTGCGGGAGAGCTGTGTGAACGGGGCTTTTCGGCGTACCAGGAAGCGGCGTCGGGCAGCCGCCGGCGCTCCTCGGTTCCCTTCTCTCTCTCCCCCCACCCCCTTCTCCAAACAGTGTTATATAAGGGACTCCTTGGCCGAGCTTGAGGGGCTCTTCTGAGGAGTTTGGCGGGACGAGAGGTGCCCGGAAAGTTGAGTTGCTTTTATTATTATTCGCATTGTTCGAAGCGCGTCGCGGCTGAGGTGCCTTTTTGTGTGCGCGCGCGTGTTTTTATGCGTGTTCATCTCGCCGTCCCGTCCGCTTCCTGGGCTCGTGCTTCCCCCGACCAGAGAGTTGCGTGCGCCTCGCGGACGCTTTTCTGACGTTGCGCTCGCGTGAGTGTCCGGGTTGGCGTTTTCCCCCTTCCTTCTTTTTCCCTTTGCACAGGGAGGCTGGGTCAGTTATGTTGGGAAAGTGCGAGCTCCGAAGAGGAGGCCACGCCGGCGCCGCGGCACTAGCTGCAGCCTCCCCTCGGCTGCGAAGGGAGGAGGTGGGGTGGCTGGGTGGGTATCCATGGGCATTTAAACAAAGGAGCAAGTTTCGCGGCGGCGCGAGTGGCTCTCTTTCGGCCGCCCTTTGATCTCCCAGCTGGCCGGAGGCTGGATGGCGGCTGAAGTTCGGAGGAAGGGGCATCGATCTGGGGGAATATTTGTCCGAGCTTCTGCTGCTGCTGCGGCTGCGGAGGGGAAGTGCGCTTTGATTGACAACAGGACATTTAAATACCCCCCATTTAACAAAAACAGAGTCACGATGGAGCTGGCGAGACAGCCTCATCTCCCTCTGCTGGCTTCCGAAGGGAAGCTAATTTAAAGGGACATGGTTCATGCTTCAGATCGTTCCCGGATCAGAGAGACATATACTCCCTCTCTGGTTTGTTTGGGTTTTTTTAATCTCTTGTTTTTAAAGGAGACAGATAACACAGAGAGAAGGTCTGTAACTGTCCTCGAGGGTCGAGCCGCACGCGCAGTGATTATTGCGAATACATTGTTCACATTTAGAAGCTAGGCTGGCTCGCCGTCTACAAAGTGCACCTGCCTGCCATTGCAGGTGCACATGTGGTTCTGTATTCTGAATAGATTCCGTGTGTTCCGTGACAGTGGGGCTATTATAGATTTAAGTGTTTTACGGAGGAGCCTGACAATATCCTGGTGCATTGCTGCAAATGTAAGCACCAGTGTTTTAATTCAGAAAACCACAAAACCAAAAAAGGAAATAGGCTTCTATTGTTGCTAAATTTCTGTGAGTATGGTGAACAAAGCATTTATTTTTTCTAAATTATTTCCAAATTCCTAAGCCTACAGCAGTGAAATAGTTATGTAATCAGTCTTTTGGTTCTGTTAAAGGGAACATTGCTGCAATAGTCTGTAGAAGTCCTATTAAACAGTAGGAGAATTTGAACTGATATTTGAAGTTGTGACTTTAAAAAAAACCTTTGAAATCTATTACAAAATATTGATACATGCTTTTAAAAGTTAGGTGAGCTTAAAGTGGCAAAAAAGCAGGGGAATGGGTTGGGCAGTAGCAAACTAATGCATTAGGACAGAAAAAATGGGTTTGATAAGGTGGATGTAGAAGTGTATTATATGGTAGCATTCTAATTTCTTTTATTTATAAGTGTGCAACCAGCTAAAAGTTATTCCTAAGAAAATACTTTCTTGTGGAAAAGAGGGAAAACAAAGATCTAGTCTCTAATGTTTATCTAGGTAAGTCCCATTGAACTCTGTGACTTACGGTACTTCTGAGTAGGTATTCATAGGATTGTGCTGTTAAATAATTTTGCTTCTGCACATGGCTTGGCTCCTGAAATCCAAATTACTTGGCAACTGAACTATAAACAGATTTGCTATTGCTCTCTTCGAAAAGCACCCGGCAGTATCCCACAAGGAAGATAATAAAACATCACAATTTTGCTAAATTTAGACTGTCATAGATACATTATTGCTGGCTGTTTGATCCTTTTCCTGATAATTTATCTTAATTTTTAAAATAGCCCCCTGAATTGTCACTTTTGCAGTGCAATACTTTAAAGTTTACTCTAAAGTAAGTCCAGTTGGGGCTTATTTACAAGAGTGTTCAGCATTGTGGCCTGTTTCTGGCCTCAAGATCTGTCTCCTAATTTACAGTTCAGAAAATATTAGTCTATGTGTAGTTGAATTATATGCTCAGTTGCTATTTTCTTATACTTTTTTCTAATTTGAAAGGAGCTGAAGTATTTCATTTTGCTTTGGATGTTAGTGTTCAAATGTTTTGTACTTGAGAGAGCTGGACACCTCAGCTTGTTTGCTTATGTCGTTGGATCCGTGAATATGTTTTTAAAGCATTGGCTCTAGTGGTTCTTACAAGATCCTGGACTGTTTTGAATCTTTTGTATGAGTTATCCACTTGCATGGACTCCTTGTTTTCTGTCTTTTATAATGCAATATATCCAATAGAGATCAGAAGGCATCTTACAATCCTTAGCCTTTCTTAGGAGCTTCCTGTGAGTGGAATTTTAAATTCTTCTTGAAATCCATATGTACTGTATTCTTTAGAATACCACTTTGCATGTATGGAATTTACATTAGGTTTGGTGCTTTCACGGTGTGATTTCTGCTTGTAGCCATGCCCTATAGCTGGGATGGCTAACTCCTGAGACTGCGATCTACTCACATAATAAACTGGCAGGTTGGGGGTTCAGGTTGAAGCTGTTGAGTGAGCTTTTTTTAGGGAGGAAAGTGCCTTTTTAAGGGGTTCAGGTCAAAGTTATTGACTTTGGGGGGAAGAATGTCCCTTTTTTAGGGGTTCAGGGTAAAGTTGTTGAGCTATTTTAGGGAGAAAGGGGGAAAGTCGCTCACCATAAGGTTGCCAAGGAAACAATCAACATCACTGTTATAACTCAGTCTGTCATTCTTGAGATTGTGCAACAGTGGAGGGTGGGCTGAGGGGGCAGGGCCGGATTTTACCACCACTAAGGAAAGGAAGCCAAAAACCTCCCAGGGATATGCCAGTAGATAGCGATCAACCTGTTGGACATCCCTGCCCTATAGAATTTTAGCTGGTTGCACAAACAAGATGAATTGTCACTGAGTGACTTGTCCTATAGTTAGTTCTTTAAAGAGTTAACTGTAGTCATCTCCAGTTCCTGAATCTAAATCTGTTTTTAAACTTTAACACGTTAATTATCTCTTTGAATGCCAGGTTAAGGACAGTACCTTTTATATAACTTGGCTATACAGTGGTACCTCGGGTTAAGTACTTAATTTGTTCCAGAGGTCCGTTCTTAACCTGAAACTGTTCTTAACCTGAAGCACCACTTTAACTAATGGGGCCTCCTGCTGCCGCCGCGCCGCCAGAGCACAATTTCTGTTCTCATCCTGAAGCAAAGTTCTTAACCTGAAGCACTATTTCTGGGTTAGCGGAGTCTGTAACCTGAAGCGTATGTAACCTGAGGTATCACTGTAATACTTTTGCATCTGGGATGCCCCATACAATACTTTTTTTAGAAGCCAGAGGAGAATTAGACTTGTTTTGAATGTGACACTGGTAAATAACAATAACTTAAATATGCACCATTCTATATACCAGCTGTTTCATTTAAGCCAAATTACCTTCTTGCATTTGCTGCACTAAAATGGCTAGAACCTGTGGCTCAAGTGGATACCATAGCAGCATGCTAAAGGGAATGCTGTGGTCATAGTCTATTTTGAAGGTTTCTGACAAAGTCTAACAGTATTCTTGCAGAGAAGCTGCTAAAATGTGGGCTGGATCAGGTAACTGCTTGAGTGACCAAACACAAAAAGTGCTCACTGGTGGTTCCTCATCATCCTGGAGAAAAATGACAAGTGTGGTTCCACAGGGTTCTGTCATGGGCCCTTTGTTCAACATTTTTATAAATGACTTGGATGCAGGAATTGAGGGGATGCTCATAAAATTTGCAGATGGCACTAAGTTGGGAGGAGTACCTAATGCTTCAGAAGACAGAATTAGGATCAAGATGACCATAGAAGATTGGAGAACTGGGCCCAAACTTACAAAATGAATTTCAGTAGGGACAAATAAAAGGTTCTGCACTTAAGCAGGAAGAACCAGCTGCACAAATATAAGGTGTGGGATCACTTGGCTTGCCAGTAGTTTGTAGGGATCTGACCAGGATTTAATGAGGATGAGCAGGGGTTAAATCCTGCTGCTTTGGCCAGCAAGGGAAGTGGCACATGTGGCTAAACTGAGCAGGATTTAACTACCACGTGAGCCAATTTTGCTTAGTTTGGCTGCTGGGAACAGGCACACAGGTCAGTGCAGAATTAAACCCCAACCTTCCCATTGGCCAACAACTGATATCATCAGCCCATCAGAGTGATATAAGCTGATTGGTCGGTGGGCATGTTTTTGGACTTTATAGGCCAGACTGGACCCTCTGAAGGGCCAGTATTGGCCCATAGGCCACTATGCTGTATTGTTTTTAACACTTGATTGGAAGCCGCCCAGAGTGGTTGGGGAAACAGATGGGCGGGGTATAAATAATAAATAAGTAAATAACAATAATACAAACAGGAGGTTTTTCTCTCTCTCTAATGGTCTAGTCACTGTCTTCTCAATACTGTGACAGTTTTAGTTTCCCCCCTTTAAATAATTTTGAAATTTTCCATTTGTGTCAGATCACTGATAAAATCATGTAGCAGTTACTGGTTTTGTTACTGGCAAGAAAAGAGAAATATGTTTCTTTCATTCTTTAGCGTAGTCACATTGGTTATTCCCTACCCTGTACTGGCTAAGAGGCAGCACAGGTAAAAATGACAGGCAGAGTCACTTGATTAATGAAAAGGCTCTGGCTGACTCTGGTCTGCAGGGCTTGTTTGCAGATTAGTGGCTGTGAGGCTAATTTATGCAGTCTTGCTATTTGGACCCAATTTTGCATGCCAGCTCTTCGGGAACATGTGTCTATGTGTATGCATTCACATCTGCACATGTGTACAGTCAACTGCTGCTCCATGTATATCTAAGTGCACATGCGGTGGTAGAAAAATACATGCCTCTACACTGAGGACACTGAGCAGTTTTTCTGTCTCTCCTGGGTTCATATCTTCCAGTTGTGCAGCAGGCCAATAGCATAAAATTCTGGCTAACCCTAGTGCTTGAAACAGATACTTGTATTTACCTGCTTGTCTGGTAGGTCAGGTAGGTGACAAGGAATTCCATACTGATGAATGAGTGGCCCAGCAGAAAAGGAATGACTCTCTCAACCTTTCTCCACCAATCAACTTGGTTTTCATTCTGGCCAGTGAGGAAGGGAAGCACATTCATTCTCTGCTGGCCTGCTTGGTAAAAAGCATTTTAAAAAATTAGTCACTGTTAGTAGTCCCCTGTTCTATGCTGTCATGGAAAATAGGGTTCCACTCCTCTGTAATGAATGTGGAAATACAGGCCTCTTAGCAGACTAGTAAAAAAAGTAGGCTAGTAATTCTTGTAGGCCTATTTACAAGGCAATCATGTCACTTTGTAACAGTTTTATGTAAAAAGTTTCCAAGGAATAAAATAATTAAATGCAGTGTCATTAGCAAAGTGTTATGTCAGTTAAGGATTAAGCCTTATCAGTTTTGCAACTACATCATTTGCATATCACTCTGAAGTAAGTTTCACTAAGTATGAAGGTGTTTACTTCCAAGTGAGTGTGCTTAGTATTGCAGCCTTGGAAGCTAATTTTGAACAGTGCGGATATCCTAGGCCAGATTCACAGAGATAGAAGTGTAATGACAGTTCTATTTCTAATTAATGTACATTAGCATTGTGTTGATTGTCATGTTGTTGATTGTTGTCCAGTACATCTACATCAGTACTGGAAACTATTTTTAAATGTCAAGAGAAGGTAGCAAATACTCTGAATTTTTAATAAACACTGGTTCTCTTTCTGGCATATTAAAACTAAGTTTATTTATGTTCTGTAAATAAATAGGACTGAATCCAGAGTAAAGGGTACCAATGCAGTTTCAGTTTAAATGTGCAAGTGCAGTAGAGCAAGTAATGCATAGTATTTTAAAAGATTACCTGGAAATAAGTTACGGTCTTGTTGTCTTGGATAATAGTTCTGTACTTGCATATTTGCATTTCACATTTGCCTTTAACTGATAGGAGTTTCAGTTCTATACAGTATCTTGCCAAGTGGTGGTGGTGGGGGGGGAAGTTGCCTTGTGTATGTTAAGCAACATGAAGTGGCTGTTACATAATTACAACTCTGGATAGTTGAATTGATAGGGGGAGCTATGTATATTATCGAAACTTGCTATGTTATTAAAACATGTGAGTAGTGTTTCTGTGGCAGTAAAGCAGGATTATTTTAAACGATAAGGCACTCTAATTTCCAACCTTCCCATCATTTTAACGGTATTTAATGTATTGTTTAAAATATGCTTATGTAGTATTATATTTGAGAAATTCAGCTTTGGTTTTTGATTGCAGAAAATATTTGACAGTACTAATGCAAAAGAAAAATATATAGCCTAAATGTTCAGCATGATACAGTGAGGGGGGAAAGTATTTGATCCCCTGCTAAATTTGCCCATTAGCCCTCTGACAAAGAAATGACCAGTCCATAATTTTAATGGTAGGTTTATTATAGCTGTGAGAGACAGAATAACAACAGGAAAACTTCCAGAAACCAAGAAGACAAAAGTCAGAGATTGATGTGCATTATAATGAGTGAAATAACTGTTTGATCCCCTATAAACCAGCCAGATGTCAGGCTACCTGGTATCTTCACTGTATGTAACGAGCCGAGATTAGAAGCACCTGCTGTAAGGGAGAGGCCTTACCTGTAATCCCAGCTCATTACAGTATCTGTACAAAAGACACCTGTCGACAGAAGCAATCAATCCTGCAGATTCCAAAGTAGCCACCATGACCAAGACCAAAGAGCTGTCCAAGGATGTCAGGGACAAGAGTGTAGACCTGCACAAGGCTGGACCGGGCTACAAGACTATTGCCAAGCAGCTTGACAATGACCCAAAACACACGGCCAAGGCAACAAAGGAGTGGCTTAAGAAGAAGCACTTTAAGGTCTTGGAGTGGCCTAGTCAGCCTCCAGATCTTAATCCCATCGAAAATCTGTGGAGGGAGCTGAAGGTTCGAGTAGCTGCACATCAGCCTCAAAATCTTACTGACTTGGAGAGGATTTGCAAAGAGGAGTGGGACAAAATACCTCCTGAGATATGTGCAAACCTGGTGGCCACCTACAAGAAACGTCTGACCTCTGTAATTGACAACAAGGGTTTTGCCACCAAGTACTAAGTCATGTTTTGCAAAGGAATCAAATACTCATTATAATGCACATCAATCTTTGACTTTTGTCTTCTGGGTTTCTGGGGGTTTCCCTATTGTTATTCTGTCTCTCACAACTACAATATACCTACCATTAAAATTTTGGAATGGTCATTTCTTCGTCAGAGGGCAAATGGGCAAATTTAGCAGGGGATCAAGTACTTTCCCTCCTTACTGTAGCATCTTGTTAAAGTGCTTTGTGGAGAGTGTTACAGAAATATATCATTGGTATAAATAAATCCCTGTGTAGCACTGATTTGTTTAATACAGTGTTTGTTTCAAAAGTGAATTACCATATTTTTTGCGCTATAAGACTCACTTTTCCCCTCCTAAAAAGTAAGGGGAAATGTGTGTGTGTCTTATGGAGCGAATGCAGGCTGCGCAGCTATCCCAGAAGCCAGAACAGCAAGAGGGATTGCTGCTTTTGCTGCGCAGCGATCCCTCTTGCTGTTCCGGCTTCTGAGATTCAGAATATTTTTTTTCTTGTTTTCCTCCTCCAAAAAACTAGGTGCGTCTTGTGGTCTGGTGCGCCTTATAGAGCGAAAAATACGTAGTTCTGCTCAAGTTCATCTTGTCCAAAAAGGAGATAGTTCGGTTAAAGTTCACACTTTTACAAACTATCTTTTAAATACCTAGCCATGCACCTGCATACCATGATTTTGGCACTATATGAAGAAGCCTCTGGTTTTTTCTTCCTTCTGCATTGTCATTCCCTCATGGCCTCCATGGTTTGTGGCAAAACATAGGTTCCCCTTCCATTCAAATCAGCAAGCCATGCTTTGGAGCAGGAAGTTGGGGAGAAAAATGCAGTATACATGGGAGCCCAATTGTGGCTCATTCTGTGATGATTTATTTAGTGCAGGGGGTCGGCAAGGTTTACCTCGCCTGGGCCGGTTCACTCCAGCAGCCTGTGGGCTGGATCGCAGATGCGCATGAGCGCACCTGCCTGCAATTTCCAGCGTCTGTGTGCAGACGCGATTTCTGGCAACATGGAAGCGAGTCCCTGCGCCACGTTGCGCCGGTTTAGTGCAGTGCGTGGGGACTCGCCGAGTGGGTGGCTCGGTTCAGGGGCGGCTTGTGGGCCAGTTAAACGACCCGTGTGGGCCGCTTGTGGTTGCCTTAGGTTGCCGACCCCTGGTTTAGCGCCAAACCATGATTTGGTATTACATTTTGATGAAACCAGAATGTGGAGGCAAGAGATGCAGATCTTCAAGTGCATGGTCATGGCCCAGTGCAGCATCCTTGGCTCACATTTGCTGTATGTAGAAGATATATATTCCCTTCACAGATAGGTAGCCGTGTTGTTCTGCCATAGTCAAAATAAAAATATTCCTACCAGTAGCACCTTAAAGACCAACTAAGTTAGTTCTTGGTATGAGCTTTCATGTGCATGCACACGTCTTCAGATACACTTCTTCAGATATATTCCCTTCGTTATGCATTACATTTCTCCTCTAGGGGACAAATATAAGCACAACTACTGCTGCAAAATAAAATTCCTTAGTGTAGTCTGCAGCATCTCATGTAACTCTTGAAAGTGTGCCTTCATTTCTTGGCAAAACTAGAGCAGGTACATCACTCTTCTGACAGTTTAGTACTGTCCAGGCTGATTCTTGAGGTTATTAGTGTTACATCATACAGGTGACCACCATTGGTGTTGCATGATGTAGTTACCGTATATTACAGTGAAATGTCAGCAGGACTGAATCCTTGGTGGCATGGTGTGACTGTGTGGCATTTTTCAACCCCTCCCTTCTATATTCACATATAGCACATTTTTTATTTACATGGTCTTGTGGCAGTCATTCTTTTATTGAATTATTTTTCTTGAATTAATATTGGATCATGATATGGAAGTGTTAGAATCCTTTTTGAGCATTTGTGGTCAACATAGCCTGGCAGAAATCTGTTGTCTAAATCTGGCAGCGTATTGTGCAGTTTAGATCAGTGTTTCCCAACCTTTTTTGGGCAAAGGCACACTTGTTTGATGAAAAAAATCTCGAGGCACACCACCATTACAGCCCCGTGACGTCAGCGCGCAGCGTCACGCCGGGAGGGACGCACGAAAGTGTAAGTTTCAATTTTTTCCCCTCCCCCTTGCCGGGGAACCTCCAAGCTTTGGGGGTGGGGGGGGGAGGAGGCAGCAAAGCGAGGGACTGAGGGACTCCTCCAACGACAAGGGTTGGGGAAGAAGAGAAAGGGCTATTCCGCTCCAGTCCTTTCTGAAGGAGCTGAGGGTGGGGGTCCTCCGGCGCCTTCGGCGAAACAGCGCCGGCCCAGAGCGCTTCTAGGAGGCTGCCTTTGTGTGCGATGTAAAGCCCTCTTTCCCTCCCTCCAGCCCCGTGTCACCTGTGGAAAAGGGGGCTGGATCCAGTGACGCAACTCGGAAAACTGTTAGGGAAGCCAGAGCAGGAAAGTGAGTGGGGGGCGGCGTCGCCGCTTTAACCCACGTTTCCTTTTTGAAAGAGAAACTTAAGACTAGATGACCCTTGGGACCCCTGCCAACTCTACAGTTCTATGGCCCTTTGTGGAGGGGGGGGCAGCACCTGGAAAGACGGGCTAGGGGATAATTGGGGCGGCCGCCTTAGGCACACCAGAAGCGAAGCACGTCCTGAGCTACAAAAACAAACCCAATTCCTGCCTCGTTTTTTGCAGTTTCTGCAAAGCGAGGGAGTCTCCCCCGCCTCCATTCCTCGGTGCCTCCTCCTCCCCCTGCTCCCCACTACGGGTCTCCCCTGCACTTGGCCAGGCCGCCTCGCCCTCCTTCCTTTCCCAGAGCAGTGGCTCAGAGCGCCTCCTTGCACCGCAGGTACACTCCGTGGGGAGGGGAGGGAGCGGAAGCCCAGACCAGCCCCCAACCCGCTTAGTCCGACCCCTCAAACCTTCCCAAAATAAGAACTCTGCGTTCTACAACGTCACCCCCCAGCGGGGCCCCCTTTATTCCCGGTGAGAGGGGGGCGGCGGAGGGGAAAAGCTGCTTCCCACACTTACCCGCCGCCATCTTGACTTCCCGCAATGAGCCGGATGCGGCGCCTAAGCTCCCTGCTGTCGCTTCTCCGCCTCCTCTACTTTGCACAAGGCTTCAGGGTCGCCGGCCGATTCATCCATCGGCCGCTCCTTCAAGCCCACTCGGAGGAGGAATGTCTCGAAAGAGCCAGAGACGCAGCCGCAGTGGAAGCCCCGCCCCTCCCTTCCAGTCTCGGGGCGGGGCAGAGGCCACCAGACTGGCAAGCAGAGCGCCGAGAGCGAGGAAGCTGATGCAACGCGGAGGCAGACCCCAGCTGGCGTGTGTTAGAGCAGTGTTTCCCAACCTTTTTTGGACTCGCCCGCCTCCCTCCAGGCTACATCTCGCGGCACACTAGTGTGCCGCGGAACACCGGTTGGGAAACACTGGTTTAGATAAAATCTTATTTGGGGTATGTGTGACTAGCATGGAAATTGTTTCCAATTACCAAGTTAAGCAGACCCACATGTATACTCAACTTCTTTAGAAACTTTAATATGCTGAATGCAAAACTATGGAAAATGTAGTTACGCATTTTTATATGAAATTGTTTTAATTGTTAGATCGGTTTAAGATTTTACAGGAAATGATTAATAAATGGAATGAAAATAAATAACGGTAGTGAAAACTATGGTTTAATTAGTAAAGTGTGTTGTTGTTGTTGCAGATAAACTGCCCATGTGTGCGTGTTGATGGCAGTTATAGGAAATATAGATGTGACAAAGGACATTGATCTCTTGCTCCCACCATATCCTATACTAAGCCCACGTATTTAAAGCCCAGGATGCCTACCTAGAAAATGAGACATACCTGAGCTACAGGCCACTTCCTCCAAGGATTGGGGAGAGAGCTTTTAAAAACTGAGCTGTCATTGCAGCTTTGTCCCTCCCACCATGGGGGGGGGGCAGGTCAGATCTTCCTGTGCACTGCTCAGAGAAGTTGGCCACGAGCTCTGCCAACTTGTAAGTAGACAGACAGCATTAGTAAGTAGAATAGAAGTAATCAGAATTTGGGATCATCGGGCTACTTTTGCTTTGATTATTTTTACTGGATATTAAAGAAGTTTCACAATCAAACTAGTGGAGTCTTTGTGTGTTTTCCAGTCTCAGGAATCATCATATGCCTAGATCACTTTGGGTTTCATGGTACTATTGGAGCTCTAAGACCAAAGAGTTGGTAAAGTTAGAATTCTGCTCTATTCTCAGGGAGGTGCTGAGGACTGGAGCACTGGCTTTACGCTCTGCATAAATTGCTAGGAATTGGCTGGAGGTGCCAGGGTCTAGGATCCCCAAGTCTCATTGTTAATTGGACATACCTTGTTTTCTCTTTTTCTGGGGCTGTAAGTTACCTTCAAAAGTGGGTGGTGCCAGAAACTACTGGATAGGAAAGCACTGTAGAGCTGTCAGATGGGCAGTATATAAGTAATAAATTGTTATTATTGTACAGCAGTGTGGACAGTAGGGGGACTGAAAAGGCTTATCTACAGTATTTACTGTGAACCCAATTTTGTGTCACAAAGTCTGTTTAAGAGGCAGACATTGGTGGAATTTGCAGTATTAGGACTTGCTCTTGAGCTCGAGGCTTATCAGTTATTTTACAGTTATTGCTTTATTGCAGTGGCCTACAGGCCTCGGTTGAGAACTAGCTCTGTTTTAGACCAAATGTAGTTTCCAGTGCACCTGGTGGGTGACCACATGAAGGACTCAACTTGAAAGAGACCACTAGAATCCAGAAACCAGCACACCCCCTGCAATAATCAGTTTAACAGATTTTATTTTTGATCTACATAGAAAACATAGATGTAATGGGAATCGTTTTAATGGTGTTCTGTGTGGTTCCTTATTGTTGTTCTAATTTTCAGAGACTGCAAGCTAGGAAATTACAACACACTATTTAGACTTCACTGGTATCACTGATTATGTTAAAGTGTCTTCATTTATAATTTCTAATACAGTGGTACCTCTGGTTAAGTACTTAATTTGTTCTGGAGGTCTGTTCTTAACCTGAAACTGTTCTTAACCTGAAGCACCACTTTATCTAAAGGGGCCTCCTGCTGCTGCCATGCCGCCAGAGCGTGATTTCTGTTCTCATCCTGAAGCAGAGTTCTTAACCTGAAGCACTATTTCTGGGTTAGTGGAGTCTGTAACCTGAAGCATATGTAACCTGAGGTGCCACTGTATTTTCTGACTACTTATATTATTGCCCTTATTGTTACTTAATATGCTTTATAGAGTCCTCTAATTTATGCAGCAGTAATGAGATGCATTACATATAAAACATGTCTTACAATCTTATGATGTGTATATATTGTTGACCAGCATTTAGATTATATTTCACATCAAAATTTTGAAAATAGTTTTTAATATAGAAAACTAGTACAGTGGTGCCCCGCAACACGAATGCCTTGCAAGACGAAAAACTTGCTAGACGAAAGGTTTTTTCGGTTTTGCGTTGCTTCGCTAGACGAATTTCCCTATGGGCTTGCTTCGCAAGACGAAAATGTCTTGTGCTTTTTTCTTAAAGCCGCTTGAAGAGGCGCAGTTGCGACGGACCGTGCTTCGCAAGACGAAAAGACTTGCGGAACGAATTATTTTTGTCTTGCGAGGCACCACTGTATGAATAATTACCAATTGTTATGTAGGTTAAATCCGTTCATATTTTAAAACGTGAGCATCTGTTGAAAAATTGAGGAAAATGCTGTTCTAGTTTGTCTCCACCCCCTCAATTTTAACTTTTTAAATAAATCTTAAGTATTAAAGGACTTGACCTTGTGATATACTTGGGCTATGTTCATGAGATTGGTCAGCATTAGAAATCTAGAATACTTTTAGCTGCTCCCTATCAGAACCTTTGATGAAATGAATGAATGAGCAGTTTTATTTGTTTTATTTATTGATAAACAACAAATTCCAACAAATGTGTGAAACTAAGGACTTAATGCTTCAGAAGTGAGGCTAGTTCTTTAAAGTTCATGCCCCGATTTTAAAAAACTTTTTAACGTGCCACAGTGCTCTTTTGGCTCTCTTTGATAAACTAACATTTATATATACCAAGGCTCCATTTGAGAGAGCTTTTACACACTTGTAGTTGGAATATTATAGTAACTTCTAGCTTAGAATTCCCTGTCTGTGAAAATACTGATGTACAAATTGAAAATTAGATTGCAACAAAACTTTTTGCATAGTAGTTTAATAGATTTAATTAAATTGAAATATAATTTATTATACTAATATATTTTAGGCACTTCTTGATTTACTGGTAATCTGAATGCCTCAATGCTTACATTTCAAGAGGTTAAAATCTATTGTATTGGTCCTGGCTTTTAAAGTTTTTTATTTTATTTTAAATCAGTCAGGCTGAGAAAAATCTCTTTATCACAGGCTGTATGCCTACAAATGCAGTGAACCTCTGAAACTACAACCTGGCTTGAAGGCAAGCTCTGTTGTCTGGTATGTTGCATGGTTGCGGTAACTGTTCCATGCTTACTGCTCCTTGCATTGTCCTTATGGTCAAAGTAGATGTTTTATATCAGTGTTAGCACAGCTTGTGCATCTCCCCATCAGGGGACATTAAACAGTGAGGTGAAACTGGAAACATGAGGCATAAGTCAGAATAAATTGAAACTAACTCATTTGAGTACATTAATATCAGTTATGACTGCTGACATCAAAATATGCCAAACGAATTGTCAGGGAACTGCCATCGGAGGAACAGGTGGGGAAAGGGCTCACGGAGGCTGGGAGGGACTCAGCAGCTGAAGTAGGGACCAGCAGGGGGAGAGGTGGGTCTCTGGAGGAAAGTCTCACGGAGGCTGAGAGAGACTCAGCAGCTAAAGCAGGAACTAGCAGGGTGAGAGGTGGATCTCTGAGGGAAAGCGAGCAAGAGGGAGGGCTCAGGGACACGTCCAGCGAGAACAGTGGGGAGGTGTCTGAAGCTCCCATAGGGAGACCCATTCCTCGCCGGAAGCTGTCACGCCGCGAGTCCAGAAGACGTGTTTCCGTTAAGGAGTTTTTATGCTGGAAACGCTTCCGAAAGCAACCACTGTCGGAATCTGCAAGTGACTAGAGCAGACATGTCTGAGGAGCTCTGTCACAGACAGAGGTTTGTGGATTTGCACAAACTCTGAGGGACTACGATTTTACGCACAAGCAGCTCATCATCCCATCACAGCATTCCGACAGTCTTTGTAAGCTGCCTGTGCAGGAGAAGGCATCATGAGCGACCCAGCCGGAACCGGAGAAGCAGGAGTTGGAGCGGGTCCAAGCTTGGAAGAAAGGTACCGAGCGTTGGAAATCCAACTGGCGCTGCAGACGGCGAGGCTTGAGGAGAGAAGGGCTCAGGATGCAGACAAGAAGGGGAAAGCCACCCAGTTCACCAGAAAGGTACCAGGATTGGTGCAGAAGTTTGGGGGGGACCCCAAGGACTACCATGCCTTTAGGACAGAGATGCAATATGCCCTCAATGTGCAGTTTGATGAATTCCCTGATGAGGAATCACGAGTGGCTTTCGTGATTGGGCATCTTGAAAGGGGGGCGAGGGACTGGGTTAGACCCCTGATGGCAACGAATAATGACGTCCTAAAGGACACAATGAAGTTCTTTGGTGCGATGGATTTGATGTTTTCCAGCGATATTGAGCAGGGAGTGGTCCGCAGACAGCTAATGGCTTGCAAACAGGGGAGCCGATCTGTCCGTGAGTATTGGACTGAGTTCACCATGCTGGTTCATAGATTGGGGTGGGACTTATCGGCGGAACCCATTCAAATGCTATTTGAAGAAGGTCTTGCTTCGGCTGTGAAAGACGAACTTTCCCGGAGTCCCAGGGCGGTTTCTATGGATCAGCTGACCAAATCTGCGCTGACCATAGGGGCGCGCCAGGAGGCGAGAGCCTTGGAGAGGCGGGAAGGGAAAGGGGAACGGTGGAAGGAGTTCCGCATTCCAGACATTCCAGAGCCAACTTTCCCGCCGGCGGAGCCGATGGAAATCGGAACAGCGCGTGCGCGCGCAGTTTCAAAACCCAGTGAGGGGGGAAAGAAGGATGGAAAAGGCGCCCGGAAATGCTATCTCTGCCAACAGCCAGGTCACTTTGCCAGAGTCTGCCCCCAGAGGAAGGAATGGCAAGGGATGGTGGGAGCTGTGGAGGGAGGAGTGGAGGAAATACCGGAGCCAGTAAAAGCCAACGCCTGGCTGCCACCGTCGGGGCACAGCAGCCAGGCCAAAGAGCAGTGAAAGTGCCCAAGCCAGAACCTCCTAAACCTGCCTTAGTGATAGAAGTGTCCCTAGAGCTGCAAAACGGCTACCCTCTAAAGATAAAGGCGCTGTTGGACTCAGGCAGCTCCTGCAATTTTATGAGCAAAGAGTTTGCAGCTGAACACCAGATACAGACGATCCCTTTAAGCAACCCCCTGCAGGTGACCACGATCGATGGCAGGGAGCTGTTGGGAGGAGAAGTCAGCTTGCAGACCATCCCAATGATCATGAAGGTGGCAAGGCACACCGAACTGATAGCGTTTAATGTGGCCACCTTGGGAGGGGCTCCTATTATCTTGGGGATGAGCTGGCTGGCGTTACATGATCCGCTGGTGGGCTGGCATCAGATAGTGGTTTCCTTTGGTTCCGCACATTGCTTAGAACACTGCAGGGAAGGAAAGGGTTCAGCAGGGGCCCAAGTTACCCTAGCAGGGACGGAAGTAACGGAGCAGGTGAAGGTACCACGACAATACGTGGTACCAGATCTCAGCTGACCAACTACCCCCGCATAGACCCTTTGACTGTCAAATCAATTTACTCCCTGGGGCACAGCTCCCTGTAGGCAAGCTGTACGCCATGTCAGACAGAGAGATGCAGGAGTTAAGAGAGTTTATTGACAAGAACCTGAAGCGAGGTTTCATCAGAGAGTCCAGAGCGGTGGGAGGCAGCCCAGTGTTTTTTGTGGATAAGAAAAACACGGACAAGCCGAGACTGGTGTGTGACTTCAGGGCTTTAAACGCAGTGTCAGAACCAGCGGCCTTCCCTATGCCCAGGATCGACGACATTTTGAACAGGGTGCGGAAGGGAAAGATTTTTACAAAGCTGGACCTCAGGGGGGCGTGCAACCTGATACGCATAAGGAAAGGGGATGAATGGAAAACCACCATGTTCACCCCTTTGGGGGCATTTGAATATTTAGTAATGCCTTTCGGCCTACAAGCAGGCTCGGCGTGCTTCCAATCGTTTATGAACCATGTACTGGGGTCTTTGCTTTACAAGAATTGCGTGGCCTTCCTAGATGACGTGTTGGTGTATTCTGAGAATGAGGAGCAGCATGTGAGAGACGTCAGAGAAGTGTTAAGCAGGCTGCAAGCCAACCGGCTGTGGGTGAAACTGGAGAAGTGTCAGTTTCATACCAAGGAGGTGGAATTCCTGGGGTACCGCCTGTCAGACAAGGGATTGGCCATGGATCCCGGAAAGGTCCAGGCAGTGCTGGAATGGAAAACACCCAAAACAAAGAAGGATGTGCAGAGGTTTCTAGGGTTTGGGAACTTTTATCGTAAGTTCATCCGAAACTTTGCTCACCTGACAGCACCCGAAGAAAGACATGTCATTCCAGAGGACCGCTGGGTGTGTGGGGCGGCATTGGTGGGGCAAAGAGAACTGGTAGAGGGAACGGAGAATGATGAATACGCCCAGGACAAACTCAGGGGTCTCAGGAGGGAGGGAGATAAACCCGGAGGTTTTGAGGAGAGAAACGGGGCGTTGTATTACAAGGGAGCGTTATATATACCTGAAGGAGATTTGAGGGGAAAGGTACTCAAGCAGCTGCACGATAGCCCCACAGCAGGGCATTTTGGGCAACACAAAACCATGTGGCTGGTTACCAGGGAATTTTGGTGGCCCAAGGTCAGGGAAGATGTGCGGGAGTATGTGAGAGGGTGTGACCAATGCCAGCGAGCCAAAGGGGAGAGGCGGGCACCGGCAGGGTTATTAGAACCGCTACCCACACCTGAAAGACCATGGGAAGCAGTGGCAATAGATTTCATGACTGATTTGCCAAAATCCAGAGGGAAAACAGCCATCATGGTTGTGGTAGACCTGTTAACCAAAATGGCCCACTTTATAGCCTGCTCACATGCTGTCACGGCAGAAGAAACAGCTAAATTGTTTGTAGAAAATGTGTTTAGGTTGCATGGCACCCCCTTGAGGGTGGTTTCAGACCGAGGGAAACAATTTACTTCCAGGTTCTGGAGGAAGCTCATGAGCTTACTGCATGTAGAGGTCAATTTTTCGACTGCCCGGCATCCTGAAACCAACGGGCAGGCGGAAAGAGCCAATGGCATCCTCCAGCAATATTTGAGGTGTTATGTGAATGACAGAGAGAATGATTGGGTGGAGAAGCTGGCGTTGGCAGAATTTGCCTACAACAATGCGGAGAACGTGTCCACGGGGATGAGCCCCTTTTTGGCTAATTACGGGTGCCATCCCCGGGCTTTCCCGGGGGGGAAGGGGAGAACTGGAGCGTTCCAGCTGCCGAACAGTTCGTAGAAGAAATGGAAGCGATCCATCGCCAGCTCCAACTTAACTTAGACAGGGCCAAGGAGGAATATAAGAGGCAGGCAGACAAAAACAGAAGAGAAGGTGAAACCATTAGGGTGGGGGACCAGGTGTGGCTGTCAACCAAAGGGTTACCATTCAAAGGGGGTTGTAAGAAGTTAAGACCCAACAGATTGGGTCCCTTTGAAGTCACGCAACAGGTCAACCCAGTGGCTTTCAGACTCCGGTTACCGAACCACATGAAGCTGCACCCAGTTTTCCACAGGTCGTTGCTGTCACCGTATAAAGGGGACAGAGAAGGGAGGGTCACTCGGGGACCAGCAATGGAGGAAAGGGAACACAGCTACCATGTAGCGGAGATCCTCGATTCCAGGTGGAAGGGAGATCAAGTAGAGTATTTGGTAATGTGGGAAGGGGAACCGGAGTCGGAAAACACCTGGGTCATGGCAGAGGATGTCAATGACGAGGTTTTAATAGAAACCTTTCATCAGAGGTTCCCAGGTAAACCTCAGCCTGTGGCGAGGTTCCGGAGGGAATACTTTGCCACCACCGACGAAGAAGAGGAGTTGGAGGGGTTCACAGATTCTGAGGAGGAGGAGGATTCAGCGAGCTGGAACGGCGACCGATGGAGGGAAATGTTCGAGACGTCTGAAGATGAAGAGGATTCTTTTCGGGGTTTTACCTCCTCACCGCCCAGAGGAGAGGGAACGGGAGGGGGTGAAGGGGGCCCTGGAGGGGAGGTGGATGTCAGGGAACTGCCATCGGAGGAACAGGTGGGGAAAGGGCTCACGGAGGCTGGGAGGGACTCAGCAGCTGAAGCAGGGACCAGCAGGGGGAGAGGTGGGTCTCTGGAGGAAAGTCTCACGGAGGCTGAGAGAGACTCAGCAGCTAAAGCAGGAACTAGCAGGGTGAGAGGTGGATCTCTGAGGGAAAGCGAGCAAGAGGGAGGGCTCAGGGACACGTCCAGCGAGAACAGTGGGGAGGTGTCTGAAGCTCCCATAGGGAGACCCATTCCTCGCTGGAAGCTGTCACGCCGCGAGTCCAGAAGACGTGTTTCCGTTAAGGAGTTTTTATGCTGGAAACGCTTCCGAAAGCAACCACTGTCGGAATCTGCAAGTGACTAGAGCAGACATGTCTGAGGAGCTCTGTCACAGACAGAGGTTTGTGGATTTGCACAAACTCTGAGGGACTACGATTTTACGCACAAGCAGCTCATCATCCCATCACACGAATGTTTCATTATTTAGAAAATTTGTGTCTTCAGGTCTGCCTCATACTGGTACCAGTGGTTCTAAATAGATAGTGCTAGTTTTCCAGGTCATGAATGCTTTGAATGGAATTAATATTTAATCTCCATTAGTCTGGCATTAAGTAAAGTAGGCCTTTAAATTGGTGATTCTTGCGGAAAATGTTGAGTTCATTCTTGTTCAGCAGGGTATAATGCTGATGTTGCCACTAAAGCAAAAAGCTTCTACATGAAATCACTTCTACATTATTTTTAAAAGGCAACTAGAGTAGGAAAGTGTTATGAATTTTTAATACATTGTGGTATAAAATCTATTTATTTTCATCTAAAGCTGTTGGGTGACATACTGCAAGGAGGTTGCTAAGCTCACTTCATATACTTCATTCTTTTTACATGTTTTATTCACTTTTAAGGCTGTATAGAGAAGTGGGGAAGGGAAAGGATGTCATTCTGTGAACAAAAAATATATATCAAAGATTGGGACTGCTCCTGGCCTAGGTTGATCATAAACACAACACTTAATTTATATACAGAACTGTATTCTTCAGTTTATTAATGAATGTATATGTATTTCTGGTGAAGCACCTTGCTCTCTCCACCACTGTCAGGGGCTTAACCCTCTTTCCTCATGGAATTTGAACCTCTAAAGCAGGGGCAGCGAACCTGTGGTCCTCCAGATTATGCTGAAGTACAGCTTCCATCATCCCTGCCCTCTGGTAATGCTGGCTTTGGTTGATGGGAGTTGGAGTGAAATAATGCACAGGTTTCCCACCCCTCCTCTAAAAGGTAGTAGAAAACATGCTGGTAGTTGGGTTAGAGAGAGGGTTGTATAAGGGAAGAAGGTGTAAAAAGCAGTATGGTGGAAGGAAAGTGAACATATGTTGCTGGTTTTTGTTACTCCAGTGGAACCTCGGATGTTGAATGTCTCTGTTGACGCAGGTTTTGTCTTTTAAATGCCGAAAACCCAGAAGTAACTGCTTCGGTTTTCGAACGATTTTCGGAAGCCGAATGTGCCTCGTGGCTTCCTTTTTCAGTTTCCCTATTGTATTGAGGCTTCCACTTTCAGCTTTTGAATGTTTAGGAAGCCGAACTGTCTTCTGGAATGGATTACATTCAAAAACCAAGGTTCCATTGTATATACCATACCTTTGACAGAGACAGAAAGTAAGTGCTCATTAGTTGTTTTATAAGTGTTGCTAACTATATTTCATTCTTTCTGCCCTTGTGAAATGACCACATCAACCCATTTGTGGTGGTTTGCAGCAGAAAGTAGAAAGGATGTAACTTCTGTAGTTGTGAATTTCCAGGCGAAAGGTAGTAAGAGCACTTCTGTGCTTTTACTGGGAAGTAGTTTTAGTAATTTCCATACAACACCTCCTAAGCTGAAAAGAACTTGGAATCCTCTCCAAGTGTAATGATTCCTTCCTTTCATTGCCACCAACTGATTAGTCAATTGGTGTTCTGTTGTTGCCAAGCCAGGGAGAAGGCACTTTACCATTTCCTTTTCTTCAGGCACAAGGCCTGCTTGTGGCAGTCGCCTGTGCTGTTTGGTACAGGGAGGAGGGTTTCTATCTTGTGGTAGCCTTCCACTTTGAGAAGAGTATACTTTATCTAAAGGAGGATAAACTGGGGAGGGTGGGCAGAGAGAAGTACTAATGTGCTTAATTAATTTGGTTAAGATAATATTGCCAATTAGCATAAGGAGACTATCCAATAGTGTGTGATATGTCTTCAGTTAATTGGAGCTATCCAGTCACACTTTTTGCTTCTTAGTTACAGCAGAAGTCTGAAGCTTTTTTTTAACTCTCTCTCTCTCTCTCTCTCTCTCTCTCTCTCTCTCTCTCTCTCTCTCTCGTTCCTTCTGTTTTAAAACTTGGCTTAATATACTCTTGCTTTGACCTCTAGCAATACTTACTGTCAACATAAAAACATAAAGAGCTAAGGAAGAAAGAAAGGCAATGTTTGTTTGCAGTTTTACAACCTAATGGAAAAACAGCTTGCTATGGAATACAATATACCTGTTTAATGGTGGTGTTCAGATTTGTTGAATAACGGGCTGCATTTTCTGCAATATTATCAAATAAAACTTTGCCAAATGATTCTGTTATCTAGTCCTTATGATAATTTACCTACCTCTCAATTTATGCCCTTACACTTTGATAAGTGAAAGATTTACGAGTTCTCTACAGTTCACTGACTATATAATTAAATTGTAGGCATACAGGTCACTTGCAATTTACATCTGGTTCGCCAGAAGTGGCTTAGTTATGCTGGCCACATGACCCAGAAGCTGTCTGCGGACAAACACCGGCTCCCTCGGCCTATAGAGCGAGATGAGCACGCAACCCCAGAGTCGTCCGCGACTGGACCTAACGGTCAGGTGTACCTTTACATTGTGGGGATGGTGTGTATTCACAAAACCGCATATAGTTGAGCCCCCCCAACAATCCTTACCTTCTGGAGGTAGCGTGTGATACAGGTCTTAACCCACAAGCAAGGTAGAAAAGGTTTTGACTCTCTGCCTTGCTTACTGGGTTCTGGGAGGCTCAAGAGGGAACAAGCTCAAGTTCTTTATTTAGTAGATGTATACCTTGTCCACCAGACTTTAGCCCCGCCGAAAGTCTAACAATAACATGCAGCACCACATAAAATAACATGGTTTGCTCTGTTTCATAATTGGATTTCATCTGTCACTTGCCTGCAGCCATTCCTTAAGGCTGCAGCAGAGAAGACAAGACCAAGGATACAGGGTGCCTCCACTTGTGCAGCTGAGGCAGCAACTTTTGGTGTTTCCTTTCCTTGAACTTTTGCACCCCAGCTGGCGATGAGAAGAACTTGTAACTTGTCCTAAGGTTATATATGTAACTTTTGATAATTTTCCTTAAGAGTTCCTGAAAATTTTTCTTCTTCTTCTTTTAGTTGTGTCAGAGTAGAAGAGCACCATGCTGTTGACATTGATCTGTACCACTGTCCCAATTGTGCAGTTCTTCATGGACCCTCCTTGAGTAAGTAATGATTTAAGTAGTGATGCATGTTGTTGTTGTTGTTGTTGTTGTTGTTGTTGTTGTTGTTTTAAAAAATAATAATTTAAACCTCACCTTTCAGTTCTTAAAAAGGCCCTTTTGGGGGCTTGCATGTATGAAAAACACAGATATAAAAGCAAAGCCATTAATTACACATGGCAGAAGGAAGCTTAGAATAGGCCAAATACTTGGTGAAATAAAGAGAGTGCCCAAAAACCATAAGAGGAGGCCAACTGAGGAGAAAGTTCCCTAAGGAGGAAGCACCACATCTTTAGGTGCCATGGCCAAAAAGATTATTCCCCATGTCCCAAGTAACTGTACTTATGAAGCTCAACAGGGCATGGAACTATGTGTAAGATAATATGTGCAGTTTTGTGTGGGTGGAGATGGTACTGCAGAAATCCTGGTTGCAAATCATTTAGGTCTTTTATATATAACTACCGTATATAAGCAAACCAAAAGCCAGCACAGATTAAACAAAACTGGAGTAATATCGTCGTACCTTGGATCTCAAATGCCTTGCAACTCGAACATTTTGGCTCCCAAACACAGCAAAGTGTTCCGGTTTGCGAACATTCTTTGGAACTGGAACGTCTGACATTGCTTTCGCGGCTTCCAATTGAGTGCAGGAAGCTCCTTGGTTGTCGAACATTTTTGGAAGTTAAATGGACTTCCAGAACGGATTCTATTTGACAACCAAGGTACAACTGTATGCTAAAAAAATTAAAATAATTTTCAGCCATTCTGATTGCATTTTGTATTGGGAGCAATATCAGTGCTTTTCAAGGGAATTGTAGAATGCATTGCAGTCCAGATATAACGACAGGAGGTGTGACAGTGGCCATATTTGTTTTATTGAGAAAAGACTGCTGGCATAGCAGCCTGACCTGTGCAAATAAACTGCATTACATGGGTTAGCCATGGTGCAGCATTCCATACGCACCAGTATTCTTACACCTTTTAGCTCCAAACTCTGGTTTGCAACTATGCTTAAGAATTTTGCAAACTGTGATTTGAGTTACCTGCAGTTTGTGAAATTTGACATAATGCTGCATCATGGTCAGCTCTGAACATGAAAGGGAAGTGGAGGAGTATGTGAGCATGTGGGGTCCTCCTGATCTCCTGTGTTGGCAAAGCTGGTTTCTTGACTTGGAAACATGCATCATAGATCATGGAATCATGGCGTTGGAAGGGACCTCTTGGGTTCAACCCCCTGAAATGCAGGATTTTTTTGCCCAAGGGGGGGCTCGAACCCACGACACTGAGGCGAAGTCTTGTGCTCTACCAACTCAACATGTGTTTCTATAGAAACAGAAGAAGCATCTTTTTAGTTTGATGTTTACAGATTACATATAATACATTCTTATTCTAAACAAATAACGAGTTTACTGTCCCCAGCAATAGCTCACACAGTGAAACCCTTTCATCATCTGGTTCTAGAACACCAAGTGAACTCTTAAAATGTGCAATACTAGATCATGTTCTCTTTACTGTCTGTTCAGAATGAGCTATAGCTCTAAATGGTGAGCTTTCATTCAGGAGAGTTTTACTTACTAGATCTTAGCAATGCTATCCATTTCAGAATTTCCCAAAGGTTTGGTGGTTTTTTGCTTTTGTTCTGTAAAAAGTGTCTGATCAGTAGCCCTCAGAATACCATCATTTCCAGTATGAATAACTATGCTATTCCTTGCTGAATCTTGATTGGAGTATCAGTTAAGCTCCCAGCCTCTTGGCCTGTTGTTCCAAATCTTCCTGTTGAGCTTGGTGTCCCTTTCAAGGCCCTGAAATAGGTTCCAGAATGCTGGAACCATTTAGCAGATGGCTGTTAAGATTTGGTGCTCTCTAGCATGCACATATAGGGCCTATTGTGGTTGTTAGGAAACAGTCACACCCAACAAAGAACAGAGGATTCCTTTACCATGCAAGAAGGCCAAGCAGACCAGTCAGCAGATCACTGGACTTTCTATGGCACTGTGTTAGAGGGTGATTGCCAGGCCAATCTAATTGTACCTGACGAAGGTTCATGGTGAAACTCTCTGTTCAGGACTGAAAGTCCTGGCCTGCTTTGTGACTGTATTGTGATAAGAAATAGATCCATCATGAATAAATAGATCAT
Organism: Podarcis bocagei; assembly: GCF_964188305.1. Taxonomy (NCBI): domain Eukaryota; kingdom Metazoa; phylum Chordata; class Lepidosauria; order Squamata; family Lacertidae; genus Podarcis; species Podarcis bocagei. Next base: position 25,464,290 of record NC_138135.1, read on the forward strand.
CCTGATTTCACATATCTTGATCTGCCCAAATAGCTGTAGTTGTGTAGTATCCTAAGAATCTTAATTTAGTTTTTGTCACTAATGGTAAAGCAAAAGAATCTGTTAGCTGCTTTCAAATATCATTGAGGAATTGCATTTGGAAAGCTGCAGGGAAGCTTCTAAGACAGGCAGATGTGCTTAAGTCACCTTCTGGCCTTCCTTCTCAATCTGGGAAAGTTGAGGAGTCGGCTGGGTGTGCCTAGGACCCCCTCCCCGGTTTAAGCCTCAAATAATTCCCTTTGAGAGGTTAGCAGTTGGAAGATGAAAGTTAGGAACAAACTGAAATTAATGCTTCATGGACTTTTATCTATGATTTATTCCTGAATATTATTTGAACCCCCGTTAAACATTAAGCAATGTTGAACATTGCTTCTCAGGGTAGGTTACAATGTTTATCTGTTTGAAAATGTGTTTTCTTAAGTGTCCTTTAGAAGGTGCAGTATAAAATTCATAGCTCGGGCTAATAATTTTAGGATAATTGCTTATAATATATTATACCACCTTGAACTTACAGATAAATGAGATGTTTGCCTTTCTGAAAGTTATTGCAAAGCTACACTGGACTCTAATAGATTTCTTGTTTTAATCTTTTCATATGTGTGATACTGTTGAATTGCGGTTTTGTTTTTATTTCTCTTATTGAAGCTAACCTAATATTTGTTAGAATAAGTATTGAAAACTTTGACCACAGTAATCTTTACCTTTTAAAAAAATGCAATTTATAACTACTGGCAAGTAATACTAGCCTGTTAATCCACATACCAATTTGTCCTATAGAGAAGTTCAGTTACATCAGAGGCTTTGTCTTGTGTCTTTTGTAGTGCAGCTGCCCACCTTAATAACTGTCAGATAACATTGGCTGCTTTCCAAAGTGGTCACTGAGCTTGAAGAAACAGGTGTGTACACATGGAAAGAATGATATGCATCATTCCGCACAGAAATATGCACACCCAAGGCACACACGAAACGACTGCCACATGGAAGTCTCCCTTAAGTGGTTGCCTATGGCAGCTGCCTTGCTACAGCAAGCTGTTTTCATGTATAATACAGGCTACTACAAAGCTCTTAATATTTGCTATACAGAAAATGTACCAAGTCTTTGTGATGAGCTGCCACATAAAATGGTTTGGAGTATGAAGCCAGTTTTTGTTTTTTTAAAAAGAGCCATTGAAAGTGGTTTCTGTGTATCGGCCATCCTGCGTGCACTGAACCTTCTCTAGACTGTGATCCAGGCAAAGCATAAACTTTGTTGCCAGGCCCATATGACTTTGCATCCCTTTTTATCATGAAGTAGGACACAAGCTGTTTGATTACTGTGCAGTTTGGCTTGTGGTGTACACCTCAATTTCTGCGTGACATGTTTTCCAACTTCAGTTTCAGATTTCATACTACTTCTGAGTAGTAAACTGCAACTTGCAGTTGTGTTGAGAGAGATGGATGACAGTCAAGCATATATTGTAGTAATGCCCTTCTGCTCCTTTGATTAGTTGGAGTAATACAATCCAATGAAAGCTTAATGAGTTCAGAATGCCCAGATGAAATTACTAATACTCTGTCAGCGGCTCAATGTGGAGAATTTTTTATTTTAAAAAAACCCATAAAGAACAGTAGCTTCAGTGGACACAAGATTTCATAAATAACAATTAGTAGTAAACTCTTTCAGATGTTCAAAATAATACATGCTTTGAAGCTTGTTCATCTAGGCATGGTTGGAACCCCCCCCCCAATACCTTTCAGACCTTCCTACGCAACATGGAAAGGTTGGGCTGGAGTGGTGTGCCTGTAGCATGCTTCACACATTATTTTTGAATGCTTGAAGTGTGCTGTCATGGTTGACAGTTGGAAGGTGAAAGATAGGGATAAGATACTAGGTGGAATTCGGTGTTGCACTCTTCCATTCGTTCCACCTGTGCATGCATTTCAACTTACCAAATAGAACAACCCTCCTCTCCTCCCACAATGTGCTATTCTGAGGGGTCTTCTGACCTTCCACTTGAACCGATTTTGGGGGGTGCAGGTGGAAGAGGAGGGAAAGCTCTCTTATGCAAGTGGAAGCCCTTGCATAGGTCTTCCATTGACAGAGCTGGTTTAGTGAATTCTGTCCCCTGAGCGTAATGCTTGAATTAAGAATGGCTAGGGAAATGATATAAATTCTAAGTTTAGGGATTTTAATCAACATCTTTCTTTTACGGATATATCCACCACCTAAAATAATTAAATCAGTATACCTTTTTAGTGTGAGAGAGAATTTAAATAAGAAGCTTGCCCCAGATGGAAAATTGTGAACCCCATATAAACCATGCTGAGATCCTAGAGTAAAGAAGGGACTGCAAATTGTTATAAATGCTTGTAGAGCAGGAGTAGCCAATGTGGTGCTGCTCTCCAGATGTTGTTGGACTACAGCTCCCATCAGCTCCAGGAATGATGAGAATTGTAGTGCAAGGGCTACTTTGGTTCTCCCTTTTGAGAGTACAGTATGGCCTGGTTCCAAGCATGTTTTTCTGAAATGGAGAACAAACCCTGAACAAGCACCTCTCTTCTATTTCTTGCTTGTATTAAGCCAGAGTTTCTCTTCTGTCTCAACCATGGCTTTATGGCAGTTTACAGACCAGAAATATAAGCTAGGAGTCATAAGCCAGAAATGATGCAGCAAGAGGGGGAGGGAATACTCTGCCCAATGTTTGTTCCTGTTACTATTAAACTATGGTTTATGAAGCCTGGAACTATTATCCAGCTGTAACTTTAAGAAAATGTTACGAATTGTAATATTTGGCTCGTAATAGATTTTTCATGCAAATGAGTTCTATTGCTTCAGTTCTGAGTGTAAATGTAGTCTAGACTTTATATTAGTTTCTTTAATGATGCCATCACCCAGCTCATTTATAAATGGGTTTTTTGGTGTTTTTTTCAATTCAGGGCAGAGGATGATTTATTCACTAATTAATAGCAGGCAGCTTGTCAGAAACTGTCTGAGATCCAGTTTGGTGATGTGATACTTGGACTTGGAGACCTGGGGTCAAATCTTTGATTAGTTGTGAAGCTTTCTCTAGGGTTAATCCACACTATTTAAAGCATATGGCTTCCCCTAAAGGATCTTGTGAACTGTAACTTGTTAAGAGTGCTGAGAACTGTAGCTTTTGGAGAAAGCAAGTACTTCAGTTGTATGTGACCTTGGACCAACCATGCATGTTTAAGCATATCTTTCCTTATGGGATTTTTAAAAGAGAAAACTGGATAGTTCTCTTAAATGTCTTGAGGAAAGGGCCAGGTACAAATGTGGTAGTTGCAATTAATTTTAGAAGATAATGTTTTAATCCTTACTATCTAGTGAAGAAGAGAAGGAACTGGCACAGACATGACTATACAGAATTTGATGATGGTTCCAAGCCAGTACAAGCTGGAACAAGAACATTTGTTAAACAGCTACGTGCTCGCTCCTTCCCAAGGTAAGATAAGTTGCATTAGAACATATATAAGAGCAGGTGCAGAAAGTCTTGTCATTTTTTCTAGCTCCTTCAAACAACAGTTTTGTCTTCAAGCCATAAACTTTTAACACACTAAAAATAATGGGCAGCTGAATGTCTTTTTGGCTAAGACATCTAATGGTGATGGTGATATTAATTACTATTACTATTATTCATACAATTTGAAGTATTTATAATTAAAATTATTATTATTACATTTATTTATATCCTACCCTTTTCTCTGAAGGGACTCAGTATTTATAACCTACCCTTCATTGAATGCTTTCAATCCCAGAATGGGGAACAATCAAATAAAGTAATAAAAATATGCAAAAAAGTAGTATACAAGAATTATTTAGTTTTCAAATGTTAAAAAGTATTGTTGTTTTTTGTAGTGCTGATGACATCATTTTGAAAATGCATGGCAGCCAGTTGACACAAAGATACCTGGAGAAGCATGGGTTTGATGTTCCCATTATGGTTCCTAAATTAGATGGCCTAGGTCTCAGGCTTCCTCCCTCTACTTTCTCTATTCTGGATGTGGAACGATACGTAGGTATGGTCTGTTATGAAGAACAGGGTAAAAACATGTGCAGTAATTAAAATGGTAATAAAACCACGTTTACTGTAATTAGAAGTGGGGCTACCTAAACTGATGTATGCAGTCACTAATGGAGTTTAGCCTTTGTCACTCTGCTCTGTGAATGTGGTATGCAGAATACTAACATGTCAACTCTTAGTCAGTGCAATGCAAGCAACTTTGTGGACAATTTGTGTGTAGCTTTAGGGCCCCTTCAAATTAGAACAAAAAAGCGAAAGCAGCCTTTTGGAAGGATGAATATTCACACCTGGAAGTTTAGACATTACATTTCTTTGCTTGCACTGTGATAAGGTTTGAGAACGTTTAGTTTAAGTTGAGTTCTCTACACTTTACAGTTTCAAAGATGAAAGCTTTTAAATGTGTGATCCAGTGTTGTGCAAGCAGGTTTCTCTTTGCTTCTGTCTTGCTTCCTTCAAATTGTTCCAGAGGGATTCCCTGTTGTCAGGAGCAGATTTTGGGGGATTCAGATAGGAAATGAGAGCCCCCTTGTGTAATGAGGCCCATTCTGCTCATGCACAGACAGCATTAGATGACACCCTCTATATTTAGACTACTCATCAGATTTAGTGAGATTACTCCAACAGTAAAAGTGTGATATCTGCATTGTCACTATCTCTGAAATTGTAGTTCCAGGTTGCTGGTAAGACTGATCACTTTGTTGGGTAGTAAGGGATAACCTTCAGGTTTCTGTGAATTTCCTCAGTGCTGCACAGTTATTCATTTTACCTTAAGAGAGCATTACAATATAATAAAATATTTCTTGTTCTATATAACTTAATTGTTGCTTATTTTTTAGATCATTAACTACTCCTTTTTAAGAACACTAGAAATGTTATAGAAAGTAATATTTTGCCCAAATCCCTAGATGTGACTTTCAGTGATGTTTATAGGTGATCCTTGTTTATGTAGAGACTTAATGTTTTCTTTTTTACAGGTGGTGATAAAGTGATAGATGTTATTGATGTGGCAAGACAAGCAGACAGTAAAATGAAGCTCCATAATTATGTTAAGTATTTCACAAATCCTGACAGACCAAAAGTATTAAATGTGATCAGCCTTGAATTTTCAGACACAAAGTGAGTATATGGTTTTTACACATTTGTTTTGAAATCCTATATCAGGAAGTGGATTACAATATAATTCCCTGGCTTCCTAAAGGCTTGCTCTAATTAAGTAGAAAAATCAGTCTTGGAGGCTGGCATTTGACAATATGGAGATTGGCAAATGAAAGTAAATATAATTGGCCTGCTTCTCATGTCATATTCAACCATACTTTACAATTACAGTGGTACCTCTGGTTACATACTCTTCAGGTTACATACGCTTCAGGTTACAGACTCCACTAACCCAGAAATAGTGCTTCAGGTTAAGAACTTTGCTTCAGTATGAGAAAAGAAATCGTGTTCCAGTGGTGCAGCGGCAGCAGGAGGCCCCATTAGCTAATGTGGTGCTTCAGGTTAAGAACAGTTTCAGGTTAAGAATAGACCTCTAGAACGAATTAAGTACTTAACCCGAGGTACCACTGTATGGTTGAATGTAAACTAGCAGCATAAAGGTCCATCTTGCTTAAAATTCCCCAGGGTCCTACTGCTTCTGCTATGCTGCAGGTGAAGCAAGCCCAAGTCTGGCTTCTTGTGTCATCCAAACCTGTAGTTTGGAGGAAATGAGCAATGGGTTTAGTTGCCACAACAAGTAAGATTTGGGCTTGTTTAATCTGTGCAATGGTAGCAGTGTATTGGGAACTTTTTTTTCAAATATATATATATATATATATATATTTATTACTTTTATACCTTACAAAAAGAAAAAGGAAAAAAGAAGAAAGACAAGAAGAAAAAAGAAGAGGGAAAAAAGCAAAAGAGAAAACAATACAATACAATATATAAACAATATAGAATGCAACATTAACATTAACACATTAACCAAACAAAAACAAAAACAATTCAAAAAACACACATCGTATCATCTCAGTATCCTCTCTTTCATTCCCTTGTTTCATCGACCTCCTCTCACCTCCCTTTTTGTATTCCATTTCTATTAATTGTTTCAGCAAATCCTTTCCATCTTTCTCTATTTTCTGTCATATAATTATCTTAACATATTTTAACCTTATTTTCCATTAATACTATAATACTTATTTATACTTAATTAAGATATTTCTACTAAAGCCATATAATTCACTTCCAACATTTTTCTAACACTCATTAATTTTACATTATTTCCATATATAGGTTTTAAACTTTTTCCCAATATCCTTCCACCGTCTCTTCTCCCTGGTCTCGGGTTCTGCCAGTCATTTCCGTCAATTCCAAATAGCCCATCAACCTGGTGATCTTCTGTCCGAGGCTCTTAACTCTTTTCCAGGTCCCTTCTGCAGGTCTTCTTCATATTTATACATGCACTTTACTTTGTCTTCTCCTGATCTTGTTCTTATTTTCCTTCCTTTGATGCTGAAAAGTAGATCTCCGGGGAATTCCCATCTAGCAGTGTTTTTATTCCTTCCCAACAAGTCAACCAAATCTCCATAATTAAAACAAATTCAAAAGATATTTCCAATCGTGTTCCAAAGTTCCTCCGAGTCTGGCAGTCCCCACAACTCCAATCTCCTTTTGACCCAAGTCCGGGTCCCAGAGGTCAATCTCCATTCCAATTCCAAACGGGGCTCCAATCCTAGAAGTCTGACTTTCTCTAAATTCAGTCTTGGAAAGCATCAACTTATAATCATCCAATTGCAACTGAAAGGCTGGAGCTCTCTGCCTCACCACTTGTGCCACTTTAGGTTCCACAACGAGAACTTTCTCCCCCACCTTCTCCTCGATTTGCCATGTCGAAATAGATCCCTGTATCGATTCCTGAGTAATTTCTGTATTAATATTGATTTTTGGGCCAAATTAGTCACTTTTTGTTCCAAATTATCAATTTTTATAGTCCTCACATCCGTCTTCTTGAAAAGCTGTTCCAGTGAGTCGTTAATCTTGCAAAATGCAACCACTAAGGCTTCTTCTGTCAACATTCTTAGCGAGTCAAGGTCAAATCCAATTTCTCAGTTTTTATCTTGCAGATGGAAAATTCCCCCAACTCAGCTCTTGTAACAATTTCAAAGGCTTCCTCTAGGGGGAAACAGTTTCTATTTGTATCAATCCTTTTAAGCACAGTTTAAACAATAAAGTTAGTTTCAATTTTCAGTTACTTTTACTATTTTTTAAACGCAGAAGGAGACAATGGAAACAAGATATTTCCCTTCTTTAACTTACTGTCAACAGACAATCTATTCACAGTCAATGAGCATATCCAAAACTTCAATGCTTACTAGCAGCCCGTTTCCAGGTTCAGAGCAGTGGTAATTTGACTTTCTTCACTCTGTCCTGCAGGCTTACACGATCTTAAATCTACCCCCTTTTCTCCTGCTTCCAAGGGGGGTTTAGTGATTTAACCGATGGAAGTTTGATCCTTTATGAGAGACTTTCCAAGGCTTTAGTTTGCAGCCTTGTTGCTTCAATCTATTTACAAAAGGGGGAGGCGGACTTCCTGTTTGAAACCTCCCCGTTTCGGTGCCAAATTAAGACGTTTAAAAATCCAATTTTCCGTTCTATTCACGGGTTGTTGTTTTAAGATCAAATTGTCCACAGGAAAAAGTCAGCGCTCTCCTGCAACAGCAATGCGGCTTCGTGAAAAAAGCAGTCAATTCAAAGCACCGTGCCACTCACCCCCACCTCGAAACCGGGTTTCCCCGCGAGTAGGGGGGGCGCAAAAGGTGCCAGCCGAATCCCACGTCCACAAGCCTCTCCCGCCTGTGGTTTTTGATGGGTCTCCGCCTTCGCCGTGGCGGCCAGACCCTAATTTCCACGGAGCGGATTCCTCCCGATCAGAGGAATCCAGCCATTGCCGGAGGCGCCTCCCCGGAAGTCCAGTGTATTGGGAACTTTTGAACAGTGTACACTAGCATGCACTCATTCACATTAAGCCACAGTTTGTTTTATCTTGTGGTTTAATGTGATATGTGAAGTAGATCACAATAATTTGATTATGATACCATTGTCTAAAACTTAGCAGGAATTACTCTAAAATAACTTTTTTTGAAGGAATGAATGAGTACCATTTGATCTTTTAAAGGTAGCATCCGAGAATATGCTAAATATTTAATTGGTTATATGAACCGCCACTGCCACTTTTGACTTCTGTAGAGCTACTGTACTTACAGTGGTGCCTCGCAAGACGAAAAGAATCCGTTCTGTGATTCTCTTCGTCTAGTGGTTTTTTCGTCTTGCGAAGCAAGCCCATTGACAGATTAGCGGATTAGCGCTATTAGCGGCTTTTAGCGGCTTTTAGCGGCTTATCAGCTTATCGGATCAGCTGATAAGCGGCTTAGCGGCTTAGAAAAAGGGGGAGAAAAGGAAAAAAAACCCGCAGGAACTCGCAAGATATTTTCGTCTTGCGAAGCAAGCCCATAGGAGATTCGTTTTGCGAAGCACCTCCAAAACGGAAAACTCTTTTGTCTAGCGAGTTTTCCGTCTTGCGAGGCATTCGTCTTGCGGGGCACCACTGTAATTGGTGCAAATAAAAACGTCATAGACACTGGTTGTATCTGTGTACCTTCACTAAAATTCATTCACTGTGTTCTTATTTATTATTGTATGTGTTTCTTCTTTTAAGGATGTCTGAATTAGTGGAAGTCCCTGAAATCGCCAGAAAACTTTCTTGGGTTGAAAACTACTGGCCAGATGATTCAGTCTTTCCTAAGCCTTTTGTTCAGAAGTACTGCTTAATGGGAGTTCAAGATAGCTACACAGATTTCCATATTGATTTTGGGGGAACTTCTGTCTGGTATCATGTTCTCTGGGTAAGAAAACACTGCTGATTTCTAAATATAGAATGTACAGTATTCATAATGGGTTTAAAAATAATAATCTTGAAGGGTTCTTGCATGGACCAGCCTGGTTCCAACATAACACTAAACCAAACTACAGCTTAGCCCAAATGAGGAAATGTGAAATGAGATTGTGTCTGCTTTGCTCCTTCCCAGTCATTTTGCTGCTTTCATGCGCTAAGTTGTGGTTTGGCTTAATGTTGTGTGCAATATTTCCGGTCAAAAGTGAGCTGTAACTAAGGTTTGTCCTGTGTCTTACAGTTTGTCTGGGAGAGCTAAACCATGAGGCCAGGTTTGGACAACACACTAAGCCAAACCACAGTTTCATACAGCACAATGCAGCAGCACAATGATTGGGTAGGAGCTAAATGGCTCATGTTATTATTAATTGAATTTACATATTGCCCTATACTTGAAGGTCTCAGGGTGGTTATGAATGACACTGTTGAAACTGTTAGTTCAATTAAGGTTTTAAGTTTAACCACACTGGGCATTTTGTGACTATTGGCCTGAGAGTTTTTAAATTGTTATTCTAAACACTAATGGGTGTGATAGCTGGAAAAGCTAATAAAAACTGATCTCTTCCAACTTCATACTGGAGTACTGTGTCCAGTTCTGGGCACCACAATTCAAGAAGGACACTGACAAACTGGAACGTGTCCAGAGGAGGGCAACCAAAATGGTCAAAGGCCTGGAAACGATGCCTTATGAGGAACGGCTAAGGGAGCTGGGCATGTTTAGCCTGGAGAAGAGGAGGTTAAGAGGTGATATGATAGCCATGTTCAAATATATAAAAGGATGTCACATAGAGGAGGGAGAAAGGTTGTTTTCTGCTGCTCCAGAGAAGCGGACATGGAGCAATGGATCCAAACTACAAGAAAGAAGATTCCACCTAAACATTAGGAAGAACTTCCTGTCAGTAAGAGCTGTTTGACAGTGGAATTTGCTGCCAAGGAGTGTGGTGGAGTCTCCTACTTTGGAGGTCTTTAAGCAGAGGCTTGACAACCATATGTCAGGAGTGCTCTGATGGTGCTTCCTGCTTGGCAGGGGGTTGGACTCGATGGCCCTTGTGGGTCTCTGCCAACTCTATGATTCATGCTATTGAGTTGTCTGTTTTGCTATGCCCAGAACATTATTTCTAGGCCTATCATGTTCAGTTGGGAAGGAACCTAAGCATTTTCATTCCTATACCCCATTCCCAACTTACCAAACCTGATGCACTCAAAATGATGTTGGGCTGCAATAGGGTTGATTGGAGTTGCTGTCCAACAACATTTCGGGGCCACCAGTTTGGGAAAGCCTGCTTGATCCCATAATCTTCTACCTCTCCTTAATTGCTACTATCACAGTTTTATTGTGTATCAGAGACAAATGTAACCTCATTCAATATTTTTTATGTACAGGGTGAAAAGATATTCTACTTGATCAAACCTACTGATGAAAATTTGGCAATCTACGAATCTTGGAGTTCATCTGTTACCCAGAGTGAAGTGTATTTTGGAGATAAAGTTGACAAGTGTTACAAGTGTGTAGTGAAGCAAGGACATACTTTATTTGTTCCCACAGGTAAAATGCTTTCCTCTAGGAATAATCATGCTCATATCTGTTGAGTTTGGTGGCTGGTGTTCAGAGGACTCTTTAAAATTCAATTTTAAAAAATGTGCTAATATGTTTAGCAATTATGACCCAATTTAGGATAAGGAAGTTGAGAAATTATTAAAAGTTCCCACTCAGAGGCTGCCTGCTGTGTCTGAATGATTAGCTGTTCTGGACTTGTCTCCATCCAGTCAGCCTCTGTCTGAATCTGAATGGGTGTGGCTGAAACATTGAATCTCTCATGACACAGTGGAACAACTTGTCCTTAGAATTGTTAAGAGTGTCTGCATGAATCGCTGCTCTGGGATTTCTTCTTCAGGTGAGGATGCCTGTTCAGATCATTGACTCACACAGACATACAAGGTCTAGACTCCTCTGAGTGTGAGTAACTTCTTTTTCTCACACTCGAGTCTACTTTGAATGTAAAAATAAAGGGTTTCTAAGATTTTTAACTAGGAAGCTAAGTATGCCTTAGGTAGTTCTATTTGAAAAGCAACATTTTAAAGCAAAATAATTTAATGTGCAGTGTGTTACAGCAACGACTATGTAACCCTAGTCAACAAAATAAAATATATCTCTGATACTGGGATTTAGCAAATCCTTTGGGAGAGAGCAGTGTGAAATAGTCACCAAGAATATCTCATTATGTCTTTTTCAAACTTGCCTTATTGATGCCAGTACCATGAGGTCACTTATGGTCATGCTTGACTTGTGACAATTCTTTTAGTATGTAAGGTCACATTTATGGGGATTTATAGGTTGCTACAACCACCACCTTGAAGTGTGCCTGAAAAACTGCCAAACACAGTGCAGATCTTATTACTGGTAAAATGTCCTTCCTAATGTGAAAGAGGGAACCACATTCTTCAGCCAAGAGCTCAGCACAGATGGTATTGTAGAAGTCTAGTCATGGTGTTATGAGAACATAATGGACTCCAGGGCTCCAGAGAAAAAAAATCCAGAGAAGCAATGACCATCCCTCCACTTCTGTGCTGTCTTTTAGAATTTCTGACTGCATTAACTGACCTATTTTGAGCGTATATATTGGATATTCTCTTCCATGTACCACTTAATGATTACACATGGGGTGGTTTTTAAATATTGTGCAAGAAACTAACACAAGAAAAATAATAAATTGCAATTATACGAGCTAAGGAGGTTTCTGATACTAGGGTTAAACTCTTTAGACAGTGTTTCCATTCAGTGATCCATAGACTTCCATTTCAAGATTGAATTAGATAAAATAAACACTTTTGACTTTTATCCTGGTACTTCAGTTTGTTCCCAGCTGGAGCTGGAAGAGGCTTGGACTTTGGGATTGTCCATTTTCACACACTTTCTTCACCAAACTGCTACACTTAGACAGTTTAATAGGATGTGGATGTCTTTCACCCAGTGTGATTAGTGATGCCAATATTGTTATAAAACATTATCTTGGATGTCTTCAAAGTATCAGTCCTATCCTGTGTTTTGTTGAAGTCCAAAATGTAGGGCATGCGAAATATTTTGTAGCAGGGATACTCAGGTTCTACTTACCTGTCATTTCAGGCTGGATTCATGCTGTGCTCACTTCTCAGGACTGTATGGCTTTTGGAGGAAACTTTTTGCACAACCTCAATATTGGCATGCAGCTCAGGTTTGTACTGGAGCTTTCTCTTTTTATTATGTATCTTCTCCCATAAGCTTGAAAATATTTTTGTCATTCAGTTGATACATAATTGATTAAATGAGATTAAATGGCACAAGACACTAATAAAAGAGACAATGCTGCTATTCTGCCAGGGGTGGACTGAATATTGCAAGAATTATTTCCAGATAGAAATGAATAGTTTGTTCTGTTCCACTTGCCTTTGAAATTAAACAAGATAACATGGAAGATTACATCAGAACAAACTGAAATTTGGCAAGCAAAACTCAGGAACTGGAAAATAAATTCTAATTTCTGCATTACTTGAGTAAACTTTTTGTTCTAAGCATACCATAATGGCATAGGTTGCTTGAATTCTGTCTGTTTAAAGTTGGGTTTATATATTAGTATTATGAAGTCCAACGTCGCAGCTCAATATGTAACAGAGCTTCAAAAGAGATAAGTGCAGAGCTTAGAAAAGTTCTGCCCAATTTTGTCAAGTTTGATCTTACTACTCTTGACTATAAATCTTGATGTATCTTGTTTGTCATGGACTGCTTCATTTTGCTGCACACCATATAATTTAGGTGAACACAGTTAACAGTGATCAATATTCACACAAAATAATCCTTCTAAATTGTTTATTTAGGTGTTATGAAATGGAGAAAAGGCTAAAAACCCCAGATCTTTTCAAATTCCCTTTCTTTGAAGCCATCTGTTGGTTTGTGGCCAAAAACTTACTGGAAACTTTGAAAGGTAACTCATTTCATGTTTTAAGAACGTGAGGCTAGACTTTTTTCTACCATTTGCGGAAAGACCCATGTCTAATGTACATCAGTCAAATAAGACATAAGTTACTCATAGTTGATAACTGGAAAATGTAAGTGTAGCTACTTTGTTCAGTTTTGATATGACAGAAGCTTTATGGATTAAAAGCATTTGTAGTAAACGATACACATATGATTCATGTGCAGTGGAGTACAAAGGCTTTGACAAAGAAGGCATATGAACCTTTTTCTTTAGAGTGTCCTATGTATCTTTAAATATGTGTCAACTGCAGTCATTTATGTGGAAGTGAAAATATATTTGTTTCAGGACCACATTCATGCACAGCCCTCTAAAGTTACAGTTGTCACCTCACTCAAATTATTAACTTGTACGCTGCTTCCCTTAGTCTCTATTAGTCAGTACTCTGTGCACCTCCATTTAGGTTCTCTGCCAGTCTCCCCCAAAATAGCTTTTTTCTTAGTAATAAGACTCACATTTATAAAGTAAATGTAGTTCAAATAGCTGAACTGGGAACTAATAGAAGTTCAAGAAACTGAGGAAAGCAACTGATGCTGACAAGTAACTAGACTGTTAGCCAACTGCACAACAGGAGGCTGAACATAAAGCTTAAAAATTCCACCTTTAACCCCAAAACTGTTCTGATGATATGATGTGGGAATGACATGCTTTTGTGAGTATGCACATGTATAAGAAATGTCCATGGCCACCACCTTAGCACTGAACCCAGGGAGCCAAGTCTTCTTTTTTAATCTGATTTAAAAATCATTTCACTTAGCCACCACCCTGTCAAGGACATACCCAAAGGAATGCACACAGCAGAGAGTTCACTCTATATTGTCAAAGATAACACAGTTGCTTCTATGGCTCCAGATACCTACACACACCAGTCTAGTGTCTAGGCAGCTACTCCCAGGTTCACTCTATATGGAGCAGTTGCAGCAGCTGGTGATCACTCCCCCCTCCACCATTTTATGTATGGTAGGCTGTTTGCCCATAGCCAGAGACTACACCTGCATAGAAGCTTCCTCTGCTCTTTGCACTTCATTCTTCTGCTGGTTCTGGGAGACAGTGGTGCAGTAGAGGGTGGGGAGGCACCCTGCCCTTCACTTGCCTGGCCTGCCTCTTCCTCCAACTCTCAAACTTCCTCTTCCTCTGATTCTTGTTTCCTGGCTGGTACAGGAGCTTTGGTGCTTCTCATTGGCTTTCCTTTGGAAGCTAAAGGGCTGCCCCTAAGTCTAAAGAAAGCTTAGTGAACATGCACCTCAGTAGGTTTCTAGTTTGACTTCATGCTCTCCCCTGCTGATAACAAAGTTTGGAAAGTTACTTTCTACTGAGGATGAGACTGACTAAAGTCCATGAGATTTTTTCATGTGTAGCTTGGTTACTGAATCCCATAGATCCATTTGCTCTGAAGAGCCATTGGCACGTGGCTTGGCAAACCACTGTTTGGTTTATGTGGGCAATCCTGTAAAAACTGGGGTGTGGGGAAATTCTCCTTTGGGGCAGGGGTTGGCCATGATGGCTTTCAACCCCCTTTCTTTCCTAGAAGTTAACGAATTAAATAATTCATTTACAGTTTACTCTTCATTGTAGTTTTGAATGCATGAGTAACTTTTTACAGGTTTTAAAGGTTGAGAGAGATGTTAATGTAAATACTCATTTGACATTTATATTCATCTAATGTGCAGTGTTTGTCTTTATTTCCAGAACTGAAAGAGGATGGTTTTTACCCTCAAACTTTCTTAGTACAAGGAGTGAAAGCTTTACTTACTGCTTTAAAGTTATGGATGAAAAAAGATGTAAGTTGAAATGTGTAGTCATAATTTTAGTGGGTTTTCTTTCTTTAAAAGAAAAGCCTTTAAAATGCAATACAGCTTCATAAAAATTCTGTATTTAAATATGCTGCTGATTTGTATTTGGAGGAACTTAACTACTTATTTTCCTGTTTTACTTAACAGCTGGTAACAGAACATGCCTTTGAAATTCCAGACAATATAAGGCCTGGACAGCTAATTAAAGAACTATCTAAAGTGATTCGTTCTGTAGAGGTAAGAATAAAATACATTGACTATGATTGCAAAATTTGGATAATCGCATATGATTACTTTCAGCTTTTGGAGATGCTCTCCTTTAGTTGTGCTCCTCTCTCTTCAAAAATAACTGCTAGTTTGCTGAAATAATCACTTCCAAACTTTTATTACTCATGGCTGGCAAACTGTTTAAGTGCTTATGATTATAAGATACTTATCAAGTATAACCCACCCTATGGTCCTATCTTAGAATTCAAAGTTTAAGTAATCACATTATGGAGGAATTATAAAGGCAGTTTAGAGTGAATAATGAAATTTGAATTAAATCTTTAGCTGGAGCATAACATTCTCTTTCTCTTACATTTCAGTAGTGGACAGAGTCCCTTAGGGTGCTGTTGTAATAGACAATACAGGAAGAGGATGGAATAATCTTGTTGAAAGTCTTATACTGCTACTTGAAAGTGAAACCTTTCACTTTAAATTGTGTGGAATTGTCAATATAGGCTGCTCTAAATAACTTTCTTTTATTTAAAGGAGGAGAACAGCAAACCAGTTAAAACTCAGGGAATTATTGGTGTGTGCCAAGTTTCGCATTCATCAAATGAATCAGCCTCCACCCATCATTCCAGACGAAAAGCAAGGAAGCTACGGGACCATGCCATCAAAACTCCATCTAATTTGGACATCTTGGAGCTCCACACAAGAGAAGTTCTCAAAAGACTAGAGATGTCCCCGTGGGAAGAGGCAAGTACAGAATTGCATATTGGAGCAAAGTAAAGCACAACTAGAACATTTAATGTGCAGGGCAGATGGCACACGTAAAAATGGGAAGTTGTTGCATTTTTAAAACAAAGACTCTGGGAGGTATAATCATATCATCACTGGTTAATTTTCAATGAAAATATTATTCTCACTTTTCCACATCATTGAATACCACTGGTTTGGTGAGGAAATAGAGTTGTTTCACTCTACATATATATATTGTACAGTACATATATATATTGTACTGGACACCACAGGTAGGGAGGAGCGACCTCAAAATGCATTTTCCATTTTGGGTGTATGTGAATAGATGAATTTTGAATTAGCAAATATAGATGTAGTGTGGCAATAAACGTATACAGTATGGCTACAGTAAAAGAATGTTAAGCCTGGAATTAGACCTTTCAAATACTTCTCCATTTTACCCAAAAAGATCCAGGACAGACCATATTTTGGAAGTTGCCTCTACATACTCTCCTGTGAGCTAAAAAGTATTTGGTACCGGAGATGTTTTAAGAAGAAAAATTAGAAGGGTTTTGCGGTAATGGTGGTCTTTCCCACTGGTATCACTTTTCCTTTAAAACATCTCACCCAAATCCCCAATTACCTCCCATTTCTGGAAGCTTAAGTATATAATTCTGCTTGTTCCCAGTGTATAGTTTGTGGGTTAAACAGTGTTTTAATATCCTACCCCTGTCAGCAAAATTAAAAGCATAGGTGTTAGGTTGTAAAACCTTGTTTTGAACAAGTCCGTCTATGAAGTAAGCTGGCTCCCCTTTCTTAACCCGCTTAAAAAAGAATCAAGCAACAGACTGGAAAGTAAGCTTAAAAATATAATTTACTTACTTGATGATCATGCATTGGTTCACAGCAAAAGCAGAAGTAAAAACTATGCAGGCAAAATACTTAATATTTACAGTATAACCAGCTTCAGGCATGTGCTGAAGCTGGAGGAAGCAGAGGCATGTCTGCATCCATTGCTGGTCAGAGAGAGAGAGGGAGGAATTACTAAGTGTTCCTTCCTGTTCAGGAGAGAAGGGGAAATGACATCATACAGAGTCCTCTCTACCAGTTATATTTCTATGGTCTGAGTATCTTCTTGTTAGCAATACAGCTCTGTGGACTTAATAATATATGTGCTGATATGTTGTAAAAATTCATCTGTAATGGCGGTCTTGTGTCTTAAATTATTTCTCAGAGGAAGTACCATCCGACCATACTTGCAAAGTAGAATAGTTTAGACATGTTAATAGTGAATATGTGTACTAAGCACCAACAATCCAGAGAATGGGAGAGAATTGAGTGTTGTGCAGGAGGAAGGAGTTGCTGCAACTTGGGCCATGTGCGTGAAAGACAATTGTACACATGAAACAGACTTCTCTCTCTGCCATAATGGCTATTAATAATGCAGGATTCCTTCGTTTGCTGGCTGTCAGTGTTTTAAGTGTGGCTTGGCAATGCACCACAGCTGATGTGGATTACAAAGAGAAATAGCTTATTAAAGTACCATTAACCGTAGGTGAAATCTTTTGTCCCCTTGCTTTAGGACACGGCAAATGGTAAACTGAATGGAAGGTTTAACAAGCCTCTTCAGCCATCTTCTACTGTTCCTGAATGGAGAACGAAGGACAATGATTTACGGCTTTTGCTGTCAAATGGAAGAATAATTAGGTATAAAAACATCAGCATGTAGCTTGCTACATGTAGTTTACTTTAGGCAATTTTGAAAATCCGGCTTGTAGTTAATTGACAGATCTGGGCTGAAAAAGGGATACAGCAAGAAACATCTGTAACCAAACACAGGAATTAAATGTTTGGAGGAACAAAGGGGCACATTTTGCAGGACTGTCTCCAACTTGAGGCAGTTCTGGATAGAGTGCTGCCATAATGGACTTGCCTTGTGCGGTGGGGCAGCAGCATTTGAAACCCTGCCAGATGGCTCTTATGTTACCTCCGCCTTAATTTCTCCCAGTGCCCTCAGGAAGACCATTTGTGGCATTGTGAGCAAATTTAAATGTAGACTAGGTCCAGCTAACTTGCGCTGCTGGAGCTCTGACTTCAGGCATCAGTGGTGGGCCCCACTGAGCTCCAGTCCTGCTATTATAGATGGTTTTAAACCTGGTGTCAGGTCTGGAGTCAGATGCAGGTCAGCATGAAGAAGTAGTCTCAGTTGTCGGTGAAGTTAACTCTTTATTCAAGGAAAAGGCATACAACTGAACAACACTTACCATCAGGTCTTGCCCCTATAGAGCAGTTGCCAGGATTGAAGTTCCCTGCCTCCCTCGCCCTTCTAAGGTTCCACTCCCCCAGATGTTTCCCAAGCAGTCTCAAGCTGCATCTGCACTGTTCTGGCCTCTGTTCCTCTCTCCTTGTTATTCAGCACATTCTTGGAGACGGGGTGGGTGGGGAGAGCTGGTCACAGAAGGAGAGGAAGACTCCCTGGATTCTTCTGTAGTCTCTTGACCCTGCTCCTATGTTTCAGCCTCGCAGTCTGAACAGCTCCTTGTCACATGTTCTTCCTGCTCACTATACCCTGTTGACCCTTCAGCATTCAGTACTTCCTTCCATTCTTCTCCCTCTGACAGGTCAGAGGGTCCCATCACCAACCCCCTGGCTCTAAGCCTTTCTTCTCTGAGGTTTCTCGGGGGGGGGGGGGGTTCCCGGCTGGTTTTTCCCACCACTCTGCTTCGTCCAGCCAGTCTCTGACACATGGGGTGGAGAACCCTTTTCAGACTAAGGGCATTACTCATTCATGGGGAAACATTCTGGAGACCATATGCCAGGGGTGGTCTGGGTCAAAGGCAAACGTGGGCAAAGCAATGGGTGTGACTCTTACATTTGTACAGTAGGATACATTCCACCAGTGCAAAAGTCAGGTGTTTCTGTATCCCACATCTCTTCATCCCCCACATATCCCTTCAGTAGCATGCGCACACACACACACCCCAGCAAGCAAGAGGCATTATCTACTTCAAGAACACATTGAAGGATTGTTCAAAGCAGAGTGGTGGTAATGTGGCCTTTGGCGAAGGCATGACCTGCAGAGAGTCTTGAGGGCCAACTTGAGAGGCTTGGAAGGTCAAGTTTGGCTTCCTGGCCTGAGGTGTTCCACTCCTGTTTCAAATAATTGAAAATGATTTAAACCTTCTGTTAAAGAGAATAACAGCCAACAATTCTGCAGAGACTTGGGGAAAATTCTTCAGTAGATGAGAAATGGTACTTTAAAAGTTCTAGGAAGCAGTGAAAATTGGCTATTACTTCTAAAAAGATGGGGCAAGGCCCCAATGGATCTTTTTTTGGTTTGGTAACAGGTTATTTTATTACAGAGATGAGAGGCAACCTTTCAGAGATCGAAGTCTTTACACCGCGGACAGTGAAGATGAGGATGAGAGAGCAGAGTCAGAGAAGGAAATAACAGTTAAGGCAGAAGAACACATCTCCCAGGAAGCAGATGGCAGTGTAGATGCTCAGAAACCACTGAACAGTAAGTATGTTTTCCTTGAACTAGAAATCCAGGGCTATTGTATCTGTACCGTTCTTCATTGTTGCTTTGTACTGCTGATCAATGTGGCATCATTCATCAGGGTAGTTAGGCTTCCACTGACAATCACTGCATTTAGACATAATGATAAATCATGTCTTAGCACTGTGCGATTGAGCCTTACTCTGCTCAGACTTGTGTGCTGTCCCCATTTTCTCCTTTTCCTGCATGACTGGAAGGAGGATTATGGAAGTTTTTACTTTTGATTTTAGTTAAACCAGATCTTCCTCTTTCTTCTGAACCAGAGTTCATGGCTAACACCAACTATACTTAGTTTAAACAAGCCAGCTTCAAAAAGCATGAGTTGAAGCTGACTTGTTTTTGAAACTGACCTTAGTCTTGAAGTCCATTCCCTGGTTCAGATTGAAGCAGGGCTTTGGCTGGTTAAAACCCCAAATAAAAACATCTGGGATCTTGGCCACATGGGAGGAACACACAAGCTCAGGAGATGGCAAAGTTCTTTTACACAGCTCTATGCCATGGTTTAGTGTCACTTCCAGATGCAGCCAATATTTAAAAAAAGGCTAAAGGTGGGTTATGAGTGTTTGTTAAATTCAGATATGGCTGTGTTCATAGACGTAGGTCAATGTCTTTGGTTAATTGGGAAATACAAAGCTAGGAATATCTGTGACTCATGAGCTGGATCTGTTGGGGACCTTAGTATAATGAGTTCAAGCAGTATGTTATCCCCATATAAATAAATTCTTGTGACTTTCTATGATCACAGGGGAAAAGTCCAGTTTGATCAAAGTAGAATTTCTACCGAGAATTCCCTATATATGGAATATATAGTATTTTCTCACAATTACAGTGGTTTTCTGAGGCCAGAAATTAAATTCCTAAGAACTGGGAAGTAACAAATTACTTATAAATTACAAACTTTCATTCCTATATGCTTAACAGTGGGCATTAAATTCTGTTTTTGGAGTGTGGATATGTGTGCTAAGAGTTTCATTGTCTTCAAAGCAATGTACAGTCACAGGATGAAAGGCTCAGTTGGTAGCAGGAGCTATAGGGAAGTATGTCCAGTTAATTTATGGCAAATCTAAAATCCCTCTGTTTTTCTCCTCCAGTGTTCTTTGAAAGTGTGAAATCAGAACTCAGGAATGGAAACTCAGAATACTCTGATATTTCTGATTCAGAAGAATCTGAGCCTGATTGCACTAACCAGGTAAATACAAGAGTGTCACAGGTGGTGGTTAAATGAAGTATTAAACATTAGAATTCAAAGGACATCTAGCTCTGAATAGTATTAATGACAAAAATGGGCAAGAACAGTTTGTGCATGGGGGGGGAGAGAGTTAGATGAAAGGTCAGCTAGTATAGATATAAACTGTTTTTTATGCTGACCCTGCTACAAATCCATTTTCTTTTTAAATTTTATAGATCTGCAACTAAAGTACACCAAGCATACATTTATGCAATCTTTTATTGCCTAAGACATGGCTTCCAAATAGAATCCCATCCCATCCTCATAACCCAACATCTCCTCTAGGAATATATATTTAGTCACCCTAACCTTAAGAATTAAACCACAGAGCCTAGGGCTTGCCGATCAGAAGGTTGGCGGTTCGAATCCCCACGACTGGGTGAGCTCCCGTTGTTCGGTCCCAGCTCTTGCCCACCTAGTAGTTCAAAACCACGCCAAAGTGCAAGTAGATAAATAAGGTACCACTTCGGCGGGAAGGTAAATGGCATTTCTGTGTGCTGCTCTGGTTTTACCAGAAGTGGCTTAGTCATGCTGGCCACATGACCCAGAAGGTATCTGCGGACAAACGCTGGCTCCCTTGGCCTATAGAGCGAGATGGGCGCGCAACCCCAGAGTCATCCGCAACTGGACCTAACCGTCAGGGGTACCTTTACCTTTAACCTTAAGAATTAACTAAGATTAAAATATGAAGTAGAAATTAGTGTAGAAGTTAATGGTATTCATTGTGTTGAAAGTTTTGTTTTCCTCCCACCAGCAAAAAGATTTCTCTCTTGAGGAGTCAGAAAGCTCAGGTGATGAGAAACAGGAAGTAACTTCAAATTTTAGAGAGGAATCTAAAATAACAAATGACCTCTTTCAAACCATGCAGAAGCCATCTAGACATCTAGAAATGACAATTAAAAGGTGAGTAAAAAAAGGGTGGTGGTGGTGGTGAACAATTACAAAATTAATGGAGGTGCTTGAAGCAAATTATATTCATTGCTTTCTGTTAAATAGGAAGATGAAACATTTTAGTTCTATGATACAGCTTTCTTCTTTCCTCTTATTTTTTAGGGAATGTCCTACCTCGACCAGTACGGAGGAAGAAGCTATTCAGGGCATGCTTTCTATGGCAGGATTGCACTATACCACTTGTTTACCAAGTCATATGCAGAGCACAGACTGCACTGATAGAAGAAGCTCTCTTCAGGAACACAGAAGCTATCCCAAAAGTAGGCATAAAGACAAGCTGTCTTCCCAGAGTCATAAAGCAGAATATGGTATGTTCTCTTGTAGATGTATATTATGCCAAAACTAAAAGATGCCTAAGCTATAGATTGCAAAAGTAGGCTGCATGGCTGGATTAGCTTGAAAGTTGCAGTCCCCTTCAGGGAATCCAGATCAATGGAATATCTGTAGTGGTTTTTTTTGGTCAGTTTTAGATTTTCTAGTTTTCTAAGACAGCAGATGGCTCAGGTGCTGCCTGTAGAAAAAAATAGATCCATCTGACTTCCGCTACTAGTGCACATGTCTGTGTAGTTGGGCAGACAGTTTCTAGTAAAAGCAAGTGACTAGACTGCTGGAAACATGCAAGGCCTACATTTCTCCATTACAACTCGAAGCTGGAAGGCATGTGCTTCAAATGCCCTTGTTTCTCTTTCTGATATTAAGTGCTTAAGATACTAACACAAGAAATCTATTGTGGTTGAATTGATTAATTTATAATTGGGGGCATTGTGCAGAGATTTCAGCAGGTAACCGACAGATGTAGTGACTCATGCATTCTTGCATTAACAGATGGATTTATTTTTCCAGCTAGAGAGGTAATAAAACTCTAAGCATTCGTATTCTCAAATTACTCGATATGAGATTAGGAGTGTAAAAAACTAAAAACTAAAAACCTTACAGGGGCTGCTTATGGGATTAAAGACACCTGTGTGTTAACACTGTGTTTACTAATTCTACCACAGTAGGGTTCTTTAACGTCGTAAATACAACAATTTATATAGATTTTAATGATTGTGAATGAAATTTCATTGGAAGTATAAAATCCAGTTTAATACGATGTTCATTTAAAGTTGATAGAAAATACAGGAAAATATCACTAATCCAAGTAGTAGCAGCAGCAGTAGGGGTTTTTACATTGAATTTTCCAAGACCATTATTTAGGCTTAAAATGAATTTTTTAAAATATAAAATTGAGACAATGGCCACATTCAGATGTAATGCTAAGCCATGAGGTCTCCCACATATTTCACTTCTGCTTTAGTCAAGCAGAGAAACAAACCATGGAATGGCTTACTTTGTGTCATGCCAGAACTGGTGCTTGTAGTTTGTTTCTCTCCATGTGAACCATGACCGGAAGCCAAGTCTTGTTCTTTGCTTCCTGATTGGATTTGTTTGGGTGAAACCAAGAGGCATGGTGGTTCACACATGATGTTAATCTGGGTTGTTCCTCTGCTTCAATAAGGGAAGAGCGTTCAGTCTAGGTGCAAAAGTGCACAGT
Organism: Podarcis bocagei; assembly: GCF_964188305.1. Taxonomy (NCBI): domain Eukaryota; kingdom Metazoa; phylum Chordata; class Lepidosauria; order Squamata; family Lacertidae; genus Podarcis; species Podarcis bocagei. Next base: position 25,487,301 of record NC_138135.1, read on the forward strand.
TTATACACAGGATAACTTGCTTAATCCATAAGTCATAGCTTAGTACTTTGTCTAAACACAGCCATTACCAAAATGTAGCAAAATCAAAATGTAACAGCAGAATAATGAGGGGGGTGGGGAAGCATAAAAATATGGTTTCAGTAGTAGCTTGTTAATTTGCTGATTCTGGTTTTCTTAAATTAATTTTACTTAATAAATTATAGCCTTTTGTCAGAGGGAAGAAAATCATAGCGCGGTTTCTTTTATATATAAAAGAATCAACAGTGATGTGAATTTCCTTTATAGAAGTTGGTCAGAATTGCCAGTACTTTGCCCCAGTAACTTGTTTCACCAGTTTAGGGAGATAGCAAGACGTTTGCTTTTAGCAAAACCCAGAAAGCATAGTAACTTGACAGCTGTGACAGCAGATGTTGTCTCAACTATAATCTGTTTGATGCTTTCCCACCCATCTCTATATCTATGGTTACGAAGAGATGCAGATGGCAAAGGCAAACAGTTTTGATCCAAAATGCTTCAGTTTTTCTGGTTTTGTATTGGGGAAGATTTAATGCTGTCTGACGTATGAAAGGCGTGTACAAGTGGCACAAATGCTACAAGGATCTGATAAGTGTGATATGTTGGTGATCTTCCACTGTGAGCCATTACAATCACCACTGCAGATTGGAGCTAATCTAGTTTCTATTGTAGATTTATCTACCAGTAGATTTTAATACCTTTTGTATTACAAAGCTGGACCGTCCTATAACATTTTGGGCTGTGTTAGCATTCTCTTGCCCAAAGAAAACTGCAGACCTATGACTAGTCAATAAGCTATTGCATTATTCTAGTAGGAAATTTGCCTCAGTGTAAAATTTGTTTTGTTGAACTTCTCTTGGGTTACTCTGGTAGTACACTAGGTGGAATCTGTAGGGGGGAATGAATAACATATAAAATATACTAAGAACTTCAAATTTCTGTTCAGGTAAGCACATAAAAGAAGAAAAAGATGTGGGAGCTTCAACATTTGCTTCACAATTACATGCAGTTTCTAAAGTAAATCCTCAGGTAAGATTATATTATGTGTCTAATAAAGCAGCTTGCTGTGTACTGTACACATTAAATCAGGAGTGGGAACTGGATTTGGCCAATTTGCTCTTGGGAGACTGCTTTTGACACGTGGGTGGGGATGCTGTGCCAATCATTGGGCATCCTATACAATTATGTGATTCAACTTCAAAGGAAGAATTAAAATTTAAGGCCAATTGCAAGCCCGCTTTCTGCAGGGGTCAGCTCCGATTGAAAGCTGCTGAATGAAGCTGATCCCAGCAGCGCTTGCTTTTGAAAACCAAATTTAAAAGGTGCCGAATGCAAACTCTTACTTGCAGAGGAACAATTGGGAGCATGCTTTAAGGCTTCCCATTGTTCCTTTGCAGCCTGCCCCACACCTGACTTCATATAACATCCAGTTTGGGTCACAGGTTGGGGGTTCCTCAAGCTCACACTAAATATTCAGAGGGGTTCCAGATTGCAGAATATAACTTTGATTAATTTCCCCTTGCAAGTAAGTGCCTCTTCTCTAACATGAATGTACTCTTTGGTGAAGGATGCTGTATAACTTGGACACTTAAGTATTTTTTTGCATGTTTTTATAAATAAGTGATAGTGTAAATAAGTAAGTAAGTAAGTAAGTAAATTTTTATTTATACCCCGCCCACCCCGGCCAAGACTGGGCTCAGGGCGGCTAATATCAAATATCAAATACATTAAAACACAATAAAAAATTAGTGTTTGATTAATTGAACAATTAATTATAAATTAGAATCAGGATAAAATTAAATGACTGCCAACATATTACAACCATGGGGTCGAGAACCTCAAGTATTCATCAGGGGTGTGCGGAATGTTGGTCCCACATGAGCCGATAAAAGGGCCAAAGAGGTAACTTACAGTGTCCCATGGGGGGGGTCAAACTGGGCCCGGACCAAAGGCCAGGCGGAACAGCTCCGTCTTGCAAGCCCTGCGGAAGGATGTCAAGTCCCACAGGGCCCTGGTCTCCTGCGATAGAACGTTCCACCTGGCTGGGGCCAAAGCCGAAAAGGCCTTGGCCCTAGTTGAGGCCAGTTTCACCTCCTTGTGGCCTGGGACCTCCAAGATATTATTATTTGCAGACCGTAAGGTCCTCTGTGGGGTATACGGCGGTTTTGTAACTACAGGGGTCCTAGGCCATATAGGGCTTTAAAGGTTAAAACCAGCACCTTAAACCTGACCCTGTACTCCACCGGGAGCCAGTGCAGCTGGTATAGCACTGGATGGATGTGGTCCCACAGCAAGGACCCTGTAAGGAGGCTTGCAGCTGCATTCTGCACCAGCTGGAGTTTCTGGGTCAGCTTCAAGGGCAGCCCCACGTAGAGTGAGTTACAATAATCAAGCCTGGAGGTGACCATCCCATGGATCACTGTGGCTAGATCAGGGCGAGAAAGGTAAGGGACCACCTGCTTAGCACGGCGAAGGTGGAAAAATGCCGCCTTTGCTGTAGCTGCAACCTGCGCCTCCATAAAGAGGGAGGTGTCAAAGGTTACACCCAAACTCCTGACAGAAGGCATAGGCACAAATTGAGCCCCCGCAAGAGATGGGAGTTGGCCCCCCAACCCCATGTCGTCCCGACCCAGCCAGAGGACCTCTGTCTTCGAAGGATTTAACTTCAACTGGCTCCCACACAGCCATGCAGCCACAGCTTCCAAGCATCTGGTTAGTGTGTCTGGGGCTGAGTCAGGATGGTCGTCCATCAACAGATGAAGCTGGGTGTCATCAGCATATTGATGACAACCCAGCCCCAAATTCTGGGCAAGGGGGCACATAAAAATGTTTAAAAGCATTGGGGAGAGGATTACACCTTGCGGCACTCCACACACCAAGGGGTGCAGTGACAACTCCTCCCCTAGTGCCAGCCTCTGTCCCTGACCTGAAAGGAAAGAGCGCAGCCATTGTAAGACTGTGCCCTGAATCCCCACGTCGGCAAGGCGGTAGTCCAAAAATTTGTGGTTGACCATGTCGAAGGCTGCTGACAAATCTAAAAGTGGGATGGCAGGGGGAGAGATGCCGAAGTGTGGCATGCAAGGCTGCATTGGTGTAGGTTACACAAAGAAAGGAAAAGTAGTCAAGTTCACCTCTTCTATGGGTATAGTCTACCCACATTTAAGTTCTTTGTTGTTTTCTGAACATAGTGTTGATGTTTTCATATGTTTGTAGGTGTCTCCCATTCATTCAGAATGTAGTTATTGGCTTCCTAGAACAAACTGTTTAAAGTTACAAAAACTGTCTTTCCGGTGGTGTATTCGTTGCATTCCAGAATCAAACTGTTCTTCTCCCTCCATAGGATACAAGTAAAGCTCAGAAATACTTCAAGAAGGAAGGTGCTTCTGAAACCAGTTATAAAATTCCAGAAAACAGGATCCATTTACAAAACAATGCTTTGAACTTCCCCCATGGCAAGTGCATCCAGGACTCAAGCTTGATTGAAGGGGAGTGCAGGCTAAGTGATGGCAGCCTCAGTCCTGACAGGCCATATGGTGAAACATCATTGTCAGTACCTCTTCATCCAACTAAGCGGCCAGCATCAAATCCACCCCCTATCAACAATCAGGCAACAAAAGGTGGTGTAATCATCTGTGTTTATTTCTCTTAGACAGAAATCACTGACAATTGATTTTTGCAAAACAAGCTGTAGTGCATGGTTTAAACGATGTGCCCATTCAGAAAATGGGTTCCTACCCAGTCTGCAGTGCCACACAATCGGTCCTTTTTAGATGTTGAATTCCATAATATTTCACGTGAGGGATTATGTTGTGCACATTTCTTTTTTTTAGCCTTACACACACCTATACTCTATAGGGCAAGGGCAATATAGGGTAAGAGGTGTTGTTGTTCTAGTTTTTAATATTACAGATAGGTAGCCGTGTTGGTCTGCCATAGTCAAAATAAAAAAATTCCTTCCAGTAGCACCTTAAAGACCAACTAAGTTAGTTCTTGGTATGAGCTTTCGTGTTCATGTGTATCTGAAGAAGTGTGCATGCACACGAAAGCTCATACCAAGAACTAACTTAGTTGGTCTTTAAGGTGCTACTGGAAGGAATTTTTTTATTTAGTTTTTAATATGTATTTTGTGTGGCACAAAATACATAATAACAACAACAATGGCATAATAATGACATCCCTTACAAGCCTGTAGTTCAGAACACTCCATATACATTGAAATGCATTATATAAATAAGGACTGGTGGTAGTTAGTATTGCAACCTCAATTTTGTACATTTGCCCTTCAGGTGGTTGGTATCTCACAACTATCTAATTGGAGTAGTAGTCAGTATACCGGAAGAGTCAGAACAGAATATAGCTAGTTCCTGACAAGTTTCTGTTTCCTCATATTCCTGTCTAGGAAATCCCATGTTGTGCCAACATAGGGCTGATTTTACTGAGCTATGGAAGTACAAGCGTGAATGGTGGTTAGCAGTACCAACTTTTTCTTTCTTTTTCAGGAAAGCGTCCAAAGAAAGGAATGGCAACTGCCAAGCAGCGCCTAGGGAAGATTCTAAAGCTGAACCGAAATGGCCATGCGCGCTTCTTTGTTTGATGCAGTAGCTGCTACCACTGCTGCTGCTGCTCTTTTTATGCACGGACCAGTACTGAGGGGGAACAGTGCCTGGAGCTTCTGTTTTATTCCTCTGCTTGAAGCAGAATGCATGTACCTTATTAGAACACTGCCTAATGAACAAAAACCCAATGCTGCATTTTCACTGTGCCACACCTGCTCAGCAATAACCATTTGGGAAACAGGGGAATATTCAGAGAGACTATGGACTTGGGAGATGGTCTTTCTTCAGGGCTCAATCATTTTGTTGTTTCTGGTAGCGTCTGAGCTAATTCACGAACAGAAGAGTGTGATGAAGGTGGTTATCAATAATTTATTTGACAGATTTGATTTTTTTTTGCAACTATTGAATTCATTTTAAAATTATTTATTTGGAAAACTCTTTGTGGGAATTATGATTTTTATTTTAGATGTTGAGAATGTGAAGGTTTTTGTTTGTCCTTAATGTCTGTCTGTCTTCCGTCTGTCTGTCTGTCTCCAGTGGAGAGCCACATGAATGATTTACTCTGCATTCAAACAATTGATAACAGGTATAGTCTTAAACATGGATGTGATGCATTAAGTTAAGGCACATGGACTCACATGTTAATTTCCGCTCTTTATATAAGCTCTTGACTGGCTTTTGTACTGACTTCTAAAGTACGTATTCTTTGCCAGTTAACCTTTCCCTTCTTGCTCCTCCCTCTTCCTCCTCTCATGTTTTGCCATTTGTTCTGGATGATAAATTGGCATAACGTTACTAAGAGCTCTTTTCACACGTGTGCTTCCTCCTCCTGCCTATTTGTTTCCATATCATGGAGAACGATTCATGCTAAGCATGGGTAGCTGTAAACCAAGGGTAGCATTACAGCTATTATTGATTTAAGTGTAGACACTTAAGATGCTTTTTTTCTTTTTTTGGAGGAAGGCTATTGCGGCAGAGTATTGCTCGTCTACACATGCCAGCCAATGAAAGGTCTTAAGTTTTTGTATATATGTAAATATGTTTCATAGCTTGCTAAAACTCAGAATGACTATTTTGCATCATGCTTTGCAAATATCCAGTAGTAAATGCCAATTCTGAAATACATGTAAATAACCTAGATGATAAATTTGTATTTTTGTAATATAAAATTGAATATTTAAGCTGTTTTTGGAGGAAAAGGGGAGGCACCTGTACTACTACTTTGGTAAGAGGGCTATTCAGTACTAAAGTGGGAATACTAGGGATACTGCTTTGGATTTCTTCTTCTGTTGATAAAGAGTTAAAGCATGGCCAAAGCTACTCAGTTGCTTGACTTCTTTTAACTTCAATAAAAACTTCCAAGCCTTCAGGTTATATCAAAAATAAAATATCTTAAAAGTCCCCAAATAGGACTTTTCTGTGCTTAAACAATTTTATATATTCAGTATTTGCTGCATCTATATGTGTGTATCTGTATTAAACTAGACATAATGACCTTTGTCATCTATCAGAATAGATATTAGTCAGACGTCCTTGGCTACTGCAGTTACTAAGACTTAGCCAAAATTCTCAGTGGAGACATTTCAAGGCTGCAGTCCTTGACAGAGTTCCTAACACTTCCCATTTAACTGAATAGGAATTAACCGTATAGCTACATGCAGGATGGTAGCCAAAATAACCAAGGTAGCAATCTTAACTTGGAAATAAGCCCCATTGTAATCATTGGGACTGACCTCTGAGTAAATATGGTTAGTTGTGGAGTGTAAATGGATAAAAATAGGATAATGGGATTGTGGTGTGTCCTAGATTTTGAAAGTTACCACACATTTGTTCTTCACTCTTCTTCATCGAATTACAGTTTCCCCCCAGCACTTGTGTGTCCACATTATGTAACTAAAACCAAACTGGATAAGCTGCATGTTGTCAGCATTATAAACAGAGCCAGTTACAGAAAGGGAATTTAATACTAGCTTTTGGAAACACGGAAATTTACTGGTTAATCTGAAATTGCACACTTTTCAGTATTGGTAAGAGAAAATGTTTTCCCCCCAGCAGTCCATACATCTTTTAACTGAGCTACAGATCATTTAAGTTCTCAATTCCCTCTTAAAGTAAAATTACTTGTCCTTTTGGTTTAGACGGAAAAAGCAATTCTAAAGTGAATTTCGAAGCATTTGCGTTTCTTCAGTTCTTACTTTAAAATATTCCAGTGACTCCATAGTAGCTAGCAGATCCTATAACTGATCTACTTTCTCTCAACATATCTTGATTACTAAAATATAGCTATGGCCTTATTGGGTGATGGTGGTGGTAGAAGGGAAGAGGGTTTTTTAATGGCTGTTTCCAGTTACTTTTCTCATTCCTCCACCCCCGCCACCCCCACGACTCACTTCCATTGTCATGAGCATGCAAACATATTTTCATAGACCAAGAGAAATACTTTGTAGTTTCTTCTGACCTTTTGTCTTTCAAATACAAATCGAGGGAAATATCCCCTATTACCACTTTAGTAAGACTTTTACCAAATGAAGCTTTGGATTAGGCATTAAGATTAATTTTGAGGAAGGTAGAGTACATCAATTGTGTGCACCAAAATAAATTGCTCTGAAGCAATAATTATTTTGGTGGCTTGATCGAGACAAGTCTTGTTTGTTTGTTAATAACTTGCTTGATAGAGACCCTTGCTGCACCAGACTTTTATGTGTAATAGATTGTCTGAATTGGGTGCTATAGTCCTGACTTCATCATTTCACTTCCTTGAGGGACAGGAAGCAGTTCTAAAGCCATATCTGGCAGAAGGTGAGTGAACCTTATTTTCAAAGAGAAGATATTTTTAAATAACTGAAACAAGAGCTTCAGCTGTAGGGTGGAATTACAATAGACCTATTCTCTCTTGGAGTTGTAAGGTGATAGGAATATGTGAAATGAAATGTTTGGGCTTTGCCCAAACGAGAGAGAGAGAGAATCGAAAAGGGCATTGGTATACTGGTGTTTAGTGACATCCCCAGCCACATTTCACTTTATCCAATACTTACTGATAAAGCCAGCCTACAAACTAGCCTCAGTTGACTTCTGTGGTAAGATTTACCTATGCAATCAGTAACAATGACATACAATCATTTTCCAAACCATCTCAGAGGGGTAGAACAAGAAGAGCTGCCTTTCTGGCCACAATCTGAAATGCTTACATAATGTTCTTCAGCCGTACAATGTCATGGTCAGATCAAATAAACTTTACTTCGCCTAAGCTTTTAACATGCCGTAGACTGCCTTCATTTGCCAGGATGCGTAGTCATTAAGAAACAAAACTTTGTAGGATTTGAGTCATGACTTGACACTTTTGCTTACTCTGTAACTGGTAGCTTGGAAGAAACCCAATGAGACCCAATGCTATAAATGACCAGAGAATCCCCTGCATAATGCCTCTCCTTGCCCACAATTTCTGTGCCACCAAAAATCTCAAGTCATCGTTTTGTGAGGAGAAGAAGAAGAAGAACTTGCATTATTCATACTTCCAGACCATTAAAAACTGTTCATGGCCTTGGGCCTAAGTGAATCCAGGGCAACTTTATTTTGTGTAGTAAATATGAACTGAATTTAAGGGCCTTACCGTTTTGTAGTTTAAACTGGGTTCAGAGCTGCAACATCTGTTTTTTTTCCCAAAAAGGCAAAGATCTGTCTACAAAACGAACGAATCATGCAACACTGGGTGAGAATGAGACGAGCACTGATTAGGAAACGTAGCTGCCGCTGAAGCTGCGTTTCTAACTAGAAAAGGACTTTGAATATAAATTTTAAGCCATAATAGTTTCTTGCTGTGGGAAGGGAATGAAAAATCACTTTAAGAGATTATATTAATATGAATTATCACAGTTTTAACTTTGCCTGTGCTTTGGCGTTTTAAAAATATTCATTGCATTTGAAAAAAAAGGGGTTAGGTCTTGGCTATATTTACTAGTTTTGTAGTAGTGTTTTTGCTGATGTGATTCCCCCCCCCCACACACACCCTTTTTCTACTGTCAGTCTGATTTCTAACTTTTTTGAATGTTTGTGAAATAGCTGTCTTTCTGCATAGGGGGTTGTGTGTCCTCTGCTCCTTTTTACAGAAACACACTACTGTGTCGAGTGTTTTGGCTGGGAAATGGGATGCTGCAGCTTTAAGAGCATTTTTTCGATTTATAACAGTGTTTCCCATCCCATTTTTGCCTGCAGGCAGGGAAAGTGTATGTACAGTATTTATTTTGTTTCAATTTTACTTTAATATTTGTAAGTTTATATAAGTAGCTTATTGATTTCTTGTTTGGAAGGACAAGTGGCTTGTTTAAATTTGTATTTGACCATAGTTTCCACTTCCTGTACTTCAAAAATACTGAAATTAAAATCTGTATTGCTTATGTTTTTGATTTCAGCATTCAAGTGTTTAATTTCAGCACACTCATTCAGTGTAAATATTGGATGTGATACAGAATGTCTTGTGGGGGAAAAACCAAACTTAATTCCACTTCTATTTCTGATTTTCTACCACTCTTGGTTTTTGAGCAAAGCTTGAGTTCAGAATGTACTCCCCGGATAGCAATACTAGCTTCACTTATTTCAAAATACTTTTATAGCTTTAGGTCCCCCCCCCCCCCCGTCAGTGCTTTCTGGTAACCATGCCAGCAGACTGGCACTATCAAATTTCACCTATAACCAGTTACCTCTCTTTGCAGCGCCTTCCCTAACATCACAGCTTCTAGATGATTTGGACTACAGTGCTTTCCGTCCCAGCCAGCATGGTTGATAGGAGCTGTAGTCTAACTGAAGGTCATCTGGTTGGGAAAAAGTGCCTTAGAACATAACAAACCTTGTTGGTTTCCTTAAGCATGTGAATTGGGCTTCTGACTAGAGGCTTGTCTGGTCTTTGACTTTAACACTATAGAGTCATAATTCACAGCAGAATGCAAAGATGCAGCTATGTCCTTTTTTTCTTAAAAAGGGGGTTTGTTACGTACTCACTTCATTTAGGCGTATGAAGTAACATGGCAAAACGATGCCTCCTAGAAAGGAACTTCTGCTAACTGATTAATTCTGGGAATCCAGCATCCACAGGGTTAACTGAATAGAGTTGTTTCCAATATAGGTTTTTAGGCAGAAAATAGTGTGGTGACAATGAGAAATTGTCTGGTGCTTCCTCATGTGGTTGGCACACATTTCAACAAGAAACACAGTGCCAGTGTGTATTGAGAGCACCCATAATTGGGGTATTTAAAGGATTAGGCTACTCACCCTATACCAAAGATTCAGGAGATATCCAAGGGCCTTACTGTTCTTCCTGTTTCACTAGGAAATCTCCCTAGGGTTTGTGTTGTTAGTACGCGGGCATGACTCTGGGTACATGAAGAAGTGGACCCTAGGAACTGAACTACTAGACAGTTTAAGCAACTATGTTTGATGGATTGTTGCACTGGAGCAGGACAGTTCCATGCAGCATTGGTCGCATACCTCTGTGCCATTGTATCAGCAGAGATGGCTGCAAGGAATATAAACCGGGCATCTTGCACTTACAAAGACTATGCCTGCCTATCACTTTGGAAGCTCAAGAGAGGAAATGTGTATTCTTGAGCGTAGGTGATTTGTCTCCAGTTTAAATCCTGAATAAATTAGTATGCTCCAGGAATAAAATAATTGGGAAACACACCATAGGCTCGTGTATTTTGTCACCGAAAACTGAGGATGAGAGGCAAGGATTAAGGGTGCACAAGTATTTTGTACACAATATATGACACAACCCTTACAGCTGGAAAACAGCACACAGTGAGAATGTTTTATATCCATTCCTAAAACAATTTACAATTATAATAACAAATTTAACACAACAAATATATAAATCATTACAATCCTGTCATCCAAAATACATATAAATTTTCCTGCACCATATCTCTGTACTATTAATTTAGGAGCAGCCCAGATATGAAGCGCCTTTGTCTAATAAAAAATGAAGGTTCCTATCAATGCAGGGTGTAATTTGTGCTTTAGGCTGCAATCCTAACCACATTTACTCAGAAGTAAGTTCCATTAAGTACAATTTGACTCATAGGTACATGGTCTTAGAATTGCAGCCTATTATTTTAGTTCTCTGTATGGTGGCGCTGTGGGTTAAACCTCAGCGCCTAGGACTTGCCAATCGCATGGTCGGCGGTTCGAATCCCTGCGGCGGGGTGTGCTCCCGTTGCTCGGTCCCAGCGCCTGCCAACCTAGCAGTTCGAAAGCACCCCCGGGTGCAAGTAGATAAATAGGGACCGCTTACTGGCAGGAAGGTAAACGGCGTTTCCGTGTGCGGCTCTGGCTTGCCAGAGCAGCTTCGTCACGCTGGCCATGTGACCCGGAAGTGTCTGCGGACAGCGCTGGCTCTCGGCCTCTAGAGTGAGATGAGCGCACAACCCTAGAGTCTGGCAAGACTGGCCGGTACGGGCAGGGGTACCTTTACCTTTACCTATGCTAGAAAAGCATTCCACATTAGAAGGAATTCTTCAGGATGAGTAAGACTCATTGTGTAATTTGATGTGAGAGCTTATCCAGGAGGAGGAGCTTCCTTTCTGGTGAAATTGCAAGTATTTGGGACTAGGTGGTGATGTTTATTTGTGTGTTTTTTAGTTTCACGTGCTGCAAGTGTTGAATTAAGCAGCTCCACCAAATGTCATTTTGGCCGCAGCTCTTTTACCGCAGATAAGCTACCACTTGAATTAACCCCTGCAAGGTTAAATGTATTTTAAGTACAGTCCACTAATCTTAAAATGGCATCTTAACATCTCTACCAAGTGAAGTCACTTGTTCTTGAATATACTGTGTTTCCGTCATTCTCCTGGTAACCAGGGCTACCCTTAAATGAATAACCCATTATCTGTTCCACCCACCCCAGGAAAGTATCCACTGTATAAGGATTACCTTGAAAATCCGGTAATCCATTCTTAAGCAACTTTAATTTTGCTCTGTCTCTAGCAAGGTGAGATCATACTGAATTTCCCATTTTCACTGGTTTTCTACACGTAGATACGCAAGCTTCCTCAGCTGGGCACCAGCTTTTAATATACTATAAAGTCTGGTATCCATTCTGTTGGTGGTTCCCAAATTCTTTTCTCCATGGATCACCTGAAAATGGCTGAGGGTCTTGGCAGACCGCTTATTTATTTTCCTGCCTGTTGTAGCTAGTGTAATGTACTTGTGCTAGATGATGTATGCTTTTCCATTGTTTTAACAGAACAACTACAGACCACCTGAACAAAACTCACAGACCCTTGGTCTGTTCCAATTTTTCTGCTCTAGTAGCCTATATACTAAGATTGAAATACTGGTCTAACATTCCAACCATGCAAAAGTCGGAGATTTCTTCACAAACTCACACCTCTATCCAGACAAGTAGGAGGCATGACCATGGTTCAAGGGCAAAAGCCCCCTGGGAGGATTCAGAGAGCAAGGCTGATGAGAGATGTGGTCTAGAAAGAGTCTTAAGGCCTGACAGAGAGACCTGAGGCTTCCCACTCCTGATCTAAGCAGAACTGGGTTATGTTTTTTGCCCAAAACAAGACCACCCTTTAATTTTCTGATATCCAAATGCTCTGGCTAATCGTTGGTAAGGAAAGAATGGCTTGTCACAGTTTTCTCCCTTGTTTAAAAGTGGACTTGGAGGCGTATCCCACACGGTTGGAGTGTGAGGAGCTCCCAAAGAACAGATTTGAAAGGTCCTAGGGTTGCACATTCTTCAGTATGTTAGGACATCCTGGGGCACCACTTTCATCAGGATCTGCAATTTTACTGTGATGGAATCTAGACAAATGCAACAAGGAAATCAGAGGAAAAGTTTAGTTTGGGAGAGGCATCATTTGGTGTTCTTCAGCGAAAACAGAAAACTCTGGCTGCTTCACACATCAGATATATCGTGGTCCACATTGTGAACCTGCTATTCCCTATGAAGTGTGAGAGAAGCTATCTGGTTTCACTTCCTGTTTACATGCAATTAAAATTCTTAGCATGCCTCTTGGTAGTTAACAGGGCAGAGCCATACACTATACAGATAGGTATATATACTTGCTAACATTTGTGAAGTAGTCTTGAGGAACGCCTTCCTGAAGATTTCTTCTCTACCAAGTTCATTCGAACTAGAGATATTCTTAACTTTTCCTGTGGTTGAGCTCTAAGCAGTATTATACATGCATTGATTTAGGTTCTCCATGTCTTTACCAAAACTTCATAAGGTAAGTACAGTGCTTTTTGGGTCCTTATATGTGTGACAAGGGGAAGTCGTCAATAACAGCCAATGCGACAGGCCCAATTTACTGTGGAGAACCATGCATTATCACAATTATTTATTAAATTTATATACCATCCTGCATCCAAAGATCTCAGGGTGTGTATTTTTGTGGTTTTTATACTGTAAACCACTGTGTGATCTTTGGATGAAGGGTGGTATAAAAATTCAATAAATAATAATAATCGAGTACTAGCTTAATTTCAGGGAGAAGTTTCACATATGATTGTTGTCCGTCCTAAACTGAGCATAGTTTCTGCTGCACAGTTGTTGGCATTTGCAGATCTATAGTCTATAAAAGGACAGAGGGAGCTTCGTCCCCAACTCTTTGGAGATGCAGAACTCCTCTTGACAGCTTTTGATCCACAAACAGTGTCATGTGCCATGTGTGAAATTGGGCCTCATTTATGCTAATTTTGAAGCTTCCCTTTCACGGTTCTGAGCTACCATAGCTGATGCCATACTTACTGAACATGGATGTGAAGCAGCCTGGGATCCTAGTCTTCTGCACCACCAGATAGTAGACAGGCAAGCCAGACAGAGTCACAGCACAGCCAATGCTGGTGTTCACAGGATCGGAATACAGGGATGTCCCCACGATGCAGAAACAGGCTATTGTGAACACTAGTGGGAAAAACAAAGGCACCTAAAGGAAAAAGGGTCAAATCGGAAAATAAAGTTCTGCATGAAGCATAAATGCAAAAAAGAAACATGTTTTGAACATGGAGAAGAGTAGTATATTTAATCTGAGAGATGGAAAGGACCATAACTCATCCCTATACAAAGCACTTAAAAACAACAACAACAACGCTCTTAACAATGTTTCCATCCTCTAGTTTTAATAAAGTGCAGGAAAAGGAGCTGGTTTAGGGTTTCTTTATGACTTCTTCCCAAATACTGGCATGTTATGGTGGCATTTTTCTCCCCTTCTCCTTTTTTTAAAAAAATTATATTTATTAAAGTTTCAAAAAAGGTTACAAAAATAAGAAAAAGGGGGGAAAAGGAAAAAAGAAAAGAAAAAATACAAAATACAGAAAAATAAAAACATTTAAAAACAAATCAATCTTTCCATGTCTTGTCTTTCATTTACTTGTTTCCCTGACCTCCTCACATCTCCCTTTTTTGTATTCCAGTTCAGTTAGTTAATTCAGCAAATCCTTTCCCTCTTTGTTTTTATCCTAATCCTTTAACTTAATATATTGTAACTTTGGATTCTCACCTGTTAACAAACCATTTTTTCATACTCCTTTATAACAGTGCTGCTATAACCACTTAACTTCATTCTGACATCATTCTAACATTCATTAATTTTGCAATATTTCTGTAAATAGTCTTTAAATTTATTCCAATCTTCTTCCACTGACTCTTCTCCCTGGTCTCGGATTCTGCCAGTCATTTCCGCCAGTTCCATGTAGTCCATCACCTTCATCTGCCATTCTTCCCAGGTGGGTAGTTCTTGTGTCTTCCATCCCCTTCTCCTATTTTTGGCTTCTAATGGATCCGTGATTCCCTTTTGTCCTTGTTCAGTTAGTAGCCTGTGAGCAAGGTCACACTTTGCTTCTGCTTATGTAACACAATATTTACAGAATATGGCCACCTAGCAATGAAATTTCCCTAAGCAGCTTATGAAATAATAGCTTCATTGTGACTTGCTTTCCTTAACCATGGTTAAGCATTACACTTGACCATATAAGAGGTGGTTAAAGATTAGCTGCAAATGGATATCAAAACATGGGCACCCCATCTTCATTAAGCAAATTGTGGTTAAGGCAGTTTCCTCATCTTTCTGCTTACAAGATGAAAATGGGTCCTGTATCGGGTAATCCTCCCTGGGGTCAAGGCTTAGTCTGGCAGATAAAACCATGGTTTCAGTATACATTTGAGCTCTTACAGGGTGAGAGCAACAAACCACTTGAGCTTTATGTCTGACCTGGGCCAATATGTTTGGATTTTTGTGCTCTGGGATTCCCTTTTTTCCTTATGTGCCTTTGTCTTTCTTTAGCTAGGTAAAAGATAGAAGCAGAGATTTACACATCCCTGTATCCACTATCTTTAGTCTTCTTACCTTAAAGGGTCTTGGCAGTTCCGGATGCCGATAACGATGTATCATGAGCCCCAGGGTGGCAAGTCCTATGAAGAACCAGCGTGAAAAGCTATAGAAGTTCAACAGCCCATAGAGGTCACCAATGGACACCATCAAGTAGATCAATGGCAACTGCAGATGGAGAAAAATGGCAGTGTTGGAAATATGTCAGTAGAATACAAAACCAGTTTTCCATGCTACTTTTAGGTTTTCCTTGTGACTAATTACTGTATAACACTTGTCCATTATTACTGAGCAGAATTATGGGAACGTTTTCAGTTGATGAGGCCTGATGGTGGGCTTGGCCCTGAAACTCCCAACTAGTACAAAATTGCTGATGGGGGCAGAGGGCGGCAGCATGTAACATGTCTGTTGAAACATCCACACCAGCTGCCCACATGCTACCAGCCCAGGTTCAAGGGTCTTGTGTTAATATACAAAACCCTAAACCCCAGATAACTTAAGGCAGTGCTTTTCAAACTTGGCAGTGTTTCTTTAAATAGTTGAAACAAAAGCAACAACACAATAGCCCCCTTCTCCCACAAACACATTTAAAAGTATCAATCAGTCTTATGAAACAAAAAGATACAAATACAAAATACAAATAGACTAGGCTTGCCACATGTCAGGAAAATTCCTGACATGTCCTGGTTTTCTGGGCATAAAAATGGCATTGGGGGGATTTTGTCAGGGAAAGCCCTGTATGGCAATGGAATGGAAAAAGCAACTGAAATAGCTCAAAAAGCTCAATATCAGTATTTTGGGGTCAGGCTTCCCAAAAAAAGCTCTTCAATTTTGGGTGGTTTCCTAAAACAAACAACAAACAAACAAACAACTCAACAACTTTGCAGGTATCAGGAATTTTACTTTCTGAAATATGGCAACCCTAAAATAGACATGGAACACTTAAGAACAATATAAAACGACCCCAGCTAAACTCAGCCGTTCTTATCGAAAATATAGTGACAATTCATTTATCCATCCGTCTTCTTTCAGTAGCTAACAAGCATCCTTTAAGTACGACACCAAGGATGCGACAAAGTGTTACCTGCCCAAAGATGGAGGCTAAAACCAGGGTCTTAATGTGGTATGGCCAATTTGTTTCAAACATGGAAACAGAACATTCTACCTTTATGGATTTTGTGTACATGCAGTGCCTGACACTGCCTATCATAGAATCATAGAGTTGGAAGAGACCACAAGGGCCATCGAGTCCAACCCCCTGCCAAGCAGGAAACACCATCAGAGCACTCCTGACATATGGTTGTCAAGCCTCTGCTTAAAGACCTCCAAAGTAGGAGACTCCACCACACTCCTTGGCAGCAAATTCCACTGTCGAACAGCTCTTACTGACAGGAAGTTCTTCCTAATGTTTAGGTGGAATCTTCTTTCTTGTAGTTTGGATCCATTGCTCCGTGTCCGCTTCTCTGGAGCAGCAGAAAACAACCTTTCTCCCTCCTCTATATGACATCCTTTTATATATTTGAACATGGCTATCATATCACCCCTTAACCTCCTCTTCTCCAGGCTAAACATGCCCAGCTCCCTTAGCCGTTCCTCATAAGGCATCGTTTCCAGGCCTTTGACCATTTTGGTTGCCCTCCTCTGGACACGTTCCAGTTTGTCAGTGTCCTTCTTGAACTGTGGTGCCCAGAACTGGACACAGTACTCCAGGTGAGGTCTGACCAGAGCAGAATACAGTGGCACTATTACTTCCCTTGATCTAGATGCTATACTCCTATTGATGCAGCCCAGAATTGCATTGGCTTTTTTAGCTGCCGCGTCACACTGTTGGCTCATGTCAAGTTTGTGGTCAACCAAGACTCCTAGATCCTTTTCACATGTACTCCTCTCAAGCCAGGTGTCACCCATCTTGTATTGGAATCGTTTAAGAAACAGTCCTAATACATTTAGTTCTCCCCCTTTTCAAATTAAAACATCAGCCATCCAAGGGCAAAATCCGCCCCCCCCCCAGGCCCATACACTGCATTTTATGTCCAACCGCACACTAAAGCAAACCTTGACGCTCTTACCATGAGTATCAAGGCTGGAAGAGGAGTGTGTCTTTCAAGGTGTATCATTGAAAAGAGAGCTGGCCACTGTCCTTCCCGGGCAGCTGCAAACAACATCCTGTGGAAGAAAACCAGCTGATCACACATTGAATTCCACTTCCTTTTTTTTGCTATGCTTACTGGAGGTTTGTTAAACACTCCTTTCGTTAAAAGAAAGCATTTCTCTCCCCCCCCCTTAGAAAACATAAAGTGTTAGGGATATCACATACTCTAGGAAAAGAGAACCCCACCACAGCAGTGTTGCACCTGGTAAATTGGGAGAAGTCTTCGTTTTTATTTATATTCCTCTCACTGAAATGTAAGCGTTATTCAGAGTTGTTCTCTAGCTTCCACCACTCGCTGTCCACTGACTGGCTTTTTAAGAAAAGTTATTTGTGAAATATCAGCTCGCAAAAAATGGCTGTCGTTATTGAAGTGAATTGTGCTGAGTTCAATATGTCAAGTCGGGGAGCAAATGCTCTTTAAACTATACCAATGCACTTGACTTTTTTTCCTTTCTATATAGCCATTATCCCTAAGGTGTGCGGAAAATTTTTTTTCTTATAGCCTAGGTCTGTGCTGTGTTTCTTTAGCCACAACTTCCCAGCATTTGGAAGTTATTTCTACATAGGTTTGTGAAATGGAGATAAGAACTGGAATTTCTGTACAAAAGGCAGATTTGGGGGGGAAATGGCTGCTTTCTGTATTATTCCCTAAAGTAGCATTTTGGTAGAAGGAAGACACTGACAAGATAAGGAACTGTGAACAGTTTCTTGTAATAAAGACATTTGCTTTGAAATCGGCAAGCCCTTACCTTGAAGCAGCAAAGATTCCTCCATTCAAAGCACCAAAACACGAGAGAGCTACAAGTATTGGAATCACAGAGGAAATGCTCTTGAAAGCTTTATCAGCAAAACTCTGGAAGAAAACCAAGACAGCCTTATCAGTAAGTCCAACCAACAGTATCATAGGGTACCATTCTTTCAGTTCTGTAGAACTTTCCATTATGTCATACAGTAAACGAAGGCAGTGTAGTGTAGTGGTTAGAGTGTCTGACTAGGACCTGGGAAACTACGGTTCAAATTCCCAGCGAGCCATGTGAGCCAGTCGCTGCCTCTCACCCTAATCTACCTCACAGGGTTGTTGTGGGGTTTAAACAAGGAGCTGGAGAACAATCTAGGTCACTTGAGCTTCTGGGAGGAAAAGGAGGGATACTGGCTGGCAATATCAACCCTGCTGTGTGGGAATCCCTTGCAGACAACTGCAGTGCCTGGAGACAGACAGGTTGCGTATCCACAGCAGTGACCAGAGGAGGAATGACCACTGGAAGGAGCACAGAGAGAACACACATCATGGTGCATCTACAGCAGCACATCTGGATGCCTTCACCTGCCCCTGCTGCAACAAAACATGTCTCTCCCATATCAGTCTCTGCAGCCGCAGACGGCGCTTTAACTCTGCAACAGTTTGACACTCCCAAAGGTACACTCCTCCATTGTCTCGGGAGACGGACAGATGTCAACAACAACTGCAAATAAATAAAAAAGCAAAAACTGGGCCAGCCCAGGGTGGGAGAGAGAAATATATATTTGGCCTCAAGTGACAAAAGTCGTTCTTGGAGAGCCAGGCACTCATTGGATTGAGTACATAACTTCTGTCCAACAGGAAGCTAGTTGTGCATGTCACAAGACAGTGCAAAACATTTGAAAGCTGCCACAGCCCTGCTGCCAGCAGAGACCACCTGTGAAATAAGTCAAAACTAAAAGAGGTCAGCACATCAGCCGAAAAGGCCTATCCAAATTTGTGTTCAGACAGTTGAAAGCCAATACATAAATTGCTGCTTAATGCTGAATGAAGGTATATTGATCTGGAGAGAACAAAAAATCTAGGAGTACTCTGTATTCTGTCTGGATTTGCTCATTTATAGGTGCACAATTTAAAGATTCTTCCTCAAACCAAATGTTGTTTAGAAAAGCATGTATGTTTCCTCTTCGCTGCCCATGGAAACAGATGTCTGCCCTAGGAATTTACAATCTGTTACTTAAATTTATGTCCAATAGGCCTTCTAGACCATCTCCATTCTCCCCTGCCCCCCTGGTAATATTGGTCTAAAAATACAGATAGCACGCAAGTTGCCACACTCACCACAGCTACTGCGTCAGAGTTGAGAATCTCATGTGGAGTCAGGACTGCGTAGTAAGACACATTGGTAAGGATGTAACACCCTGTAACCACGGCCAAGGACACTATTACAGCGAGTGGGATATTCCTGAAGGAGAAAAGCACCGTTCCTCTTATACACGGTTCCATTTTAGAGACAGATTTCCCTTGACCCTGTGGCCACCCACCTTGAATAATGTAGAAGACATTTGCAAAAATAGGAAAATAAAAATAGTCAGGAATTTTATTTGGTCCACATTTCAAGGTGCCTTCTATCTTCCCACCCCACATTTCCTATCTTGTAAGATAGCGCCAAATATGACAAGACCTGCCAAAGGTGTAGAGATGAAAACAGGGACACTTGAATATCTCTTCTCAAAGAACAGGCTACTTTGGGGAGCCTGATGACCACCCTGACCCCCCTATTATATGCTGGATGGCTATGTGTTGCTTGCATCATATTTCTTTACGCATCTGTATGTATAAATATGTCTTTTTCAAGATAGCGATAGCTTAGCCACTGTGATTCATGCACTGTGGGTCACTCTGTCCTTGAGGTTAGTTTGGAAGATGCAGGGAATGTCTCATTACATAATAATAATAATAATAATAATAATAATAATAATAATAATAATAATAATATCTCCTACTCTCTAATAAGAACCAACTTCATTCTTTCCCCATTCAAATGAGTAGGCATTCCCTTTCGTGTTTGCTCCCAGCTCTGAGTTTATTAAATATATTTTCAAAAACATTTTTTTTTTTTTGCTACCTGGATTTCCCCAGCCACTCTGGGCAGTTTCCAGCACATATAGAAACATAATAAAGAAAATAACAAATCCTAAAAGAAGAATAGCAAACCCTAATAAGCCCCTCCCCCTCTTTTTATCCAAACTGCCTCATGTATTGAACTATTGAAGGAACTGCACTGACTGTTAACCAGCAAGCCACTTTTAAGGTGTTGCTAATATATAAAGCTGGAGTAACTCAGGGCTGGCTGACCATTTCCCTCTGTACAGACTCAGGAGATCACTGAGATCTACTGCGGAGATTTAGCCGATACTGACACAACTTGTATTGTGGTCATCTGAAAGCCGGATGGAAGTGGGGCTCTCACTGTCTGAGATTCAGAAGGTACCGAATGATGGATGCTTCTGATGTATACTGAAAACTCACCTGCTTACTAAGGCTTTCCCTGACCTTTAGCTTTAGCTGGATGGATGGGTGTTGTAGCTGACATCTGTGCTACTGCTTCTTTTAATGGACAGCAACACTGGAAGCTGCCTTATACTGAGTCAGACTATTGATCCCTCTATTAGAGTATTAGCTACACGGACTGGCAGCAACTTCCCAGGATTTCAGACAGGAGATTCCCCATTGGCATCTGGTTAGTTGCTGTGAGAACATGAGGCTGACCTAGATGGGGTTTTGGCCTGTTTCAGCAAGATCTTCTCATGCCAATTTACTCAGTCTTTTTTTAACTCTTCCTGAGGTCAACTCTGAGGGGATTGTTATGTACTGAAGTTCTCACCCTGGGCCAGCAGGGAGATACTGTAGATACCGTAGTTATGCAAAAAAGGGATTGAAAGTGATGTTCAGTGATTGGATAGTTTTAGAAAGTTGATGCAGTTACGTTGTACTGGAGCTCTATATAAGCAGGCTGACTGAACCCTTCAGTTCAGTTCTGTCCTGGCCTGTGAATAAACAAGAGCTGTTTGAAGAATCGCTGTGTCGTCTGATATGTTCACCCATAACTTAACAGGGATTCTCCTCTTTGGGGCATTGCTGAAGAGACTCTGCCTCCTAACATTTGCTCTGTTGGTCAGCTTCTTCCTCAGATGCTCTCAATTATTTTGGAAACACATGTTTCATACACCGGAAAAGAACATAACCCATCCAACCCCCGTTTGCTCACCGTTTAGGATTTACAATTTCCTCTGTTACAAAGCTTATATAGAACCTGAAATAAGAAATCAAGAGTCACAAGGTCAACATATGTGTGTTTTTTTTAAAAAAACCTCCTGCCCTCCGACTCCAGTAATAACGAATCCTGCTATATTAGCTTCACTTTGCGAAAGTATTCTCCTTTCCATGTATACATATATTGTATGTCTGTAATAAAAATAGATAGATAAAAATGCACGCCAGACTTTTTGAAAACAGCTATGGAATCTTACAAAAGAGCATCAAAATTACCAAAGGGAATGAGCTGTGAAGCACGATCACCTCAGTAATTCACAAAAGAAATGAACAAAGGAAGATGACACTGTGAGTTATATCCCAACCCTACAACAGATATTTGGTGCAGACTAGATAGATAAATATTATCTGCAATCCAGGATTGTGCCAGCTCTGGAGTAAAGTACAGATTTATTTATTTATTGCTTAATTTGCATTTTCTTTCTGACATTTGAGCAAACAGTAGAAAGCTCTGTTAGAATTTCAAAGACTTACCAGCCTCCATAGGCAAACATCCCAGAGTAAAAAGCAAGAGGCAGCTTGTCAAGTGTCAGTGAAGTTGTGTTAAAGCTGTCCTGGAAATTTTCATAGCGGCCTGAAAAACAATGAGAACAGGTATATACATCAGTGGACACCATCCTGGGTCAGAAGCATTTTCCATTGTGCCCAGCCAGATAAGAGCATAAGGAGAACTGGCTGGATCAGGCCACGTATCATTGCTTCTGTTTCTGCAAAACATGCAGAGGTTCAACAGGTGCAGACTCCCCCAGCATGGAGCTTTGTTGGGGAGGGAAATGGTACCCAAGGTATCTACATATATGCATCTTCTCTGCCTTAGGGCTTCAACTGGCTACTATGGGTGAACTGTTGGGAACCAAGACCTGGTAAACGCCCAGACATTGTTTGATTAGCAGAGTAGAAGAACCTTGGCAGGTGCATGGATTCAAAAAATAAAATAAAATACACAGACAGCAGGAAAAAAATCTTTAAGGAGAGATTTACTAAGGCATAAATCGTGCAGTTTGTTGCTAGCTCCCTAGCAAGGCAAAGCTCAGCTCATTTAGAGCAAAACCAGTTTCAGCAGAAAAATTGCACCACACGAATATAAAATGCAAAATGAAAGTAAAGCATAGAAGTCAGAAGAAGAAGAAGAAGAAACTGCTCACTGAATGGCCTTGGAACTAATCTAAGACACACAGCATGAAAAACAACAGCTGCACTTCGAAAAGTTGAAGACCCGCTAGAATGTTCTAGCAGAGAGGTTTTCAACCTTTTTGAGTCTACAGTTCCCTTGACCAACTACATTCTTCCTGCGGCACCCCTGTGGAGCTCAGGAGCCCAGTTATGTCACCCCTTGCCTGCAGAGCTGGCAGCCTCTCACCCTTTTTCGAACACCCTCCCTTGTGGAGTGTTCCCTCAGCCTCCTCTCCTAGGGAGTCCTCTGGGCAGCCGCAGCTGCTGCCCCTGGTCTCTGAGCTGCCCCCCCCCACCCCAAAGAGAGGTGCCTCCTCACACTGCCCCACAGGGGCCTGGAAAGCACCCCCTGGCCAGCCCCAGAGACACCATTTGCCTGGGGAGTTTGTGGTCAGAGCTGCTGCAACAAACATCTGTGCAAGCCTATGGGAGGCAGAGACAGGAGAGGGCCTCAGAGGAGGGAGGGAAGGAAAGAGGGACAGAGGCCAGAGTTGCCTGCGGCACCCCTGACCATCATTCAAGCCACCCCAGGGTGCCACAGCACACTGGTTGAAAACCACTGTTCTAGCATATTCCAACTTTTACTGGCAGTTTCTGCACACATAAAACTTCACACCTTGACATGAACCGGGAGCCCCTTTTCAGCCTAAAGGTTACTTTTCCTTGTGGGGACTTTTCCAGGGGCCACAGGCCTGGGGTGCCTGGGGCCAGAGGCAAAAGGGCGTGGAGAAATGGATATGATGCTCATTCTTCTACAGTATAAATCAGAGGCACAGGCACACAACTCACCAGCCAGGCCTGCGAGAGGCACCGTCTGAATGATGCACCCCAAGCAGCCAGGGGCAGGGGGCATGGCCTAGGGAATGCCCTAGGCAGGTGGGTTACCGCACCTGTCAAAGGTGGCTTGCAGAGATAAAACGATTCTCCACCCTTGGCCTAGGAAGAGTCCCAGGGGCTTGCTAGAATGCCTGAAAGACCACATTTGCTCCACCACCTAGGTGTGAGATCCCTCACTTCTGTATCCTGGGGTGAGAAAGGGAGCAGAGTGCCTACTTTGTAGGCTGCATGTAGAGCTTGGCCCTCAGTAGAACCATGGATGCATAAAAGCTACCTGGGGCTCAAGTGGGATAGCTCAGTTGGTAGAGCATGAGACTCTTAATCTCAGGGTGGTGGGTTTGAGCCCCACATTGGGCAAAATTCCTGCCTTGCAGGGGGTTGAACTAGATAACCCTTGCGCTCCCTTCCAACTCTACAATACTGTGAGTCTGGAAAAGCACCCCACACAGAAAAAAGGTAAAGAACCCCTGGATGGTTACATCCAGTCAAAGGAGACTGTGGGGTTGCGACGCTCATCTGCCTTCTCAGGCTGAGGGAGCTGGCGTTTGTCCACAGACAGCTTTCCGGTTCATGTGGCCAGCATGACTAAACTGCTTCTGACGCAACAGGACACCATGACAGAAACCAGAGTGCATGGAAACGCCGTTTACCTTCCTGCCGCAGTGGTACCTATTTATCTGCTTGCACTGGTGTGCTTTCGAACTGCTAGGTTGGCCGAAGCTGGGACAGAGCAATGGGAGCTCACCCAGTCATGGGGATTCAAACCACCGACCTTCTGATAGGCAAGCCCAAGAGGCTCAGTGGTTTAGACCACAGCACCACCCGCGTCCCTACCCCACAGAGAATTCTGTTATCAAACCTACTGTTGTCCCCTGGCAAGTCTCTCTGACCACCCCCATATTTCCTATTTCTTTGCCACTGCCAGTTTCTGCCCCTTCTGATGCTCCTTTCTTATTTCATGCCATGTAGGGGGTTCTGGCCAGTCTTACCATTTCCCAGCGCCATCATCCCAGGAACGATGATCAGACCAACCGTGACCATCTTGAGGGCTGTGAGGAATATCTGTATGTTGGCAGACCAGCTCACACTCCAGCAGTTGAGGACTATGACTAGGGCTGGAAAGGAGGAGAGAGATGTGAAGTGTAAATAGAAAAATGGAAAATGCATAAATATTTTTTAGGAAAAAGAAAGAAAGAAAAAGGAGGAGAGAGAAATCACCAGGAATGGCTGCGACTGCAATGCTTGTGCTTTTGGAACAGCTAGCGAGTGTTGACTTTTTGCTGACATTAAAAAAAACAGAACCAGAAATGCTTCTGTGTCATAACAGCCCATGGAGATGGAAATACTGCTTCTCCAGCAAGCTTACTTACTAAAAGTGCTGATCATTAGAAAAAACCCCACAAGCTTGATGGGGCTTTCTGATAGGACTCCAGAATGACTGGCAGAAATGTCAATAAATCCCTGTTGCCGGATCTCTGCAGCAGGTGCCTTCTGTGCCAACTTTTAAATGCCTGCTGAAAACTCTTAAATTCAGCCAGACCTGTGCGGGCAATTAGGAATACATCTTTCCACAATGGCTAATCAATGCCTGTTTTCAACAACAACAACAACAACAACAACAACAACACCACACACACGAGAGAGAGAGAGAGAGAGAGAGAGAGAGAGAGAGAGAGAGAGAGAGAGAGATATTTTACTGTATGGTTTTGGGTATTTTTGTTTTAAATTGCTCTGATTTTTTAAAAAAATGATACAGCAGCCTCTCAATATTTTTTAAAAAATAAATAAAGCAAAGCTGCAGCTGCATTTCTGCTGGTCAAGTAGCTTAAAGGCCGAGGAGCCCTGTAAGGAAGGAGTTTACAACTGTTTGCGTGAAGCTTTCAAACATGCAAGAGCACTGCTGTTTCTAAATATTGCCAGTGAGTGGTGTTTTGTTTTGTTTTTTAACTAGCTGGCTTTTAAATAGCTTTTAACCGTGGTTTCGAAAAGCCCTTTCCTTTGCCAACTGGCTGACAGCATCAAACACAAAAAAACCCAGCTTCTGTTCATTTACAAACTGCCTTGGATATATCTAGCAAACTTTTTAAAGAGACCAGGAAGAAATATCTCAGCATTTCATGGATGGCCTGTGAGAACTAAGGCTGCCATCCTAAGCCCACTTACCTGAGTTTAAGCCCCATTAAATTCAGTAGGAATAACTTCTGAGTAGACAAGGTTAGGATTGTGAATTGAGGAGAACTCATATGGTTATCATACGGCACTGGGAACCTCTTTTCTTAGTATAGGGCAGGAGTAGCAGATTTGGTGCCCTCCAAACATTCTGGATCCCGATTCCCAGCCACCCTAAGTAAGCATGGCTAATGGGAATGGATGATGGGATCTGTAGTCCAACAACATATGGACTACTAAGAGTGAACTGAGATGCAGCTATTGGGAATGAAAGGCAGTTTCTCAATGAGGCTAAGTAAGAGATTAAAGTGGGGGCAGCCAGCTGATCTGGTGCCTTCTAGAAGTTTGATAGACTACAACTCCCATCATCCCTGAGTATTGGCCATGCTGGCAGGGGCTGATGGGAGTCCAGTGGCATCTGGAGGGCACTGTATTGGCTACTGCTGGGTTAAAGCAATCAAGGTTTTAATGTCTGATATTTGGTTGTGTTTTTTAATATTCTGTTGGAAGTAGCCCAGAGTGGCTGGGGCAACCAAGGGATGAGCAGGGTACAATCAATCAAATTATTATTATTATTATTGGTACTGGCCTCAGCAGCACAGTCTGATAAATGCCAGTTGTGGAGATGCAAAAGTGGGGGTATTAAAAATATATCTCCTTAATAGTACAAACATTTAGAGAAGGGTTCTTCACTCATAATAAAAACAGGTATTATGAGCTATGAAGATTTGCTTTATTTGTGAACTTTCTCAGCATATTTATGATATTTTGCTATGGAAATATCTGCAAATGTACAAGAGGCAGTGAGAAATGTATTAATATTTGGCAGGTACATTTAGGATTAACTTGCAACCTTAGATACTTAGTTCTCTTTGGCACTCACTGATTCCTGTGGTAGTGATCAGTTTCACAGCCAAAGGAGAGACATCACACGGGGCGAAGAAAGGCTCGATTAAGTACCGACCAAATGCCAAGGACACCACAGCCATATTTGCAGGTCTGGAAAATGAAACAAAGGCAAATACATTTCTTTTATTTTGGTCTTTTCTCTGGCAACTTTGTCTCCCTCTCACCTATGTTTTCTGTCTGCTCCTGTTGATGTCTGCTCTTCAAAACAACCACAAATGAAGACATTCAGACACTCTTCCAAAGCATGGATTGAGGACTGGGAAAAACTTTATGGCAAACTTTCTGACGTTAAGAGCTGTCTGATAGGAGAATGGACTACAGTGGTACCTCAGGATAAGAACTTAATTCATTCTGGAGGTCCATTCTTAACCTGAAACTGTACTTAACCTGAGGTATGACTTTATCCAATGGGGCTTCCTGCTGCCGCTGCACAATTTCTGTTCTCATCCTGAGGTACAGTTCTTAACCTGAGGTACTATTTCTGGGTTAGCGGAGTCTGTAACCTGAAGCATCTGTAACGCGAGGTACCACTGTACCTCAGAATGTGGTGGACTCTCCTTCATGGAAGGAGGTTGGATAGCCATCTATCAGGGATTGTTTCGCTGTGGTTCCTTCATTGCAGGAGGTTGGACTAGATGACCATTGGTCCCTCTCCAACCCTACAATTTCAGGATCTGAATGAGAAGCTGTGAGACTCCTTTTCTGCCAAGTGCAAGGGCAGGCAATTACAGTCTTCCATTTCTAAACTGCAGGAAACAAAAAACTGCAATCTTATCCAAATCAGACAGGCCACAGGTTGCCCTCAGGCCGGGACCCCAGCCATGGTTAGGGATTCTGATTTCAGGGCAAACCATAGACCAAATCCATTTTCTTTCAATAGCCCACCACCATTTCATTTGAACTGTTGAACTAATGTTGCTTTGGAGACCAGGGGAGAGAATGGTGGCCCAACCACCAAAATAAGAACCCAGGCTTTTCCTCAATATGCCCCAGATGCCCCATGGTATTATGGGAAAAGCAAAAGGCTGGTGAGGCTGATGAAAGAATGCCCTGGTGCTGCTGCCTCCCATGGGGAGGGCGGGAGATACTTGTTGCCTTTGTTGATGGTGTGCTGCCCCCAATCATGATGGTGGATATTGCACTGCTCTGAAAAGTGGCAGGAAATGAAGCCCCACTCCAAGTTGGGTTTCATTTCTCTGTTCTACATTTGGCCCATATTATTCATTGGGGAGCTTTCAGCTCGGTTCTTCATACAGTCCTGGGTAGACAGGGGAAATGCACGGGATGGAGCAAAAGGCCTTGAAATGTGGTGATCAGAGCCTCACCAACATCCCGCTAGGATTACCGTATTTTCAAAGCCTTTTGATGGCCATTGGCCAGTCTTTTACAATATGCTCCATCAACTCCCCCTCTGGTGTGAGGTAGAATGATTTCCCCAGCTCCCAACCCCGCTTTCTCCTCTAAATTCTGCAGCATTTGTGACAACACACGCAAAACAAACACAAAAGGGAACAAGCTTTGAACGGATGGGCCTGACCTTGATGGGGTGGTCGATGAGTGGTGTGTGTGTGTGTGTGTGTGTGTGTGTGTGTGTGTGTGTATTCTTGTATTTGCACTGAAATAGGGTAGTGGGCCCATGTGTTTGCATTGCTCTGTCCTGGTACTGCAAGCGGTGAGATCCCTCTCCTCAGGGAAAGCAGCTCCCAGATGTTCTGTGGCAGACGGCTCTGTTTATCTAGTAGCTATCTGGTATTGGTGGAGGGACAGATCATATATCAAACTGATTTCTATAGAACAAGACCTTTTGTTGTGGCTGCTGCAAAAAAGTACAGTGGTGGTCTTCTTATTGGAAGAAAATATTCATCTATCTCATGTCATGACTGAAAGAAAGGCTGTGTGTGCATGTTTGTGTGTGTGTTGTTTTTATTCTCCCATAGGGCTTTCTCTATTATTTCATTCATTCTCCCCCCCCCATCTCTTTCTTAGATTCCTTTCCCTCTCCCCTCCCTCTCAACGTCTTTGCAGCCATTTGTTAGATCTCAGTGGTGCTGCATCCACCAGCTGGCTGCTTTTAAAAACACAGCTGGAACAGTGCCCCTGTTGAGAGATTTAAAGAGACACAAAACTCCCAGTAAAACCCTAGAGAACCTCCCCCTTCTCACACAACAATGGGAAGTTAAAGCTGCCCTTACCGAATCATAACAAATTCCGCCCATAATCTTAGAAAAGCAGGCAGTGGTCCAAGTGTCTCTAGCAGGTAAATGTAATGACCGCCGGACTTGGTGATGCATGTTCCGAGATCTGCATAGGACAGGGCTCCTAGAAAGAAAACATTAAAAATGTAAACCCTGTGTGCATTTCTTATCATAACCATCAGCCTTATCTGATGAGTAATATCCCTAATTCTAAGCACATTGATATGAAATTCAGTTGCACTAAAATAAGTTGGACTGGTACCAATGGAAGGATATTTAGAACTGAGATGCATAATCATCATCATCATCAGTAGTGGTAATTTCCATTCTTTTGTCTGGTTCTCATTCAAAGGAGCCCCCACTTTTTATCTTCACAATAATCCTGGTTGGGTTGATAGATGATGAATGTCCCACTGTCACCCAGTGGCTGCATGGCCAAATTGGGATTCAAACCTCCCCAGATGGCAGTGGAGGACTTCAGGGTCTCAAATTTCAGCAGCATCCTGGACAACACCAATATTGAGCACCCCCCACTTTTCTGTAGGGCCCCCCGAGGTTCTGCATGCAGTACGACTGAACCAGTCACACTCCCCTAAATCTGCCTCTGCACATGGGCCTCTCTCCAATAAATGTCTAATCCACTTTTTTATTAAAAGGAAAAAAAAATGTTTCTTAGCAACATAAAAGCAGTATAACAATTATAAAATACAACTAACCAACCCCCATAAAAATATAATGAGAACAAAAAGATTAATACGAAAAGGCAAACCGGGTAAAAGGCAAACCGAGTTCTAGCGTGTAACCTTCACACAACAGACAGTTCCAAACCAATTGCAAGAATAAAGTATGGTAGAAAATACATAAGCATATTAAAAATATAATCAACGTAAACACATACAATCACTGGTGCTACCCAAATGCCCGGGAAAATCAACATCTTTGCTTGGTACCAAAATGTTGACAAAGTTCATTCATACCAGTCGGGCCTTCCATGGGAGAGAGTTGCATAGATGGGGAGCTACTTCAGAAGAAGCTCGTTCTCTTCTTGTGACTCAAAGAAGAGCCTCAGATGATGATCTCAGGGTTCGGTTCCTATGCGGGCAGGTGGTCCTTTAGAGGTCCCAAGCCATATAAAACCAGCACTTTGAAATGAACCCAGTACAAATTGGCAGCCTTTGTGGTCAGGCCAGATCCAGTGTTATATGTTCATGCCGTCTTGAGCCTGTTAACAATTGAGCTTCTGCATTTTGCACTAGTTGTAGTTTCTGAACCATCTTCAAAGGCAGCCCCCCCCCACAACACATTGCAGTAGTCTAACCTGGAGGTTGCCGGAGTATTGACAACTGAAACCAGGCTATCCTCCACCCAGACATTTAATAGTAATAGTAATAATAGTAATAGTGACAGTAATAATGCAATTCTCCAGTCAAGTAATGCGTACAAAAAATACATATACTAAGGTAAAGTGTGCACAAAAAATGGATATATTTGTGGAAATAGCATACAAAAGTGTATTGTATTAGGGGAAATATACATAATAAAATATGCTTTGCCCAAAAAATATGTGCATTGCACAACATTGCATACAGAATTGTGTATATTAAGGAAAAATTCACACTAAAATGTGGATGAAAATTCATGAGGACTATTTTAATAAATAAATAAATAAATCACAAACTGATGTGGAAATGCGGAGAACTGAATTTAATACTGGTGTGTGTGTGTGTGGGTGTTTATGATTCTCCCACTGTCCTCCACAGAAGCCCATTTTGAGGTTCCATCATCCCCAAGAGGACACACCCTAAGTTGTTATACCGCAATTGCCACACGCTGGGGTGGGAGAGGAGGCTTCCCCCCTTTATGATTGTTAGAATTCCTGCTCCATGATTGCAGTCATGGGATTTTTGTCTATCACATGAGGGTGTATGTGAAAAAGGAAATTAAACCACCAAGCAGCCAAACAACTCACCAAATAGTGATAGGATCCCACAAGCCAGCCACACCAGTAAGGAGACCCCCACGTTGCCTGAGTTTTGCAAGACTCCTTTGGGGGAAATGAAGATGCCGCTGCCCACCATGGTGCCCACCCCCAAGGCAATGACGCGGGTGAGGGTGATCTTCCTCCTGAGGAACACGGCCTCCTTCACCTCTGCCAGTGCTTTGCTTCGCCTGCAAACTCCCATGGCTTATTCTGTGTCCCTGCTGAACCACAGGAAGTCCTCGTATGAAGCACAACTTGAGTTCCTTTCCAGACCCCTGCGCCGTGGCTCAGTTCTCCTCTCAGTCAGTCTCTCGCTCTCTCTTTGCTTAGCAGGCAGAGTACAGTTTGTCTGGGAAGACTTTGGAATAACAGGAGCATGAAGTAAACAAATATTTAAACAAAAATATCAGGTGGGAGGGGAAACGGAGGCCCCAATCCCACGAAACGGAAGTCTGCTGCAGGGCTTTGTCCGCAGCTAGTGATACGTGGCGCGGTGCAAGTCCAATTCCCGGCTTTTCACACAAACAGTTTGTTTTTGATCAGGATGTGCTCCACTTGGTTTTACAGTATGTACAAGCTCCAGTCCTAACCATGGATATTGTCTCCATGTCTGGTGGATGACGTGAGCTTTTAAAGGAAGAAATGTCAACCAACGGTGGGCCCAATGGCCAAAAAGGTGGTTTCTGCATGTGCTGCAGAGGGAAGCGAGGGGCAGATGGACTTGTCAACCTCGGAAGGGAGCCCATCTAGGAGAAAGAAAACTGTGATCCTAAACCACCTCTGCTTTCCAGGATATCTTGAGGAGAAGGCTAAGGAGTAAACCCTACACAAATCCAGAACAGAGTCCCTAAGATGGCGCCTTGTAGGCCTCCTTCTGGCAACTCCTGCAGCTAAGCTGGTGTCAAACACATTACTCTGCTTTCCTCTGGACCACATCAGCAAGGCTGAGAGGGGGATCTTTTCATCTGGGCAACCCAGGACTTCCATACACATTGCCCAGGCTTGTGCCCCCAGGAAATCACTTCAGTGCTGTTAACACTGTGGTTTGACTTCACCCCTGGAAATGCACTCCATTGTATCTTGAGGCAGATGGATGCCAACAATTTACAAATACATGCCCTCCAACATTTCTCCGATGAAAATAGGGACGTCCCATTCCATAACGATAATTTTACTATTTATACTCCACACATCTTACTGGGTTGCCCCAGCCACTCTGGGCAGCTTCCAACATATATAAAAACATAATAAAACATTTTAAAAAACTTCCCTATACAGGATTGCCTTCAGACGGCTCGGCAGTCAAATAACTCCATACCCTCCACCATTTCTCCAATGAAAATAGGGACGTCCTAAGGAAAAGTGGGATCAAATCAGAAGCCGGGAGAACTTCTCCAAATGAGGGATGTCCCTGGAAAATAGGGACACTTGGAGGGTCTGCAAATACATACTTAAGTGATGCCTTCATGCATCTGATAAAAGTGGGCAGCTCTGACTCCTGAAAGTCAATGTCCAGTATATTTGTTAGTCTTTGGTGATTTTACGATGAAATTAACACAACGGCCTGCCTCCAGCCATGAGTTTGAACAGTCTGTAAAAAACTGTGAGAGGGTAGCAAGGTAACCCTACCTATTCAATGATTATTGCAGTGAGGACTGGCGGGGGGAGGCTCTGGAAAGGTGGGGAAGCAAATAGTGTTTTCTCCATATGTCGGAAAACATTATTCACCCCAAAGGAGTGGGATTTTGCAAGGCTGACCTGTCCTATTGTGCTAAGTGATGGAGAAAGGAAGGGGATGTTTATCGGCTGCCCTCCCGGAGATCATATTAGTTCCTGCGGCACGCAATGCGAGGACTTTTCTCTTAGCATGCGTAGCCGCTAATGGGGTTATTGGTCCTCAAGCAATTTAATCCTTTATTAAACCCAATTAGCATCAGTGGCCTCCTGTGGCAGCAAATTCCACCGTCTGCATATCATGCAGGTTTCATGCCTGCGCCGTGTGCTCCTCTACTTACACCCCTTCCCTTTTTGTTTGCTCTAAGGGCATCTGTCGGTGATGATAACAAACAAAAAGCAACAAAGAAGGCTCGAAGTCCAGAGGCGGAGAAGGAGTCCCAAAATAAATACAGAGAGGGAGAGGGGCCTGCTGGGAATATGGATGTCTAAGCCCATTAGAGAAATGGGGCACAGTTATTCTAGTTGCCAAGAGAGTGTTTACTCTCCCAAAGTCGACTCCTGAAACACGGCAAAGGCAGACAAAATGTCTGTCTCATCCATTGCCTCAGTGATAAAATGCAGGCCTTATGTACAAAGCAAGACAATAAAACAAAAACCTATCAAGTCTAATAGGGCCGCGTTCATAGACCTTTTAGATGACTGGAGTTAAACGGGCCGCCCCTATCATTAGGCAGAGTGAGATGGTCAGATCAAGTGGCTGGCTCTGGGTGACATGAAAGAGGCATAAAAGCATTAGCTTTTCAATTTGTTATCACATGGTGAAAACTAGTTGTACTCAGAGTAGACACACTGAAATGAATGAAGGCAAGCAACCACTCCTGTTCTTACTGCCAGAAATTCAGAGAGGTACTTGCGAAATGCTCTGATTCAGGTACCAAAATAACACTATAATTATTCTTATATTATGAATTTTATATCGAGTAGAAAAAGAAAAAATATCAAAATATTCCTGCATTGCAGGGAGTTGGTGACTTGATGACTGGGGTCCCTTCCAATTCCACGATTCTATGATAATAAAAAACCTTCTTGTTGCCTCCTATGCCAACCAGGTGAATGCAGGCAATTCAGAATACAGCCTTCTACAATGGTTAATAAACCACAATGACTAACTGATGTCTGTTTTTAAGTTTATAATGGGTTTTATTGTTTTATTGTATGGTTTTAAAGATTTATTGCTATAAACCTCTTCGCTATGACACAGTGGTATGCAATTTTTTTTTTAATCATATTTATTAAAATTTCCAATAATA
Source organism: Podarcis bocagei (assembly GCF_964188305.1). NCBI lineage: Eukaryota > Metazoa > Chordata > Lepidosauria > Squamata > Lacertidae > Podarcis > Podarcis bocagei. Next base: position 25,520,681 of record NC_138135.1, read on the forward strand.
ACAGAATAGAAAAAAATAGAAAAGATAAAGGAGAGAAAGAAACAGAAAGACCAATTTTAAACCCTTATTTTCATAACCTTCTTTCTAGGACTCCCTCCTTCCCCTCCCGACTGTATTCCCCTTTCCCTAAGTTGGTTCCACAAGTTCTCATTCCCAATTTAAACCTAATATGTTGTGCCTATTAGCCAATTTAAATTACAATCTTAACATCACTCCTCATCTTTAACAAAATAAAAAAAAAAATTTCCCCAAGATCTACCCCGTTTCCTTCCACGAATTCCCCCTTTTTTTCAAAACATGTTAAATCAAAATACCAAAGTTATATAGAAAGATAAAAGATAAAAGATAGAAGAAGATTCAAAAAGTTGGTTACATAGCCTTTGGATTCTAGAATTCCCCCTCCCTTCCCCGGTTTAGATTCCCCATGTCCATCAGTCTATATGTTGTCGGCCTGGAGGTCTCAAGTCCACAGCCAAATTTTCCTCAATCCATCTTGCCGGTTTTCTTTAAATTTGCTTGTTTTGATGCTGTTTAACTTCAAAAATCCAGTCTAATAGAGGCCTTTAATTTCCTTTAGTCATAGTTGCTCCTCCCATTGTTCTTTCCGTGGCGTAGTTGGTCCTTTGCTCTTTTATTTCTTACTTTCTCAGGTTTCTATCTTGTTCAGCTGCAAAACCATTCTTATTCTGAAATCTAGTATCTCTACAGAGGTTTGTTATTCAGGAACAAAAACTTACGTCCAGTTCCTACCTTGCTTCAATAGAAAAATTCTATTGTGTTGTCACCTCTGTAGACAAAACAATATTTCAGTTTAGCTGCTTTCCCAGGAGATAAGTCCTGTATCCATCCCAGAGTAGTTTTCCACGTACGCCACTTGTAATGTCCCAAAGCCCCTCTAGGGGGTTGCAGTAACTTTGTATCCTCTAATCCAAAAGTCAAGTTGTTGTTTCTTTTCCCCCCCGACATTTTGTATCCATATTTATGTCCAATTGTAACAAAATTTACCAGCAAAATGCTTATAACAAAGTCCTCTTTATGTTCTCAAGATTTGACAGCTACTTTGACAGCTGTCAAATTCTCCATCTCTCTCCACCAGGTTCTCCGAATCGCCCCAGGTTCCCAGAGGGGGGTTGCCTTTTCCCTCTCACCCTCGACTTTTCTCCTCCAGCACAATTCTTGTAGTATCCCATCGTGGAATTGATATTTTTTGTCAGCAATAAGCTTCTGAATCGATCTTGGTTTCTCAGTCCTTGTTTTAGCATGTTTACAATCAGGGAGGGGACTGACTTCCTTTTTAGATCCCCCCCGCTCGTGCTGAATCCAAAAAAAAATTCCTTTTTATTCTCCTTTTATACCCGGTTACCCAATTACTCATGGGTTGTTGTTAAATAGCCGAATTTTCTATGGAAGAAGCCAGCGCTCTCCGACGAATGGCATGCGGCTGCGCTTGGCAGGGGAAGTGATAGACTCACAGCACCACGCCGCTCCCCGGCACCCGATCCGTAGCCTTTAAAAAGGCTCCTTCACGAGTCGGGAGGGCGCTAACGGTACCAGCCGAGTCCCCATGTCCACGGGCTCCGTGCCCGTGGTTTTTAAGGGTCCCCGCGTCGCCGGCGCGGTAGGACCCAGCCCCTGCCGAGCAGACTCCCTCCGGAGCTCGGAGGGAGTCCGCCATTCGGCGATGGCGCCAACCCGGAAGTCCCCACAGTGGTATGCAATTTTTTAAAATATAAATAAATATACACAAATAATAGTTTGAAAGATAGACAAGTAAACATGCAAAAGGTTCCAGACTGGTGCATAAAAAGCCATTAGGTATATACCCCGGCATGTGAGCATCATTGCTGATGTAAGGCAGTATGTACCACATACTACATGTATGTACCACATAACACATACAGAGGCAGTATGTACCACATACCACATACAGAGCACCATGCCTTTGGGTGTGGGAAATGCATTTGTTCTGCCTCAGGCAGGGAAAGTGCTGTAGCCTAGTGGCAGAATGCCAAGATCCAAATTTGGGGAAAGTACTCTTAGGTGAGAAAACCCCAGCAAAATGTTTAAAATCACAAGATACGTAGCAAAGCAAAGCAAAGCGTGGAAATAACAGCTGCTATACCTTTAAAAATGCCCTTCCAAGTTCCAAGACCACATGTTTGGCAAGTTAAAAATGGTTTACTTACAAACTCTCCAAAGGTCATATTCATGTGCTTTGCCATGCAGCATTCAGAAAAAGTTGCACAGGTAGTAAAACTTAACTTAGTTCCTAGATTATTGGTATAGGAGCTCAAGAGTTGCTGGCAAGACCCATGCAGTTGAGCTGAAGTTTCTCGGTTAGATTGGAGGGAACCATGGGCTTGATTACTTATTTCCTCCCAAGGTAAGGGAAGTGACATAGCTAAGCCTGGCAGGATAGTTTACTCTATTGTATTAACCCCTTCATGCATGAATTAGACTGCTTTATCCCTCAATTACTTTCCTCCTTTACCTTCTGTCTTTGTTTGTATCAGATTTCTTAATATAACAAACAGTTGGGACCATGTGAATTAGAGAGAGAAACAAATCTGGTTAATCAAATAATGATTTTTTTTCAGGCAATGAAACGGGGAGAATATTGTTAAGAACATAAAAAGAGCACTGCTGGATCAGACCAAAGGCCAGCATTTTGTTCCCACAGTGGTGAACCAGATGCCTATGGGAAGCCCTCAAGAAGCAGATGAGGCTGTTGAGTATAATTGGCTTAATTGACACTGAAATGAAAATGCATGCGTCTTGATGAAGGTTTAAAATGGAAAATGGCTAAATGTGTATTGCTAACATTGGTGGTTTTTCACAGCAGGTTTCTAAAGGACTCTGAGCTGTACCTAGTTAATGATTAGCTGTTTATTGTTTCCCGACTCTATGCTGAGAGTGAACCTTAGATCAGGTGACAAAGGTACTGAGTTGCAAACTCGCCATCTTGAAAGCTGTGGTGTTTTTAAGTCTTCCTGGCCACAGGGAACAGAAAACGTAAACATAGCTTTCAAGGAAAAGATCTCTAGAAAAATGGATGTAGTTGAAGAGAGAGAGAGACCTTTGCTTATCGGTCTGTTTGGATTATTTCGTATTTTCTAAGATGCCGAGCCTGTTCTGGACAGCACAATACATTTTGGTTTTATCTTTGATGCTTATGTTCTGTTTTTAAAGAGTTCTGCAAGTAAAACTCTGACTAATATTTTTATGGACCCAAACAATGGTTTCTTCCAAAAGGAGTCAGTTCTTATGCTTCCAGTCGCTTCAAACTGTGCAATACTGATATCTGCAACATGGGCCAATACAGTTGTTGCTTTCCGGCAACTGATATTCAGAGCCATACCACCTCCAATACCAGAAGCAAGATTATAGAACAAACATTGAAATGTTTTCAGTTCATTTCATGCTGTTCTGTATTATATAAGATGTTTCTGCTTTGCAGATTTTATAACCCTCAGGGTGAAGGATTTGAGAAGAGGCCAGGGTTCAAATCTAAATAGAAAGGTTTTTTGTTTTTTTTTAAGTCCTTCTGACCTTCTGACCATGATCTGGTTATCTGGGGGAAGGTTGTTTCCAGAATGGGAAAGACAACTCTTGCTTTCTTTAAACAAAATTTAACTGAAAAGACCTTTCACATTTGCACACAAATACCCAAATAGATGTGTTATTGATTTCCCCCTCCTCTCTTCTCGGTCCATGTCCCAAAGGCCTGAAACTTTGTTTGCCTTTTGGTAAAGAATCTGGACTTCCCCCAGAGAGTTTATTGGCAAATTATAAATCTGTCAGGTTCTTCTGCTCCAAATAATAATTTTAAAAGGAATTGAGTCCAACTACATATTGCAGAGTTATGTGTGTCTTACCCCCATTTTAAAAAAACTGAAAAGTAGCCTATTAGGCTACCATGGGGAGGGAGAAGGATTTTTAAAAAACAAAAAACCATTGCCTTTTCTGCCATTTGTTTGCTTAAAATAAGCCCCCCCCCCGCCCCGCCCTCACAAACTGCTTTCCCACATGCGTGGAACAGTTACGGGGTTCTCTGTATCTTTTTCCCTCACAAAGAGAAAAACTGTTGGGTGGTGGAAACACAGACAAACAAACGGTAGGAAGGGAAGGGGTTAACCAGGACCTCACTTCCTGCTATTTTCCTTTCCAAAGCAGCCTCAGAGGCTGCTTTTAAATTTATTTATTTTTTAAAAAAACACATACAACAGAAACTTACAAAATTGTGTGTAGCAAGAAATAGCCATGGCATATATGTATACTGGCAAATCCTGCAACAAGAATTCCACCATGAAATTCCCTCTCTCTCCTATCTCCCAATTGCATAATGCGTATAACAACAGTGTCTCATACAGAATGTAAACATGAATTGAAAGTGGAGACACCGTATGTACTTTTATGTGTTTGTTTGTTACACAAGGAAGCCTTTAATAAAAACTACAGTAATTAAAGTTTGGCGTCCGTGTACCACCCTTCATCCGTAGACCTCAGGGCAGTTCAAAGCACCTTGACCACTGGCCAGGGCCGTGTTTACCCGGGGGTGCAGGGGGGCCTGTGAACTCTGGGGGGCGGCAAATACATACTGGTCCCTCTTGATCTGTAGCCCCTCTCTGTTGCTCTCGATTCCCCCTCCCCAAAAAAGCTCAACAACTCCCCCCCCCCAGAAAAGGGAGTGCTGAGTGGATCTTTGCTAAAGACAGCTCTGCCACTGACCTAAGCAAAGATATCAAAGCGGTGCACCTTACATGAGCTATTCCTCACAAATAAAAGCATGCACAGTGAGAGAAAATAACATTGCTGTAGATGCTGTCCTAAGAAGTCAAAGCGACAGGTACTAAGAGCCATAATCATTGCAGAATCCAGCAAGGCAGAGCCAGACAGAGCTGAGGAGAGCAATCAAATGGGCATTAATTTGACAAGCAACTGACTTTCAGCCCAGCCACTACCAAAGCCAGGGCCTGCCAAGACTCTCCATTTGGCCTCCCAAATGGAACCTCAACATGTGCCATTCACAATAGCTGACCTTTGGTGACGAATGATTACAGCCCTCATACTGATCTGGTCTTCAGTTTTCTAGGTATTTTCTTCAGAAAATTAAAGAGATCGTTGTTTTCTCTTGAGAAGAGATTGAGGCGCGGGGGGGGGGGGGGAGCAAGGCGACAGCGGAGGGAAATGGTAGGTGCTAGAAGGGAATTATTCTAGACCCACGTAGCTGGCAGCGTTGCTGCATGTTGCTAACTAATTTCATGGCTCTTTGCCTCAATTTCATCACCTATCAATCAAACGAGAAAATAGTATTTATCTATCCTTCACAAAGCTCCGTTCGTTAATGTTTGTGAAGTTCTCTGAAGGATGAATGCTCCGCAGTGCAGGGCAGAAAAGCGATAGCTTTCTTGGAAACAACGGGGACAAAGAACTTCATTAGTTTAAAAAACAAAGTGTGAGGGGGAAAATTGGTGTTTTGGTTGTAACCTGGTGGTGTCAGGTAAGTGGAGGTGTTTTCAGTCTTCCTTTCTTTGGGGTTTCTCTTCCCGTTGCTGTGAATAATACGGCATGGACGCAGTTAGAGACAGTGTAACAGTGCATAGTTAAACTATGGAACTCATTTCCTCAGGAGGAAGCAATAGCCATCAACTTGGGTGAGACAAAGTCAGGAAGGATGAGGCTGCCAATGGCTATTAGCCATGATGGTTGTGCTCTACTTCTGAATAATAATAATAATAATTTATTATTTATACCCTGCCCATCTGGCTGGGTTTCCCCAGCCACTCTGGGCAGCTTCCAACAAAATATTAAAATACTGTAGTCTGTTAAACATTAAAAGCTTCAGTAAACAGGGCTGCCTTCAGATGGCTTCTAAAAGTCTGGTAATTGTTTTTCTCTTTGACATCTGGTGGGAGGGCGTTCCACAGGGTGGGTGCCACTACTGAGAAGGCCCTCTGCCTGGTTCCCTGTAACTTCACTTCTCGCTGTGAGGGAACCACCAGAAGGCCTTCGGTGCTGGACCTCAGTGTCCAGGCAGAATGATGGGGGTGGAGACGCTCCTTCAGGTATACAGGACCGAGGCCGTTTAGGGCTTTAAAGGTCAGCACCAACACTTTGAATTGTGCTCAGAAACGTACTGGGATACTGAATACCAGTTGCTGGAAACCAAAGGAGGGGAAGGGTCCTCTTGTGATCAAATCCTGCTCCCTGGTTTCCCACAGGCATCTGGTGGGCCATTGTGAAAACAGCCTTCTGGACTAGATGAGATGTGGGCCTGATCTGGCAGGCTTTTCTAATTTTCCTGTGTTCCCAGAACATGGCAATCGGAGATAGACTGCCTCTGAATATGGAGGCTGTATTTAGCTGTCACAGTTTAACCACCTTTTTTAGAGCTTTCCTTTGTAAATTTCGCCAGTTCTCTCTAAAAAAAGGAAGGTTATTTATGCGAATGGACATCACCCCTCTGGTAGGCATATGAATTCCTTGTGGCAAGCGTGTTATTTGAAGTAGGATGTCCTTTTAAAAAACCACAATTGTTATAGAAACTGCTTTTAATAAAAAACTGAATAAATGAAAGGACATTTGCAAACAACCTTTCACCCCCTTGGGAATGGAAATGCATCTTTGCACATTGTACTCCATGCTCAGTGTGACTCCATGCTCAGTGTGCCTAAATTTGCCTTATCCACAAAGCAAAAACGCATCAGTGCTACTTCTGCTGGTTTAAGGTTTTCTGATTTGAGGCCATGCCTTTGGTGAAGAGAAATGGCAGCAAGCTGATCAAAGCTGGGCATCGCATAACAACAGTCAGGGAGGTGCTAAAATAAATAAAAAGCAGTGATAATAATTGTTACATAACTTTTCAGAGGGTCACAAAAGAAAATGTGTTCTCTCAACCATAATCTGTGCTTACGGCTTTATATAAAAAATAAAAAAATGAATAGCAGCTGAGCTGAGAGACCAGCAACAGAAAGGCACCCAGTGGTGATCTCTTCAGAGGAGGAGTTTTGCTCTGAGGGAGAATTAAGGGACTGAGCCAAGTGAGTTAGTGCTTCTGCGCTGGATGTTACTCATAGACACCTACCTTGGAGCTGGGTCTGCAACAATATGTGAGTGGTTTAAAATATCTCTGAGATTACTGAATAAATTACCTTCAGGTCCAAAGCAGTTAAGGGGAGCTACTATGCTGGAGTTGACAGAGAGCTGGAAAGAGGCCAGGGCCAGGGTTGCCAACTTTTCCTCACTGGCTCCTGCTCCTCCACCTTTAATTTACCGCACAATAAATGTTTATATTCATACCACGAAGAGCTCCACATGCTGATTTCTGAAAATCAAGCTGCTATAAAAAACAACAACAACAGAACAGGTTTGACAACATGCATTTAATTGCCTTATTATTAAATTTGGAATTGGGGGGAAAAAGCCGAGGAGCAAACTACTTTTTCCCCTCCTGGTCAGCTGGCAATCCTAGCCAGGAAAGTCATTCATCAGCACACATTTTCACAAGCGATGTTACAAATGTACACTTGTAATTAAGCCTCTCTGTACTCAGTAGAGTTTTTACTTTTGAGTAAACATGCATGAGATCAGAATGTATGGAATTTTGCTTCGTTTCAAATACATCCTCTCAAAACATTGTGAATGCTATATAGGAAGCTGATGAGTTTTTTGGTGTGTGTTTTTAAGAAACATTGTTTTTAGTCAATATAGATTTCTCATTTGCTTTACAGATGTGGAAAAAGCAAAAGCTGTTGAACTGTTATTTGTGAAGACTTCATGAAAGTCGCTGCAGACAGAACATTCCAGGGTAAGCAAGAAATCAAGTGAATGAAATGAAGTATTTAAAACAAAGCAAGGGCAAGACAAAGTAAGTCAAGTTATTATCCGTTATCAAGTTAATAATAATAATAATAATAAATGACAATATATTTAAATGGTGACTTGTCCCTTCGTTTGAGGAGTCTCATGTAATAACGGCACCAAATATTATGGTCGATCATTATTTCAGTATTTCCACATATTTCACAATCCAAGAATGAGTTAATAGGACAAATGTTAAAAATGAGCGCAAGTGCTTATCTATGCTGAAATCGGGACAAGAAATTATATTTATTTACTCATTTATTGAAGTTGTATACCGCCCTATACCCGTAGGTCTCAGGGCAGTTCACAGAACAAAATCAAATTGTAAAACCACAAAATATATAATCAAAATAAAAACAACAACCCAATAACATCCCCGCCCCCCGGTAAAGAAATGCACTTTAAAGGGAAAGGTAGACAGCTGGTGAAGTGCGCAGAGCTTGCATGTCTAGATGACAAGGTGAAAATGAAGACTGCAAAATACTCATTGTTTGCAAATGCTTTACAAACTTGGCCTTGAAGGTGGCTGGCAGGGAGCTCACATGACTTCCTTTAGAGTAACTCCACACCCAGCAATTGCTTTCATACAGACAGCATGCTTGCACCAAAGATTCATTGCTGCCACACTTGTGTTTTCCGCAACAAACACCCCCATTGTGAACGGCAGATACGTGACCTGTGTGCTCACCCCTGGGAGCTCAGGGGGATCACAGCTCCCCAAAATAGCCACAGAGGGATGTTTTAGGGGCTGCCTTTGCGGAGTCCAGGGAAGCATGGGCGTAGCTAGGGGGGACAATCCTGCCCATGCAGGATTCATCAGAGCTGAAATGGTTAAAGGGACAAGAATTTCTGGGAAAGCTGTTGCCTGCTCAAACTTTGGAACCCTGCAGGGGGACGCTTTGCTTTATTTTTGTTTTCTCCGATCCAGCTAAGAAAACAGTTTGTGCGATGAGGCAAAGTCTCTCGTTTTGACCCCGGGACTTGTCCTAGTGAGTGAAAAGAACTTGCTCCCCACCCTCACCAGGTCACCAACAAAGAGGAAGGTCATGAGGTTCATCAGGGAATGGCGCAGCTCTTCTGGAGCATCTGGAACATCTGCTCATAGCTTATTGAAGAAGCGACGGTGCTAAGCTAGCAGAATGCCCAAGTTTTGCAGACTTCCGCAAACTGCAAGGAGTGACTGTCAGATATTTGGAGTATGAAGGCCAGGAGCTTGGGATTCCACAGTACCTTGAGTTAGGCTGCTTTCTTCCTAGAAAGAGGGAGCAGGTTGCTACAGTGCAGAGCTTTAGTAACCTCTTTGAGCCTTCTGGCTCCAGAATGCTGGTAGAAACCCTGTATGGCAAAGGGTCGCCAATGTGGGGCCCTCTAGATGTTGTTGGACTAGACCTCACATCATGCCTGACCACTGGTCATGTGTTGGCTGGAATGGATGGGGGGTTGGGTTCAACCACATCTGGAAAGCGCCATTTTGGTTACTCTTGCTGTAGGGAGACTGATGGTGTGGGCAAAATATTCTCATTACAACCCCTCTCCCCAAGGAGAGTTGGGGCATGGCAGTGTATCTCCTTGATCATTTTGGATGCCCTTTTCTGAACCTTTTCCAACTCCTTTTTGAAGCGAGGCAACCAGAGCTCTACACAATATTCCAAATGCATGCAAGGCGGATGCTCTACCACTGAGTTATGGCCTTTCTTCTGTACTTATATGAGGGGTCCCAGTGGTCACTCCCTTTTCTAGACCTCCCAGTATGTTTCCTGAGAATCTTTCTTTGTCTTTAAGGAACACTTGTCCACCATTAATTATAATCTGAAGTGAGGAACTCCAGATAATCTTCAAGGTAACCCCAAACATAGAAACCACTGCACTATCCAGCTGGTCACAGAACTGTAGAGTTGGCAGGGACCACAAGGATCATCTAGTTGAACCCGCTGCAAATGCAGAAATCTTTTTGCCCAGCGTGGGACTCGAACGCCCAACCCTGAGATCTCATGCTCTACCAACTGAGCTGCTCAATTATTGTTAGCGCGTCTGTTCTCAGCTACTCTTACTGTTCAACAGCTCTGGAATCTGACTTATCCGCAGGGCCTAAAGCTCTTGCATTCCTCACTTGCTTTTCTCGGAGGGCTTTCTTTATTTCCCTTCGGTTCCTCGCTAAGTTTAAAGAAGGGTCAACTGCAACTTAGTGTTCTGCCTACCGGTATTTTCACCAACAGGCATTTGGGGGTCTAAATGAGAAGATATTTTCAGTATCATTCCATGGGACCAATCCTGCTTCATCAACACATTATTATGGGGCTCCTTTAACTTTGGGGTAAGTTTCTTCTCACATTTATGCACGGTTGCCCATGGGTGCTGTGAGGGGCTCAAGCCATACTATGTCTTTTGCACTGGGACATAGATCTTTTCCTCTTCCTTTTCCTCTCCCCTTAAGAACAACGACGAAGAACTTTCTCAAAGCTTTTCACAGCCAGCTGGGTCTGCTGCAAAGCACAGTGCTGGAAGACTCCAGCCACCTGCCATCTTGATTTGTGGAGGCCCAATCCAGTTACAGTGGAGAGCCAAAGTCCCTCACCCCCGTCCCTCTGAAAGCCACCTAAAATTCACATAAAGCACACTATGTAAACTTTATGTAATTTGTGTCACATGCCTATACCCTGAGTTTTTATGTACATACCATTGCTCCTGGCTGTTGCCATGTTTGGCAAGTGTTTGACACAAATAGTAGATGTTTGTGAGGTGTCAACGAACCATTAGAAGCCTCTTTTGTATGGCTGACAGATATCAGATCACAATATCTGTGGAACGGGCACTTTTACACAGGGCTTTTTTCCCCAGCCAGAACTCACTGGAACTCTGTTCTGGCACCTCTCAGGTGGGCGCCATTGCCAATATAAGAAAACAAGGGAGGGGGCCATGGTGAGTTCCCGCACCTCTTTTTCTAGAAAAATAGCACAAGTGCCACATAACATTCATTCAGCACTTGTGAGAAATTGACGTTTCAGTGCAGCACTACCAAATCTCTGGAACTCCCTGCCTATTGATATCAGGCAGACGCCTTTGTTGTATTGCCTTTTGATGCCTGCCAAAACCTGTTTGGTCTCGGCAAGCCTACCCAGACCTGTATTTTTATTGCAGATATCTGTTTTTGAAGCTGTTAACAGCAGTTTCCTTTCCTGAAGGCCCCTCCTCACCTGGAGCTGGCACTGCCTGTGACTGTGTGTGTATTTAATGGCTCCGTTCACAGAGGTCAAAACTGACATATTTTCAGTTCCATTTATGTCAGTGACCTAGAGTTCTATCAAATTCTGCCTTTTTGCTTATGCTTCAGACTTCTGCTTGGGCAATGAAACGTCTCCTCCTTCTCCCCTACAACTCCCTCCCCCACTCTCAAAATGTGCTCCAGGGGGCTGGGGGTCCCTTTGGATCAGGTTTGGGGGGTCAGGATAGGGGGAGTCCCATTGCATGAGCTGATCACCCTTTGCGCAGTGTTGGATATAACTTCTAGTAAAGCCTGTGCTTAATCTTTCACATTGCATACCCTCCAACATTTCTCCAATGAAAATAGGGGTGCACTATTCAATAATAATATAATTGTAATTATATGCCCTTCATCTGACAGGGTTGCCCAAGCCACTGTAAGTGGCTGTCTTTAGATGTCTTCTAAAGGTTGTATAGTTACTTATCTCCTTGGCTCGGGGGTCGCATAACTCTATACCAGGGGTCTGCAACCCGCGGCTCCGGAGCCGCATGTGGCTCTTTTACACCTTTGCCGCGGCTCCGGGGCGGATACTAGCGAGGGGAGGAGGCGCATTGTGCGCCCCGACACCCCCCACTGTGGCGGGCACTGTATGGCTGTGACGTCGCATGGGGGCGGTGCGTGTGTTAGTCACGCACTGTCCCGACGTCACCTTCCCGGTTTTGCGGCTCCCAGTTTTTTTTCCTTCGGAAACGGGTCCAAGTGGCTCTTTTTGTCTTAAAGGTTGCAGACCCCTGCTCTATACCCTCCAACATTTCTCTGATGAAAATAGGGACGTCCTAAGGAAAAGTGGGACATTCCAGGATCAAATCAGAAACCAGGACAGCTTCTGTAAATCTGGGACTGTCCCTGGAAAATAGGGATATTTGGAGGGTCTGCCATTAACATAAATTGCATCATTTTGGCTGGATTGTGGTGACTACTACTTCTTCTTCTTCTTCTTCTTCTTCTTCTTCTTCTTCTTCTTCTTCTTCTTCTGTTTGAGTTTGATACACTCTCTGTTTCTGTCCCATACACTCTCAGAATCCACTGCATAAAGATGGATACCACCCCCTTTTTTTGTTTTGTAAAATGCTCAGAAACAGGACTGATGTGTCATGTAAGATTTCTTCATAACATATCTTTTTTGCCAGTTAAAATTCCATCTGACTCTTCAACAAAAAGGGCAATTTCGTAGAACGAAAGAGATCTGAGTCAACAGTCAACATATTGTAGGAAACAAAAACGAGCTTTGTAAATATTTCCTTTATTCCAAACACATGCAGAGTGCAGCTGCGAGGATTAACATACTTGCACTTTAATCTGTTACGTAGAGCAACTCAGCTTCAAAGCCAAGATGCTTTACCTTCCCAGTGGACCGTGCTGTGACTAGAGGAGAGGTAACATTTCCCCCTAAGACACAAGGCTGTTTTGCACAACATGGTACGATTCCTTAGCATTCATACAGTCTTGCTGAACCATAGTTCTGCTTACTGTGTTGTGCGACCCAAGAAAACTCTTTGGATTACTTCCGGATTTCCAAACGTTTCTGGATGAGTGATGTTGAGACTAACCAGGACTGGTCCGAGTCATTTTGCTTCCTGGGCCAAAGGGCAAGATCCACAGACTGAGGAGCACACAGGGTAGGCTGGGAGTACCCCTCTGCCAAGATCTACACAAGCCTGGGGCTGATGTGGTTCTTCCAATGACGGAATTAGAGTCAACAACAAAGCTCAACAACTTTCTTTTTAAAAGTACTTTTTGTGTCTGGATTTTTACTTCTTGGAATATGGCGACCCTACATCAGAGCCCATATAGAACTGGAGTCAGAAGGCTCTTCCTCTTGGCTCAGGGAACCAAGTGCCTTCCTCCTATTACGAGTATGATTAGACTAATGTTCATGAAAATAGCAATAAGTGTTGAGGGGTTACTAGTATCAATTATTATTTTCTACCTCCAGGGGGTTGGACTAGATGACCCCTGGGTTCCCTCCCAACTCTACAATGCCATGATTATTTCATTTTGTTTTATTGCTGCAACAGTTGCAAGCATTAGGAAACACAGTGTTCCTAGCCCAGCACAGAGCTGATTTCTATGGGCTTCAGTGTGCTGGACTGTGTCTCCAGAATGGCACTCATCAATTTATTGACTACAGCTATCATGCCTAATCTTACAAGTTACTTCATTATAAATGAAGGGGAGCAGAAAATCAACTTTTTTTAAAAAAAAAGATAAATGGGCTTCCTTTATTACTTTCCGGAGTTCTATATAGAGAGAGACTGAAAGAGGAAGCAATACTTCTTATTAACTGTGACATCCATTCAGCTTTGATGAATGGATGTATTGGCTGCGTCCTTTCCTATTCATAGTGGTACATAATGAGAATGAATTACTGGCTGATAATTTGATGTATAAATATTGCATTTAAATGTGTTAATGTCTTGGGTTGGTGTTTTTTTTTTAAAGAATTGGCACGCACACAAGATGTGAGCTGTAACATTTTAACCAACAATAAGCTAGAAACAAATACTTTACGTGTGCAATGGTCCCCCAGCCACCTGGTGCTCGGGTAGTTTACAAAGCACCATAAAAATGTTTGCGGTGCTTAATGTGCAGTAATTTTAAAAGCATGTGCATGTGCATGTGCTTAAACCCATGTTTAAAGGGAAATGAGGCAGGGCGGAGAAGGAACACTAATGTTTAAAACACCCGGAGGATACAATTTGTTTCCAGGTGAGGAAGAAAGAGGGATAACTGGAGGGGAAGGGCTAGGACAGTCCCACGCCTGAGAGCCCGGAGAGCTGTTGCCAGTTAATGTAGACAATACTGAGCTAGGGAGGCTCATCATCCACTCATTTTTAGAACTGGGTTGGTGAAAGGGTTAGGCATCCTCCGTGGCAGATAATCCCCCTGAAAGTGGTGCTCTTCTCCCACATTAATGCAAATATAGGCTGGAGAGCTGTGCGCTTGCTTCATAACATCCCGTCCCAACCTCTAAGGGTCTCTTTGAAAACGCTCTTCTTTCTTTTTAAAGCTAGGCTGATTTGAGGGATCAGGAAGAACCTCTACACACCTACGCCCCACAAACCTTTGACACCTGAAGGCTCTTCCAGAGGACCACACAGGCCATGGGGAAATCAAAGAAGAATGAGGAGGCTGTCTTTCTGAGGAAGAAGATCACCCTCTTGAGAGCTTTCTCGCTCCTCATAGGGAGCATGGTAGGCAGCGGAATATTCATCTCTCCCCAAGGGGTGCTGAAGAACTCCGGCAACGTGGGCCTCTCCTTAGTCGTCTGGTTTGCCTGTGGGATCCTCTCTATGTTTGGTGCGTGGTGAGTTTCTTTCCTCTCCTTTCTCAGCTCTCGGAGGATGAGAAACCCTATTGGGACTGTGTTTCACCCCATCACTTAACGAATTGGTAGCTGCAGTAATGAAATCCGTATTGGCCCAGGACCCAGAACTGAGACAGCATTCTGACTCAACGTTGTTGTTTTTAATATACAGTGGTACCTTGGGTTACAGAAGCTTCAGGTTACAGACGCTTCAGGTTACAGACTCCGCTAACCCAGAAATAGTACCTCGGGTTAAGAACTTTGCTTCAGGATGAGAACAGAAATCGCACGGCAGCGGCATATACGCGGTGGGGGGAGGTCCCATTAGCTAAAGTGGTGCTTCAGGTTAAGAGCAGTTTCAGGTTAAGAACAGACCTCCAGAACGAATTAAGTTCTTAACCCGAGGTACCACTGTATATATAAAAAAGAATTTCCGTTATAGAAAATAAAGGAGCAAAAGAAAAAGAGAGAGAAAGTGCAAAAATATAATAAAAAGATATAGTATAGTACGTTATATATAATCGGTAACATTTCCATACATTATTATACAGTGGAACCTTGGTTCCCAAACTTAATCTTTTCCGGGAGTCTGTTCGATTCCCGAAACAGTTCAGGAACCAAGGCACAGCTTGTGATTGGCTGCAGCAACTTCCTGCAGCCAATCAGAATCCACGTCGGGTGTTCAGTTTCCAAAGAACGTTCGAAAACTGGAACAATTACTTCTGGTTTTCATTCGTTCGGGAGCCATAACGTTCTGCTCCCAAGGCGTTTGGAAGCCGAGGTTCCACTGTATATGTAATATAAATAATAATATTGTCATAAAACATATATGATTATCAGTAAAATACTATATGCAGTATAAGCTTGTTCCAAATGTCAATATTGTTTGTCCAAACAAGGTCTGCATCTATAAGCAATTCGTTCATTTGCGAGTGTTGTCTTGTCATCAGCCCATTGACCATATCTTTATTCTTCCAGTTCAGTGTTTCCCAAACTGGGGTCTCCAGCTGTTTTTGAACTACAACTCCCATCATCCCTAACTAGCAAGAACAGTGGTCAGGGATGATGGGAGCTGTAGTCCAAAAACAGTCCAGAGACCCAAGTTTGGGAAGCTCTGTTCCAGTTCATCAGTACCAGTCTCTTGCCCAAAGAATCCACTTTTGTTGCCCAATTGCATCCTGACTCGTGGTTAAAGGAGGAGAGACAATAACATAAGAAGCTGCCTCATACTGAGTGAGACCACTAGTCCATCCAGTTCAGTATTGTCCACACTGACTGGCAGCAGCTCTCCGGGAATTCAGGCAGGGGTCTCTCCCAGGGCTGCCTGGGACTGAACCTGGGACCTTCTGTTGGCAAGGCAATTGCTCTGCCCCTGAGCTGTGCCCTTTTCTGTACACACTCCAACCCTGCCATATCTGTTTTCTGAGATGTACTTGGGCACCTGATGCAACTGAGCAGCCCCTGGTCCCGTGACACCTCCATTGCACCTGCGATGCTGCGAGCCTTTGTTTCTGCCTTGAACTTGGAGCAGGCGCTCCCAAAGCCACATGGGGTTAATGTGTAACTAATCCGAATTAGGATCTTATCAGAAGAACCCTGTGAAAGAGGCACCCCACCCCCATTACATGATGAAACTGGGAAGGCCATTTCAAAGCCCTTGACCCATAAGATTCCCAAACAGCAGCCTTCCTAACAGGCTCTTGTATCTCAGGCTCCTAACATCCTGGATAGCTCAGTCGGTAGAGCATGAGGCTCTTTGTCTCAGGGTTGTGGGTTTGAGCCCCAGGTTGGGCAAAAGATTCCCGCATTGCAGGGGATTGGACTAGAGGAGCCTTGTGGTCCCTTCCAACTCTACAGTTCTATGAATCTTATGTATTTCAGCGTAACTATCTGTTATGTACTGAGTTGAATAGGATCCAAACTGCAGCAGTCTGATTGGTCCTAGAACAATAGGATCCAAAATGCAGCAGTCTGATTGGTCCTAGAACAATAGGATTCAGAATGCAGCAGTCTGATTGGTCCTAGAACAATGCAGCAGTATGATTGGTTGGCAGGAACCACCCAATCCTGCTCCAGATAGAAGTGAATCCACAACCTGATTGGCTTACAGTAGAATTCCGGAATTAGCCAATCATGTGCAGCCCATTGTGTAAATAATGTATATAAAGCAGATACTGTGAGGGGACTTTCATTCATTCCTCCTCACCACTATGAGCTGAATAAAGAGCATGAAATCACTTTGCGACTCTGAGTGTATTTCACTATCCCACCTGGGAAGTCTAAGAGGGGCATGTGCCCTCTCCACCTGCAAGTCCCAGAACCCATGTGATACTTACACAGCAAGGGGGAGGAAACTGTGATTCTCCAGCTATTGCCCAACAACAACTCCCATCAGCTCTGGACCTTTGGCCATGCTGGCTGGGCTGAGAGGAGTTTTAGTCCCACAACAACTGGAGGGCCACGGGTCCCCCATTCCGGCTACAGAGCAATGTCCTTTCTGTGGGGTCTTTTAATTACATAACCACACCAGTCAGCTCAAATGTCCCTGGTATCTGCCACCTTAACTGAAGATGCCAAGGACTGAACATAGGACCTCTGTCTTCAGAATGCGTGCCTGTGTACATACCATACATTTAAAGCATATTTAAATCACATGGCTTCCCCCCTCCCCCGAATCATGGGAACTTTCGTTCTGTGAGGGGATAAACAACAGTTCCGAGGATTTCTGTGGGGGGAGGGGATTGATGTGCTTTGAATGTGCTTTAAATACAGTGGTACCTCGGGTTAAGTACTTAATTCATTCCAGAGGTCTGTTCTTAACCTGAAACTGTTCTTAACCTGAAGCACCACTTTAGCTAATGGGGCCTCCTGCTGCTGGCCGCCGCTGCACGATTTCTGTTCTCATCCTGAAGCAAAGTTCTTAACCTGAGGTACTATTTCTGGGTTAGCAGAGTATGTAACCTGAAGCATATGTAACCCGAGGTACCACTGTATATGATTTGTACACAGCCGTGGCCCCTCTCATAGCTGTCAACTTTTCCCTTTTCTTGCGAGGAATCCTATTCAGAATAAGGGAATTTCCCTTAAAAAAAGGGAAACGTTGACAGCTATGGCCCCTCTTCTGCAAAAGGGGATATAAACGGCCTCAGTCCTGTATACCTGAAGGAGTGTCTCCACCCCCATCATCCAGCCCAGACACTGAGGTCCAGCGCCGAGGGCCTTCTGGCGGTTTCCTTGCTGCAAGAAGTGAGGTTACAGGGAACCAGGCAGAGGGCCTTCTCAGTTGTGGCGCCTGCCCTGTGGAACGCACTCCCATCAGATGTCAGCTAGTCATGCTGGTGTTTTGCAAAAAAAACAACAACACAAACAAAAACAAAAAACACTCTACCCAGTGGCTTTTTAACAGCACTTTTTCATCAAAGAGAACTGAGAGCCAAAATGGAGCCCTCCTCCCATCTGCCCCACAAGAAATTGGAAGCGAAGGCTACAATCATATACTTAATTTCCAGGGTCTCAATGGGGCTTACTTTTCAATAGACATGTATAGAATTACCCTGTAAAAAATCCCAAAAACAATCAACTTTCAATGGAAGTGTTCTCCAATGATAAATACAGGGGGTTGTGATTCTATCTGAATGGCCTCAAAACATGAGTTTGCCAGCTGAAGTTTAGGATAAAAATAACCCAGGCTAAAATCTAAGAAAGCTGTTTTTTGACCATATGGTTCCATTGTGGGTGCACATATGGAGTCATCATGGATTTTTCACAGCCTCCAGGTTCAAGTTCAGGTTGTCAATATGGATCATTCCTAATGTCATAATTTCCATGGGCGGGTGAAATGGTTGCACAAACGCTTCATGCAGATATGGGTCATTCTGGTTTCCCTAGTTTCAGTAGCTCTCTGACACTCTGAAGGCTGCAATCCTTAGCAGATGTACTAGGGAGGAAAAATGCCAAAGAGTCTTGTGGCACCTTGAAGATGAACAGGTTTTTATGATTGCCTTTGCCAACTAATAATAATAATTTTATTATTACGGTCAAAGACCAGTTCAAAAATGTATGAGGAATGACTCTTCACCACTGCAGTAATTAGGGATGACTAGGGAGCAAGGTCCTTTGAACTCAACAGAACTTACGTCTGAATAAAAAGGGTTTAGGGGCACTTGAAGTGAAACCTCAGAATGACAGCTCTCTCTGTGCATCTTCTACTGATACACAGAGATAGTGGTGGGAACATAGGAAGCGGTCTTAATCTGCGTGAGACCATTGGCCCATCTCGGGGCTGGATTAAGCATTAAGCAAAATAAGTCTGTGCTTAGGGCATCAAGGGAAGGGCTCACCACAGAAATCTTCCATTTGCTGGATTTTTAACATTAACGGTCACAAATGAAGCAGGCACTTGAACCCCTGTTTAAAGTCTAGTGCCTTATCCACAACAGAAGGCTTTGCAATCTGGGTGACTCTAAGTGAGGATTTTCACGAGGGTCCTATTTTTCTCTGTCATGGACACAACATCACAGGATACCAATAGCCCATCAATGTGTGAAGTGAAGGAAAACTCTTTAGGATGGTTTGCTTACACTCTTTCCTACCTGAACACTTCCAGGTGCTCTGTGTTATGCTGAACTTGGCACCCGGATCACAAAGTCTGGAGCCCATTACATCTATATCTTGGAGACCCTGGGCCCTCTGCCAGGGTTCTTGTTCCTATGGGCAGAATACTTTGCTATAAGGTAAGCTTTTCCATCTGCAACCTGCTATAAACTTAAAGGTGATGTCGGAATGCTTCGAACCATGTGGCGCAGTTGTGTATATAATCTATGCCTTTAAATGTCAGTGAGAGAAACTGTGCATGTAAGAAGCAGATATTAAAGGCAGTCCAGGCAAATGGCCGTCTAATATTTCTGGGTGAATGGCAGCTGTTCTTAAATAACTGAAGTTTGTGTCCTGCCTTTCTCTGAGTTGTGTCAGCTTGGCCCATCAGGAATAGCAGCCCAGATAAACTAGGCCAGGGGCAGATAACTCTTTTCAGCCCTAGAGACATATTCCCTCCTGAGCGATTTCCAGGGGACACAGAAAACAGTTTAAATAAGCCAACTGCCCAGTTTCCTTGACTTTGCAGGAATGTCGCATCTTTGCATGGAAAAAATAAGAGTTTTCTTGAGCTCTTGTCACAGAATGCATAAGCCAGTTTTCCCTTCCAGGCCAGCCAACAGTGCAGTTGTTGCACTGGCATTTGGACGCTATATCCTGGACCCCTTTTTCGCACCCTGTGGCGCTCCACTTCTGGCTGTGAAACTTGTTGCTCTTCTTGGCTACTGTAAGTACGAAGCAGGAACTGTGCCCCATTTATTTCCTTGGGATGCGATTCAGTCAAATCAGTGGGAGTCTTATTATTAATTTCATATTCTGAATTCATCAGCTGAACTAGATAGTCCCAGCGTGCAGATCAAATGCCTTTTTTACCCTCTCCAATCCAGACATTGTCCTAATCCTGAACTCTTGGAGTGTCAGCTGGAGTGCCAGGCTTCTGACCTTCTTGTCCATCGTCAAGTTGGTAGCTCTCACTCTCATCATCGTCCCAGGAATGATACTTTTAGCTCAAGGTAATGCATTATTTTCATTGTTATTAGCTATAAAACATCACCACCATCAAAATGCAAGGACTTGCCTCCAGAAAATATTATAGCCTCCATATATTCTGACCTGAGGGCTGCCTCCCCCCACACTTGAGTGACAACAGTGGTCAGAGTCTGAAGTTGGGTGGGTGGGTATAAGAAACGGGGCCTTTCCATTTGTGGCACCTGCTTTGCAGAATGTCATCCCTAAGGAAGTCTGCTAAGAGCTCAGGCAGAATGTTTCCTGCCCCCTATTACATTCTAACTGATCTTTTAAAGTGGAAATTGCATGGGTTGAACGTGGAGACTTTTCTGCATCCAAAGTATATGCTCTATTCCTGAACCATATCTCAAAGATGTGTATGGTAAAACGAAGCCTGTTTACATGCTCATCTATCTTAGGAACGTGGCTATGTTTATCATACTTTGCTTTCTAACTGTATGGTTTTCTTTAGGCCATACAGAAAATTTCCAGGATGCTTTCAATGCTCAGACCCTCGCTTTGGACAAGCTTCCTTTGGCTTTTTATGCAGGGATGTTTGCCTATTCAGGATGGTATGCATAAACGACATACATTTTTAAGACAGTCACTTCTAAACTGTCAGGGCCACTGAAGTCTGTTCCATTCCCTCCCACGATGCAGGTTTCAAACTAGTTTTGTGCGAGAAGAACTAGTGAAGCCAGAGCGGTGAGTCAAAAGACCAGTTAAAAAAGATCTGCATTTGACCCTGCTTAATGTTTTTCTGTGCCTAGGACTTGCTGATCGTATGGTCGGCGGTTTGAATCCCTGTGGCGGGGTGAGCTCCCGTCGTTCGGTCCCAGCTCCTGCCCACCTAGCACTTTGAAAGCACCCCTAAGTGCAAGTAGATAAATAGGGACCGCTTTCTAGCAGGAAGGTAACGGCATTTCCGTGCGCTGCGCTGGTGCTGGCTCACCAGAGCAGCTTCGTCACGCTGGCCACGTGACCCGGAAGTGTCTGTGGACAGCGCTGGCTCCCGGCCTCTTAAGCAAGATAGGCGTGCAACCCCAGAGTCAGTCACGACTGGCCTGTACGGGCCGGGGTACCTTTGAAGAAGAAGAAGAGTTTGGATTTGATATCCTGCCTTTCACTCCCCTTCAGGAGTCTCAAAGCAGCTAACAATCTCCTTTCCCTTCCTCCCCCACAACAAACACTCTGTGAGGTGAGTGGGGCTGAGAGACTTCAAAGAAGTGTGACTGGCCCAAGGTCACCCAGCAGCTGCATGTGGAGGAGCGGAGACGCGAACCCGGTTCCCCAGATTACGAGACTACCGCTCTTAACCACTACACCACACTGGCTCTTTACCTTTACCTTTAATGTTTTTCTGAAGCTGTTTTGAATAGGGATGGATTATTCCATAGGCTAACAAGGCACAGGCTTCATATATATAATAAAATAACAATACAATGAAATTTTGCATTTACATGGGAACAGTTGTACTGACGATCCTTTTCTCTTCCCCTCCCCATTTTGTTTGTAGAAATATCCCTCTGGCAGTGATTGTGTCTGTGATCACTGTGATTGTGGGTTATATGCTTACTAATGTTTCCTATTACACGGTACTGACAGCAGCAGATGTTCTGGCCTCCCAGGCAGTAGCTGTGGTGAGTCGAAAGCCAATGTTGTAGTTAATATCAGATTAATTCCCCTTCTTCCCCAAGAGATTCCGGGGGTTCCAGGGTTCAGTTTCCTTGGAATGAGGGTCAGCAGAGACCGTGGTGTCTTTATGATAGAGAGTTTATTTACACATATAGACAACCTGAGACTATGATGGAGCAGCTCACAGCATTAACAGCCCAACATACAAACAGGCATTATTTTAGGGGGAATTGCTTTGAAGAAATGTATATATTAGGCAAAACTGCGAGGAACACATCTGTTAGGAGAAATTTGCATTAAAATGCTGGTGAATTTCCAGGAGGACTTCTATATATATCTATAAAAGAATTCTCAAAGGAATGTGTAAATGTGGAGAGCTGAATAAGAGATTGAAAATTTGAGAAACTGGAATGGACCGATTCACCCATCCCCAGTTCAGTCCTTCATAAGCTGGGAGAAGGGAATCTGTGGCCCTTCAGATGTTGTTGGACTTCAGCTCCCAGCAGCCTTGCCTATTGGTGGTGCTGATGCAAGTCCCCTCACAGATCTACAGTTCCCTGAGAGATTTAAGAGTCAACCCCTCTTCCCAGGGAGCTCTGGGAATTGTAGCTCTGTGAATGGAATTAGGGTTAAATGTTATGTCTCCAGCTGCTTTGGGACTACAGTTTCCATCCTCCTTGACCACTGGTATGATGGGAGCTGGAGTACAAAAGCTGCTGGAGACCCAAGTTTGGGAAAACCATAGTGCTGTTAGGGCCTTGTAATAATGTCTCTAAGCCTTTTGTAAAATGAATAAGACAAGAGAAAATCAGGGATTTGGGAGGCATGGAGAACAGCAAGTAAATATGAAATCAGAATGAAACAGAGCTCTGTAGCATATCACGCCTGCTTTCACTGAAGGCCACTCAGTGGTTTTCCTTCACCAGTAATTATAAACCTCACATTTCTGAACACAAACATGCCTTTTCTTCCAGAGCTTTGCACACAAAGCTTGCCGGAGTGTTATCTCAATGGTGCCTATCTTGGTTTCCTTGTCTTGCTTTGGGACGATGAATGGGGGAATCTTTACATTTTCAAGGTCAGTGTCCTCTTTTTTTAATCTTGTTGAAGGATGAACTACATGCTACATATCAGGGCTGGGGGATATGGGACCCTCCAGTTGGTGCTGGACTATAGCTCCCATCCCCCCTGACCATTTGCTGTTCTGGCTGGGGCTGATGGGCATTGTAGTCTAATAACATCTGGAGGGCCAAAGCATGAAACTGAGGAAGAGAACCCCAGCGCTGAGCATCTCTACTAGAGGTTCCCTACCTATGCAGACTAATTCATTGCGTTCTTTCACTGCTTATTTATTTTCTCCTTCTAGGACCTTGTTTGTGGCTTCACGAGAAGGGCAATGGCCTCCCCTCTTCTCCATGATCCATATTCAAAGACATACACCCCTACCAGCAGTCATGTTGATGGTAAGAATATGGGTTGACTCCATCCTAGTCATTCTTAGAGTAGACCCACTGAAATGTTTAAGATACCCATGAGTAATTTAAGGACTGTCAGTCTCAATGGGCCTACTCTAAAAGGCTGTGTACACATTACTGGCTTAAAATGCAGCTAGGTCATTCTTTTTCTCAATTAAGATTGAAGCTGGTTTTCAGGGGCAGGGTGCAGTATTTCCTAAGAAACTACAGGATATGGATTCTGGCTAATGTTTTGTGCACACTGCTTCCCACACCAGGAGTGGAAGCGCACTGGGTGCACAGAAAATGGGAGTGTGTACACAAACTTGCAGTCCAGCAACATCTGAAAGGCCACAAGTTCCCCATCCCTGTTCTAGGTTTTCAGCTACGTCTGTGTGTTCAGTCTGAGATGGTGGTTTACTAAATCTATTTCACCTCCTTCTACACCCCTCAGTTTCCTTTGGTCACAGCCATGATCTGTGTTGGAGATATCTACCACCTGCTGAACTTCTTCAGCTTCTCCCGGTGGCTCTTCATAGGATTAGCCACCCTTGGGCTGATAGTTCACCGCTGCCGTCATCCTGAGATAACAAGCCCATTCAAGGTAAGGGTTTGGCTAGCCTGTTTTCTCCCATGATTCTCCCTCTGTTGCTCTTTATTTTAGACCAGGTGTGTACTTAGACCCATCTCTCTGTGCTAATAAGTAAGAGTAAGTAGTTAAGAGCTGGAGCTGTGAGCCAAGTGATCCCTGGTTCAGATTCCACCTCAGAGTATACCCAACAAATATCACACCCATCAACAACTGATCAGAAACAGTGTTAAGTGGTTAAAAAGAAATAGGTGACCTATGTCAGTGGAATTTGCTGCCAAGGAGTGTGGTGGAGTCTCCTTCTTTGGAGGTCTTTAAGCAGAGGCTTGACAACCATATGTCAGGAGTGCTCTGATGGTGTTTCCTGCTTGGCAGGGGGTTGGACTCGATGGCCCTTGTGGTCTATTCCAACTCTATGATTCTATGATTCTATGTTCAGCCCCCCAACTCAGACATTTTAAAAGGCAATTCATATAGTGCTCCATATTTCAAAGAAACCTCTGAGCAGTTTAGAGCATCATACGGCATCTCTGAGCTGTTTACAGCATCTTGTGATCTCAAGCCAGGCACACTCCCTCTCAGCCTGACTGGGTGTTGTTGCGAGGATAAAATGGGGGGGGGGGGAAGAATAGGGATGAAAGGATTTGTCAATTTTGCATCTCTCGGTTTCTCATTTATCCATTATTAAATTTAGTTTTCTGTGTTCTGTAGTAATTTGCATTTTTTTTAAAAAAAAACAAACAACCTCATGAAAATTCTAAGCATTTTTGGGCAATTTTCTCCTAAGAAGCCCATTTTTTTGTGCACTTTTGCCTAATGTACACACTGTTGCAAGCTATTTCACATAATATAATGGATTTTTGTATGTCATTTCCCCCAATGTCTTCATTTAATGCGCACACTCCCCCAATATGTCCATTTTTGTACACATTGTTCGGAGAAAGTGTGAATTTGAGAGATTCTGCTTTAAATGCATACCGAACTGAATTTCTCCTCTGCCCCTAGGGAGGAGAGCTATGCATGCTGCCCTGTGTTCCTTGAAGGAAGGGTGGTGGGATACAAATAAACAACAAACATGAATTGCTTGTTTGCTTAGAGAAGAAATATTCGCCCTACTTCCAAGGTGTCCCAGGGTGGATTTTCATTATCATTCTTTGGGTGGCCAGATGCGAAAAGAGGACTCCTGTACCTTTAATAGCTGTATAGAAAAAGAAATGTCAGCAGGTGTCGCTTGCAAGAGAATCTACACCAGCTGAAGTTCCATCTTCTACATCACTATTAAAGGTGCAAGAGCCCAGGATTCCTTTTTTCACCCGGCTACCTTATTTTCTATATTCAGGAATAACATGCTCTTGGTATGTCTTCATAGCCACTACCAAAAGCACTTCGGAAATGCAGGGTAATGCTTTGCTGTTTTCTTAGCCGCTCACAAAACTTAGAAGGAAAAAAACACCAAGAAGAAACCATACAAATTGAATTCGAGAAGACCAGTGCTTATAATATGTACATCTACTGCCGCCTTGTGGACATAAGCCAGAACCCTTATTTCCACACCTTTTAAAGCAAAAGAATGCTTGCATGTCTCATTCATATGGAGCTTCTCTTCTCAAGACTTGGGTGCACAGATTAAGTACATGCAGCTCCTGTGCCCATCTGGAAATAATAATAATCCTTATGCAGATTATTATTAGGATGCATGGCAGAGGAGAGGAATTTTAAGCTTAAACTCCCAATTACCTTGTTTTCCTCTCAAGGATGTCCCTGTAGAACTCAGGACTTGGACCACACAGTGTGAGGGAAAGCTCTCAATCAGTGTGTTAGATTTCCCCCCACTCACCCAAAGAAACATTTTAATTAGAGTTCTAACAATTACATTCAGTCCTTTGTCATGGGTCAAAGGCCTTTTATTTGCCTTGCAAATACCTCCAGGTATATGCGTCTTTCTCTAGGAGCTTTCATTTTCCTCCAGTCCTCCTTTTGCTTCTCAAATGTTTTGAAACCTGCAAACTTCCTCAGCCTTTCAGGGCCCACTTGTAAAAGTAACTCCACTTTTGGAACTCTTTTTTCCTATCCAGGTTCCTCTCTTCGTTCCTGTTTCCTTTACAATCATTTGCCTTTTCACTGTGGCGATGTCTTTCTACTCGGACCCAATCAATATCAGCATTGGCTGTGCCATGGTTTTAAGTGGGTTTCCCGTTTACTATTTGTTCATCAACAGGTCAATGCCAAAGTGTTGCAGCACCACATTCTGTGAGTAGAAACTGCTGGGTAATTTTGAATGATCATATTCAGTACGGTATTCTTTAAAGATCGCTGCATAGCCAGAGCTTGACCTGGCTGTCGAGAGCTGTATTCCCTCAGGAATGAGGGGGAGATTTATTATTGATTGGTTATCGATGCTTCTTGATTGTGTGTATTGGGGGGGGGGGACCCGCAAAGCAGCATACCAAAATGAATAAAATACAGTGGTGCCCCGCAAGATGAATG
This sequence comes from Podarcis bocagei, assembly GCF_964188305.1. Lineage (NCBI taxonomy): Eukaryota > Metazoa > Chordata > Lepidosauria > Squamata > Lacertidae > Podarcis > Podarcis bocagei. The sequence goes on from NC_138135.1 coordinate 25,546,879, forward strand.
CCTCGCAAGATGGAAAACCCGCTAGACGAAAGGGTTTTCCGTTTTGGAGGTGCTTCGCAAAACGAATTTCCTACGGGCTTGCTTTGCAAGATGAAAATGTCTTGCGAGTTCCTGCGGGGTTTTTTTTCCTCCCCCCCCCCTTTTCCCCAAGCTGCTAAGCCGCTTAACAGCTGATCCGCTAAGCCGCTTAACAGCTGATCCGCTAAGCCGCTAAACCGCTTATCAGCTGATCCGCTAAACCCGCTAAGCCGCTAATAGCGCTAATCCGCTAAGCTGCTAATGGGCTTGCTTCGCAAGACGAAAAAACCGCAAGACGAAGAGACTCGCGGAACGGATTATTTTCGTCTTGCGAGGCACCACTGTATGAAACTATCAGTAAAAACAGTTACAGACAGATATTTATAACATTCAAAAATAATTAAAAACAACGATAAGCTAAAAGCAGATTAAAAGACACGTCAACATTCTATAGCTGGGTCTTGTCTAAACAAAAAATGTCATTCGGCAGGGAGTTCCAGTGTGTGGGTACTGACACACTGAAATATGTGTCCTTACAAATGCGAAACGAGTATTATGGAGTACCCCTAACAGCTCCAGTTGTGTTTCCAATCCTTATTGTGGAATGGAAAAACCCAATACTTTTAAAAAATGCCAGTGGGGAAGGCATGGCTGCCGTGGTGTGTTTAATTTGCAGCTTCATTAATTATATTTTTGAGCTTTTTCAAGTTACCTAAGAAAATGCTCTGCTTTTTGAAGGTTTTTTGTGTTTGTTTTTACAATGAAATCAATATTTTGAGTTCCTTTGATCAAAGGGGAATTGCAAGAAGCCCAAAGGGAAATGTTACTTGGGAAGGGGATGAGGAAAACCAATAGGAGCACTCTGTACAAGCAATTGGGATTCAAGCTACAAGCCTTATGGCAACTTCTAGAGAGGGAGAAATGGAATTGCAAACTTACCGTCCAATATTATGGGGGCATTTCCAAGTAGCCCTGTTTTGAGCAATCACATAATTATATTAATAATGATGCTAAGCATCCATAAAGTACTTCTGAGAGTTTAACATGCTTACATGTATTATGTCCTTGTAATCCTTACAATAACTTCTTAAGATAAGTCAGTATTAATATCCACGTGTTGCAGATAGGGGGCTGAGGAAGGGATTCAAATCTGTCCATATTTAATTTGTGCCATTTTTGCTTCTTCTTTTTTTATAACCCTAATTCCATGCCAAACTTTTTCCACATTTATTTTTCCAATTTTGGAAGAAACATAATTCGTACTTTAGGAACACCAGAACATGAAAGACTTTTGCCCCCTTATACACCTAACCCCTTACTATTACAGATTCTCTTACACTGAAGCTTCAGATCCTCTTGAAGGTGGTGAAACAAGAAATCAGGACTTACTGAGAAGCATAACGAGAGCTGGAGGGGTGAACCAGAAGCCTGAACTTCAAAGCTCTGATTTTGCGGTGACTTCTCCTAGCTTATATTTAACGCCATCCTCACAACTCGGAGCGTGCCTGCATTGGAGCATGTTCTGCTTCCAGTTTGGTGTTTTCATACCAGATGGAGAGTTCCTGAAAAATCAAAGGCACAGGAAACCCTGTGCAGATGAGTCACACCTTTGACTGTGCAAGCAACAGCCCATGTGCATCCTGATATTGTCCTCATCTGCCATGCAGATGGGCACGAGAGCATCCGGTCCTTGAAGAAAGACTCCTAGAGATGTGTCTGTCTGAATGCATACGCAATCCCTAAATGCTGGCTGTGTAGAGGCAATAGCTATTTGTAGATGTTGAAGTGGTACTGCAGAGCTCTTAGTCATCAAGGTACACAGGCTCATTTTTTAAAAAGTTTGATTTGAGCAGTGTACCTTGGCCAATGATACTTTTTGATGTATTCCAAGATGGACTCTAAAAAACTGAAATAAGCCTTGCTGAAAAAGACGTGTGTGTGATTATAATGGGCATCTTTAGAATGGTAAAGAAGCCCTCCCCAAATCTGAAACTTCTGATTTTGGGATATATATATATATATATATATATATATATATATATATATACACACATATATACACACACACACACACACACACACACACACACACACACTCACACATGTAATTACTGTTATTATTAGTAGTGTGTAAAAGGACAGACACATATAATTCCAAGTGATCATATTGCCTGTTGCAAAGTGGGAGGGAGGAAATTTCCTTTTTGTGAAATTGACTAAACCAGATGCAGCTTTCAAGCAGCCAATTTCACACCTCTTTTGAAGTTCATAGTGCTGGTAGAATTAAGCATATGGATATGATTATATTCTCACAGGTGATGCTTACTGCCTTCAGTTATCCTTGCTAATGCTTGATCAGGTCTAGTGCCATCGCACCAGTTAGGGGGCTTTACCCCCCCCTCATTGATCCTGATAAATAATAATCATTTGTGTATGGTGCATGGCTTTGCAAGATGGACTGAGAGAACTAGTAACGGTAACAATAGTTTTGCAACACAGAATGCAACTTGAGAGGGTCACAAACCAAAACCCTGGATTCAGCAGCTGCAAGCATGAAAAATCAAAATCATATCAAATATAACACAGTCTGTACATGGATCCATGCAAAAGAGTGGGGGGGGGGGCTAAATAATGTATGTTTCAATTCATGTGATGCCATATACACCTATTTTATTGTCTTTAACATCCTCATCTCTTCTGCAACAATCCTGCCAAAAATTTGCTCCTCTTTATGCTTGCTATCAGCCATGGAAGGAAAGCCTTCATTGGCACCAATGGGAGCTTTCTTTCTTTCTTTCTTTCTTTCTTTCTTTCTTTCTTTCTTTCTTTCTTTCTTTCTTTCTTTCTAAAATATACTCGGAGTCGAGAGTGGATTTCATGCTCTTTATTCTGCTCATAGTGGTGAGGAGGAAAAATGGAAGTTCCCCCAGAATGTCTGCTTTATAGACATTATTTACACCAGTGTTTCCCAACCACTGTTCCGCGGCACACTAGTGTGCCGCGAGATGTTGCCTGGTGTGCCGCGAGATGTTGCCTGGAGGGAGGCGGGCGAGTCGGGCGGCAAGAGGCGGGGCGACGGCGGTGAGGAGAGGCTGCCCAGTGCGGGGCTCTCGCCGTCTGCCTGCCTGGCTGCCTGCGAGCTCGGCGGGCAGCGCCTCCGTCCGCAGCGCCCGCCTCGCGGCTCTCATTCCCTGCCCCTGCCAAAGCTCACCCAGCCAAGCTGCGCTCTCCTTCCTGCCTCGCTTTGCTGCCTCCTCCCCCCCCCCACCCCCAAAGCTTGGAGGTTCCCCGGCAAGGGGGAGGGAAAAAATTGAAACTTACACTTTCGTGCGTCCCTCCCGGCGTGACGCTGCGCGCTGACGTCACGGGGCTGTAATGGTGGTGTGCCTCGAGATTTTTTTCATTAAACAAGTGTGCCTTTGCCCAAAAAAGGTTGGGAAACACTGATTTACACAATGGGCCCCACGTGATTAGCTAATTCCAGGATTCACCTGTAGGCCAATCAGGTTGCAGATTCACTTCCACCTGAAGCTGGATTGGGTGGCTTCTGTGGACCAATCAGACTGCTGCATTCTGGACCCTATTGTTCTAGAACCAATCAGACTGCTGCATTCTGAATCCTATTCAACTCAGTACATAACCCTTTCTTTCTTTCTTTCTTTCTTTCTTTCTTTCTTTCTTTCTTTCTTTCTTTCTTTCTTTTTCTTTCAAGTCTCCAGAACTTTTGAAGCAGATTTGAGGGCGCCCCAGGGTGCAGTTAGCTTGTGGGAGGAAAAGGAAGATGCAATCCCATTGCACTAGTGGAGCCCTCTTCTGTTTGTGCACTGGATAAAGCCCAGGTCACTTCCAGGTGTCCTTTTCATTGGGCAATTTATCCTTATTTGTTTGCACAAAGTTTGCAGGGAGATCAGTCAGCATTGGTTATTTATTGCACATTCATTCTGATTTGTGTGTGGGGAGGTTAGACGACATTGAATCAAGCAAATCAAGGGAAGTAATAGTGCCACTGTATTCTGCTCTGGTCAGACCTCACCTGGAGTACTGTGTCCAGTTCTGGGCACCACAGTTCAAGAAGGACACTGACAAACTGGAACGTGTCCAGAGGAGGGCAACCAAAATGGTCAAAGGCCTGGAAACGATGCCTTATGAGGAACGGCTAAGGGAGCTGGGCATGTTTAGCCTGGAGAAGAGGAGGTTAAGGGGTGATATGATAGCCATGTTCAAATATATAAAAGGATGTCACATAGAGGAGGGAGAAAGGTTGTTTTCTGCTGCTCCAGAGAAGCGGACACGGAGCAATGGATCCAAACTACAAGAAAGAAGATTCCACCTAAACATTAGGAAGAACTTCCTGTCAGTAAGAGCTGTTCGACAGTGGAATTTGCTGCCAAGGAGTGTGGTGGAGTCTCCTTCTTTGGAGGTCTTTAAGCAGAGGCTTGACAACCATATGTCAGGAGTGCTCTGATGGTGTTTCCTGCTTGGCAGGGGGTTGGACTCGATGGCCCTTGTGGTCTCTTCCAACTCTATGATTCTATGATTCTATGAAATGTTATCCCTAGTGCATTTCCCCATCACATTCCTTATTGCAAAAAGTCTGATTTTGGGTGGGTTGGGGAGTGAGTTTGATGCCCAAGAGCACCAAATAAGTTCTAACTGTGCAACCTGAATTAGCTGGTAGTGATGGAATCCCACCTGAAAAATGTTTCATACATATATGAAAATCTGACTGAGAGTGTTCCCAATGTGTATGATTGGCTGGTTTGAATGATTTAGCATCATGTAGCCAAATAGACAAGCAACTTTGAACTACTTTCTTATTTGTGGTTTTCTAAACTGTGTCTAGTAAGCTTCTTTCTATCAGCACTGAAGGCCTTAGCAGATAGTGATTATGTAAACACTGACTGTACAGTCGTTGTTGAGACATAACATTTTGTATAAAATGGTAGACAATCACAGGAAATGTTGAACTTCCCATTTTAGTTTGCTTAAAGATGTGAAATGTTTTCTATGTTTTTGAGGGTAAAATTCCAACCTCATCCAAGTTCACAATATAAACTTTCATATTAAAGTGACATTAGGTCCAAAATCTAAGCAGCATTTCTAAGCTTTTTATACACTCAGTGAACACCTAATTAAATGGTTTGAAATAAAGCACAGTTTTCAAAAGTTATTAATATATTTTTTTTCTTGCCATCTTGCATATGTTATCATGCTAATGGAAGAGTTGAAGCGTTGGGTCAAAGCTGCTACCTTATTCATTGTAACCAGACTTTAGGTGAAAGCACTTGCAAATTGGAGGTAGACGTGGTTTGTACACTATCACTGTCATCCAAACAAACATACTTTTCTTGTGAAAGTTCAGGGCGGTGTGGGGAAGGGTTCTGCAAATATTTGATGTCGTTCTGATTAGACTGGAGAAACCTAACTATAGGCTAATAATGTGACATCATTAGCAAATAATCATAATCATAATTTATTTATACCAGCCCATCTGGCTGGGTTTCCCCAGCCACTCTGGGTGGCTCCCAATTGAATATTAAAAACACAATACCACATTAAACATTAAAAACTTCCCTAAACATAACTCTGGGTTCGGCTGAGTCGCAAGTTCCGAACCAAATTGGGGGAAACTGAGTGTTAGTTGAGTCAGATTGAGATGCTCTGCTGTTCTGCCTCAGGCGGCAAAATATATGCGGCTGTCCCTGGCATGGGAAGCAACTTTCCATTTCAGGGGGCAACATGTGACTATGTCTGCAAGCATATAACACTTTCCTGGGAGTAAGTCCCACTGAATTTAGTGGGGCTTTCTTATAAGTAGACATGTGTGGGACTTAGGGATGGGTGAATCTTGTCAGTAGGGCTGGGCAATATCTGGTTTTCAACATTGTGATGTATCACCAGGTAAACATCACAATATACCGATACATCACAATGTCTGAAAGAAGAACGGAGCTATGCAGAGGCATTGACTAGCTTCATGGTTTTTCCTGCATCATGGTTTTTGCCAGTGCCTGCTCTTGTAATTAGCTGCCCCCTGCATGAGGCAGGGGAGAATGGAGCCAGCAGTTTTAACAGCTGCAGGAATTGAGAGAAGCATTGGCTGGTTTCCCCCACATTCTGATTTTTGCATAGCACACATACATCATCACCACCATCATGATTCATGATATATTGCCAGTTTGAATCCCCGTGACGGGATGAGCTCCCATTGCTCGGTCCCAGCTCCTGCCAACCTAGTAGTTCAAAAGCATGTCAAAGTGCAAGTAGATAAATAGGTACCGCTCTGGCAGGAAGGTAAACACTGTTTCTGTGTGCTGCTCTGGTTTCGCCAGAAGCAGCTTAGTCATGCTGGCCACATGGCCCGGAAAAATTGTCTGTGGACAAACGCCGGCTCCCTCGGCCAATAAAGCGAGATGAGCATCGCAACCCCAGAGTCGTCCGCGACTGAACTTAACTGTCAGGGGTCCTTTACCTGTACCTGGGCACCTGGTCTCTCTCCCCTAGCTGGAGAGAGGACCCCAGCTGTAGAAATAGTAAAGGGTGCTTGACCCACTGCAACTCCAGACCACTACACAACGAACCTTCCCATTGGGAACTACAATTCTCTGGGAGAGGGGATGCCTGTTAGCCTAGTTTAAGTCTAGGCAAGAAGATCAAACCTCTCCATTCTTAAGGAAATCAGCCCTGAGTGCTCACTGGAAGGACAGGTCCTGAAGCTGAGGCTCCAATACTTTGGCCACCTCATGAGAAGAGAAGACTCCCTGGAAAAGACCCTGGTGTTTGGAAAGATGGAGGGCACAAGGAGAAGGGGACGACAGAGGACGAGATGGTTGGATAGTGTTCTCGAAGCTACCAGCATGAGTTTGACTAAACTGCGGGAGGCAGTGGAAGACAGGAGTGCCTGGCGTGCTCTGGTCCATGGGGTCACGAAGAGTCGGACACGACTAAATGACTAAACAACAACAACAGCCCTTCAAAACTAGCCACTGTATCTGACAGCCCTGTTTGCATGAGCCACATTTCTCAATGGCAGAAAGGCATTGGAAAGAGTTAACTGAGCCTTTGACTCAGAGACAGGTGATCCAGTTAATTATCTAGCCAGGAAAGCCAAGAGGCTGGAGGGTGGGGCTTGCAAGGCTGGGCTGATTAGAGGGCAGTTGAGCTGGAAGGTGATCCATGGGAAGTCAAGGCTAGAAGGTTCTTCTGATTGAGATTTCTGCTGTTGTTCTCCTTTGTAGCTTTTTTATTATTCCTCTTTTTAAAAAATATTACTCTGCCTTGAATCCTACCTGACTTGGTCTCCTGTTGAATTGGCTTTGGACTAAATATGACTCGATTGTAGCAGGATTGTTTTCACACAAGAGGGGCAAGGATAACAAGTCTTTTTTCCCCTGCTGACTTTCCTGTGAGATGCGCCACAGAACGTCTCTGGCAAAGACTGAAAAAGGTAAGTGGGTAGAAGACAGCTGTCTCTTTTCCTGAAGGGCTCTCAAAGCAGCAATGGAGAGTCTCTGGCCCTCCAGAAGTTGATGGACTGCTGAGCCTATCGGCACTGTGCTCCAACAATATCTGTCAGGCCACAGGTTACCCATCCCTGTCTAAAAAAGAACATGTTTTAAAGAATCATTTGTTTACTTCCGGGTATAGAATCATAGACTTGTAGAGTTGGAAGGGACACTGAGGGTCACCTAGTTAGTCCAACTTCCTGCAATGCAAGGATCTTAGCTAAAGCATTCATGACAGATGGCCACCCAACCTCTGCTTAGAATCCTCCAAGGAAGGAGAGTCCACTGTCAAACAGCTCTTATTGTCCAAATGTTCTTCCTGGTGTTCACTTAGACTCTCCTTTCTTGCAATGTGATGTGTATACTTCTAAGAAGCTTGGTGCAGTAAAAGTATATCTGGCTGGAAGGATTGTCAAATGCTTTTTTACTCCTAAGGTTACTGCTGAGTAAGCTTGTGAGCACAGAGATGGCAGGGGGACACTCGCAGCCTGGACATTGGGAATAGAGAGAGCAATCTAGGCATTAAAAAATAGGGGAGGTAGACAAACCTCTGCAGTGTTAACTGCTGATTTGGTAGTCTTGAATTTTCTGTTGCAATGGGGAAAAAGCAGAACTCAAAATATGGTGTTAGTTTTGCAAGTGGGCCCTGAGGCGTTTTGGAAGTTTACAAGTCAGTCCCACTTCAAAACATTTGAGTGACGCTGCTGTAAGCAAAGGCCAGGTGGAAACCGAAAGCTGCTTGAGGAAGAGGCAAAGTCTGAAAGCATTTGCAACAAAAATAAAAGGCCTTTAACCTTTGGCGGTACTGGATAAGACAGGCATATTTTCCTGGAGTAGTTTGTGCTTGTTATAACTCTGGTTACTTTAAGAGGAATGTAACACACCAGAAAGCAAACCAATATATGGCTAGATGGGTGGGGTGGCCCTTGCTAAAAAAGAGAGCATAACATGTAACATTTGCATGTGCTAATTTATGTGTATAGCTGTACATTTAGAAATGGCTATAATTTGACATTGCGGGAAAGACTGTAACCTGGGTGTGCCTGCTACCCAAGGGCTCAGGGTTGCTGGGCAGTGTGAAGGTGCCTTTTCTCTCTCCTTGAGCTTCTTTAGCCTGGCTCTGGACTGGCTAGCCCTCCCAATGGACGATGCCTTCCAATGGAGAACTGTCCTTTGACAGCTCTTAAAAAAGAGGACAGCCATTCTTAAAGTAGGACACATGCCCACCCTAGTTTCTGGTCGATGTCTCATGACTGTGGTCAGTTCAGTTTGAGGGTAGCAAACCCTCTGTGCTCATAGTCATTCCACCCAGATCTACTAGGGCTAGTTCTCCTTATCTGTGGCATCTCTCGTCTCCTAAAGTGCTTTATTGCCTCCTGATGCTCTAAGAAAAAAAAATCCTTCTGGGAAGGGACCATCATTCAGTGAGATGTCTTTATGCATGTGATGAGTACATGCTTTGCATGTACTTGGTACATGCAATTAAAAAGGGAGCAGGGGATGGGTGGTAACTTCTGCTGGAGACCCTGGATAGCTGCTGCCGGTCAGAATAGGGCAGGGGTAGGCAACCTATAGACCAATGTTTTTCAACCTTTTTTGGGCAAAGGCACACTTGTTTCATGAAAAAAATCACGAGGCACACCACCATTAGAAAATGTTAAAAAATTTAACTCTGTGCCTATATTGACTATATATAAACTTACCGGGCTGCTGACCTCCTCACCTCACGCTGCACCTGCGGCCTGGTCTGGATCCGGATGCGGTCTTTATGCAGTGCCGACTCCTGCCGAGTCCTGGTCTCCTCCTGCTCCGGTCCTCCTGGTGACTCGAGTCGCGACGTCTTCTTCTCTCCGCTGCTGCGCACACTGTGCTCGGGCGGAAAGGAAGTCGGAAGATGATGTCCTACTGTGATAGGTCCAGGCTGGAGTCTGGAACAGTCACGGCCCGGACATCAGAAAAGTGGAGGGTGTCCCCCTGATGAGCACCAATCGGCGCCCCTGCTGGCCGAGGGTGGGGTCAAAAACCCCACCCATACCCAGGACACAGTCCGGCGCCTGCCTAGTGGGTGAAAAATTGACATTTATTTTTTTAAAAAAAATCTTTCAAATTTTTCCCACGGCACACCAGGCAACATCTCACGGCACACTAGTGTGCCGCGGAACAGTAGTTGAAAAACACTGCTATAGACATCCAGATGTTGTTGGCTGACAACTCCCATCATGCCTGACCTTGGGCCGTACTGCCTAGGGCAGATGGATTTGGACTGACAACATTGGCCTAGAATGAGTTGGTATAAGGTAGCTTCCTGTATAAAGGCATTGGCTAATCTCCTTGACGCGATGCTAATGAATGTCTTAACTTTACGTTTCAGGTTAAAGCTTGGAATCATTGTTCCCCAGCTGGTCCTTCTCTTTCCCGTGCTTATTGAAGTGGGGGAGGTCTTCCAAAGAGGACTAGCGCCAGATGAAACAACAGACCCATCCCTGAACACTCTTAGACTCCATTGTCATGCTCTTAGACTCCATTGTCAGAATAGAATTCATCTGGTATTGGTTGGATGAAGCTGACAGGTGGATTGAGTATGGGAAAAAGGTGAGATACCCTTCTTCTCCTGCTGAGCCAAATCTTAATGACTCTCACTGAGTGATCTCTTTTACTGCCCTTCGTAATAGCACAGCTACCCACCTCCCAGCCAGCAATAGTCCTGCTACTACTTTCATGGCCTTCTCCTCTGGGGAAGTCCAACAACACCTGGAGGGGAAGACTGGCCTAGGGGCTGACAAAGACAAGTCGCAGGAATTATGGGAGTTGTAGTCCAAAACAATTTGGAGGGCATCTGATTGGGAAGGCCAGTTTCAAAGTTTGCTGAAGACTCTTGAAAATCAAAAAGCTCAAAGCCAATGGATACTCTGCTATCTCCCTTTCCAACACCTCTCTGTAGCATTTGGAGCACTGTGCTGCCACAGTATCATCGGAAGAATTGGAGGCTGCTTACCAGGCGGACCACAGAGGCGTTGTCTTCTTCCATGCTGGTACTCAGCTGTACGAAGTAAATTTCCAAGGTAGTGTATCACCCTCATTAAGGTAGGGGGTGGCAGAATGCCCTTCCGATCTCTACATTCACAAAACTTGTTCCTGTTTTTGGTATTTCCGCGTTCTACCCGTCCCAACACAAAAGCTTTGCCAGTTATGAGGCAGCACCTTGTTTCAAGAGAAGAGGAAATTATATTCTCCTGCGTATACCTTGTACTTGCAAAGCTGAAACGCAGTGGTTTTGCTTCTAGTATCTAGCAAGGTCTTGCTGGCGCTCTGAGGCCCAATCACTGCCAGGCACACAAAGAACAGAGTAAAGGGAGGAGGCAACTGCAACGAATAGGAAGGCCAACACTTTAACAGAGGAACTGCCCGCAACCAAATAAATAACTTTTAAAATTGTGCAGGATGATTCAGAACAGCAGCCTTTAGCAGAAGAGATTCCTCTGACATAACTCTTGACTCCCTCTCTTTTTACCACACTGAAGAAGTTCCACCTTGCCATACAAAAATGGTGCTAGTTTCTGAGAAACTTAACATGTGCTAATGTAACAAATGACTCAGTCCTTGGTCCCATTCTTTATAGTAACGATTTCTAAAGCTCGAGAACAAGCTGTTCCAATGTCTTCCTCTACATACCCTTTGTCGAGTGAGGGTGAGGACAACCAGATTTTTGAATGTGGGCCTGCTGTAATGCATTGGCTGGATGCAAACCTGGTGAAGTCCACAGAGGACTCCATTGCTGTTCAGCACATAGGGATTTGCATTTGGTTGGATGTGCTTCCAGGCAGTCATTATTCTGTAGGAGAGATTCAAATGCATACTGGAAACTTAGGTTTGTACAATTAAAGTGGATTAAATGCACTGCCAAAATAGCACAACAGATCCACTTCAACCAACCAACCAACTAACCTGGACTTTCTATAGTTAGGAAAGTGATGGGAACATGTACTGAAAAGTGGGGTGAACAAATGATTAACAGGAAGATGTATAAAAGATGGTGCAAGCAAATCAGGGCTAGTGTTCATTGTTGTATAAATACCCTGCAAAAAAAATGGGTGGGGTGGGAACAAATGCTCAGTAAAGACCTTTCCACAGGTTTTGTGCAAATACCGTATTTTTTGCTCTATAAGACTCACTTTTTCCCTCCTAAAAAGTAAGAGGAAATGTGTGTGCGTCTTATGGAGCGAATGCAGGCTGCGCAGCTATCCCAGAAGCCAGAACAGCAAGAGGCATTCCTGCTTTCGCTGCGCAGCAACCCCTCTTGCTGTTCTGGCTTCTGGGATTCAGAATATTTTTTTATTGTTTTCCTCCTCCAAAAACTAGGTGCGTCTTATGGTCTGGTGCGTCTTCTAGAGCGAAAAATACGGTAGCTGGGGATGGATGGTCACTCAACAGGTCCTTTGGAGTAGCCCTGGTTTTTCTGAAGGTGCACGAACAAAGTGAGAGGAGCTGTATTGTGATCATATCTTAGGGAGAAAGCAGGACCCTTTACTGTTCAGTAGTTCTCTGTAATTAAATTAATTCTAAGCTGATGATGGACATGAGATTTTTAACATTGACCACTACCGTTTCCCTCAAGAGATGGTCCAGAGAAACCTGTACTACCGAACCCGGAGAAGAGTCTGCAGGTGGCCCAAGCTTGTGCTCTTTGGAGGAGGACGTGACAATGAGATGGGGTATTGGATATGCTTTCATTCTCAGCCCAGCTTGGTCAATGTCTACTAAACTGTTTGTGTATATTTGAGGGGGGCAAGATATAGTTGTTTGATATTTGACTATGAGACTTGGATTGGGCGTAAATTGCCTCGAATGTCTCCTAGAGGTGGGATAGAAATGTTTCAAATAAACACCGAACCTAAATCAATGCATGCAATGGATATATGCAAAATAGGCATAGCATCCCTTTGGTTGAACCATGGCTGCAAGCAGCATATGAGCAAGGTGATCTTGCTTCTCGTGTGTTCCAATTTTTAGATGTTGGGGGGGTATTCTTAGCAAGGTGGGTTGCCAAAAAGAAAACCAGGGCAAGGCCTCCAGTAGCTTCTAATAGAAGGGGCTGCAGTTGCTGCAGCTTGACATGGCAAACTGCACACTTCAGAAATTATGCATCCATGCAAGTGATAGAACAAAGCCCCTGTACCTTTTATTTCTTAATCCTACATCTAGCTTAAGAGATCAAACATAATGCAAAAGATGCTTAATTGTATTGAAACTTGAGTTAGCTGCTGAGCAAGGCTGGGGATATATCTGTTGAATATTAGGGGGAAAGTCTTGATCCTCCAACAATGGAATGAATTGCCTAATAGTTCAACAATGGAACCAATTGCTATTTCCTCTTCTCCCGGTTATTAATGATTGTTTTGTCTCTTGTCTGCAGCAGTCGTTTTGAGTCTTCTCTTCCCACCCCCTTGTTTCCTTCAAGTTGGGTCCGATCAGCATTGCCTAATGTAGGCTATAAGGTATTCACATTTCCCCCTTACTGCTACACAGCTGACCAAAGGCCTATATTGGTCCATCTAGCTTGGTTCTGGAGAGCTAGCAGTGGCTCTCCAGGTTTTCAGATGGGGGGTGTCCCCTGCCCTACCTGGAGATTTCAGGAATTGAACATAGAGGCTCTGGCATGCAAGCTGATGTTCTTCCACTGAGCTATGGTGCTTCTCAGCTGATTCCTCTGTATGAAAAGGAGAGCAGCCCGCTAGCACAAGGAGAGTAGGAAATGGGTGGCAGTGTTGGAGCTGAGAGCTGAAAGGAGCTGAGTTAAGTACCTACTTGAGTGAATGCATTGCCAGGTGGCAGACAGAATATAGAGACTCAAGTACTATGGGCTAGTGGTAAAGTCAACATTCTAAAGAAACACATTTTTAAAGAAAAACATAAAACATGAAAATGAACAATTTCAATCGGTGCGAAGCAATGTTAAACATAAAACAGGGTTTGTGTTGTTTCAGAAGAGTGATGTATAAATGTGAGAAAATAAATGTATAGGCTGAAAACAAATATGGAATGGTTCATTTCACTATGATTTGGGCCTAGCTGGTGGAGATCTCTGATTCTGCTGAAGAATACAATGAAATTAAGGAACTCTTTCAGAAGACCATGGAGGGTTATGTTATCCACCGACTCCAAAGGATTCAGAACCCGTCTCTTTGGCAAGCTTTTCAGTGGTTCGTATTTGATTTTCTTCTCCCCCGAGGGATGGGAAATCATGGTATGAGAGTCTAGAAATGGTTTCCTTTGTCTCTTTTTGTGGTGAAGGGGGGATACTACTATAATTGGCTATGACTCCTTAAAGGTAAAAGGTAAAGGGACCCCTGACCGTTAGGTCAAGTCGTGACCGACTCTGGGGTTGCGGCGCTCATCTCGCTTTATTGGCTGAGGCGTACAGCTTCCGGGTCATGTAGCCAGCATGACTAAGCTGCTTCTGGCGAACCAGAGCAGCACACGAAAACGCCGTTTACCTTCCTGCCGGAGGGAGCCGGCGTACAGCTTCCGGGTCATGTGGCCAGCATGACTAAGCTGCTTCTGGCGAACCAGAGCAGCACACGAAAATGCCGTTTACCTTCCCGCCGGAGCGGTACCTATTTATCTACTTGCACTTTGATGTGCTTTCGAACCGCTAGGTTGGCAGGAGCTGGGACCGACCGAGCAACGGGAGCTCACCCCGTCATGGGGATTCAAACTGCCGACTAGGCTCTGTGGTTTAACCCACAGCGCCACCCACGTCCCTTATGACTCCTTAATTGACTGCTATTCTTCTATCATTTGGTGGGAATTCAAGTCTTGCGGCCTGGTGTCACAAATATGTAGCTGGCCATGGATTATATTTTGAGGGAAGCACATTGATATTTCTTTGTCGTGTTTCAGTCAAACAGAGGTTGACTTGCCCCTACTGTATCCACCTGGGCATTCAAAGCAGCATCAGCACAGACTGGAGGATTATGGGGTACCATTATCCAAAGGGATTCCATCTCACTCACCAGGATACCCATCCATGCCAGTGTTGGAATTAGTGTTTGGGACACAGTGGCCACCCAACCTGCTGCCCAGTAGCATCCCTACATGGGTTGGCGGTGGTGGTCTCAGGTGTTGGAGAACTCCCAGACAATTGTTCTGGAGGATTTATTTAAATAGGTGACTAGTATCAAATGTAGGTTGCCTCTGAAGTAATCTCTTACAGAATCTGACCACCATTCTTCCAAAGAATCCCAGCAAACAGCAGCCTTCCTCAACCTGATTCCTCTCCAGATGTTTGAGTCTACAGCTCCCATCTTCCCTGACCATTGGCCCTGTAGACTGGGGCTGATGGAAGCTGTAGTCCAAAATGTTTGGAGGGCACTAGGTTGGGGGAGTTTGCACTAAGTTGTCCAACATAAATTGGCCAGTGGCTGCCTAGTGACCATAATCTCTACCACCACCCAGTTCAGCTATAGGAGATAGAATGAGCAGTGTAAGTTGTACTCCTAAAGTGAGACTGTGCAATCTTGGCAAAGCCTTCAGTCCACAGCAGTCTGATGATTCCCTTGTCTAGTGGAGGTGCCCATAATAAATTATTATTATTATTAGCCCACCCATCTGTCTGGGTTTCCCCAGCCACTCTAGGTGGCTTCCAACAGAACACTAAAAACAGTATAAAACTTCAAACATTAAAAGTTTCCCTAAACAGGGCTGCCTTCAGATGTCTTCTAAAAGTCTGATGGTTGTTTGTTTCTTTGGCATCTGATGGGAAGGCATTCCATAGGGCGGGTGCCACTACTGAGAAGGCCCTCTGCCTGGTTCCCAGTAACTTCACTTCTCATAGTGAGGGAACTACTAGAAGGCCCTTGGTGCTGGACCTCAGTGTCTGGGCTGAACGATGGGGGTGGGGACACTCCTTCAGGTGGGCTGAGGCCATTTAGGGCTTTAAAGGCCAGCACCAACACTTTGAATTGTGCCCAGAAATGTACTGGGAACCAATGTACGTCTTTCAGGACCGGTGTTATGTGGTCTTGGCGGCCACTCCCAGTCACCAGTCTAGCTGCCGCATTCAGGATTAGATGTAGTTTCCGGGTCACTTTCAAAGGTAGCCCAATGTAGAGCGCATTGCAGTAGTCCAAGCGGGAGATAACCAGAGCATGCACCCCTCTGGCAAGATAGTCCACGGGCAGGTAGGGTCTCAGCTGGTGTACCAGATGGAGCTGGTAGGCAACTTCCCTGGACACAGAATTGACCTGCGCCTCCATGGACAGCTGAGAGTCCAAAATGACTCCCAGGCTGCGCACCTGGTCCTTCAGGGGCACAGTTACCCATCCAGGACCAGAGAGTCCTCCACACCCACCCACACCCTGTCCCCCAGAAACAGTACTTCTGTCTTGTCAGGATTCAACCTCAATCTGTTAGCTGTCATCCATCCTCCAACTGCCTCCAGACATAAAGGTTTGCTTGGTGTAGAATTTGGATTTTAATGTAGAGTATACATCGTTACAATATAGTAAGCTAATAGATCTTGGGAAAGTAATTATTTGACTACTCTGCTAGGAAAAAAGTGTATAAAATTATGCTGGCAAATGTGTAAACATACTTCCTGATCCTTTCATTGCATTGCCTGAGGGCTGGTTCAAGGAAAGGAGTTTTAATTCTTGCGGGCATTGAGTTTGACTCGGAGTGTGTGTTTATTTTTTTATAAAGTAGATGCTTCTGTTTCTAGGCAGAAAGAGCAGATGAAGAAGATGAATGGGGGGGACAAGGTAGACGAAAGGTTATTGTTCCATGGCACCAACAAACGCCATTTGCATGACATCTGTGGGCAGAACTTTGACTGGAGAATCTGTGGGACCCATGGGACTCTCTATGGAAAAGGTACCAATTCAGAGCGGGCAAGAAATGTGCGTAGCTGTGCATGTTTTCTCCATCTAGTGTGCAATGAACCTGAGAGGAACACACACACACAAATTGCAAGGACCATACCATCCCCTGTCTATAGTCTGATATTAAGTCCTCAGCAGAATTTAATCCTCTCCAACACCAATCAAGTACAAAAAAGTGTGTTTGTTGAAAGTCCGCAGCAATGTGGAAGGCTTAGGGGACCTTGGTGATTCTTCTTTTGCCAACTGAATATCTGTGATTGAATGATCTCCTATATCCACTTGCTTCCCTGCCCCTCCTCTTCAGAAGTCTACTCTCCACACCTTTGTGGTTGCCCTGTGCAAGTCACCAAATGGGCTGGTATTGGAGATAGGCAGAGAATGCAGCTGTGTGAGCACAAAGGCAAGAGAATATCACAGTGAGCAAAACACATGCCCTGCATCCAGAACAGCCTCAATGGGCTATTTGGAGGGTTCCCCCCACACCAAGGGTTTCCATGCGCCTGTTGATACTCCCTGTTGGGTGTGGATAATGCTATTTTGGCTACATGAGCAATGGCATATCGAAAAGGAAGGGAGTGGTCTAAAATGTTCAAGATGATTATTTGTGCAGCAAACTCGCATTGGCTTGCTTGGTTCTTACAGACATCTCTTCTTTCAGGAAGTTATTTTGCCAGAGACGCCAGTTACTCACATGCATATTGCCAGTCGGATACCCATGTCAGGAGCATGTTTGTAGCTAAAGTTCTGGTTGGAGATTACGTTCAAGGAAATCCTGCTTACCTCCGCCCTCCATCGAGATCTAACCAATCGAACAACTTTTATGATAGCTGTGTGGACAACGTTCTTGATCCTTCTATTTTTGTCATCTTTGAGAAGTATCAGATTTACCCAGCGTACATATTTGAGTATCAGCCAGTGTCCCATTGTGTGGTCATGTAAAGGACAGCAATCTTCCTCTCCTCCTCCTCCTCCTCCTCCTCCTCCTCCTCCTCCTCCTCCAAACATGGACTTGAAATCCTTTTTTATATATCTAAAACTTTAACAATTTCTTATTTAAAAGGCTACTGTGACTTATTTTACTTCTGCATATTAAAAACGTTACATGTTACAAGTGAACAACCCATATTCTTAGCTGGATTGTTGGCATTGCTTAAAGGTTACTGGAGCTGAAAGGTTTTTGAGGGCCCCATGCTGACCACACCCATCTGGCACCACCTCTGACCACTTGTATAATTAACCATTGCCTTCACTCTAAAGCAGGAGTGGGAAAATTGTGGCCCTTCAAATGTCATTGGCAGCCCTGTTTAGGGAAGCTTTTAATGTTTGATGTATCACAGTATTTTAATATTCTTTTGGAAGCCGCCCAGAGTGGCTGGGGAAGCCCAGCCAGATGGGTGGGGTATAAATAATAAATTATTATTATTATTATTATTAGGACAATTCCCATCAGCTCCAGACTGCATAACCCAGAGTTTCCTAAACTTGGGTCTCCAGCTGTTTTTTGACTACAACTCCCATCATCCCTAGCTAGCAGGACCAGTGGTCAAGAATGATGAGAGTTGTAGTTCAGAAGTGACTGGAGGCCCATTGGTCCCCCAGCCCTGCTCTAAAGTGTAGCCAAAGGTGGCTTTGGTCCATAAGTCCTTTTATATTCACATAAGATGGGCACAAGTGCCAAAAAAACATACAATGAAGGAACATTCTGATCTAGAAGATTACTTTTTTTATAAGTAAGCTACTCCAAATTTCACATCCAGTTTTGCTTTGAATGATTGCCACCATCATACTATGTTTCCTAACCTTGCATCCAACTGTTCAAGTTCATCAGAGATTTAATCGAAAATGTTCTTTAATGTTTGTTACACAAGACAAAAATTTGAGACAGCAAGTCAAAGAGAGATCCTCCGTCTTATACGAAACAAAAACCACAACACCTTGGCTCTCCTCCATCGCAATAATAGTGGCAGTTGAACACTGACTTGAAACTACTCTTCTGAGTGGCCCTGATTATCCAGATTTATCTTGGACAAATTGTGGAGGGTTGGCATAGGAGAAATCTAGGGACTTGCAGAAAGATTACAATGATGCTGTTACTAAATTCAAAGCTAAAAGATAACAAGGAACAAAGATCACTAAAGCCAAGCACACGGTAGTGGATGCACCATTTTCAGTATTCATCGTGAAAAGGATACTCTGGATGGTCCTGCCACCTGAAACAAATTGAAGTCACAGTTAATAGTGGCAGCTAACACCATAAATAACCACAACAGCAACATCCCTTGAACTCAGGCTTGCTATTGGTATGATCTACTGAAGGGGTAATCTATGACCTTTTCAGATGTTTTGAGTGGCAACTCCCATCAGTCACAGCTGTGGTCTGTGGTAGAGTATTGTGGGAGCTGTCGTCCAAAACATCTGAAGTGATCATATTTTATGTATAGTGGTACCTTGGGTTAAGAACTTAATTTGTTCCGGAGGTCCGTGCTTAACCTGAAACGGTTCTTAACCTGAGCTAATGGGGCCTCCCGCTGCCACGCGATTTCTGTTCTCATCCTGAAGCAAAGTTCTTAACCTGAGGTACTATTTCTGGGTTAGCGGAGTCTGTAACCTGAAGCGTCTGTAACCCGAGGTACCACTGTATTTCAAGGGTTATTTCTTCAAGTATTGCAAGTAGGGTTGCCACCTGTCCTTTATAATAAGGGGTGGTTCCTTATTTTAAGGGAAAGTGTGGACTTGTCCCTTATTTTGGCTGACCAAAGGTGGCAACCCTAGTTGCAAGCAGTCCAGAATGTTTTCTTTTAACTGGAAGGTAGGTGGAGAACATTTTCAAATCCCTAGAGTATGGCAATTTGTTGCCTCCAGAAGTCCCCACACAGAACTAAATACACCATTTTGAACAGAAAAGGTGATCTGTGCTTAATATGTATGCTTTAAAACTTGGTACAAACAGGCCTCCTGCAATATGAAGGATCCATTAGAGTAAGTATTCATATGTAAAAAGATGATTTTACTTAAAAAGCCCTCTCAGATTCAAAGATTGTGTCTTGATAAGCACAAGTGCTTGGCTTTTGGAGAAAACATGGGTCAGTTTGGGTTATTAAGATTAAACATCTGATTTTCACTAATAATTCCCTGACTATATGTGGTACAAAGTGTAGCCAAACCCTGCATGTATCCCAATTCCTTGAGCCGGCAAAGGATAAACTTATCTGGCTCTCATTTCTGTTGCCTCTTTCTCCCTCCTCCACTATGAACTGGCAGGCAGCCCATTCAAACCTGGCTGCACCCTCTAATTGAACTGCTGGGACTCAAACCTGGATGAGTTTGGTTTGGTTATGTAAGGGGACATTAATGTCCTGACTGGCTTCCAGGAGTCTTGGGAGTGATGATGTTAAAGCTGGCATCTACTGGTGCATTTGTTTTGCCAAGGCTGTTTCGCTGCAGACTTCAGTCGTGCAAGTCCTTGGGCAAGAGCTAGCCAAATGTAATACAATACCATGGGCTCCTAAAGCTGCATTGCAAGTGACCAACTTTCCACATTTCCTAGAACACATGGAGGACGTTCTCATGTTTCAGGATCAACAGAATGGCCATGTTAGGAACCTGCCAGCAAACTGGAGCATAGCTGTGGTCCCCAGCTTACTTAAGGCAAGGAAGCACATTGTCTTGTGCAAGAGGACAATGCTTTGACTTAAGAGCTCCCAATCCATGTAATGAAGAAGACAGATCAGCTGCAGCTAGTCTGGATGGACCTAAGAGCATAAAGGAGCTGAGCTACCAGCACTGTCTGGTGAATGGTTTATGGCAGGGTAGGGAACCTAAGTCCTATCAGAAGTTGCTGGACTACAACTCCCATCATCCCGCAATGGGCCATGTTGAATAGGGCTGATGACAATTGGGAGTCCAAGACACCTGGAAGGTAGCAGGTTCCCCATCCCTGGGTTATAGGGAACACATTCTTGTAAGAATCCAAAGCAATTGGTTGATGTTTCTAGGGCCAGGGACCGTCAACTTTCAGTGAGGCCTTATGCAATGCAAAATCCTTCATTCTACAGAATTTTTTGGCGCCTCCTGTAGTGCGGTACCTTAATACCGCCTTTGCAGGGACAGAGAGAGTGGAAGCCATGCATGTGTGAGAAGCAGCCTATCAAAGGGGAAATCTTATCCAAAGCCAGAAAGGCCCTCCCTCCTTCCGTAGAGTGGGTTTTTGGGTCCTGCACTGAAAACATCAGGAAAGGCCCCAGCCCACAGTTAAGCTGTGGTTATCACATCGGTATAACTCATGCTTCTACATGCTGAATATCTAGATTTATACTTACATTAACATCTCCACGTAGCGGATATTTTTGTTCAGCGCTTCAATCTCTTTCATTTCTTTGTCAGTAAGGGAAAAATCAAAGATCTTGGCAAAAGAGAGAGAGAGAGAGAGAGAAACATTTATGCAACTGATGGCTAAGCCTGTGTCTTAAGTGTGGGCTTGTCCACACTGACCTTTTGTCCTGCTCGTTCTGGACTTTAGTGCTCCATGTCTGCCAATTTGGATTTTCTGCAGATTGATGTTTGCTCTGATTGAGCTTTAGAGAGCGTGTTTTTGTGGAGCAAAACAAAGGGTGCTCAGACCCAGGGCTTTAAATTGAGAGCTGTGCCCTTAGCTTCCCCTCTAGCCTAAAAGGTGATGGATGCTGGACAGCAGGCACACCCTCATTCTCACAGCCCCTGCAAAAGGATCACATGAGCAGCACATGATAGTAAAGTTTGTGGTGGAATGAGAGCAGCCATAAGGGCCATAGCTCAGTGGCAGAGCATCTGCTTTGTGTGCAGAAGGTTCCAGGTTCAATCCCCAGCATCTCCAGGTATGGCTGGGAATGCCTTAAATCCTGGAGAGGCGCTTCCAGTCAATGCAGACAATACTGATTCAGGTGAGCCAATGGTCTGATTCAGTATAAGGTAAATTGCTTAAATAACCAGAATGGAGGACAAATTCATGCATGGGCACTCGATATTTGATGACTTGCATGGGGATCATCTAGTCCAGTTCAAAACTACGCTGCAAGGTAGGTTAGCCTGCAAGTTTGTGACTGACCAGATTTCAGCCAGTGAGCTTCAATCCCAAGAAAAGATCTGAATCTACAGCAAGCCAACCACTCTGTTCCCTACGCCAGAGTGGTGGGCTTGCTGTAGATTCAGATCATCAGATCCTTATTATTTTGGAATAAAGGCAGGTACAACTGCACCGAGGGCCACAGCATGTGGAAGAAGGCATTATGGAGTTTCCCAGAACAGAAGGAGAATTACCCAAAGGAGAAAATCCATCTGTGGTCCCTCCAGTGTTTGCTGGTCTTCAGGAAGTGGGCTAAGATCCACTGCTGGGTTGCATCCTTGGCCAAGATTAAATGCCAATGACAATACTATCATCACATAAATATAAGGTTAAAAAAAAATTGAAAGTGGGTCCCAAGCACATGGCGGGTCCCTGGTTTGAAAAAGTTGAAGATGCCGGAAGCTGACAATTAATGCACTGTATTTTTCGCTCCATAAGACGCACCTGGCCATAAAACGCACCTAGTTTTTAGAGGAGGAATGCAGGGGGGGGGGATTCTTTAAAGGGAGCGCTGAGCAGAGCCTGTATGCATCCCAGGCTCTGCTCAGCACTCCCTTTAAAGAGCCGCGTGAAGCGTGTTTGCAGCTCTTGTGGACTTTTCCCCAAGGAGGGAGAAGGGACTGACGGGCTGCCCTTCTCCCTCCTCGGGGATAAGCCCCCAAGAGCCGCACACATGCTCCACGCGGCTCTTTAAAGGGAGCGCTGAGCAGAGCCTCCCGTCTGCATTCGCTCCATAAGACGCACACACATTTCCCATTACTTTTTAGGAGGGGGAAAGTGTGTCTTATGGAGCGAAAAATGCGGTATTGGTTTTGTTTTTGTAACGGTGGAAGTTGTTTTTAAAAAATGGGGGGGGGGAGAGAGAATTGAACAGCTTGAAGACTGCAGACATGGAGTGCTATTTCTGCCTTGTTGTCAAAGACCCTTTCGGAGGTTGCAAGGCTAGTGGGCTTTGCTCCCTTCTAGTGAGGTGGGGAGAAAGAACAGCAGGTGCTTTGCCACACAGAGCAGGCTTTTTTGAAAGCTTACCTGGAAGTTCTCTCTAATGCGCTCTGCGGTGAAGCTCTTAGGGATGACCACCACCCCTCGCTGGATATTGAAGCGGAGCGCCACTTGGGCCGCCGTCTTGTTGTATTTTTCTCCAATGGCCTTTAACACAGGGTCCTCCAGCAGCGGAGGGGAAGACACATTCACCCTTGTTGTAGAAAGAGAAAGGAAATCAGCCTAGATTTGCCTTACATGGCAGTCTGGTGGCAGAAGAAGAACTAACGGGGGTGTGAAGGGACTGAAGCAAGACCAAATCAAGTTGTTATCCGGTTTTGAAAACCGCCCTGCTGAAGGCATCCGCAAGCAATATGGGTGCAATACAGCTGATTTTTAAACTGGGTGCCTTGCCTATGCAGGCAGTGTGAGAGTAGCATACGGGTGATCTTTGGACCAGGTGAGGACCATGCTAACAGATTTCAAACGAATTTAGCAACAGATGGAGCAGCAAGAGAACAATGTGACCCTGCAGCAGAGGAAAGAGGGTGAAGTTGTCTCCAGCAACAATTCCCATCATCCCTGACCACCGATCATGGTGGCCGGGTCTGATGGAGGTTGGAATCCAACCACATCTGGAGGTCTACAAGGTCTACAAGTCCCCCACCCCTGCTCTAATATTCCTAAACACAACATCTCACTCACCAGCTTTCATCTCTTGATGTTCCTAGAGGGCTGTATCCGACAAGGACAATGTCATGTTGTTTGCAAAATTCTAAAAGTTTGGGCTGGGTGAAATACGGGTGGCATTCAATCTGCAGAGACAGAATGCAGAAGGCTGGGTTAATGGCAACATGGCCCAACAAGAAACCTTGTTCACAAAGTCAACATGTAATTGCCTGTAATTTCCCCCTGGGGAATGATTTTCAGTGGAAAAACTGCTGGAGGGGAAACACTTAGGTCCTCCTCCCCTCATTTTCACACAACCATTTCAACCTGCTGGGATAACTAAACTCTTCATACACCATACATCATACACCATGAAACCATCCTGCTATAGCAAGGACGGGGAACCTCTGGCCCTCCAGGTGTTGTGGGGCTACAACTCCCACCATCCCCAATCAATTGTCATAATGGCCAACAAGCATGACCACCCATCAGGGATGATGGGAGTTGTAGTCCCACAACATCTGGAGGGTCAGAGGTCCCCAATCCCTGCTCTATATCTTTGCCACAAATACAGTCCCATTATAAAGCTGTGAAAGGTTTGGGGATAAAATTCTAAGAAAGGAAGGCGAAAACTGGCTTCTCTCAGGGTTCTGCAAACTTTTGTTGACCCTGGGAACCATCTACATGGGCCAATGTTTCATAGATTTAAAAGTATCTATTCCATGGAGCAGTCCCAATTTATCCCAGGACTGATTTATTGTTTGTGAAGTTTATTGCAAGGCTGGTCCCAGTAAAGCACGGCTTCTAGCCCATGCAAATCCTGCTTTGCTCAAACTGGAGCCTCTGGAAGTGGGGATGAGAAAAGGCTTCAATAAGGCTAGCTTATTCAACTGTAAGCTTATGTTGGTGGAACACACTGACCTCATCCAGTTGCCAAGAAAACTGTGTTCCAGCCCTCTCTCTCATTCTCTCAGTGGGTTTTGTCAAAAAAGTGCAGAGTGCTCAGAAATCCATTGTCTCCTAGATTATTCTTTTATAATCGGACCCACAATCTGCTTTTTTTGATGACACAGCTTTTGTAGCTCCAGAATGTCTCATGTACAGTTCTTATTCAACAAGAAATGGAGCCAAATGTACAGAGGAGTGGGCTGCAATGATTTACAGTCCTCCATTTTAAGGTCTCTTCTGCTTAGAGGGCTCTCCAATTCAAGTCCAGTTTAAAGAAAAAGATCCCTAAGAAGGGAGAACAGGATGGACCTGGAAGTTGCCCATTCATAGGGAGCACCTCGGAGGCAAACTGAGCAGGTCACCTGGTCACAGTGACTCTCGGTACGTTGGCTGGGTGAGTTTGTATACACAGTGGTAAACGTGTGGTTGGGGAAGTTCATCCATGATTGGCTATGACCACTGTTGACATGTGGCACTTGGTGGATTGACTAACCTTGAGTGCAGCCCTCAGGTTAGCCACCCCTGTCCTAGAGACCGGCTGATTGACACATAGCCCTGTTGCTGCCTGCAGTCTTCACTCTTGTGCCAGCCAATTCAGGTCTTTTAGCTCTCATTTCCCCCATATCTTCTCCCTTCAGGCAGTTACCAAGTAGTTGCTCTTCTCGCTTCTTTCTCCCACATAAAGATATTGTGTTCTTGTGCTCAAAACAGACAGGTTAGGCTAAGTGTCATATAGGATTGCCTCACTGCAGTTTATGAGCTGAGATTTAAAAATTATGATCATCCTCCTAGCCTCTTTCCTTCCTCTGATCTTTTCCAAAGAGCTGATGGCAATTCACAATATCAGTGATCATGTTATCCTTATTATTGTAATGGCATGTCAAATATTTTCACTGATGAATATAGGGACAAGTTAGGGAATACATAGTTTGTGGGGAAGGGGAGAGAGAGGACTGGAGGTGCATGATTTGTGTGATATGGATTTGGTGTGAAATGAGTGGGGGTGGGGAGAGAAAAATAAGTAAGGGTGTCTGAATGAATGAAGGTCTACCGTGCCACAAGTGGGAATCAAAGGTGGGCTGAAGGCTGCCACATTCAGATCCTATTTGTGAGCTTCTCATAGGGATCTGATTGTGAGAACCAGATGCTATACTAGGTGGGCTCTCATAGAGTCATATAATTGTAAAATTGGATAAGACATGCAACATATTTAGGTAGAGAAAGATGAGTGGAAGAAGAGACATGAGTGCATTTGTGAGAGAGGGGGAAGAAGTCTTCGGTAAGATGTATTTTAGGGGGGGGGGGTTGGTAGGGGGTGTGATTATAGGAGGAAGGAGAGGTGCTGAACGTGAGCCCAGTGCTACTCTTGTTGCCCAAAGGGCCCCACAACAATCTGATACTGGCCTTGCATCTTATGATCTGGAGTGGGGCAGGTTTAAGATCGTTATGTCCCATGTCAGAAATTACTTAACCACTCATACACTAAGCCATCTGAAGCCATGAATATGCTCCCCACTGGGTAGTTCCCTCAGCATAAGACCATACGAAGAGCCTGCTGGACCAATCTATTGGCCCATCTGGTCCAGCCGCCTGTTCTCACAATGCCCAACCAGATGGCTGTGGGAAACCCGCAAGCAGGACCTGGGCATAAGAGCGCACTCTGGTTTGCAGCAGCTGGTATTCAGGAGCATTACTGCCTCTGACTCTGGAAGCAGAGCACAGCCGCCATGGCGCAGCTACAAGATCGTAAGAATGGTCCATACAAGATGCTTTGGTACTCTGATACGTCACCCAAGTGCCAAACGCATACAGTGCATGTCAGATGATGTGAAAGCAACAAGATGCATGCTCATGTCACTGCCTCACTTTGCACGTCCCCATTACCTGGTTGCTGACAGGCTTGTGCTTGAGTCCTGGTTTGTTGAGGATCATCTCCAGCTGCCTACGGTTGAAGTTGGACACCCCAATGGACTTCATTAGCCCTGCGTCTTTACATGCTTCCAAAGCCTGTCGGAATAAAACAGGCAAAACAGTGGGAAGGCAGCCGAGTAGAAGATTTATAGCAATTCCCCAAGGAGGGAGGGAAGGAGGGAGGGGACTCAGTAGCAACTAAGTGAGGAAAGAGCCAGGATGTAGAGGAGGACAGGAGAAGGCCAAGAAGCTTCTGGAGGGGGCAGACTTTGCTGAAGAAATAGCCTTTGTTCAAGAACTTAAATAAGGAAAGACAAGGAAGTGATTTATCTCCACAGCAGAAGGGGGAAAGGGGGAAAGGAAGAAGGAAAAAACTAATAGGCAGAAAAGTGAAATAGAGTGTTGATGGGAAGGTCAGATGAGAGGGGGAAAATAAGGCTCTATCTGGGGTAGTCTTCATGGAGCCACAATTCTCCAAAGCAAAGCTAGCTTGGGAGCACTGTGAGGAAGTAGAGCAGTGTCAAAATCCAGACCTACTTGACATTGTTCAGCAGCCTCAGGCCAGAAAAATGAAGATAAGGGTAACCAGGTAAGCTGGCCAGGATCTCTGACAGAGGAAGGGGCGTGAAGTCTGCCCACACCTGGCCTTAGGAGATGCAAAGATGATGGTCCCACAGCAGCTTCAGATCTACTCACCTCCCAAGTGGCACATAGGTCTGTCTCATGGTACATCCATTTCCCATTTTCATCTTTTGGGTAGATGCGCTCTCCAGGCTGAGGGGAAAAACACACACACAAATATGTTTGTGGAAGAGAAATCCACAATACATAAGTACTGTATTTTTCGCCCTATAGGACGCACCAGCCCATAGGACGCACCTAGCTTTTGGGGGGGGGGGGGGAATCAAGGAAAAAAATTTTATTTCCCGCCCAGGTTTGCGCAGCCATCCCCAAGCTAGAAGAGGGAGACGGAGCGCTCCGTCTCCCTCTTCTGCCTTCAGGGACAGCCTCTCTAGCCTCCGTGGGGCAGCGGCTTGCCCCGCTGTCCCCTGAGCTTATGGGGCTGGCGATGTGGAGAAGCAAGCTTGCTTCTCCCCCCCCCCCGCCAGCCTCCAGATCAGGTCAGGGAATAGCGGGGTGACGGCGCTCTGCCTCCCCGCTATCCCCCGAGCTTATGGGGCTGGCGATGGGGAGAAGCAAGCTTGCTTCTCCCCCCCCCCGCCAGCCTCCAGATCAGGTCGGGGAATAGCGGGGTAACGGCGCTCCGCCTCCCCGCTATCCCCCGAGCTTATGGGGCTGGCGATGGGGAGAAGCAAGCTTGCTTCTCCCCCCCCCCCGCCAGCCTCCAGATCAGGTCGGAGAATAGCGGGGTGACGGCGCTCCGCCTCCCCACTATCCCCCGAGCTTGTGGGGCTGGCGATGGGGAGAAGCAAGCTCCCACCGGGCTTGCAAGGCTTGCGTATAGCTTCCTGAAGCCTGGAGAGCGAGAGGGGTCGGTGCGCACCGACCCCTCTCGCTCTCCAGTCTTCAGGGAAAGCCTGCATTCGCCCCATAGGACGCACACACATTTCCCCTTCATTTTTGGAGGGGGGAAAGTGCGTCCTATAGGGTGAAAAATACGGTATTCTGTTTTTTACTTTCCAGGGGAAAGGCAGTGGTTACCTTGGGACTTCTTGGAAAGATAGAAAGATATGTGTAGAAGAAGGTGGTAAGTGATTCAATTGGAAAGAAAGCACATATAAGAAGAAATGTGTACTTAGGTTAACAGAAAATGGACATGGAGGTTGAACTTTGTCATCTGAAGCTGAAATGTATCTTCATTGCTTGAACACGTGTACCAAATTTCATTCTGAAATTCCAGTGGTCTTCAGAGATCTCACATTACAAAACAAACTGCCTTTTGCAAGTTTGCTTCCTTGATTCCCAAGAAGGGGCTTGGGCTTCAAGTGACATCTGATTTATTTTAACAAGTTACACTCTGCCTTTTGATCAAAATTATATCCAAAGCAATTTACAATACAATACATTAAAACAACACACACACAAAATAACAATAATAACAGCAATATCCTTTTTCTGGCCAGCAGCCGATGCCTGCATGCCTTTCCCTCTATGCTCATTCACACATTACTCTGAACCCATGTACAAGCATGCTGGTTTCTCTGTTATCCCACCTATACACATATACCAGGCTATGTGTCCCCATAGGTGCTGTTTACTACATAGCAGCCAGAGAGTTGTTTTTCAGCAGGAAACCAACACACACACACACACACACACACACACACACACCCTGATCTGCACTGGGTGTATGGCATTGAACTGGGATTTTCCATGAAAAGAAAAGTGTCAGCATGAAGCCTGCTTTTTAAAAAGAGTGAATTTAGTAATGTGTAGCTCGGCCCTTTGAAATGACTCTTGGAGCGTTGTGGGATTTGCGGGAGGAGAGGGAAAGGACTGAAAAAAATTCCACGGAGTTGTCAAGATCTGAGGGTACAAACATGAAAGAATGATCTGCCTAAAGGAATTCCTCTTTGCCTCCCCTCATACCCTGCTTGTATGTTTGCAAGGAATGCATATTCTACACAAAAGCTGTATGTTCTCCAGTCCTTGCTTGCCAACACTACAGACAGAACGTTGAACGAGCAAGTCGTTAAACCAAAGGTCTCGCTTTGCTTGGCAAATTAAAAAATTCATGGCAAATTTATGTTTTTATAAATTAGTGTGTGCAACTTACCCTATATGCAAATCTGCCTCCGTGTGTGTGTGTGTGTGTGTGTGTGTGTGAGAGAGAGAGAGAGAGAGAGAGAGAGAGAGAGAGAGAGAGAGAGGTATTTTGGGTGGTGAGTCAGTGGCCTCTCTACCTGTAAATGTGAAGTTTACTCCAGGTATTCTTCCCAGTTCAGACTGGAACACTAGGAGGAGCTCTAACACAACTTTTCTCTTTACCTTAAAAGCCATCGGCAGCTCAATAATGTAGAGATCAACGTAGTCAAGCTGCAAGGTCTTCAATGTCTTCTCCAGAGTTGGACGCACCAGCTCTGGTGGATGACATGTGTTCCACAGCTTGAGGGAGAAGAGGAAGAAAACATAAATAAATGTGATAGAACCTTCACCACAAGCTAAATGCTGAAACGAAGAAAATATGGCATTGCAAGAGCATGTTGACCGAAGTTAACCACAGGCAGCTACACTTGGAAAACCATTATAAATAGCAAGGTTACAACAAAAACTGTTCTTTCAGAGGGTATGGAATTTTCCATGAACAATAATTGCAACAGCAGTAAGATGTCAGATGATCCATTTTTCCTTTGCTTCAGCTCAGGATTCCTGCTGAAAAATGGCTTAATGTCATGGTGATTTCCTGTCTTGGCAAGGATTGGCTGCACTTGGGAGTTCCCAATTGGAGAGCACACGTTAAGTATCCTGATTGTTCCTTTGAACCCGTGACTTTATCTGCGTGATCTCATATATGAAGGGACAGCTCTGGAGATAATTGCCTCATAGCCAAAATTAGACCTGCTGGGCCAAACTAAACCCCAACACTGATGTATCTAACAAAAGGAATTTTAGGTCACGAGAGTGTTTGCCATCCAATTATAGACCAATTAGTCTCCTGAATGTGATCTGTAAACTTTATACAAAACACCTATGCCTAAAATTATGTGAATGGTTAGATCATAACTACTTGCTAGAAATTGAACAAGCAGGGTTTACATCCGGACGTTCCACCATTGATCACTGCTTAGTGCTAGATTACTTTGTCTATAAGTATGCGAAACATTGGAAAAAGTCATTATATGCAGCCTTTGTGGACCTAAAGGCAGCATTTGATTCTGTATCCAGGAGTAGGCTCTGGGCCAAATTGGCCAATATGGGTATTAACAGAAGGTTATTACTTCTGATGATTAAGCTTCATGAGAACAATACCCTCCAGATAAGACTTGCACAGGACGGCAGATTCTCTAGAGAAATCCCAGTCCAAAGAGGAGTTAGACAAGGATGCCTATTAGCCCCATTCCTATTTAACATCTATGTTAACTCCCTGGTCACATGCTGCCGTGAAATTGAAACCCACCCCCCTGTGTTCTCTAATGCAGTGTTTCCCAACCGGTGTTCCGCGGCACACTAGTGTGCCGCGAGACGTTGCCTGGTGTGCCGTGGGAGGGAGGCGGGCGAGTCGGGCGGCGAGAGGCGGGGCGGCGGCGGCGAGGAGAGGCCGCCCAGCGCGGGGCTCTCGCCGTCTGCCTGCCTGGCTGCCTGTGTGGCGCTGACGTCACGGGGCTGTAACGTGCCCCACATAGGCACACGCGGGGCGGCGAGCGAGCTCCCTCCCACATCCCATCGCCGCTCGCTTCGGCCGGCCTACTGGGCTGTCGCAGGCGGAAGGCCTGCGCATGCGCGAGGTTTTCGCGCCTTCGGGATTCCCTTCACGCCTTCCTCCTCCCGGGTCCTTGAGAGCGCGGGAAGCGGCAGTGCGAGACCGGCGTTGAGCCTGGTAGGTATTGCGCTTGCCAAGGCAGCAACCAGTTCAATCTGAAGTACGTGTATGCTTAATATCCTGTATCTGAAACCTGTTCTGCCCCCTCCCCCACACTTGGTGCCATTTTCATCTACACATGCAGCAGAGTAAGTTGACCCAGAATAGTACCAATTCAGATGGCAGATGGGAGAATGACAGTGCTGAATGCTTTCCCATGTAGAACAGTCCCTGCAAATAAAAACCTAGCATATTTGGAAGAGGGATGCTAGCCTAACCATTACCTTCTATGCTGTTACAATTTTTTTATTTTTTTTTACACAAGTAAAAAGTGACCTTTCCCCATCTGGCATGGTGGTGTGCCTCGAGATTTTTTTCATGAAACAAGTGTGCCTTTGCCCAAAAAAGGTTGAGAAACACTGCTCTAATGGCAGAAAAGTACCAATTTTATTGTATGCGGATGACGCTGTTCTTCTCTCTCAAACCAAAGTGGGTCTGAAACGTGCCTTAGGAAAGTTTAGTGACCAATGTAACACTGAACTGTTAACAATTAACTTTGCCAAAACCAAAATTGTACATTTTAACCGCTCCTTCAGGAAGGATAATTGGAGCGTAAAGGGAAACGCCATTGAACAGACTAAGACCTTCCAATACTTAGGCATTACTTTCTCTTATAATGCCAAATTGTCAACACACTTGACCACATCAGCTATATCAGCAGAAAGAAGTGCAAATGCTATCCTTAGATTATTCAGAAGGAAAGGAGCTGGCTTCCTCCCGATGGCCCTAACAGTCTTTCAGGCAAAATCTTTAGCCTAACTTCTATATGGCTCTCAAATTAGCCCCTCTGCCAACCTTAAGACCCTTGAAACAGTACAATCTAAATTCTTAAGATCATTATTTGCTACCCCTAACTGTACACCTAATGCAGTCTTAAGGCAAGAGGCAGGTCTGCCCAGAGTGGAATTAAAAGTCTGGGAACAAGCAATATCCCTCTGGCTGAAAATCCATTACAATCCTAAGGGTCTGTTACCTTGCTTCCTGGCCGCAGTTCCCTATCCTCCTTGCCTTATGCAAATAACTAACAAGATCAAACAAATTGGTCTGAACCCTGAAAGTCTTTTTATTGGAACTCTGAACAAGGCAAAAGCTATTATCACTCGGAGACTTTATGATATCGAATTGCAGCGGGAGGGCGCCCTACTCCCGGAGACGTATAGATGTTTAAAAGCTTGGCCCAATTTTGCAGCTGCCCCTTACTTAACTAACATCACTAACGAAGCCTATAGATGGGCTTTCTCTAGAGCCCGCTTTGAGACAATGCCCTCAGCAGTGCTGTTCGGCAAATTCACGCGGGTTCCAATGCATGCGCGTCTCTGCCCTTGTATGTCTAATAAGGTAGAATCTGTCACACACATTCTTCTATTTTGCGAATTTTATAGTGAAGAACGAGTTCAACTTATTTTACCGCTTCTATCAAAATTTATACCCCTTCAATATTCTTTGGAATCCTCCCCTGAAATTCTTCGAAAATACCTCCTGGAAGATTCCTCAAGCTCAATATCTTATGAGGTGGCTAAATTTTGCACTTTAGTAATTAGGAAGCGTAAATCTCTTCTGTTGAATGGCACACTGCGAAGTTCCCTTGTGTAACCTTTTTTCTTTTCTGAGGTTGTTGCTGATTTCCTGTTGTCTGATCTTGTGGTGTTTAGTGTCACTGGCTTTGGCCGCAATAAAACTTGACTTGACTTGACTTGGATCCAGAATTGGCCTCCACAGTCACTTACGGATTCACTGTTAAGACTGTGTTCATGAAAACTTGACTTGTATCTAACAAAAGGAATTTTAGGTCACGAGAGTGTTTGCCATAGTAAATTGTTAGACTTTATGGTGCCACAAAACTCTTTGTTCTTTTTTCATGGCAGTCCAGAAGTAGCCACTTCAACAGAAGTAAACTGTACTGCTGCAATCCTTTTTTTATATATAATTTTTATTAACTGGCCAATCACATCAAATTAAATCATATCACAAAAATTCCGAATTACAAAGCCGAATTTTAAATTTTGTTGGGGGGACCCATATTTCAAGATCCGAAGGGGGATTCTGATCATCTTCTTGCTGCTGCGTTAATGTCCCAATCAGTCCAAATCAGTCCAAAGAAAGTTCATAGTTCTATCCCATCTTGTCTTGCTGTTTCCACATCACATCTCGTTCATATATTTTCTCTTTTTTCTTTATGATCTCTTCTGATAGTCTCCTTAAGCTGATAAACACCAATAGTAATAATAGCCCTGTGTGAATTTTCCGTTCTTCCAATTCTCAAATTGAGATGGTTTCCATATATCGTCTCCTGTACTGCTGCAATCCTACACCCAGTTACCTGAGAGTAAATCCCATCTAACTAAATGAGGCTTACTTCTGAGGAGTTATGGATACGGTTCTGCTGCAGGAATAGGACCCAGTTCTTGGCTTCATTTGATCATTTTCAAAGTGTGCATGGCAAGCAGCTCCAGAAAACAAAAACAAAAACCCTTTCTAGGAAAGGCTATGAACGCTGGGTTATTCTTTGCATTGTAAATATTAGCTTCTTGTTACATCATGGGTCTTCTCTCTTCCCAACTCTTTTTTACTATTTGTGTTCAAGAGGATCTTCTCAGTGCACATAGCAGTCATGTGTCAATAAGCGAGAGCACCAGGAAGCTGCCAAATTATTCTTTTGTCCCAGGACATCACTTTCTCCGCAAACATTGCTTTCAACTTAATGAAATAGAAGAACTATTGGGGTGGGGGTGGGGAGGAGCAGCCAAACAACCAAAATTTCTGGCAGTGTAGGAAAATCGGGGGTGAGGTGGGGGTTGGACCTTCAAGTTCTTTGCATGCAATAAAATAAAATAATGCTTTGCTTTGAGAACTGTGCCAGAATACAGATGCTGCTGCTTTCAGTCAGCAAATAATTTTTGATTGTGCACAATTATCCTGGCACTTGCGAGTTTGGAATAATTTCTGATGAGTCAGTTGCCTAACTCCAGCTCAGCCTTCTTCAAGCTGGCACACTGCAGATGTTGTTGGACTACCACTCCCTTCATCCTCAGCCACTGGCCCAATTGAGTGAGGACGATGGGAGCTGGAGTCCAAACCTGATGGAGGGCAAGGCATTGTTGAAAGCTGCTTTAGAACTTCTACAGATTTCAGAGATCTAGCTGTTTTGAGTAAAGATAGTTAGAACTGGATTATTAAAGTGTCCTTTGTACTGCTTATCATCAAAACCTAAGAATTTTAGACAAAACGCTTCCATAAATAGATGGTAACAATCGTAATTATGCAGAAGGAAAAGGAACAATCATATTATCTAGAAATATTCCAACAAACCAACACACTTGTCACTTATAATACATTGTACAGTAGAACCTTGGTTCTCGAATGGCTCAGTTGACAAACAAATCGGCTCCCAAATGCCGAAACTGGAAGTAAGTGATCTGGTTTTCGAACATTTTCCGGAAGCCGAACGTCCAATGCAGCTGTCGGCTATTGTTTCCGGGGTGCCTGCGCTAATCAGAAGCTGTGCCTTGGTTTTCTAACGTTTTGGGAGTCGAACAGATTAAGTTCGAGAACCAAGGTTCCACTGATCAGCAACTTAATATATCCCTTTCCACATCCACACAATGCATTTAAAGCACTTTTATGCCACTTTCTGACTTAACAAACTATAGAGCGCTGACCTCACAGAGCTAAAATTTCCAGCACCTTTAACAAAGTTCAGTTCCCAGGATTCTCCATGAATGTTGAGATGATATAAGGTGGGTTTTTTTAATGTATCATGTGGGCATAGCCAATGGTATCTCAAGGAAAATTCTCTATCAGTTTTTTAAACTCAAGATTTTTCTTGTATGATCTGATAAGGGAAGTGACCCATTACAGTAAGATTTTATTATTTTGCAGGACTTTCCAGTGTTTTGTTATGACAGTGCTTGCAGCTGTTAATGGTGGTGCTAGATATTTTGTGACAATCCTTTCCTTTCCTGTACAAGTTTCCAAATGCTGCCGAGTTAGGCAACTCTACAGTTGATACTTGTGTCACTTTGGTGGGGAATCTGCAGCTGCAGTGAAGACGATTGCCCCACAGTATCTATGGAGCAGAATGAAAGCAAATTTTCATCAAGAACTGTGCCTCATGGCTTATGCCCCAATCTCTGCCTAGATTCTGGAATCTGGCAAGCAGAATGGTCTGCGCAACAGGCATAGGCAAACTTGGCCCTCCAGATGTTTTGGGACTATAACTCCCATCATCCCTAGCTAACAGGACCAATGGTCAGGGATGATGGGAACTGTAGTCTCAAAACATCTGGAAGGCCGAGTTTGCCTATGCCTGGGCTGCAAGGTCTCAGATGAACTAAGACAATGTTACCAGTGTGAAGAATATGCAAGATTTGTTGCTCCAAGCTGGCTAGCAGCACAAGGTGGACCCAGTGGTCAATCCGGATGTCCTGTTTGAATGTCATGCTTCTTATCATCTATTTATTGTTATTTATTATGACATTTCTATCCCACCTTTCCTCTAAGGAGCTCAAGGCTGCATACACTGTTCTTCTCTGCTTCCGATTTTAAACTCACAACAACCCTTTGAGGTAGGCTCAGAGACAGTGACTAGCCCAAGGTCATTCCTGCGTGCTTCATGGCTGAGTGGAGATTGGAACCCTGGTCTCCTAGTCCAGCTCTCTGACCATTACAACCACACGGTCATACAAAAATGTAGCAGCCACATTATGACTTGGACAGTTTTTGACCATTTTTCTCATGTTAGGAATTCTATAGCTCTCTCTTTCTCATTAGGCATCAACCAGCCACTCAGGATTTGTGAAATAACACTTCATTGGTGGCTTTGAGACCAACTTCTCCCTCATTCAAGAGGTTTACTTGACTGGAGATTAAGGCTTAAAGATTGCTGTCTAGATTTCAGCGGCCTCCTCTTCCCTTTCAAAAATATAAAAATCAAGACTTAGACACAAGAAATTAGCCATTTCCTGCAGTCCGGCACAGATCAATTAGCAGCTTCAGAGACGGAGGCTCAGCCTAAGGGATTCTGGCTTTTATTTTCAGCCCTTCCCTCCCTGAAAGCCAGTTGCTTAATGTGGCAGCCTCAAGGGTAATTGGAACCACATTCATACCAACCATTCTTCCCTTTCAGAAGTCCTTGGGATTCTTAGGGAGTCTCCCCACCCCACTTTTCCTACTCTGCAGCTCGCCTCCCAAACTGCATTGTCATGGCTCTGAATTTAAAAAATAAAAAGTAGCATGAAACAGGAACAGCTGGAATATTCCCTTTAGGTTAGTAAACAGCAGTGGGGATAATAGAGACAAGGCTTTAGCAATGCTCTTAACCAGTGGTTTTCAACCAGCGTGCCGTGGAAGCCTAGGGTACCTTGAATGATGGCCAGGGGTACCACAGGCAACACCGGTCTCTGTCCCTTTTTCCTCCCATCCAGTTGTGTGTTGTTTTTTTGCTTCCCATCCAGATGGATGCTTGGGCACAACCTGGTGCATAACTAATGGTGAGCTTGTAAGAGAGAGCCAGGAAACATTCAAAAACATTGCTGGGTTAGGCAAAGGGGTGAGGGAAGGACAGAAGTGCAACAGAGGAAATGGCACTTTTGCAACATCTTTGTTTATGATACACTGGCAAGAATACAGAAAACCAAACAGTTCTATTTAGATAGCAGTAGGCTTGTAGGAGAGCCAGTGTGGTGTAGTGGTTAAGAGCGGTGGACTCGTAATCTGGTGAACCGGGTTCACTTCCCTGCTCTTCCACATGCAGCTGCTGGATGACCTTGGGCTAGTCACACTTCTCTGAAGCCTCTCAGCCCCACTCACCTCACAGAGTGTTTGTTGTGGGGGAGGAAGGGAAAAGAGAATGTTAGCCACTTTGAGACTCCTTCGGGTAGTGATAAAGCGGGATATCAAATCCAAAACTCTTCTTCTCTTCTCTTCTTCTTGTGTCTCTGCCTCCCAAAGGCTTGTACAGCTGTTTATTGCAGCATCCCTGGCTATAAGCTCCACAGGCGAATGGTCCTCTGAGAGGTACCGTATTTTTCGCCCCATAAGACGCACTTTTCCCCCTCCAAAAATGAAGGGGAAATCGGGGTGCGTCTTATGGGGCGAATGCCTGCAAGCCTCGCGCGCCCGGCAGGAGGTCCCACCGGGTGCGCGAGGCTTGGAGCGGCAGCCTGTCACCCGAAGCACGGGGAGCCCTCGGGAGGGCTCCCCCTGCTTCAGGCGAGTGTCTGCAAGCCTCGCGCACCCGGCAGGAGGTCCCGCCGGGTGCGCGAGGCTTGGGGCGGCAGCGGACTGCTTGCGCGCACCTAGAAGCTTGGGGCGCGCTGAGCTCAGCACGCCCCAAGCTCCTGGTGTAGCGCAGCGATCCGCTAGCCCTGGGAGAGCCCCGCGGCTCTCCCAAGGCTAGCGGACTGCTTGCCAGCACGCAGAAGCTTGGGGCGCGCTGACCTCAGCGCGCCCCAAGCTTCTGGAATAGCGCAGGGGTCCGCTAGCCCTGGGAGAGGCGCCCGGCTCTCCCACGCTAGCGGAGACCTTGCCGGCACGCAGAAGCTTGGGGCGCGCTGAGCTCCGCACGCCCCAAGCTCCTGGTGTAGCGCAGCGCACCTGGGGGGGAAATAAATTTTTTTTCCTTTATTTCCCCCCCAAAAATCTAGGTGCGTCTTATGGGCCGGTGCGTCTTATGGGGCGAAAAATACGGTACCTCTCTTTGGGGCAGAGGGGTCAGCTCAGAGACTGGGGGTGGCAGCAGTAGCTGCCTGGAGGACTCCCAATGAGAGGGAAGAAGAGAGGAGGCCAAGGGAACACTACACAAGGGAGGGTGTTCAAAAAAGGGTGAGAGGCTGCCAGCTCTGCAGGCAAGGGGTGACATAACTGGGCTCCTGAGCCCCACAGGGGTGCCACAGAAAGAATGTAGTTGGTCAAGGGAACTGTGGACTCAAAAAGGTTGAAAACCTCTGCCCTTCACAGGGTCTTTTTGCTAGAGGACCTTGTGGAGTTGGCCTTAAATAAGAAGTCAAAAATGTTAGGCTTGGGGTCCAAATGTAGCCCTCCATGCCTCTCTCTTTGGACCCAACATCAGGGTCTTTTCCAGGGAGTTTTCCTTTCTCATGAGGTAGCCAAAGTATTGGAGCCTCAGCTTCAGGATCTGTCCTTCCAGTGAGCACTCAGGGCTGATTTCCTTAAGAATGGATAGGTTTGATCTTCTTGCAGTCCATGGGACTCTCAAGAGTCTCCTCCAGCACCATAATTCAAAAGCATCAATTCTTTGGCGATCAGCCTTCTCTATGGTCTAGCTCTCACTTCCATACATCACTACTGGGAAAACCATAGCTTTAACTATTCGGACCTTTGTTGGCAAGGTGATCTCTCTGCTTTTTAAGATGCTGTCTAGGTTTTCATTGCTTTTCTCCCAAGAAGCAGGCGTCTTTTAATTTCATGACTGCCGTCACCACCTGCAGTGATCATGGAGCCCAAGAAAGTAAAATCTCTCAATGCCTCCATTTCTTCCCCCTCTTCTGTGCCCTACCTGAGTGCATTTGCCTGGCTGTAATATGTCATTGAACTGTGATCATGCCTCTTGCCTACCTAGATGCTTACATATTATTTTTTTATATTGTAATTTTTTTGTTGTGAACCACTCTGAAATCTATGGATGAAGGGCAGTATACAAATTTAATAATGATAATAAATAGATGGAGGATGAAAGTGTGTGCATATGTTGAAGCCTCTATGTTACGTGTGTACAAAACTATAAATGGTATAGTCTCAACATTCCCCCACGGTGAGCAAGTGTCGCAGGTGAGCATGCTACACCTTGTCTTTAAAAGCTTGGCAGATGGGGTGTGTCAAGTTGTTGGGACATCTCTGTTGCTTCTGTCCAGTTCTGAACCTCTTGCCCTGCTTTTGAATTCTTGAATCATGACTTCTAAGCCTCTTGTCTGCCCCTGAATCTGTATCATTATTTGCCCTAAGAAATATCTCTTACTTACAAGTAAGAGCCTCTGCTTGTATGTTTTGGGGGCAGGAGCTAGGACATCCCAATGGCTTAACAGGTATCCATGCCGTTTCTGACTGTGGAGATAGAATAGCCTTATCCTCCATGAATTTGTCTAATCTCATCATCTGCACATGTAATTTGAACCATAACATTGTTTGCTGAAATGCTTCTTCTATGATGTGCTGAGGCAAAGGTACTTGGGAAATACCGTATTTTTTGCTCCATAGGATGCACTTTTTTACTCTTAAAAAGTAAGGGGAAATGTCTGTGCGTCCTATGGAGCGAATGTGTGGTCCCTGGAGCCAAATTGCCGGAGTGTGGCACGCTCTTGGACTGCTCTTGGGGGGTGGGGGTGGGGGAGCCGCGCTCATCTGCCGGCAGACTCGGCTTCCCCCTGCAGCCCCGGGAAGCTTTGGAGCAACGGGAAGGCTGTGCGCCCATGCCCCACACTCCTGGGCTGCTGAATGGGGGTGGGGGTGCTGCTCTGCCAGCAGCCTGCCCTTCCACTCAAGATTTGGAGCAGCGGGCAGGCTGTTAACCAATTAACCAACTCTTCCAAACAAGAACTTAGTGTTTTTATTAGGAAATGTGTACTCTTCAGTGACCTACGGAACAGCTCTGTGTGCTTTAACAGCAAGGAAATTCTGTGTAGCAAAAAAAGAGGAAAGGATTAGTGCAGTGAGACCAGGAGATTCTTTAAAATCCTAAGTGGGTCTATTATCTTTGATTGCACTGGGATTTTTTATTATTATTATTACGTATATTGTTTTATATTATTGTAATTTTCAATATGGAAATTTTAAGAGGAAACTTGTCAAGGCCAATGGCAAAGACGTTAAGTTGCTGAAGAGCAGAATCTGAAGAAAGGCTTCTCGTATCATTACAATATCTTTCTTGAGGGGTGGAGACAGTAAATTTATATATATATATTCTTTTTGAAGCTACATATAAAGCCTTTGTGAGAAATGACCCTTGACACCAGTCCATCAGCCAAGCAAATAATTAAGATAGGAACAGAGAGCAAGGAGAGATTTTCTTAAGAGATCGGGACTGTCCGTGACACCGTGAGAAGCCGGGATGGCTAAAGGATTTTTGGGACTGTGCCAGGAATTTCAGGATGGTTGGAGAGTGTGGCTTGTAGCTCCTTCCAATGCTGCTTGCACCGCACACAATTTTCCTTTGTTTCCTTACCTGCCAAAACCTCCCACATTTCACCTTTGACTTGAAGAAAACAAAATGCAGGTTAAGGCCAACGAGATGTGTTCCTGACACTCCCCACCCTCACCCTCACCCTCACCAATAATTAGGATTTCTCACCTTGCCACAATAAAAGATGTCTTCACGTTTGACCTTTCCTTCAGAGATCTTCTCCCGGA
The DNA here is from genome assembly GCF_964188305.1 of Podarcis bocagei. Lineage (NCBI taxonomy): Eukaryota > Metazoa > Chordata > Lepidosauria > Squamata > Lacertidae > Podarcis > Podarcis bocagei. The sequence continues at coordinate 25,586,794 of NC_138135.1, forward strand.
TGGCCTGTCCCACTTCATGTTCATTGTAATACACAAAAGCACCGTCAATGTGGCGGTAACCTGCATCAATGGCGGTTTTCACAGATTCGGCACAAGTGCCTTTGGGGGTCTGCCAATCAGAAGAGAGAAGTGGGGGGGAGAGCTTTATTTTTGTATTTATACCTCCTTTCAACCTCCACAGCTGCCCGCCCCCTGCAAAAGAATGGCTAAAGCCACAAAAGGAACAAGTCACGGAAATGAACTTAGGATACCAATCAAGCCACATTTAAATGCAAGCCTGCTGAAAACAAAAGAAGAGCATACTGAAATATAGCTCTAGAGGCTTTACAGAACAGAAGTTTGGAGAACTTATATCTGGCCTATACATTTATTAAAGGTAAAGGTAAAGGTACCCCTGCCCATACGGGCCAGTCTTGTCAGACTCTAGGGTTGTGCGCTCATCTCACTCTAGAGGCCAGGAGCCGGCGCTGTCCACAGACACTTCCGGGTCACGTGGCCAGTGTGACATCGCTGCTCTGGCAAGCCAGCACCAGCGCAGCACACGGAACGCCATTTACCCAGTGGCGTAGCGTGGGGGGTGCAGGGGGGCCCGGCCGCACCGGGCGCAACATCTGGGGGTTAGGGTTAGGGGGCGCAAATCCACAGGTTAGGGGGCGCAAATCCATGGGTTAGGGGGCGCAAATTACTTGCCTTGCCCCGGGTGCTGACAACCCACGCTACGCCACTGCATTTACCTTCCCGCTATAAAGCGGTATCTATTTATCTACTTGCACTTTAAGGGTGCTTTCGAACTGCTAGGTGGGCAGGAGCTGGGACCGAAAGACGGGAGCTCACCCCGCCGTGGGGATTCGAACCGCCAACCATGCAATCGGCAAGTCCTAGGCGCTGAGGTTTTACCCACAGCGCCACCCGCGTCCCCCATACATTTATTACTTTACTATATATCCTACTTTTCCTCCAAGGAACTCAAGCGGATGTAGATGGTGCTTCTCTTCCTCATTTCATGCTCACCACAACTCTGCAAAATAGTTTAGGTCGAGAGAGGGTGACCGGCCTGAAGTGTAGGTGGGTTCCCACGAGGCAAAACACAGTAATAACAGCATGAACCTTTATTGAACTACATAACTGGGAAACAGAAGCAAAGCAACTACGTATCCCACAATTGGCAGTATAGTGGCACCTTGGAAGCTGAACGGAATCTGTTCTGGAAGTCCGTTTGACTTCCAAAACATTTAGAAAGCAAGGCACGGCTTCTGATTGGCTACATGAAGCTCCTGCAGCCAATCGGAAGCCACATCACACATTCGGGTTCCAAAAGAACGTTCACAAACTGGAACACTCGCTTCCGGGTTTGCGGCGTTTGGGAGTCAAAATGTCCGAGTGACAAAGTGTTCGGCTTCCAAGGTACGACTGTAGTTGGGGCTGGGTTTGTTTGTTTGTTTGTTTAGTTTAGTTTAGTTTATTTGATTGTCCTGTGAAAGGGAAAATCCAAATTAAAGAGGGTGGGAGGAAATGTATTGGTATTTTGATGCCAACGATCCAGCATTCACCTTAAGAATGTTTCAATCTGCAGACATCCTGTGTTTATCATCATCTCATTTTCCCTTAACATTCTAGCCTGATTAACAGCTCTGGAGAAACTCACAGGCTTGCTCACTATTTTGTGACATTTTCACTAGAATCCTCCACACCACAACCAGCAGGAACCACTATAGCTATCAATGAGTTTTACAGTGAAATCCTATAATGTCTCCTCCTTAAAGTGTTACTTGGAAATTATTATTATCAATAACTATTATTACTATTATTCCACCACATTTATAAATGAAGTTTATAGAAGGTGAACTTTCTTTATTCTTAATTAGAATAATGACAATTGATTAATGAATGGTTTTAAAGTGTGCCTTTAAAGTAGGCTACACTTCCTCAATAAAATACAGACATTAAAATCCAAGATTTAAAATAGCAATAAACACACTTAACATTCAAATGCATCAGTAGAGAAGACAGTTCTCAAACACCGTCATAACACCCAAATGCAGACTGGAATAAATAAATGGGCAAACCACTTAACACCAGAACCAAAATCTGAGGGGTATTAGAGCAGGTCACAGAAAGTGCCTAAAGCGTTTTGAGATGTTACAGACGAGGCAGCTCAGGTTTTATTTTTTAGCAGAACTCTGAAGATGCAAGTTACACGAGGGAGCATTCCCAGAATTTCCATCTGGCAAAAGGTGAGATGTTGTATTTCCTAGAAAACACCAAAGCACCAGAACACACTCAGCTTTTAAGGAGAGGGAGGGAATAATAATGCTGGCAGCCTTCCTTAAGTAATGTAGGCGTCAAGAAACGAGCAAAAATAAATCTAAGGAAAGAAGGAACTCAGAAACAGCAGATAAAAGAGAAGTGGTAACTGGGGTGATGAGAATATGATATAAACCATCTATCTAGGACACACATTGCTGTGCCTTCCAAGATGGCGTCTTCCTTCAGAGCTAGGATGCAGCCCAGTGGTGCCCCTTAAGGTAGGAAACATATGAACCTGGATTATATTGAGTTTATTACATTGATACACTGTTCTCCCTCCAAGGTGACTGAGGCATTGTTCATGGTTCTCTTCCTGCCCCAATGTAACCCTCACAACCGCCTTGTGAGGTAGCTTAGGTGGAGATATAATGTCTGGACCAAGGTCACACAGCAAGCTTCATGGCTGAGTGGGGATTTGAACCCGCTTCCGCCCACTCTTACTGCTCCACTGCAATGGCTTCACAGTTTTCTGAGACTGACCATTGGTCGGCCAGGCATAGCGGCTGACTTGCTCTGATTGGCTGTGGCTCTCCAGGGTCTCAAGAGAGAACTTTGCTAAGTATCTGCTGACTCTTGAACCTTCCATATGCAATGTACCCATGCTATGGCCCCTTCTGTTGGGAAGGGGCCACGTCACCCCAAAATTAAAAGTGGTACTCAGGAGAAGAGTTCTCTGGGTCAAAGGTCAATCTAGGTAGGGGTGGTCCAGGAGGGTCTATGAGTGGAGCTCAGAGCAAATGTTATCTGTTCATACCAGAGATGGGGAATCTTTGGTGAAACTGGTGATCCACAGCTTGCATCATCTGACTATTGGGCTCTGCTGCCTTGGGCTGATGGGAGTTGGCATCCAAAAACAGCCTTTAGGAGAAGTGACATAGCTCCACGGAAGAGCATCCGCTTTGCACACAGAAGGTCCCAGGTTAAAATCTGTGAATCTCCAGGAAAGGCCGGGAAAGACCCCCATCTGAAATCCTGAGAGCAAGTATAGACCAGTGTTTCCCAAATTTGGGTCTCCAGCTGTTTTTGGACTACAACTCCCATCACCCCTAGCTAACAGGTCAGGGATTATGGGAAGTGTAGTCCAAAAACAGCTGGAGACCCAAGTTTGGGAACTCCTGGGGTGCCAAATTAGATGGCCCAGTGGTCTGATTGAGTATATGGCAACTTCCTTCCTAACCTTGCCTTTCTGATCCGAAAACAGAAACAAAAGAAAAAACCCAGACAGCCCTTTATAGCTTTAAAAACTAACCATAGGAAAAGAACACAATGCATCTTGTCTTCTGTCCAGCGCTGTGATTGGGTGAACAGAGAAAAGGGCTGTTTCCTTTGGTGAATGAGCAGCACCAGCATGTAGATTTTGAACCATGTGCACCTTGATTATTCCCATAATATCAACTTAGTTTGCATAACCAAAGATATAGTGCCATCCAGTTATGTGGCTTTGTAGAATTTGGCTAAGGCAAAGTAAGCCTTTGGCTGTTGTTGTTGGCTAAGTGCGACATGGCTATTTCCCTGAGACTCGTACAAAATTGCAGGGTCGGCGGTTCCAAGGACTGTCTGTAACTTTTCAGAAAAGATATACCAATTTAAAAGAGATACCGTATTTTTTGCTCCGTAAGAAGCACTTTTTTTCTTCCTAAAAAGTAAGGGGAAATGTCTGTGCATCTTATGGTGCGAATGTGTGATCCCTGGAGCCAAATTGCCTAGGGGCAAAAAGCAGATCATGCTCTTTTTTCTCTTTCTTTTCTTTTCTTTTCTTTTCTTTTCTTGAAAGAGGGAAGTGAGTGTGGAAACAAAGCTGCTGATTGTTTGTGGGGAGAGAGATAAGGGACTCTAGAGATAAAGGAGGTTGCCTGGGAGGGGGGGAGGTAAAGATAGCAAACTTGCAAAGGGGGGGGAAACAGAAAGACTAAAGCAATAAGGAGAGAGATTAGAAGAAAAGGAGGAGCAAAAAAACTGCTCCAGCTAAGGAAAAGACACTAAGGCAAACAAGAGGGAAGGGAGTGGTGGGATCCGAAGAGAGATAAGGGACGCTAGCGGAGGCTGCCTGGGAGAGGGAGGTAAAAGCCCATGGATCTTCAGGATTTTTACATTGAGTCACCCCAAAGTCACCATCAGATCACATAGCATGTCCATGGCTACAGCCTGCACCAAAAAAAATCACGCATCCACTGTTTCCTGGGGCTGCAATGGTGCAAAAATGTGGTTACAAAGCACGGATCCACATGGATCCTCAGGATTTTTGCACTGGGTCACCCCAAATTCACCATCAGATCCTCCTCCAAAAACTAGGTGCGTCTTATGGAGCAAAAAATACGGTATACTGATTTAAACCCCAACCCCATCACATGCAGCCTTCCTTTTGAAGGTCTGCAGGTTACTGCTGCAAAACCCAGTCTTCTAGAGAGAAAATTAAGGGGGGAAAGGGCACTCCTCGTTTTGTACTTCAAAGACTTGCTGACAGCTTGGATGTACAGAGCACTCTAAATCTGAAACATTTTGGAGCCTGTATGTGTCCAAATTGATTAAAAGCAAACAAAAACTGGAAATATTTCTGGATATAATTTTTCTATTGTTTTCTATAACTGAGTGGCAGACCATCTGCTTTGTACGCAGGAGGTTCCCACTTCAAACCTCAGCACCTCTCGGTAGGGCTGGGAGAGACTCGCATCATCTGAAACCCTGGAGAGTTGCTGCCTGTCAAAGAGAACAGTCAGTTTTGCACACTCAGTTTTGGGTTTGGGAAGCACCCATTCCTTCATTAGCAGGCAATATTGAGCTAGATGGAGCAAAGGCCTGATTTGGTGTTAGGCAACTTCCTAGTTTCCGATGCTTGTTTGGATCCAGTAGCTCTCTTCCTAAGTTTTCGTGCCAAAACTGTGGCAGGTCCACCATGTCGCAATTGTACATAGAAAGGGTCATTCCGTCCTGCTTAAGGGCAGAACAACTAATGCGCCTAAAGACAAGGGAATGTGCACGTGTGACAATGACACCAATTATCCGTTGTGCACATGGGTTTAATTGTTTGGTTAATGGCACCAATTAGCCAGTTTTAAATTGACCATTTTAAGCTGTGGATCTGAAGGTTTCGGCGTTCTCTGGGAAACATTTTCTTAAAAGTGTGACTCCTTAAATAGAAGGGGAAATGTTATTTTGCAACATTTTACCACTCTATAATCCTGTACTTTCCAACCTCACAGTTTATAGCTTATTACCAACATTTCTTTCATGAAAGAAGTTGCCTTTGCCTTTTTTATTCTTCTAATACCCCACCTGAAGCCATAAGCCTTTGACTTGGAGGCCTAACAGCTGGGGCTGATTAGCACAAAATGATGCCCAGATCCCCAAAAACCTCCCGAGATTCCAAGTTAGACTTTCATCCCCCTTCATTTCTTACAGTTATAAATGCTTTGATCTCCTTCCTGAGCAAATACCAGAGGACTGGTGGGTTTTGTTTTGTTAGCAGTTCTGCGAGTATATCTGGTGAATTCGGGTGGAAATATGGACAAAAGAAAATGCCCAACCCTTGGAACGGGTGCATCTTTTCAGATGATTGGGGAAGAAGTGAAGGCATCTGCTGTTGGATACTTTCCAGCATTTGTTTCTAAAGTGCAAACAGTGCATTTCAGAGCAAACATACACTTTAAAATACATGGAACACAGGAAATACAGAAGCAATAAAGTGGTATATACAGCAAGTGAATTGGCCAGTTATAATAAGCCCCATCCGGTAGAGATGGGTGAATATGGCAATTTCAGTTTCTCAGTTTTACATTCTTAAATTTGGTTTCCACATCAGTTTGGGGTTTTTTAAGCCATTGGTATTTTAGTGCAAATTTCTCCTAACATATACAGTGGTACCTCATTTTAAGTACTTAATTCGTTCCGGAGGTCCGTTCTTAACCTGAAACTGTTCTTAACCTGAAGCACCACTTTAGCTAATGGGGCCTTCTGCTGCTGCTGCGCCGCCGCCACACGATTTCTGTTCTCATCCTGAAGCAAAGTTCTTAACCTGAGGTACTATTTCTGGGTTAGCGGAGTCTGTAACCTGAAGCGTATGTAACCTGAAGCGTATGTAACCCGAGGTACCACTGTATATGCTTGTATGCAATTGCAGAAGAAGAAGTAGAAGAAGAGGCGGAGGAGGAGGAGTTTGGATTTGATATCCTGCTTTATCACTACCCTAAGGAGTCTCAAAGCAGCTAACAATCTCCTTTCCCCTCCTCCCCTACAACAAACGCTCTATGAGGTAAGTGAGACTGAGAGACTTCAGAGAAGTGTGACTAGCCCAAGGTCACCCAGCAGCTGCATGTGGAGGAGCAGGGAATCAAACCCGGTTCACCATATTATGAGTCCCCCGCTCTTAACCACTACACCACACTGGCAAAGCACTTTCCCCTAATATAATGCATTTTCCCATGTTGTGTATTTGTGTATATGTATTTTTATGCACACTTTATCCCAGCATATACATTTGTGTACACACTACTTGGCTGAAAAACTGTCTTGGAAAATTCAGAGAACTGTACATTTTAAAGGACCTAACTTTGCATCTAAAGCACACGTATACTACTTTAAAACAGGAATGGCTTCTCCCAAAAGAATTCTGGGAACTGTAGGTTTTTTTAAGTGTGCTGAGAGTTGTTAGGAGACTCTCATAGTCCTCGGGACCCTTAACAAATTGGTTGATGTGACCAATCTTTCAGAGTTTGTCCCGAAAGAGAAGAAAAGAAGTTAGAGAGGAGGTGAGTGGGCAGGATGTCAAAGCCTTCTGAAATTTTCTCTGAAGTAATTGAATCAAGAATCCCTTTTTTATAAAATAAAAAATAAAATAAAAATGTCTTGTATCATCAGTCTTGAATAATGAACTACCTGAAGTCCAGATGTTGTGTCAGTGTTTCTTAAATAATTAGTTTTCACTAAAACAAGGCATTTGAATTCAAATCAGGTGGGAGTTGCCTACCTGTGACCTGCAATAAAACTGCACTGAAGCTGCAAATACCGTATTTTTCAGTCTATAAGACAACCCCCATGTATAAGACACCCCCTATTTTTGAGGCAACAACCAATCGCCGGTCCACCCTCGGCAATATCCGTGCATAAGACGCCCCCTAATTTTTGACATTATTTTTTAGGGGGGAAACCTAGTCTTATACACGGAAAAATACTGTATATTCTACATGCCATGCTAGCAAGCAATACTGAGAAAACTAGCTGAACCAAATCCCTTCCCTATTCAAAATCTGTTTTGACTCTCCCAGAGATAAGAATGCAACAAGTGAAATGCAAATGAACAAATATCTCAAATATTGATTAAAAAAAATACTGAGCTTAAAAGAGGAAAAAGGTAGCTGAAGAATGCAAAACTCCAAGGCCTTACAGTTAAGGCCTGTAGTTTTTGCATGTTTACCATTCCTAAGGAAATCAGCCCTGAGTGCTCACTGGAAGGACAGATCGTGAAGCTGAGGCTCCAATACTTTGGCCACCTCATGAGAAGATTCCCTGGAAATGACCCTGATGTTGGGAAAGATGGAGGGCACAAGGAGAAGGGGACGACAGAGGACGAGATGGTTGGACAGTGTTCTCGAAGCTACCAGCATGCGTTTGACCAAACTGCTGGAGGCAGTGGAAGACAGGAGTGCCAGGCGTGCTCTGGTCCATGGGGTCACAAAGAGGCGGACACGACTAAACGACTAAACAACAACAACAAAGCTTTGTAAAAGGCTAAAATGCCACATTTTAGCCACAATGGCTGTTCAACAGTGGAGGTAGGAGACAATATGCCTCTGAATACCGTTTGATGAAATCTATAGGAAGGGAGAGTGCTGTAATCCTCAGGAGGCCTCACTTCAAATATGGCAAATTTCCTCCCCCCCCCCCTCTGAAAATATTGAGTATCTCAGTCTTCAATACCACATGGCAAATCTCATTAAAAACAGTTGCATGGTCTTTGAACCTGAAGGAGACAGGAATTTTAATTTCAGAAATAAGTTTTCGCAATGTGCAGTTGTGCCAAAGACCACAATTCACTTGCCAGGAAGAACTACTGCAGATACAACATAGCTACGGCTTAACTATGGATTGCACACTTTCATCCGACCTGCCATTTCTGAACCAGAATTCCAGCCCCGCCCCCTGCCCCCCCCCAAAACCAACAACCTGTGCTTAGTTGGCTTGACTGATAACCACACTGAAATTAACCTCTGTTAGGGACATCCTCTTAAAAATCTGAATTTTGAACAACTATTCCATGAAGATTAGTTCTCAAAAAAAGAAGTCTATTTTCACAGCCAGGTCTAATTCTTAATTCTGTGTATTTGGAATTAAGTCCCATTGATTTCACCCAGATTTACCTCCTAAGCAAGCATGCTTCAAACTGAGTCTTAAATTGTACGGTATGGAAATGCAATGGTGGAATCACAGTGGGGAACACATAGGAATTGAGTCCTGAAGCATCTCTTGCAAAGGTGGAACAAGGATGCCATTGCCAAATGCAAGCAAGACTTGTTCCCTCTGAGCTAAATAGAGCTGCCTTGATTAGGAGACCTTACGATTAAGCCTTGCTCCCTTGCAATGTCAATCACAGCCATGAAAATGGGATCGATGTCTTCTAAGTCAGGGGTCACCAACATGGTGCTCAGGGGTGCATATGTACCAGCAAGAGCCTTCCCTGGTACCCGCAGGGTTCCCTTCCCCCTGCTGAAATTAGATTGTTGTAGCCAATAGAGTAGGTTGTGGTGCATGCTTGGATGTAGTTTGGGGGTGGGTGTATATGTGGTGTCCATGACCGTTTTTCCAGTTTGCAGATGAGCCCGAAAAGACTGGTGACCACCCCCCTTCCAACTTGTGTAAATGTAATGTGATTCATATGTCCAAATAGGTCTCTAAACGAGATAGATAATTGTAAGATATACATTCAAATGTAGAAAGGGCAGTAAGATCTTCAGACCACTGAGGAAAGGGTGGTGGTGCTTGTTCTTCAACCTGGAAAATTAAGGTTGTGTTAGCATTGCTGTTTCAACATCTTAAAAAGCAGAGACATCACCTTGCCAACAAAGGTCCGTATAGTAAAAGCCATGGTTTTCCCAGTAGTGATGTATGGAAGTGAGAGCTGGACCATAAAGAAGGCTGATCGCCGAAGAATTGATGCTTTTGAATTATGGTGCTGGAGGAGACTCTTGAGAGTTCCATGGACTGCAAGAAGATCAAACCTCTCCATTCTGAAGGAAATCAGCCCTGAGCGCTCACTGGAAGGACAGATCGTGAAGCTGAGGCTCCAATACTTTGGCCACCTCATGAGAAGAGAAGACTCCCTGGAAAAGACCCTGATGTTGGGAAAGATGGAGGGCACAAGGAGAAGGGGACGACAGAGAATGAGATGGTTGGATGGTGTTCTTGAAGCTACCAGCATGAGTTTGATCAAACTGCGGGAGGCAGTGGAGGACAGAAGTGCCTGGCGTGCTCTGGTCCATGGGGTCACGAAGAGTCGGACACGACTAAACGACTAAACAACAACAACAACAACAAAGCATTGCTGTTTACTGTGGCTCTAGCACACTCCCTCAGCCTGTTTTTTTAACAAAATCCCCCAACGTTCAAAAGTTGCAGAAAGAAGAAATGGGTTCAATACTATGAAGACGCTTCTAAATGCCATACTTGGTGCTTGTTTAAACAAATAGTTTTAAGGTAGATGGGGGAAAATCAATTTTAGCTTTTGAAGAGGTGGGTAGATAAACATCTGTCAAGAATGATTAATCTATAATAATAAAGTCCTTCTCAGTTCAGGGGGCTGGTTTAGACTATTCTAAGATCTTTCCCAGGTTCCAGTGCTTTGATTCTATTATTCCTGTTCATATGCAAAAAGGCAGGCTTAACTTTCCATTAGGCATTCTTGTGTGACATTTCCAGTATAAGGAGGACAAGAAACATTCTTCAAAACAGTTCCCTTTCCTTTGATTTCACGTCCTGGTCTCTTCTTTTCCCAATAATGATTGCTAGAAGAAAAATTCCCCTTCTCGAACTCGGGTTCCTAATGAAAACCACTACCCAACTCTCTCCAATCCATGGTCAAGGGGACCGATCAATATCTCATGGCACACATCTTTGTTACTTTCAGATTGGAATTGTGTTTATTGCAGTGTGATCTACATGTGGCAACCAAATGGAAAATCTGATTGGTCCAAACCCAGGCAGCAAGAATGCGAGTGCTAGCTCACCCATGGGTGAGCATATTATACCCACTTTGCAACAGCTGCATTGACTGCAAGTTCATTTCTGCGCAACCATTCAAAAGTGTTGGTGATCCCATTTAAATAGTCAGGATACTCAAGGGACCACCTATACCCATCTGTACCCACCTGAACCTTAAAATTTGCAACAAACGGCCCATAATTTGGTGAGAGCTACTGGGTTAGTGAGTTCCAGGGCCTTCTCCTTGGTGGCTCCTCATCTGTGTCCGTTCCAAATATATACCGTATGTATCTCTGGAATATATGTATCTCTTAGTTGGCTTTCAGAAGAGCCCTAAATACTTTGTTTCATTCTAGTCGGCTTATGTTTTGATAATAGTTTTCTCTACTGCCGTTATATTAATGCTACTTAACGTTGCTGTTAGTTTTGCTTTATTGTTTCAAAAGCTAACAAAATAACAAAATAAATAAAATATTTGTTTCACTGGTTGCTTTGTGTGCCACCTTTGGAGGCTACAAAGCCTAGAAGATGGAATTAACAAAAATATATTCAATCCCAATAAAAGTAAGTGAAGCTGACCACAGTGGGGGCTGAGGCCCATTAGGGCTGGGAGGTGGAAGGAACGGAAGTCAAGAGCAGATGGAGTCAAGAATCAATGACGGGCACAGCCAACTTACTCTAGTTTTGTCCCTATCCACAGCAGCAATGAAGAGATTAAGGCAGAAGAAACTGACAGCCAGGGCCCACCTCCCTGGACTGGGTGTAAGCAATAATAAGGCAAGGCAAGGGAGGGTTGGCCAAGGTTGGTGGGGCAGCACCCCGTTTGCCCTAATGAACCGCCACCCACGGCCCATCTCCTCCCCACAATATCTGCTGTGAAGACCCGTCTTTGTGTCTTGACAGTGCCTGAGGCAGGACTGGCTGGGCCGTGGGAAAGGGCCTTCTCTCTGTGGCTAGGCCTAGATGGTGGAATGCCTTGCCTCACAGAGACCACCACAGAAATTTCTATTGCGCCCAAATTCTTTAAGGCCACTCCCTTTTTTAAGATAAGGGCAGCAGACAAATGCCTAAAATTGTTGTTGGCTGTGAGGAGATTTCACCCCTCCCATACACAAGAATCTCCTGATCATCTCCTGATGGTCTCTGCTGACTCTCCAGAGAAGAGGAGGCGTGTCCTGCCTATCTACTTATTCTGCCCAGCAACATATCTCTGTGTGAGAGAGAGAGTCAGTCAGTCAGTCAGTCAGTGTATCGGAGAGAGTGAGAGTGTTAGAGATCCTAGAGATAAGATTGCTGCTAAGAGCAGCTGCAGACTCTCAGTGTAGCATTGATTTATGCTTAGAATATTCAGCTCTGTATATAGCTTTGTATCATAGTTGTAGTTACAGAATAAAAGGAAGATATTCTACAGAGCTGCTCTCCGAGTGGTTTATACTCTGCAAGACTCTGCAAAACTCTGCTGCGCAACGACTGTATTATTGAGACAGTGAATCCGGTGCTCTCAGGTCTAAGCTGTGAGTCCACAGCACTGTGACCTGTTCCTGTGAGAAAGGAGGTCTCTGGCGGTGCTACCCAGCTCGCCTAGCCCAGTCGGGGTTGAGGTGCATGAGTCCATTTGGCGCACTGGCTCTCTAGGGCGATGCTGACAGGCTGTTTGAATTTTATTAGTCCCCACCCTGCCTCCCCCAAAAAACCTTGTTGTAATCCACTCTAGACACTGCAAACAGAGGCATGCCTAGGGGTTGGTGAAACCAGTTCCTGCCAGGGGCACAAACCCAGGGTTTTGTTTTTGCAAAAATCGCCTATTACACTATGAGGTGTATGAAGTATACGTGTGGGGCAACAAAACCACCACTGTTGTGGCAAGATAAAATGTCAGAGAGGTTTCCCAATCTTCCCACACAAAGGCATGCATTATTTTAAGTTTTTTGCTCTTCATTCTTACCCTGGGTGCTTCAAGTACTTGGGACACGTAAAATGTAGTAATTTCTAATATGGCTATTGTGGCAAAGTAATTTTTTTGGGTGGAGCGACAATACAGCTCCTTGCCAAGGGCGTGAGTGATGCATCTGGCTGCTTAAAGAAGAAGAGTTTGGATTTGCTATCCCGCTTTATCACTACCCGAAGGAGTCTCAAAGTGGCTAACATTCTCCTTTCCCTTCCTCCCCCACAACAAACACTCTGTGAAGTGAGTGGGGCTGAGAGACTTCGGAGAAGTGTGACTAGCCCAAGGTCACCCAGCAGCTGCATGTGGAGGAGCAGGGAAGCAAACCTGGTTCCCCAGATTACGAGTCTACTGCTCTTAACCACTACACCACACTTCTTAACAACAGAAAAAAATCAGTGGGATGCAAGAAAAAAAATTATTCTCAAAGTGTGGTTCAGAGAAAAAAAAAGTTTGAGAACCATGGCTGTTGGTGGAGTGTTTCCCGCTGAGGTTGGGTTAGTGGTCACCCAGCTAGGATCACCCCCCCCTGCCCCTTGCCCTCCTGTTCAGCTTCCAAGGTATGTATTCCAATGACCTTCTTGCCTTTAGTCTTACTTATTGAGCCATTGTTTCAGAGCACACACCTTATTGCTGACATAGAGAACAGTGATTTTCACTCGGAGTATCCCTGGTTCATATATAAGGACCAGGCATTTAAATTGGCCTTACCCTCCCACTGCCCCCAAGCTTTTAGTCTGAAGCTCAACATTGTGGGTACCCCCCCCTCACTTTGGTCTTGTCTGTTTTGCCAAGAGATTGTGGCAGGTTATAATAAAATGAATTTCAATAGGGACAAATGTAAGGTTCTTCACTTAGGCAGGAAGAACCAGATACACATATAAGATGGGGAACACCTGGCTTACTAGTAGGACATATTCCAAATAAAAAAATTCCTTCCTGTAGCACCTTAAAGACCAACTAAGTTAGTTCTTGGTATAAGCTTTCGTGTGCATGCACACTTCTTCAGATACGTATCTGAAGAAGTGTGCATGCACACGAAAGCTTATACCAAGAACTAACTTAGTTGGTCTTTAAGGTGCTACAGGAAGGAATTTTTTTATTTGGACTATGGCAGACCAACACGGCTACCCATCTGTAACTAGTAGGACATATGAAAAGGATCTAGGGGTCTTAATGGATCACAAGCTCAACATGAGTCAAGAGTGTGATGCAGCAGCAAAAAAAGTGAATGCTATTCTAGGCTGCATCAGCAGAAGTATAATGTCCAGATCAAGGGAAGTCATAGCACCACTCTATTCTGCCTTAGTCAGACCATACCTGGAGTACTGTGTTTGGTTCTGGACACCACAATTTAAGAAGGATGTTGACAAGCTGGAACATGTGCAGAGGAGGGCAACCAAGATGATCAAGGGTCTGGAAACCAAGCCTTATGGTGAGCACTTGAAGGAGCTGGGTATGTATAGCCTGGAAAAGTGGAGACTAAGAGGAGATATCATAGCCATCTTCAAAAATCTCAAGGGCTGTCATATGGAAGAGGGAACAAGCTTGTAGGACTCAAACCAATGGCTTCAAGTTACAAGGAAAGAGATTCTAAACATCAGGAACAAGTTTCTGACAGGAAGAGCTGTTTGACAGCAGAACAGTATCCCTTGGAAGCTGGTAGACTTCCTTGGAGGTTGGATGGTCATCTCTCATGGATGCTTTAGCTGAGATTCCTGCATTGCAGGCGGTTGAGTTAGAAGACCCTTGGTGTCCCTTCCAACTCTACAATTCTATGATTTTATATTTAAACAAGAAATGCAAGTTGATGGGGTAACTTGCTGATTCACACCATTACAGAAATAGAACTACAATGGTTTGCAAGTTTTACTTGCCCACAGACCCCAAGAACAGATGATTCATGATGTGTTTATAAGGACCGCAAACCCTGCACAACTGCTAAGGATAGCCAGCGGTATGGAAAACATGTCCCATGAAGATCAAGTGAAGGAACTGGCTATGTTTAGCCTGAGAAAGCAGGCCCAGGGAGAGGGGTGCCTTGGGGAGACTTTTGAGGGCCAGATAGAGAGGCCCAGGGGGGCATGTTTGGCCCCAGAGCCAGAGTTTCCCCACCACTGATGTAGTACCATCAGAGTGCATAATATCTTAGGAAAACACTGCTGGGCAAGCCCCTGGGCCAAGGAGCTTCGCGGTCCAAACTGCAACATGAAAAGTCACAGGGGAAAGGGTTTGCATGGGGAGAATATGCATTTATTTCAGGCACATGAAGAGGCAGCATCTCCCCTCCAGGTGGTGCTAGACTCCACTTACCATCATCCCTGACTGTTGGCCATGCTGGCTGGGGCTGATGGGATTTGGAGTCCAACAACCTCTGGAGCGTGCCCAGTTTTTTTGGGGGGGGAGCTGCGCAACATTACTGGGACGAAATATCATGCAAAATATGGCATCACCCAGATGTTCTTTCTGCAAACCTGAAGCATTTTTGAAGACTCCCTTTCATTATTATTTTTTTAAAAGAGTCTTCTGAAAATGGGAAACGAGAATAATGGTCAAACAGATGTTGGTTTGTCAGTATCCACAGGAAGGTTTTAATACATAAAGTAGGAGAGCATTCAGAAAATTAGTAGCCAAGAGTAGTACAGACCATCCTATCCACTCTCCTTCCTCGCCCTCCCGCCCCAGTATGGCCCACCTTAGTGCTAAGCAAACATGGGCTGAAAGAATCAGCCTGTGAGCATCAGGTATGCTTTGGTAGATATTAAGGCTGTCTAAAGATGAAGATAAACTCTAATGCCCAGTGCACCACATCAAGAGGCACACACAGATGCCTTGGCGTCTTCCGGCAGTTGGTTTTGGCACTCAGTTTGAGGAGTCCCAGCAATTGGGGTGATGGAATCTGGGCTTTTGTTCCAGGGGCATTCCTTTGAATGCGAGAGGCTCCGGCACATTTCTTCATCTTTTATATTTGTTCAGTGCAGCAGGATTGGCAGGCAGCAAACCTTAGAAAGCACTTCTAGGGCTAGGGAGTCATACAATCCCATTCGGTTCCCACCGAGTTCACTTTGTGACCTCGGGTTAGCAAGGGCGTCCTTGGGCTGACATGCCAATCGAGGCAATTTCCACACCTATTTCTCTTACCAACGGAATTCTCAGCCATCCTTATTCACTTATCTCTCTCACATTTACCACTTAAAGAGTTTTAAACTATGAAGCTGTTTATAAATGGGGGTTTTTTTGGGGGGGGTGACAAAGAAATAAATACATTTTGTAGCCTGCCTTTCCCGCAAAGAGATCAAGGAATTATCTACATCGTTCTCCCCCTCTCCATTTTTATCTTCACAACAACTCTGTCATCAAATGCCGCGTGAGTAGTCAAGGGATAAGAAAAGTAACGGACTGTACTAAGAGAGATGAGCTGACCTTAAAAAATATTTAAAAATAACAAGTTTTTAACCATTCAGAACTGAATAACCTTATTGTCTGGACACGTAGAAGCCCTTCATCTGACAAAGCTCCTTCTCTCATGTTGTATTGCACATGCATGATGGAACACCAGCCGGCAAACAAAAGGATTCCCTTTCCCTCCTTTGGAGAAAAAATCCAAGGCTGAACAAACATGTGCCGCCTGATCCTTCATATATTTACTCAGAATTAAGCTTTGCCTTGGGACTTGCTTTCATGCATATATGGAATTTATTTAGCTATTTTGAAGAGTTAGACCCCCACCTTGCAATCAAATCATTGTCAAGGCTGCGATAATATGTACATCAGCAGGCCTCTGGCTTTGTTCCTCCAGATGTTGGTGAACTGCAAGTCAGCATAGCCAACGGCCAGGGATGTGGGGAAGTTGTACTCCAGCTCTTGGAGGGAACCATATTGGCTCCCCTTGCAATCAGGGGCTGGGTCCAAGACATTCTGGCGCCCGAGGCAGAAAACAAAATGGCGCCCCCCCCTTCTCACCAGGGAAGAAGGGGTGAGTGAAGAACTACATCAGGAATGGCTGGCTGGGTGGAATAAAGATCTATACCGGGATCGGCTGTCCCTGTGGATCCTTGCTGCCTGAGCTGGTCATCTCACCTTGCCTTGTGCCTGAATGCAGGCTTCCTTTTGATTCTGGAGTCCTAGGACAAGCATCCCCAACGTGTGGCTCTCCAGATGTTTTGGACTACAATTCCCATCGTCCCTGACCACTGGTCCTGTTAGTTAGGGATCATGGGAGTTGTAGGCCAAAACATCTGGAGGGCCGCAGGTTGGGGATGCCTGTCCTAGGACATCTAGCAATAGAAACAGAGCGTTCCTTATTTCACTGATGTACTTCATTACATTTCTGTGCCCCCCCCCCTTTCTGCAAGAAGCTCAAGGGTGGCATACATGGTTATTCTCCTCCTCCCCATTCTATGCACACAAGTACCCTGTGAGGTAGGCTCGGCTGAAAGACTAAGTGGCCCAGGGTTAGCTGCATATTCCTGCATTACAGGGGGGTTGGACCAGGTGGTCCTGGGGGTCCCTTCCAACTCTGCAATTCTATGATTCTTTGAATTGCCTCGACATGCAGAAAAAACTGGTCCACCAGGACCATCAGCAATTTTCAAGTGGTCCATGGTAGGACTGGGAGGGAGGTTGCATTGGAGGGAAGTATTGGGAACTACTGGTCTACGCTGGCTGGCAGGGGCTCTCTGGGGTTCAGGCAACCTCCCTCCCAGTCCTACCTGGAGACACCAGGAATTGAACCTGCGACCTTCTGCATACATAGCAACTGCTCTTGCATTGCCCTTCCCTTAAATAAGGGACTGCAAGGAAAACCAGGTGGGGACTTTCGAGGGAGTGCAGATCAGTCCCGGTAATTGGGGGCAGGTGGGGGGGAGCTCCTGGGCTCAGCCCCTACTTATACGCACCCTGCTCTGTAATTCTATCCGTGTGTGTGTGTTGGTTGTATCTGGCTCCAACGTATAGCTCTTGAGTTTCAAGTTTTTATCAGGCTAAAATCTACCTACCCTTGATCTACAGCAGGAGTGAATAGGTGGGATTTGTTGGGAGGCAAGAATACAAGGAGAATTGGTACTTTTGAATTATCAAACGTATCCATCCTTAAGGAAATCAGCCCTGAGTGCTCACTGGAAGGACAGATCGTGAAGCTGAGGCTCCAATATTTTGGCCACCTCATGAGAAGAGAAGACTCCCTGGAAAAGACCCTGATGTTGGGAAAGATGGAGGGCACAAGGAGAAGGGGACGACAGGGGATGAGATGGTTGGACAGTGTTCTCGAAGCTACCAGCATGAGTTTGACCAAACTGCGGGAGGCAGTGGAAGACAGGAGTGCCTGGCGTGCTCTGGTCCATGGGGTCATGAAGAGTCGGACACGTCTAAACGACTAAACAACAAGAAGAATACAAGAAGATCCCCTGGATCAGTCCAGTGGCCCATCTAGTCCAGCATCCTGTTGCCTCGCAGTGACCACCCAGATGCCTGTGGGAAGCTTGCAAGCAGGACCAGAGCACTAGCAGAAAGGGGGGGGGAAATCACTCTCCCCTTCTGCGGTTTCCAAGAATCGGAATGGTATGCATCCAACAATGGAAGGAGAATGCAGCCATCGGAGGTTAGCAGTGGCCACAGAGTGTCTTTCTCCCTTTTAAAAACCATGTAAGTGTGTGTGATTGCTAGCAGAGTCCTGCTAGAAACACCTAAGAGAGGCTGCTGAGAGCTATCCCACCCCCAGTCTTTTGTGTGAGCTCTGTACAGTTCTGGCGATGGAAACAAAGCCCTGAGCTCAGCATGGGCTGGGGGGGGGGGGTGCCCAGGGCTTCCGTGCTAACTGTATGTATGTCTTTCGCCCCAAGCTCTGACTGGTGGGTCTTGGGGTCCCAGTGAGAGACAGAGTCGATCCTACAAGTCTAAAGCCATCTTTAGCCCTGGTCTGCCATCTATCTGCACAATAGATCCAACCAACATTGAGCACTTATCCATCGCCCTGATTTAAGTAGGTGAGAGATGAGTACTTTCCTTAACTCACAATTCTTTATCAACGACACTTGAGCAGAGCGCGACTCTATAAACGGGCTTGCAGCCAAATCTCTTGCACATTTAAACTCAGAAGAAAAGTCCCACTATCAGCGTCCAAGCCTAGGCAGGTTTACTCAGAAGTAAACCCCACTGGGTGACATCTGACTAAATCACACTCGCTGAAATCACTGCGTTTAGAATCTAGGACTAATTTCTTTCAGTGGGAGTGTGGCCGAGTTAGATATCACGCACAAAGCTTTCACTGGGGTTTATTCCCAGGTAAGTGAGCATTTAGCATTGCCGCCTCAGGGTGCTTAACCCTCAAGTCTGCATGTGTAAGAATGTAGCCTTAAGAGTCACTTGAATTACGTACATCAGAGTCAACAGCAAACACCCACAACCAAGTTTAAATACACATGATGTTCTGGCTTGTTTGATTTGTGCTGAATGAATTTTGCAAAAGAGGCCCCAGAGATTGGCTTACTGGTTCACCGTATTTCACTCTTCAAGGCTGATCACATCTCTGCAAGATAAATTTTAACGAGTTCAGGGGGGTTGGAAGCATGCATGGGGTTGAAATGCGAGGGGAGAATCTAAAGTCCAAACAAGTTTCAAAAGAAGCTGGGAAGACAGAGACGCTTCCTTTCAAGAAACAGAACCTTAACAATGAACCGCTGTGGTGAGTTCATATTCATGCGAGGGGGAGAAAAGTAATAAATGCTCTTACCGTTTTAGGGTCTGAGTATGTCCCAAGTCCAATCACAGGGATGCTGTTCCCATCACTCAGCATCAAACGGTGATTTTTGGCGGTGAGATTAGTCGTCATGATGCAAAATAAAAACTTCGATTTTATTATTATTATTATTAAAGAGACCACCAAGAATTCGGATGCACGAGACTCTTCGGAGGAATTCCTGCCTTTTGTGTGCTTCGGGGTGCTTTGGGCTGCAGCCCAGTCCTAGCGGCAGAGGGCGCAAGAGAGCAGAGAAGAGAGCCGGCCACCATCTGCTGCTCGACCTGCACTGGGGCCCGCGATCAACTCGCCATCTGTTAAATACGAGCCGGCGGCGCGCGAGCTGCGGGATTTTGTGGGAGGAAGGCCTTGGCAGCTGCTCCCCGGGGGATCTGGATCCCCGAGCTGCTGGAAAGGGCTTCTGGCTGGCTGGTTGGTTGGATCAGAGGGCTGGAGATCCTTTGCTCCTGAGTCCACCCCCCCCCCGTGCGCAATCGAAACGGCGGGGGATTGGGGTGAGGAGGGTGCCCCATGGCAAACCCAGGGAACACAAAGCAACCTTTGTACCGCTGCCCTGCGGCTCTTCGCAAGCTCTTATTGCCCTAAGCGCTCGGCGGAGGTCAAGCCCTAAGTGCAAGGAGAAAGGCTTCTTGGGACGCGTTCACACGTGACGCTGAGGAATCCTTGTTGGGGGCTCTGAACCCTCGCCTAAACGCCAGCAGCCGGGCGGCCAGCTGCAAAGCGGATCGGGGCTCCTCTGCCTTTCCTGCACGGGCATAGGAGAGGGAAGGCGGCCAGCTAGGAGTCCAGCTGCACCTGCCGAACTCCTGGCTGCTGCTGCTGCTGCTGCTACACGCCTATCATAGGCGTAGAGGCTCTCGTTTGAGATTTTGGCACGCTGGTCGTTCTACCTAGGCTACTAAGCGCTGTGAAGAATGGTGGAAGTTCAACTGGTACAGCTCTCTCTCACACACCCACACCCACACACACCCCAGAGACAGACTGGTGAGGGATGTTCATGCTCCCCACTATAGGGTTGTACTGCCGTGTTTCTTCTTGTCATAGAGGCGGGGGAGATACAGGGAGCGCAGTTAGCGAATCACCTGCTTTTCAAGAGGAAAACCCCTGGTTTAATTCCCAGTTTAAAGAGTGACAGATCAGGGGACGGGAAAGGCCTCTGAGAGCTGGTCGCTCTTGATGTCATTGCAAAGCCTGCCTCGGCCAGAGTGGATGTCTTCTTTCGCAGCCTCGTCCTTGCTTGTGGGATGCTCTGCCTTCCATGCGCTGGTGCCCTCAAGTAATGAAACTGGCAATTGGAATAAAGCCAATTATCTGTAATGCATTTACAGTGGTACCTCGGGTTACAGACGCTTCAGGTTACAGACTCGGTTAACCCAGAAATAGTACCTTGGGTTAAGAACTTTGCTTCAGGATGAGAACAGAAATCATGTGGCGGCAGCGGGAGGCCCCATTAGCTAAAGTGGTGCTTCAGGTTAAGAACAGTTTCAGGTTAAGAATGGACCTCCAGAATGAATTAAGTTATTAACCCAAGGTACCACTGTATAGGCCACCTCTTTCTCCATGGATCTCAAAGTGGTATACATGGTTCTCCCCCTCATTTAATCTCCACAACAACCCTACCAGGTAGGCAGCAGCTGGCTCACGTTGACCCAGTGAGGTCGAGTGGGTATTTGAACCTTGGTCTCCCAGGTCCTGGTCTGATGTTGGAACCCACTACACCATGTAATAAGTTTACATGTTAAAAGTTACATGCCTGTGTAGGCTTACTGGTAAAATAATATTTTTTAGCATGCACCAAATGCAGTACAGTGAAGGCACCTTCCAAATATGAATGGGCAGGGAGGGTCAGTGCTGCCACACTGCAGCATCGTTTTTTGCCCTTTTCACAGTGTTATAAGAAAAAAACTGGCTCCTTTTCCCCTTATGGGGTATCCAAGAGCCGGTATACAGTCCTCATGTAGGTTCTCTATTGGTAGGAGAAAATAACAGAGGCCAACCAGAGAACATTGAGAAGCAAAGCAGCTAGTAAGCATGATGTTTATTAACCTATTGCAACAGAGTCCCCCACTCATCCCACGCAGGGAGGGAGGAGAGGAACCCAGAACATTGCTGTGCAAGCACTTGTATAGACTTTTGAAATTGCCTACCCTGTAGCTCAAGACCACCCCCCAAAACATCATACATACATCACAGAAAGAGGTGGTCCCAGCAGAAATTTGAGTATGTTGCTTCTCTCCTGTCTGCCAGGATACCTGACAATGCCTTATTTGAGTGACTTTTCTGAGTAGCCTGGCCATTCCTTTGAGATGGTAAATACTTATTTCCTGAATCTCTTATGCATACTGATAGTGTGCTCAGCTTAACAGATACTTGCCAGACTGTATTTACAGGGACTGTGTCTATGGCAAGTTCTTAAAGAAATGGGAGTGCCTGATCACCTCATCTGTCTCCTGCGAAATCTCTATGTGGGACAAGAAGCTACAGTTAGAACTGGATATGGAACAACTGATTGGTTCAAAATTGAGAAAGGTTGCCGACAAGGCTATATATTGTCGCCCTGCTTATTTAAGTTATATGTAGAATTCATCACGCAAAATATGGTCTGAAGCTCAGCATCAAAAAACTAAGATCATGGCCACTGGTCCTATCAGCTCCTGGCAAATAGAAGGGGAAGAAATGGAGGCAGTGAGAGATTTTACTTTCTTGGGTTCCATGATCACTGCAGATGGTGACAGCCTGCTTCTTGGGAGAAAAGCAATGAGAAACCTAGACAGCATCTTAAAAAGCAGAGACACCACCTTGCCGACAAAGGTCTGTATAGTTAAAGCCATGGTCTTCCCAGTAGTGATGTATGGAAGTGAGAGCTGAACCATAAAGAAGGCTGATCGCCGAAGAATTGATGCTTTTGAATTATGGTGCTGGAGGAGACTCTTGAGAGTCCCATGGACTGCAAGAAGATCAAACCTATCCATTCTTAAGGAAATCAGCCCTGAGTGCTCACTGGAAGGACAGATCCTGAAACTGAGGCTCCAATACTTTGGCCACTTCATGAGAAGAGAAGACTCCCTGGAAGACTCTGATGTTGGGAAAGATGGAGGGCACCAGGAGAAGGGGACGACAGAGGATGAGATGGTTGGACAGTGTTCTTGAAGCTACCAGCATGAGTTTGACCAAACTGTGGGAGGCAGTGGAAGACAGGAGTGCTTGGCATGCTCTGGTCCATGGGGGTCACGAAGAGTCGGACATGACTAAACAACTAAACAACAAGAAGCCCTACAGCCCAAAGACAATTGGAAAGCTTTTCCCATTCCCTTCTTCCTTGCAGAGAAATGTTTGAGGTCAATTTGGCAGAGTCAAAATGGCTTCAGGGTTACTCTCCTGTACTGTTTCAGACACTATACTTATGCATGTGTGTTTGCTTTGTACATTTATGAACATTTATTTTATCTATATAAGACCTTAGAATTCCCATAACAATAGGAATGTGGTCTGTGGAAATCAGCAAGTGAAGCCTTTTGCAGCTCTTTCTCACCTGCTATTGTTTGCAGAGCAAGCTGGTGTTAAAGGTACAGCTGTGAGGGCTGAAAAGCTTAGTAGAAAGATCAAGCTTTCCCTTGCCTTCTGTTTCTTCCTAACAACCTGGTAAGGAATGATACCTATTTAACCAAGACTATAAATGCATTTCACATTTTTAGGAGCAAACCTGATGCAATGCTGAGCTGGGGGGTGGGGACGAAAAGAAGCTTATATACCCAATTCTTAAGTGCCCACGCATCAAAACCCCGAGGTATATGGGCGGACGGTCAGTTAGGGTGTGGTGGAAAAACTCTTTTACAGATAAAGTTGCTGCTGGAGGGGTGTGGATCATTTATTGCTGAACAGTGATCTCTCCCAAGTCATCACTATCAACTCTCGGTCACAGGACCGAAGGTGCCTCCTTCATAGGGTACTGGGAGAAGGCTTCCGTCAATCAAGTGCCCTTTGTTCAAGCGTTTAAATGTATGCACATTTTAAATTGCCCTTTGTCTGCCAGGAGAGGGAGCTAAAGAAGCCCAGCTGTGCAGCAAGTAAAAATGTCAAGCTGATTTAAAGAGAGCCTGATGACACAGTCCTTGCATCCCATGGGACTTGTGGTATTGCACATTAAGGGACTAAAGTCTGGTGCGAGGGTGGTGTGTCCTTCTTTTGCCCCCCCCCCATTCCTCATCGTCATCCCTCCTTGTTTTGTGTTATCTTTTTTCCTGGAACAAATGAGCTTGTACTGCAATGCTGACCCCAGTTATCAGGGAGTAAACCCTGCTGAATTCAGTTAGTCATGACGGCTATGCCCTGCCTCCACAGTTGGAGGCAACAATGCTTCTGAATACCACTTGCTGGAAACCACAGGAAGAGAGTGGGTTCTTGGGCTCAAATCCCACAGGCAGATCTGGTTGGCCACTGTGAGAGCAGGATATTGGACTAGATGGGCCATTGGCCTGATCCAGCAGGCTCTTCTTATGTTCTTCTTCTTGTTGTTGTTTAGTCGTTTAGTTGTGTCCGACTCTTCGTGATCCCAGAGCACACCAGGCACTCCTGTCTTCCACTGCCTCCTGCAGTTTGGTCAAACTCATGCTGGTAGCTTCGAAGACACTATCCAACCATCTCATCTTCTGTCGTCCCCTTCTCCTTGTGCCCTCCATCTTTCCCAACATCAGGGTCTTTTCCAGGGAGTCTTCTCTTCTCATGAGGTGGCCAAAGTATTGGAACCTCAGCTTCAGGATCTGTCCTTCCAGTGAGCACTCAGGGCTGATTTCCTTCAGAATGGATAGGTTTGATCTTCTTGCAGTCCATGGGACTCTCAAGAGTCTCCTCCAGCACCATAATTCAAAAGCATCAATTTTTCGGCAATCACCCTTCTTTATGGTCCAGCTCTCACTTCCATACATCACTACTGGGAAAACCATAGCTTTTACTATGCAGACATTTGTCGGCAAGGTGATGTCTCTGCTTTTTAAGACGCTGTCTAGCTTTGTCATTGCTTTTCCCCCAAGAAGCAAGCATCTTTTAATTTTGTGACTGCTGTCACCACCTGCAGTGATCATGGAACCCAAGAAAGTTCTTAATGTGGCTTTATTCTGAGTAGATGGTTAGATTTTGCACTACTAGGTCCTTCACAATTCTGCTTCCCATCCCTTCTGGGTCAAATCTGGCCTGTTCATTCTTTCTACATTCTCAGACAACATAACACCCACCACTAAAAACAGGAGGATATGAACCCATACACTCAAAAACAGCATTTGCTGGGTAGTAGCAGCACTTGCTGTTCATTACTAATCTCTAGGTCACAATCATGCAAATGATGTGATCATCATTAAGACGTATACACCATACCTTTAAAGCACGTGCACTTGAACACATGCACGCACACAAACACATAATCTTGGGAACTGTAGTTTACCTCCACAGAGCACCGTTCCCAGCAACCTTAAACTACAGTTTTCAAAATTCTTTTTTTGGGGGGGGGGAGAGGGGCTTTGAATATCCTTTAAAGGCATGGTTTGTACACAGACTTAATCTTACAGGCCTCCTTCTCATGGCTGCAGGTAGGTACAGCATTTCCTCTCCGTTCCATTATTCTTTATTTGTCTAATGCATGTCATAGTAAACCGTGTGCAGAAAAGACGTGCTGCAGGAGTTGTGAAGAAAGGGCCTGAGCTGCCCACCATTTCTCTAAGTGAGGCTGTCCTGTATCTCCCGCCAGCCCTCCTAAAATGCAAAAAAGCTCAGTGTGTCGTACAAGCAAGTTTCTTAGGGTCTCTCTCTGGAACCAGAAAGAGGAAAGTTAATGAACTGTATTAAGGACTTAAAAAAAGAGAGACTGGGATACATTGCTTTCTTGCTTGCTTGTTAAAGAGCAACCGTGTATTATGTCATGTTTATCTGCAACTATTTTAAGAGTGTTCTGCGGCAAAGCTTTGAAACTCCTTATTGTGGTGGAGAGCTGACTCATTTCTACGCAACACAAGGTCCAGATCAGGGATTCCGTTTGCAACAACTGTAACCCAAAGTACCCCTGCTGTTAAATTGCTGGGTGCTTGTGCACTGCATGCGCAAATAAATGATCCAGAGTCCTGAGCAGGCTTCCTCAACCTCGACCCTCCAGATGTTTAGAGACTACAATTCCCACCATCCCTGACCACTGGTCCTGCTAGCTAGGGATCATGGGAGTTGTAGGCCAAAAACATCTGGAGGGCCGAGGTTGAGGAAGCCTGGTCATGAGTGAGCAGTGGTGTGGTGTTTGAAGAGAGCACCACACATCCACCCCAGGCCCACTAACCTAGCCAATTTCAGTGGAGAGCAGCAGTGTTGAGGTAAGATTCACCTGCCATTCTGCTCAGCATATGTACAAGGAAGGCAGTAGCATGTCCTCTGCCTGAGGCAGAAAACTCTACAGTGGTACCTCGGATTAAGTACTTAATTCATTCCGGAGGTCTGTTCTTAACCTGAAACTTTTCTTAACCTGAAGCACCAATTTAGCTAATGGGGCCTCCCGCTGTTGCCGCACCACCGGAGCACGATTTCTGTTCTCATCCTGAAGCAAAGTTCTTAACCTGAAGCACTATTTCTGAGTTAGTGGAGTCTGTAACCTGAAGTGTATGTAACCCGAGGTACCACTGTATTTTGTGGAACATCCAGGTAGTCAGTACACATTTTGAAGGAGGGATTCAAACATAGAGGAAATTTAGGTTTTCAAAATTAAAATGAACTCAGCCACTCTGTTTCTGTAGCACAACAAATCCACATCAAAAACAAAAGAAACACGCTTTTTACAGATTAGGAAAGTGTTTAAGGGAAAGATGTATAATTTGTACACTCAAATCAAGATGAATCCAGGACAAATGCTTGTTCTCTGACTGACCAATCTAAATTAATGCTTAATGAAGATAGGGAATAGTCTAACCTCTGCAGGAGCTTTGTGCAAGCAAATCAGGATGAATGCTCAATGAACAGGCCCTCCTTGGTAGATGCTGACATTGGAAGGTTTCTCTGTGGCCATGAAGCTTAAGAACAATGCCCTATATGATCATTGAGCCTTGATGCTGGCTGAATTGCTCAGAACAAGCTCTCTGAGAGGATCAGTTTACCCACAATTCCCTGGGTCAGCTAGAGAAGGTTTCTCAAAGCAACAGGAGTCTGCTGTAGATGCCAAGGGTAGCTGCCAGCTGCAACCACTCTTTTGTCATTACCTAGCCCACAATCACAGGCTCCTGCAATATGCTTTAAATTACTGTGCTCAATTCCCCCCCCCCATACCAGTATCATTTAGAGTGTTATTAAAAAATAAATAAATCTCAGGGTAAACGCACTCTAGAACTTTACCCCTTTGAAAGTTTCACATCCTTTGTGTATTATTTTATGGGCTATAAATATTGTCAGGACGTATGTGTTTTTTTAAAGTCACGTTGTGTAAGGGCAATGGTCAACTGAGCAATACATTGTACCTCCAGCAGCAATTATACAGCCCATTCCAAGTGTTCAAAGACCTTTAAACACTATATCTCAGAGCCAAATGAGATGTGATGTTTGTTATGTGGTTTGAGCTGGGATTTTTTTTTTTTAAAAAAGCAATCATTGTTTTTATTTAATTTTCTATAAACAAATAGGAACGTATGCATATTTGTATCTGAAAGAAAACAATAAAATCTTGCGGTGGGAATCAATGACTACCCTGTCAAGGAAACAATATGCAGTTGTCTCAATTAAAACTATTTTTAATTTTTGCAAGCTGTCTAGGACCCAAAATTCCACAACTAAACACCAGTGTTTGTTGGCAGTTATCAATCATTCCAAATGCTGGTATATGTATTGAAATATACTCGGAGTCAAGTGTGGATTTCATGCTCTTTATTCAGCTCATAGTAGTGAGGAATGAAAGTTCCCCCAAAATATTTGCTTTATATACATTATTTACACAATGGGTCGCACGTGATTGGCTAATTCTGGGATTCTCCTGTAGGCCAATCAGGTTGCGGATTCACTTCCACCTGGAGTTGGATTGGGTGGCTCCTGCGGACCAATCATGCTGCTGCATTGTTCTAGGACCAGTCAGACTGCTGCATTCTGAATGCTATTGTTCTAGGACCAATCAGACTGCTGCTTTTTGGATCCTATTCAATTCAGTACATAACATGTATCTTGCTGAAACAGTCTAATATTATTAGCATCGTTTATATATTTAAAACAAAACAAAAACAAAAAAACATTTGCAAAACATTTTGGGCCCCCAAACAGACCAGAAGAATGGATGGACGCAGTATGTTTTCAAGCCCTCTAGGACAGTGTTTCCCAACCTTTTTTGGGCAAAGGCACACTTGCTTGATGAAAAAAATCTCGCGGCACACCACCATTACAGCCCCGTGACGTCAGCGCGCAGCGTCACGCCGGGAGGGACGCACGAAAGTGAAAGTTTTCAATTTTTTTCCCTCCCCCTTGCCGGGGAACCTTCAAGCTTTGGGGGTGGGGGGGGGAGGAGGCAGCAAAGCGAGGGACTGAGGGACGGCGGCAGCTGAGGCGGCGGCGGCTGTTGTGGTGGTGGCGGCGATAGCGGGCGGAGGAGGGGGCGGCGGCGGGGCCGAGGTGGCCGGCGGCGGCGGGGGAGGCGGCGGCGGGTGGAGCAGGAGGGCGGCCGAGGCTGGTGAGGGAGTAGGGTTGCCCGGGGCTTGAGGAGCCGTCGCCGGGAGTTGCTGCTGCTGTTGTTGCTGCTGCTGCCCGGACATGCCGGCCTCCTCCTCGTCCGCTGTCTCGCGCTCCTCCCTTTTGCACGCGCTGCCCCGCCGCCGCCCCATTGGCTGGGTCCTGTCAGCTGATCCTGTGTGTGTGTGAGGGGAGAATGGAGAGAGAAACCTCGGCACCACCACCGCGGAGCCGCCCCCGGCTCGACGCGGATCCTCGCCGCCGCCGCCTCTCACCGCCCGCCTCGCCCGCCTCCCTCCCACGGCACACCAGCCAACGTCTCACGGCACACTTGTGTGCCGCGGAACACCGGTTGGGAAACACTGCTCTAGGATATGAGCAGTCAATACATTTATGGGAATGAATGCCATATGAAGTGGTATGCAGGAAAGAAGTTACCTTTTAGGGTTTCCAGTGTGGTGCAATGGTTAAAGTATCAAGACTACGTCTAGGGAGACCTGGATTCAGGTCTGCTATGATACGACTAAACGACTAAACAACAACAACAACATGATACTGACTGTTACACTCTCTCTAGATTTTGGGACACGATGGGATCTCTTTTACCAAAGGTATTTAAGCAACAACTGGACAACAATCTATGAGTGATGCTTGCTGCAGCTGCAAGTTTGCTATTGTTCCCAAGAGCTCTTCCAACTCTTGCCCTTCTGTGATCTGTAAAATCATACCCCCATCAAATCTGCTACTAGTTTGGCTGGGAGTGAAAAGGGGAGGCCTGTTTCAGATGCTGTGTCTTCCTGCCCCCAGCCCAGGGGAGCTAAGAACAGCTTTAGGAAGGTGGTTCTGAGTGAGAAAACAGTGAAAAGAGAAGGAATTAAACCCAGGGGATTTCCATTTTTGGATGGGATTCAATCATATACTAGCCAATTCAGGTTGTGCGACGGTAGTTGAATGGGAAGTCTTCTTGTGCAACAAACCCATCTCACCAAAGATCAGACTTTTTGAGATAAGGAAAGTGACTCCAAGTTTCCTGGAGAGTGTGAGGTGAGACTGACCTTACTTTGATTTCACACCACGTAATCTCCCTGCAAATAAACCAGAAGGAGTGCTCACTAAAATAGCCAGATTTGATGAAGTGAACATGTGTCAGGGCGACCACAATTGTTGAGCTTTTTTTACAGTTACAATTTTACCCCAAAGTTGTTGAACTTTTTTTAGGAATGGAGTTGCTGACAGGGGCCGGATTAAATCGGATTAGGCCCTTGGAACGGATTTTGGACATGTCTGCAAACAATCAGCAGGCTACCTGCAAGCATCCCCTGTCTCCCCAGCCCAGGTGATGTGATCCAATCTCCACCACCACTAGGCTGTTGTTTGAAAACATTGCAAGATCATTGGGCCCCTGTGAGGTCTCCTATTCTCTGCATTTCTGAGAATGATTCCCTTCTCCCCCTTTCTTTCTAGAGAGAAAACACACCTCCAAACAGTCTGTTCACCTTGGACTGCTAACCCTGAACTAACAGTGTTATCAGGCAATAAACGAAACTATCAAAGGGAAAAGTTCATGTACTCTGAAAGGGCTGAATACGCAACACAATCTGTTATCTATTTATTTTTGGGGCATGAGCTTGGCAGCATCTTGTGTGTTAGGGTGGTGGGGTTGCAGTGGAGGAAAATAGCAAGTGGAGAAAGGGGTATTCATTTAAGTATTTTATGCTTTTTTATTCTTTAGTTTGGGCAGTTTATATGGATTGGTGATGCACATTTAGAATCAAAGGCAATGGATGAAATCCCACACAGCATGGGTGGAATTCTGCTCAGGCAGTTGGATTTCCCTTGCTCTCCTGCAATCCCCAATGG
This sequence comes from Podarcis bocagei, assembly GCF_964188305.1. Classification (NCBI taxonomy): domain Eukaryota; kingdom Metazoa; phylum Chordata; class Lepidosauria; order Squamata; family Lacertidae; genus Podarcis; species Podarcis bocagei. Next base: position 25,616,526 of record NC_138135.1, read on the forward strand.
CCCTCCAAATCTTAGTGGAGGGTGGTCTTTTAGGGCAAATAGGACACTGCCCCAATAACCTCATTCTACTCTCAGTCAGCCCCCCCTGCCTTCTTACTTACCCCCACTGTAAGAGTGGCACTGCCTGTCAGCTTCTCCCTCCTTAATCTCAGTATTCTCCTTGCAGAACTCCTGCCAACCTAGCAGTTCGAAAGCACGTCAAAGTGCAAGTAGATAAATAGGTACCGCTCCAGCGGGAAGGTGAACGGCGTTTCCGTGCGCTGCTCTGGTTCATCAGAAGTGGCTTAGTCATGCTGGCCACATGACCCGGAAGCTGTACGCCAGCTCCCTCAGCCAATAAAGCGAGATGAGCGCTGCAACCCCAGAGTCGGTCATGACTGGACCTAATGGTCAGGGGTCCCTTTACCTTACTCTCAGTCAGCCCTCCCTTGCCTTCTTTCTTACCCACACTGTAGGAGTGGCACTGCCTGTCAGCTTCCCTCTCCTTAATCTCAGTATTCTCCTTGAAGAACTCAGCTGTCAGGAGAATGGGGACAAAGGTAGAACTAGTAGGCTATGCCTATAGTTGGCTCTGGCTCCACCTAGTGTTGGTCTCCCGTCTTTCCACCCTACCAGCCCCACTGTTCACTAGCCACCACTGCCAAATCTGTTTTGGAGGGTTCTTGCCAAATGAGAACAAAAAGGAACACTTAACTTTGGCAAAAGAAGTGCAAGCAGACAATAAGGGTTGCTAAAAAATAATTTGAGGACTGTTATGAGAATTATAAGGTCTAAGATATAAAATAAATGTACCAGGCAAACACATAAATGAATGAATGAATGAACCGCATGTCTGAAACAGTACAGGAAAAAGTCCTGAAACCATTTTGTCTCTCCCAAATTGACCTCAAAGGTTTCTCTGCAAGGAGGGAAGAAATGAGAAAAACCTCCCCATTGTCCCTTTGCTCACAAATCTTGCCTTAAGGGCACATTTAAGATATGAATAGGGGGAGCCTGTGACCTGGACTCAGGAATTAAGTATTTATCATAACAAAAGAATAGCCAGGCTGTCCAGGTAAACCCATTAACAGCCAGGTAAACCAATCAACAAGCACTGCTAATAACAAGGCCAGTGGAAGTGATGATATTCCAGCTGAACTATTTAAAATGTTAAAAGTTGATGCTGTTAAGGTGCTACACTCAATATGCCAGCAAGTTTGGAAAACTCAGCAGTGGCCAGAGGATTGGAGAAGATCAGTCTACATCCCAATCCCAAAGAAGGGCAGTGCCAAAGAATGCTCCAACTACCGCACAATTGCACTCATTTCACACGCTAGCAAGGTTATGCTTTAAAATTCTACAAGGCAGGCTTAAGCAGTATGTGGACCGAGAACTCCCAGAAGTGCAAGCTGGATTTCAAAGGGGCAGAGGAACCAGAGACCAAATTGCAAACATACGCTGGATTACGGAAAAAGCTAGAGAGTTCCAGAAAAACATCTACTTCTGCTTCATTGACTATGCAAAAGCCTTTGACTGTGTCGACCACAGCAAACTATGGCAAGTTCTTAAAGAAATGGGAGTGCTTGATCACCTCATCTGTCTCGTGAGAAATCTCGATGTGGGACAAGAAGCTACAGTTAGAACTGGATATGGAGCAACTGATTGGTTCAAAATTGGGAAAGGAGTACGACAAGGCTGTATATTGTCTCCCTGCTTATTTAACTTATATGGAGAATTCATCATGCGAAAGGCTGGGCTGGATGAATCCCTAGCCAGAATTAAGATTGCCGGAAGAAATATCAACAACCTCAGATATGCAGATGACACAACCTTGATGGCAGAAAGTGAGGAGGAATTAAAGAACCTTTTAATGAGGTTGAAAGAGGAGAGCGCAAAATATGGTCTGAAGCTCAGCATCAAAAAACTAAGATCATGGCCACTGGTCCCATCGCCTCCTGGCAAATAGAAGGGGAAGAAATGGAGGCAGTGAGAGATTTTACTTTCTTGGGTTCCATGATCACTGCAGATGGTGACAGCAGCCACGTAATTAAAAGACGCCTCCTTCTTAGGAGAAAAGCAATGACAAACCTAGACAGCATCTTAAAAAGCAGAGACATCACCTTGCCAACAAAGGTCCATATGGTTAAAGCTATGGTTTTCCCAGTAGTGATGTATGGAAGTGAGAGCTGGACCATAAAGAATTTGATGCTTTTGAATTATGGTGCTGGAGGAGACTCTTGAGAGTCCCATGGACTGCAAGAAGATCAAACCTATCCATTCTTAAGAAAATAGGCCCTAAGTGGCCCTGGCGTGCTCTGGTCCATGGGGTCACGAAGAGTCAGACACAACTAAACGACTAAACAACAACAACAAAAAACAATCAACAGGTTTTGTGTCAGACAGGATTCTGTTGTAGACTGCCCCTTCTGTGATTTATGTATGACATGGGTAGGCAAACTAAGGCCCCGGGGCCGGATCTGGCCCAATTGCCTTCTAAGACTGGCCCATGGACAGTCTGGGAATCAGTGTGTTTTTACATGAGTAGAATGTGCCCTTTTATTTAAAATGCATCTCTGGGTTATTTGTGGGGCATAGGAATTCATTCATCCCCCCCCCAAAAAAAAATATAGTCTGGCCCTCCACAAGGTCTGAGGGACAGGGAACCAGCCCTCTGCTGAAAAAGTTTGCTGACCCCTGAGTATGATGTATTGGGGGGTGGTCTTGGGCTCCAGGGTGGGCAATTTCAAATGTCTATACAATATAAGGGCTTGCACGCCATTGTTCCTCCTGCCTCCTGCGTGTGGTTGTGAGACCCTGTTGCAACAGTTAACAAAGATCAGGCTTCCTAGCTGCTTTGTTTCTCAATATTCTCTGGTTGGCCTCTGCTATTTTCTCCTACCGATAGAGAACCTACAAAAGGACTCTATATGGGCTCTTGGGTACCCCATAAGGGAAAAGGAGCAGTTTGTTCTTATAACAAGGACCTCCAACAACAAATTATTTAAATACATTAGTAAGAGGAGACCAACTAGGGAAACAGTTGGGCCAATTTCTGCAAGGGGCTTCAGGAGTTTTCCCAGAGACCACTCTTCCTGAGCTTCCTCCATTGTGGAAGCAGTAGCATCCCACCTTCCTAAAGTATGTCTGCAGTCAGCTAGTCTGGATTGTTTGACTAATACAGTTGAATAAGCAAAGGGGGCTGTGCGTGCCTGTAGCTCCCTGGAGAATTCTCTTTTCGTGCTCCCTAACCTTAGATACCCCTGAGCAACATGCTCCAACAGTTCATTATCCTTAGACATAGGAGGCCAAAGGAAGTGTTGCAAAAGCCCAGAGGCAAAGTGTGTCCTTACTTACTCCTATGTTCACCTACCTTGCATCAAGAATGACATTTCTTGGCCAAGCTTTATTTCTGCTTCTCTTTGCACTTCCCCAATACAAGGCTAGAAGATTTAAAAACAACCACCATCATCACAAACACGTAATATAGCCTCCACTTGTGGCTCCTCGTGTACTGTATATCTTTAACAATGGTGGACTTGGGTACTAGGCCAAAAATTAGGCACCCCCGCAGTCTTTGAGCTGCCGTGCCAAATGTCCCAAAGTTACATATCAGTAACCTCTTTATGATATTTCCGGGTCACTTTTGAGTTCGGTGCTGTGCATGTAGGCACGATCATGCACATATTGGTTGTGCCTAAAACAGGAGTTGCCTGTATTCCCTTCATATCTCACACAATCAAAATCCTACCGTTTATTAATTTCTAGGTTTTAGCGGGGTCCTACCCTGAAACCTATAACAAAATGAATGGACATGACTAATGTAGGCTTCCCCTTCATGGATCGCTGCCATGAAGGAGCTTGAATAACTCAGAGAAGCTATGAACTATGCCGAGCAGGGCACCCAAGATGAACAGGTCATAGTGGAGAGTTTTGACCAAACGTGAGCCACCTGTGCACAAAATATGGTCTGAAGCTCAACATCAAAAAAATGAAGACCATGGCCACTGGGCCCATCACCTCCTGGCAAATAGAAGGGGAAGAAATGGAGGCAGTGAGAGATTTTACTTTCTTGGGTTCCATGATCACTGCGGATGGTGACAGCAGTCACAAAATTAAAAGACGCCTGCTTCTTGGGAGAAAGGCGATGACAAACCTAGACAGCATCTTAAAAAGTAGAGACATCACCTTGCCAACAAAGGTCCGTATAGTAAAAGCTATGGTTTTCCCAGTAGTGATATATGGGAGTGAGAGCTGGACCATAAAGAAGGCTGATCGCTGAAGAATTGATGCTTTTGAATTATGGTGCTGGAGGAGACTCTTGAGAGTCCCATGGACTGTAAGAAGAACAAACCTATCCATTCTGAAGGAAATCAGCCCTGAGTGCTCACTGGAAGGACAGATCGTGAAGCTGAGGCTCCAATACTTTGGCCACCTCATGAGAAGAGAAGACTCCCTGGAAAAGACCCTGATGTTGGGAAAGATGGAGGGCACAAGGATAAGGGGACGGCAGAGGACGAGATGGTTGGACAGTGTTCTCGAAGCTACCAGAATGAGTCTGACCAAACTGCGGGAGGCAGTGGAAGACAGAAGTGCCTGGCATGCTCTGGTCCATGGGGTCACAAAGAGTTGGACATGACTAAATGACTAAACAACAAGAACAACAATGTAGGCTTGGTAATTTCAATGGGTCTTCTCAGTGTGGAATTTAGTTTGATATAAACCCAATACCGAGCTTAGTGTTCTTTTACAGAACTGTGTCCTCTTTGAGAGTAGAGGTGTGTGCAATGTATAAGTGACCACTTTCCCCAGAAGCATGAGTTGTCAGTTTGCATTTCTTGGTGCAGAAATTATTGGTCTGATGTTTCCTATTCTAATTAATTCAAGAGGGTTCTGGAAGCTTCTCCGTGTGAAAGGAACAAGCAGAAGGTTCCTGATGTTTGAGTTATTCCTTCAGAGAAGCTGAGTAAACTGGCTTAAACTGGTTCTGTTATCTATCTTCAAGAGGAGAGCCTGAGTTTCACTTTCTCTTTCTATCTCTTTTCCCTCTGGTGTGGTGTTCTGTACATAGTATGCTTAGTCTAGTGTTAAGATTTTAGAATTATTATAAATTATTGTAAGTTTAAGTTAAATCTGCTGCAACTGGATTTCTTATGGACGTTGCCAATCCTGAATGTATTGGATTTGTGACCATTATGCTCATTTGCCTTCAGCAGCAGTAAAGCTCTGCTGGATGAAATATTAATTGCCTCTGGTCTATTTTTTGGGAATCCTGCAACGTGTTTAAGTTTTTACTCTGCTAAGTATACATTGGAGTTCTACTCTGGATCGATATTGAGTAGAATTCCATGACATGCTTTACCTTCACCTCGTGGTAAGAGCCCTAGCTCAGTCATAAGGAGAGGGAAGCTCACCCTGGTGCCAACAGGAGTTATTTGTTATTAGTGATTTGCTATTAGGGGAGCGGGTGGCACTGTGGTCTAAACCACAGAGCCTCTTGGGCTTGCCGATCGAAAGGTGGGCGGTTCAAATCCCCAAGACGGAGTGAGCTCCCATTGCACTCTCCCAGCTTCTGCCAACCTAGTACAGTCATACCTTGGGTTGAAGTAGCTTCAGGATAAGTATTTTTGGGTTGCGCGCTGCGGTGACCCAGAAGTAACGGAGCGCGTTACTTCCGGGTTTCGCCGCTCGCGCATGTGCAGACAGTCAGAATGACGTCACACGCATGCGCGGAAGCAGCGAATCGAGACCCGCGCACGCACAGACGTGGGTTGCAGTCACTTCTGGATGCGAATGGGGCTCCGGAACAGACCCCGTTCGCATCCAGAGGTACCACTGTATACCATTGCCAGTAGTTAAATAGGTATGGCTGTGGCGGGAAAGTGTAACCGGAGTTTCGGTCGCTCTGGTTTCTGTCACGGTGTTCTGTTGTGCCATAAGCAGTTTAGTCTTGCTGGCCACATGACCTGGAAAGCTGTCTGTGGACACAGACCGTCTCCCTTGGCCTGAAGTGAGATGAGCGCTGCAACCCCATAGTCACCTTGACTGGACTTAACCGTCTAGGGGTCCTTTACCTTTTACCTTACCTTATTTGCTCATTGCAAAAAGCAAGGGTATGTGGTGGGGCAGGGAGGGGAGATGCGACCTCTAATCGCATCCGCTGTAGGGCAAAGGGCTACAACTCCCTTTCACAAACATGCCATGTTTCAATTGAGCTCATACAAACAACTCCACTGCCAAGCTGGCTATTCATTAAAGAAGAATCGTTTGTGTAGCACTAGATGCCAAATGTCTAATCTGACCCATACAATTTCATGTATGGGGTAGAAGCCAGATGCTGTGCTTGGAGGGAGGGGTGAAAGGTGGGAGGAAGGGGCCAGAAATGTCATTTACGGACCCTGCTGGTGCGCAGAGATTCTCTTCAATGTCTCTATTAGTGAAGAACAGGGTTTGGGGTTGATGTTTTTTACTGGTACAGTGGTACCTCGGGTTACAAACACTTCGGGTTAGACTCCGCTAACCCGGAAGTAGTACCTCGGGTTAAGAACTTTACCTCAGGATGAGAACAGAAATTGTGTGGCGGCAGCGGGAGGCCCCATTAGCTAAAGTGGTACCTCAGGTTAAGAATGGTTTCAGGTTAAGAACGGACCTCCGGAACGAATTAAGTTCGTAACCAGAGGTACCATTGTATAACTAACCAGCAATATATTCCAAATCATGATGGGGTCAGTAAACTCTTTGTCTGGGGGAGACCTTCACCCTTTTGATGTTTAGAATGGAAAGCTCTGGTCAAACGTATGGGTATTGAGAAACAGTAATAGGTGAGTGACGGTTGAGGACTTTATCCTGATATTTCTTTGGAGGGGGCAGGAACTTGAAAAAACCATCAAGGACAATTTGTTTAAATGAACAAATAAGGGAGAGAAAAAATGAAAACTCAAAGATAATATTTATTTTCTTATCTAAAGATAACCAGTATCATATCTGGAAACAGTACTGAACAGTTTTTTTATTATTACTGTGAACTGCCCTGAGACCTGCGGGTATAGGGCAATATAAAAATTAATAAATAATGGTCGAAAGAAATAAAAAAAATTAAAAAATTGTCCAGTAGCACCTTAGAGACCAACTAAGTTTGTTCTGGGTATAAGCTTCCGTGTGCCTGCACACTTCTTCAGATACACTGAAACAGAAGTCACCAGACCCTTATATATGGTGGGAGGGTGGGGTGGGGTTTTTCTCAGAAGGTGTAGTAGGAGATGGGTGATTGACTCAGTTGGTATGGTAAACCTGTTGAAGACTCAAAATTAAAAAATTCCTTCCAGTAGCACCTTAGAGACCAACTAAGCTCATACAGTGGTACCTCAGGTTACAGACGCTTCAGGTTACAGACTCTGCGAACCCAGGAATAGTACCTCAGGTTAAGAACTTTGCTTCAGGATGAGAACAGAAATCGTGCTCCAGCGGCGCAGCAGCAGCAGGAGGCCCCATTAGCTAAAGTGGTACCTCAAGTTAAGAACAGTTTCAGGTTAAGAACAGACCTCCAGAACGAATTATGGTAAGTTCTTAACCAAGGTACCACTGTACCAATAGAAAACTTAGTTGGTCTCTAAGGTGCTACTGGAATGAATATTTTTATTTTGTTTGGACTATGGCACACCAACATGGCTACCTACCTGTATCTGTTAACAACTATTAATGACTGCAATTGGTCCTACAGGAAAAAGCAAGGGATAGTATGCAGATGAACAAAAATAGCTTTAGCATATGTAATGAGACAAGTATCTAATATCTATTCAGACCAGGTCTCTCCATAGTTTTCAGTTTAGTAATAAGTTGTAATTCAGCAACATCTCTTTCAAGTCTATTTCTGAAATTCTTTTGTAATAAGACATTAATAAATAATAATAGTAATAATAAATAAAGAATAAAGAATAGTAATAAATTTAATTAATAAATAATAGTAATAATATTTTATTTTATGCTACTGAGAGTCTTGGGTAAAGCTGCTATGTGGCTGGAGGCAGATTTGAGTTTTCACAGAGAGTTGAACATATCAAACTGTTTCATTCTTTATCAAGCCCTTATAGCGCAATCCTAAATATGCCTACCAGGAGGTAACTCCTGGCAAATTTAATGGGGCTTATTCACAAGGAAGTATGCACAGAACCGAAGCCTTATTTGTGCAGTTTCATGCGACTTTATTCAGAGTGTGCTGTAAAAAGCCTGTATTAACATAACATAAAAAGAGCCTTCTGGATCAGGCCAATGGCCCATCTAGTCCAGCATCCTGTTCTCACAGTAGCCAACCAGATGCCCATTGGAAGCCTACAAAGAGGACCTGGGCACAGAAAGCATTCTCCCTCTTGTGGTTTCCAGCAACTGGTATTCAGAACCATTGCTGTCTCCAACAGTGGAGGCAGAGTGTAGCCCTCATGGCTAATAGCCATTGATAGTCTTGTTCTCAATGAATTTGTCCAATCTTCCTTTGAAGCCATCGAAATTGGTAGACACCCCTGCCTCCTGTGGGAGTGAGTTCCACAGATTAACTGGGTGCTGGGTGAAGAAGTACTTTCTTTTGTCTGCCTTGAACCTTCTGTGATGGGCTCAGACTCGGAACCAGAGGAGACTCAGTCTGCGCCGGATCCGTTGCCTCAGGCATCTTCTGAACCAAGTCTGGAGCCTGATCCTGAAGAGTCCCAGTCTGCACAGGTTCCCCTGCAACAAACACCAGCTAGGCTGAGTCAGGGGCCTGAGCCTGCCCTGGCTCCAGATGCGAGGATTACCTTGTTGCCTTCAGCTGGGCCATCACTTACAGCTGCTCCACTACCAGTTTAGTCAGGGGAGGCTGAGGCGGCCCCTGGGTCTAGTAACCCTCCAGCGTCTCCCGAGCTGCAGAGACTAAGGTCTGAGAGAAGGAGAGACCTGAGTACTTGCAGGAGGAGTGCTTGCCTTTGGGCGAAACAGGGAGGTGAGTCGCCGGGGGATCAGGACCGGCCGCTACCCCAACAAAGATAAAAGGCTGTCGGACCCCGCCCTAGGTTGCGGGAGCAACATTGCTGTATGCTAGATCCTGCCTGAGATCCTGTACCTGTCCTTGCCTGGTATCCTGCCTTGGTCCTGTCAGACTGACTCCCAGCAGAAGCTTCGGATTCTGGACTGGACCTGGACTGCATTTCACGGGTTACCCCCGGGCCCAGCACACCTTCTAACATTCATGGTAGTCCATGATCTCTAGTGTTCGGGGGGGGGGGACTTTTCTCTATCCAGTGCCATGCACACCTCCTATTCACCTTTTCTCTAAATGGAAAAGTCCCAAACGCTTTCCTAACTCTATGATATCCTTGTACTGTGACTGGAACAGCACACACTCTGTTTAGCTCAGTCGTGCAGCTACTCCAGCATGCAGCTGCTTTCAAGCTTCAAGTTGAGACCTTCCTCTATCCTGCTAGCCAGGACCGTTTTAACTGGAAATTGCAGAGTTGGAAGGGACCCCCCAGGGTCATCTAGCCTGACCCCTTGTACTGCAGGAATCTCAGCTGGATTGTACATGGCAAGTGGCCATCCAACCTGTCCTTAAAAACCTCCAAGGAAGGAGAGTCCACCACCTCTTCAGCTGAAATGCTGGCAACTGAACCTGGGATTGATTTTTTACATGCACCGTATCACTAAACTAGGGGTAGGCTCCCGTTATCCCTGAACTTTTTGGCCTTGCTGGCTGAGGCTGATGAGGGCCGTAGTCCAACAGCATACCTGGAGGCACCATGTTGGCTAGGTCATGGATTTGCTTTAGAAATCCTTTTCGTTTCAAAAAGCCTTTGTGTACTTCTAAAAATCTGAGGTTCCCCTGAGCCTGCTGACACCTCCCTCTTGTGCACGAGCAATTTGGCCACATAAGCCAAAGGCATTTTGGTTCTTGAGATGATCAATAATAATAATAATAATTTATTATTTATACCCCACCCATCTGGCTGGGCTTCCCCAGCCACTCTGGGTGGCTTCCAGCAAAATATTAAAATACAGTAATGCATCAAACATCAAAAGCTTCCCTAAACAGGGCTGCCTTCAGATGTCTTCTAAAAGTCTGGCAGTTGTTGTTCTCTTTGACATCTGGTGGGAGGGTATTCCACCGGGCGGGTGCCACTACCGAGAAGGCACCTTACCACTACAGTGGTACCTCTGGTTACTAACTTAATTCGTGCCGGAGGTCCGTTCTTAACATGAAACAATTTTTAACCTGAGGTACCACTTTAGCTAATGGAGCCTCCCACTGCCGTCACCACACAATTTCTGTTCTCATCCTGAGGTAAAATTCTTAACCTGAGGTACTACTTCTGGGTTAGCGGAGTCTGTAACCCGAAGTGTTTGTAACCCAAGGTGTTTGCAACCCGAGGTACCACTGTATTCCATTCGCAGAAGCCAAAAAAATGGCTTACTTCAACACTGGAGACGGGGCAGTATCCTCTACCACATCTTATGGCAACAGACCAGTTTAGGGAACACAAAGCAGGCAATGTGGCAGACACAGCTGTTGCCTAACATCCAGTGGCGTAGCGTGGGTTGTCAGCACCCGGGGCAAGGCAAGTAATTTGCGCCCCCTAACCCATGGATTTGCGCCCCCTAACCCGTGGATTTGCGCCCCCTAACCCTAACCCCCAGATGTTGCGCCCGGTGCGGCCGGCCCCCCCCTGCACCCCCCACGCTACGCCACTGCTAACATCTCACAACTGCTCCTTGCCTAATGGTAGAGCTGGTCCTGTTGGTTACTGTGTCAGTCTGAACCCAGAAGTCAAGATGCAACAGGCAAACAGTCCTGATCCCTTGAGAGTTCTTCTGTTTGAAGGCTGACTTTCTTTGAGATTCAGCTTTTGGATATCTAAATAAATCTGAGGGTGAAAAATGAACTAAGGAACTAATCCCGGGAGAAGCAATTGGGTTAGATCAGCAAGAGGTCAACCCAGGTTGACCAACAAAGAGTGCTGCTGAAGATGGATTCACATGGAAGAGTCCTAGTGAAACATGTGGACTGGTATAAAGGGAATATTATAGTCATGGGGCACAAGTTCACGATGAAAAGAAACTCCAGTTTGAGTGGTGAAATGCCTGCCTAGTTTGGAGCTGATAATGAACTTGGGAGTCTCTGGAGTGGGGAATTTGCTAAGCTGCTTGGCACCCTAATGGGAAGCTAACCCTTTTACAAGAACATAAGGTACTAAATCATCAATTAGCAGAGTAAGATAAAGGGTGTCATCGGACATCCACCAAAGGATGTTCTTCCGAAATGCTCATTTACATGTACCAAACCTGGCACCAAACAGCCCCTCTTGATTCTTCTCATTTTGTGAATACATCTCACAAATGAAAATCCTTTATTATTTCTGGCTCCCTTTCTTGCCAATAGATTGCAGTGGGACAGTCCTGGTAGTGGATCATTGATGGATCATTAGGGGTATAGATGGCTGGGTTTGTGACAGGTGTGCAGATCTGCCTGGCGCAAAGACTGTGTATGTCACATGCTGCAATCCTATACAGTGGTACCTCTGGATGCGAACGGGATCCGTTCCAGAGCCCCGTTCGCAACCTGAAGCGAACGCAACCCACGTCTGCGCGTGCACGGGTCGCCACTTCCGCGCATGCATGTGGCGTCATTTTGAGCGTCTGTGCATGCGCGAGTGGTGAAACCCGGAAGTAACACGCTCTGTTACTTCCGGGTAGCCGCAGAGCGCAACCCAAAAATATTCATCCCGAAGCTACTTCAACCCGAGGTATGACTGTATGCACTTACCTGGAATAAAGCCCCACTGAACTTACTTCTGATTAGAAATGTATAGGTTTTCACAATAAATGCTCCAAAATTAAGTTTGTTGGGAGCCTGAAACTTTGAAATCTCAAGCTGTGCACACACCATACATTTGAGGCGCATTTAAACTACACAGAGAGAAAGAGAGAGAATTGTGAGAACTGTAGTTTGCCCGTCACAGAGCTACGATTCCAGTACCCTTAAGAAGCTACATTTCCCAGGATTCATAGGGGCGGGGGTGCTTTAAATGGGCTGTAAAGTGTCCACTCAGCCTTAGTTTCTTCTAGAGTCTATGCTTTAACTATTGGTGGCTAGAGCGAAATCTACTGAAATGAGCCTTGGCATTTCTGCAACCTCATATGTAAGAAAACTAAAAACAACCACTAGATGGCTCTTCAAAACCAACTAATAAAAATGTCACAAGCCACTTAGAAATACCATTTCCCCCAAACATATTCTTTCATACACAATATTTGACGAAATATAACCAATATTGATAACAGACTAAAGGTAGTTGCAGTCAAGGAGTTGACTGCTCCTTAGATTATTTTCCTGAACATCTGTAGAATTCTACATCTTTGTGTTCATTGTGGGGTTGTGCCGGGGGGAGTATTTAGGGTTTCATAATCGATTATTGTGGATGAACCCTTTTAGGGTGGCTATTCTTAAATGACATACAGTGGTACCTTGGTGCTCGAACGTAATCCATTCTCGAAGTCCATGTGAGATTTTGACCAGCTTCGTCCCATCTGAAGCTGATACAGGCTCGTCTTATCTTGAGCCCAAGCAGAGTAGTCCACACAGCAGAAGGATAAGCAGGTAAATGTGCAACATTGCTAATTTTATTTTATTTACACTCTACGCTGAGAGAATACAAACATCCATCCTGCCTTTGCCGAGAGCGAGAAGCATACTGTCTCTCTAACAAAGAAACCGAGAGAACACTGAAAAACAGGAAACTAGTGTGCATCACATCCAGTCTCCCATTCCCGTGGGAATCCAACAGTAACTTGGACTGTGGAATGCAAAACAACGTCTTGTGACTGCAGTTGCTGCTCAGTGAGGGAAATAGAAACCAACAGTCCATTCGACTTCCAAAAACGTTTGAAAACCAAGGCATGGCTTCTGATTGGCACAGGTGCCCCAGAAACAATAGCCGACTACCACATCAGATGTTCAGCTTCCAAAAAACGTTCGCAAACCGGAACACTTACTTCTGGGTTTGCGGCGTTTGGGTTCCGATTTGTTCATCAGCTAAGCTGTTTGAGAACCCAAGTTCCACTGTACAATGTTAGTGTGTGTATTTGCAACTGTTTATTTTATCTACACGTACGTATTTTGAAATTTTTATTATGTTTTCTTACTGTTTTTAAAGTTTGTTTGATCACTATTTTAAAATTTCATACCTTATGCTATTTTATGTAAACCACTTTAGAGATTTTTTGAATGCACTATATAAAACTTGCTAAATAAATATTTGTATTACTCTTCTCCCCCCCCCCTTGTTAAGCTGTTTCAGTAGATGTTTTTGTAGAAAGTGGCTGAGTGATACAACCGAGAGATATTAAAAGATTTAAAAGAAAGTTAAATAAAACAGGAGAAACCTTTTTTTAAGAAATGAAAAGAATTAAAATGGTGGGGGGAAAAAACAACAACTTGATTATTGTAATATGCTCTTGCAGTGTGCTCTATATGGAGATACCCTTGAACTGGCCAGAAGTTCTGGCCAGTGCAAAATGCTGCAGCCAGTGTTCCTCAAACTTGGGATGCCAATTGTCAGGGGCAGGTGCCAGGAGCAGGTCCGTGATAACTCACACGACATCAGTGAAATTCACTCTTTATTCAAAGAAACAAACAGCGCAGGAGGCCTACTGACCATGGCAACTCGTCTCGGTAGATCTTGCCCCAATGAGGCAGTTGTGAGGATTGAAGGTTCCCATTTTCCCACAGTTTCCCTAAGCCTCCTCCTCCCCCCGCTGCTTTTCCTCGGTCAACACGTCTGTCTCTGCCGTGCCCTCTTCATACCTCTTCTGGTTCTGGGAGACGAGGGAGAAGGGAAGCTGGTCACAGGGGGGGGGGCAGTCTCCCTGGCTTCTTCAGCCATCGGCCTCATCTCTGTCTCTTGGCCCTTAGTCCTCTCCAGCCTCTGCTTCTGCCTCTGCTTCTGGGCTGCCGTCTGCCATAGCCTCTTCCTGCTCACTAAACCCTGTTACATCTTCAGCTTCTGACACCTCCTCTTCCCAGTCTGCCCCCTCTTCACCCTCTGAACACTCATTGTCATCCCATCACCAATCCCTGGGCTCTGAGCCTTCTTCCCTTGGGGGGTTCCCAGGTGGGTGCCTCCCCCCACTTCTCTGCATCCAACCAGTCCATAGTATCAGCTGTTGTAGTACTACAACTCCCATCCATCCCTCACCACTGGTCCTGCTAGCTGGGGATGATGGAAGTTGTAGTCCAACAACAGTTTGAGAAACACTGAATGGGGACAGGCTACCACCAGGACATCACTTCAGTGCTTAAAACTTTGTACTGGCTGCCCATAGGTTACCAGGAAGGTTCTTGTTTTAATTTGCAAGGCCCTTGAGTCCAGGATAACAACAACAAACAACAACAACAACAACAACAACAATTTATTTATACCCTACCCCAGCCACTCTGGGCGGCTTCCAACAAAATATTAAAATACTGTACAATAGTCCATCAAACATTAAAAGCTTCCCTAAACAGGGCTGCCTTCAGATGTCGTCTAAAAGTCTGGTAGTTGTTTTTCTCTTTGACATCTGGATATTTTAAGGACCGCCTGATCCTTATCCGATTGTTATGTAGGCCTCCTATAGGCAGATTTACACATTCCCAATATTTTAATTAATCTTAGTGCCTGCCAGTGCATACCCCTAAACATTTTGTGAATCTAAGTTTGGCCTCATTGAGGGGTAGTATTTCAATATGAGTAGGAAAATGAGAGTACCCCTAAACATTTTTTTTTTTTAGAAATAAAGCACTGGTGCCCACAGTAGTCCTTTTTAGCTGAGAACGTTGCCCTATTAACTGTTGTTATTATATGTGTATGCTGTGCTTGTGAAACCTATATTCACCTTAAGATTTATGACCCTATTAATCTCCTTCAGTGCCCTCAACCCCCCCCCATTACTTGATGCTTGATTAATGAGGATATCAAAGTAACGCTCCACTGATGTTCATTATTCAACAGGCCATTCCACACAATTTTATTCCTCACCAGCTCTGGTGGTAGCAAATGAATTTATTTGCCCAGTGTTTGCCGTGTGTCAGTGTATCCCACTTACAATTAATAGCATTAGTGCTTCATGGAGATAGTGGAGAAATCCAATTCAGTTCACATTTAAAAGCGAACCCACCTGATTTGCATTTTCCAAAAGAATCTGGGGAATGAAACACAGCCTGTGAAATTTGCACTTTCCACATAATGTGTTCAAAAATGGATATACGTACATGTACAAAAATGCATGTGTAATGCGTACACACAAATGCAAATCTTCATGAAAATAACATGCAGATCATTTTATATTTGGGGGAAATTGCTTGTCAAATTTGTCTGTATTAGGCAAAGCTGTGTAGAAAAATGTGTATATTAGGAGAAATTTGTATTAAAATGCTGGTGACATTTCATGAGGACTTTTTCATTTAAAAAAACCACAACCTGATATAGAAATGTGGAAAACTGAAGACTGGGAAAATGAGAAACTGAAACGGACAGATTCACCAATCCCTACCACATCACCAGCAACCACTATAGCTAATAGATGAAATATGATGGTGAGGAAATTGCTTGCTGATGGGCTTCACTGAAAAGCATACGTACCGGTATTTCTGGCAGGTTAGAACACACAATCCATTTGAGAGATAACTTGCATGTCTCTAGGCAGAATATGTGTCGGCTTACTACAAGTTACTGGGCAACATATATTTGTCAGTTTGCATTTCTTAGTGCAGAAAGTATTGATCTGATGTGTAGAGATCTTTCCTATTCTGATTAGTTCAGGAGGGCGCTGGAAGCTTCTCTGTGCGAAAGAAGCAAGCAAGATGGTTCATGAGTTGTTTGGGTTATACCTTCTGGGAAGCTGAGAACAGCTGGTTTAAACTGGTTCTGTTATCTTTCTGTCAAAGTCATGCTGACTATAACAAGAGGCCAGAAGGAGCCTGGGTTTCACTCACTCACTTTCTCTTTTTATCTCTTTTCCTTCTGGTGTGGTGTTCTGTACATAGTATGCTTAGTGTTAAGGTTTAGTATTATTATAAGTATTTAAAGTTAGTTAAGTCTGCTGCAACTGGATTCTTATGGACTGTGCCAATCCTGAATGTACAGTGGTACCTCAGGTTAAGTACTTAATTCGTTCCGGAGGTCTGTACTTAACCTGAAACTGTTCTTAACCTGAAGCACCACTTTAGCTAATTGGGCTTCCTGCTGTTGCCACGCCGCCAGAGCCTGATTTCTGTTTTTATCCTGAAGCAAAGTTCTTAACCTGAAGCACTATTTCTGGGTTAGCGGAGTCTGTAACCTGAAGCGTATGTAACCTGAGGTACCACTGTATTGGATTTGTGACCATTCTGCTCATTTGCCTTCAGCAGCAGTAAAGCACTGCTGGATAAAATACAATTGCCTCTGGTCTACTTTTTGGGAGCTCTGCAACGTGTTTCAGTTTTTCCTCCACACGTATGACACATGTGACTCTGGAAACTACAAGAACCTAGGAGAGTTTTTTGTTCTCCATGTGCACATTTAACATAAATTACTGTGAACCTCAAAGCAGGGATTGACAGGTCAGAGGAAGGGCTGTAGCTCAGTAGTAGAGCAAGTGCTCTGTATGTGGAATGTTCCAGACTGAATTCCTGGCGTCTCCTGGGAGACCTGGAAATGTCCCCTGTCTGAAAATCTGGCCACTGCCAATCACTGCAGGTAATACTGACCTAGATGGATCTATGGGGCAGACTTTGGTCTTTCAGATTTCATTGATGTCCTGTACTAGGCCAAAATTTGCTGTACGCCTTGCTTCTTGCCTTCTATCCTGCTCAGTTCACAACGTCATACTGTACAGTGGTGCCTCGCAAGACGAATGCCTCGCAAGACGGAAAACCCGCTAGACGAAAGGGTTTTCCGTTTTTGAGCTGCTTCGCAAGACGATTTTCCCTATGGGCTTGCTTTGCAAGACGAAAACGTCTTGCAAGTGTTCCGATTTTTTTTTGCTCCCCCCCCTTTTTCTAAGCCGCTAAGCTGCTAATAGCCTTTTAGCCGCTAATCCGCCAAGCCTTTAATAGCCGCTAAGCCTTTAATAGCCGCTAAACCGCTAATAGCGCTAAGCCACTAAGCCGCTAATAGGGTTGCTTCGCAAGACGAAAAAACCGCTAGACGAAGAGACTCGCGGAACGGATTAATCTCGTCTTGCGAGGCACCACTGTATTTACTCAAGTCTAATGCACCACCGAATTTAAGGCACACCTCAATTTTCAGAACCTTGAAACCAAAAACGTATTTGCTGGGGAATGTTAATGTGCCATCGAATCTAATGTGCACTTTAATTTTTGCAACATATTTTAGCCAAAAAAGGTGGGCGTTAGATCTGAGTAAGTATGGTAGTTATGACGACCTGCAGCGCCCCCTAGGCTACCCATCCAGTGTGGCAGAACTGGTTGAGCTACCCTAAATAACAACAACAACAACAACAACAACTATTATTATTATTATTATTATTATTATTATTAGCAGCTCAACCAGTTCTGCCACACTGGATGGTATTACTACCACTACTATTACTGTTGTTGTTGTTGTTGTTGTTGTTGTTGTTGTTATTCTTATACCCCATCCATCTGACTGGGTTTAATAAAATATCAAGCATTAAAAACTTCCCTGTACAGGGATGACTTCAGTTGTCTTCTAAAAGTTGACTAGGTATTTATCTCCTTGACATCTGATGGGAGGGTGTTCCACAAGGCAGGCACCACTACTGAGAAGGCCCTCTGCCTGGTTCCCTGTAACTTCACTTTTCACAGTGAGGGATCCACCAGAAGGCCCTCAGAGCTGGACTTCATTATCCGGGCTGATTCGCCTCTGCTCAGGAAAAGGCAGCTTCCCATGGAACAGAGTCTAGTAAAGCTTTTGCACATCAAAAGGAAAGGTGTGGCGAGTTTGGCATGTCAGAAGGCAGAGCCTGTAGGTTTTGACACAACGGCCTGGTTGATCAGAGTATGGTGTCAACAGAAAGAGGATTCTAAGAACCACCACCTCCAGTTCGAAACAGCTGGCTTATTCAATGAAATGCTGGATATGGTGGTATTAAAAGGTTAGCCATTTTATACATTCACTTGAAGTCTTCCCGCACACCCCCTGCCCCCGCCAAAAGTAATTCAAATGGTGTGAATTTGATATGAAAACTAGCAGTGGATGAAAAAGAGAAACCTAACTAGCATACACAATTTACTTTTGGCCCTTTAACATGGAAAACACTTTCTTCGCTGAGAAACCCATGGCCACACACTAATTATAAATGCATTGAAGTGCATGTTCAAGACACATCTGTGGTGGATTTCCCATTCTTTCAAGTGTGAATGAATTCTCCCCTTCCCCTTCCAGTATCTTGCAAAAAGAAGAAGAAGAAGAAGAAAGGGGGATTCATTGTATTTTGATTAATCCATGCTCGGTCCACCTCAAATGTTTCCATGGAGACTAGATTCCTCTCCCCTCCCCCCTTGAAGGCAGCTGTTAGCTTCAGGAAGGTTAGCTCAGTCCTTTACACAAGCTCACTTGAGCTCCTAAAGAACCCCTTATTTGATCTCTTGTGTGCATCAACAAAACTCCCAAATTCCTCTGAGTATCATTGGTGTCAATGCTAATAGGGCAGTGTTTGCTTAATGACTTTTCAGTTCAGTGGTGAATCGGAGAATAATCTCACCATTCAAAATAACTATTTCCACTGAGCAAGGAAAGAGAATCCATAACGTGAGCAAATTTTTAAGGAACTGGAAATAAATCTTAATATATTTTCTCATATTAAGAGACCAGCCAAACCACTCAGTTACCAATACAGATCTAGGCGATGACCCAGTAATAGAATGCTAACATTATAAATCCAAATCCAAATTATTCTCCATTTCAAAACAGGTTCTTGCAATTTCACAATATATTTTAACTAGATCAAGGAAGATATTGTATTGATGTTCTGTACTCTTCTGATTAGTTTCAGCTGTACGCTTCCGACAGGGCCAAGTTGGGATATAAGAATTGGCAGTGCTTTTCTCCTGGGTGGACGCAGGGGTACGCATACCCCTAAACATTTTGTGAATCTAAGTTTGGCCTCATTGAGGGGCAGTATTTCAATATGAGTAGGAAAATGAGAGTACCCCTAAACATTTTTCTAGAAAAAAAGCACTGAGAATTGGTATTATTAACCTGACAGTGCCCTCAAATCAGGGATAGGCAACATGGTGCCCTCTGGTTGTTGTTGACGCCAACTCCTGTTAGCCCCAGCCAGCATGGCCGATGGTCAAGGATGATGGGAACTGTAGTCCAACAACATTTTGAGGACAAAATGTTGGCTACCCCCGTCCTGAATTACTGTAGGAATTTTGTCAGCGTTCAAACAGTTTTTGATTGTGCAAGCTATTTCTTCTACTCGGTGTGGTCTAGTCTAATAGGCCCTAGGGCTGCTCTTTGTGTCTTTTCCATTGTCTGTTCTTTCTCGCCACTTCCCTACCATAAAATTTGACGTCACTTCCTTTTACTGCTTGAGTTTGCTATTTGAAAGTATACCAATTTACAGCCAAGGAAGTAAGGTCCTGGACTTACATCTGAGAAAACAAGCTGTTGTACAACAAGCTGTTGTTGACATCCGTCCGTCTCGAGAGACAATGGAGTGCACCTCCGGGGGTGAAGTCAAACTGTGTTGTTAGCAGCACCAAAGTGACCTCCCTGGAACACAGGCCTGGGCAGTTTGTGTGGAGGTCCTGGGTTGCTGATATGGTCCAAAGGAAAGCAGAGCAGGGTTAGCGCGATCGGCTAATGGCGGATTCCCTCCGAGCTCCGGAGGGAATCTGCTCGACAGGGGCCGGGTCTTGCCGCGCCGGCGACGCGGGGACCCTTAAAAACCACGGGCGCGGATGCCCGTGGACATGGTGACTCGGCGGGCACCGTTAGCGCCCTCCCGACCCGCGAAGGAGCCTTTTTAAAGGCTACGGAACGGGGACGGGGAGTGGCGCGGTGCTGTGAGTCTTCTGCTTCCCCTGCCGAGCGAAGCCGCATGCCATTTGTCGGAGAGCGCTGACTTCTTCCTTTAAAAAATTTGGACTCAAAATCAAGAACAACAACCCGTGAGTAATTTGGAAATTGGACTAAAATTATTTTTTGTGTGGATTTGGCACAAGCGGGGGAGGTGCAAAGAGGAAGTCCGTCTCCCCCCCATTGTAAACAGTTTAAAGCAAGGATTTGCCAACTAAAGTTGCGAGAAGAGCTGTTTTTCCCCCCTGATTGGATAAAAGTTATTAATTCCACGGATTTAAAAGTCTAAGTTACTGTGCTGGAGGACAAGAGTTTATTTGCTTAGATTAAGTGCCACTCTTCTCGAGACCGGGAGTAACCCATGTAAGGAGCCTGCTGAGGGTTTACAGAAGATTTTGACAGCTGTCAAATTAGCTGTCAAAGTCGGAAAAAACTGAAAGCTTTGGTTTAGCCGGTTATATCGTTACAAGGTATTGAAAGTAAAGTAAGATTGATACAAATAAATTTGACTTTTGGATCGGAAGTGAAAGGAATACTAAGTAACCAGAACCCCTCTAGAGGGGATTCACGGACATTACAAGAATGGAAATAGGTCGGAAAATTCTGGCAGATCTGGATGAGGTCGTCTTTCTCATGGGAAAGCTGCGTAAGATGTATGAGCAAGGCCATGTTTTGTCTACAAGTCCTACAAAACCGAAGTCAACAGTAAATATACCTTCTGAGCTGGAAAAGGACTTGATGTTCAAAACACAGGCAGCTGGACAAGAAAAGAAACCAAAGACTGAAGAGGAGGAAAAGATACTTGCTGAACAGGAGGAGCAGAAAGGAGGGGCGGCCGAAATGTCACAGAAGGTAAATGAGAGCCGGAGGCCTGTCAAGATGGCTTCAAGCTCGACCAAGGTGGAAGCTGGAGTCTTTGGGATACATGGATTTAAGAAACAGAGCTTGAGCTCCACCTTTAAACAAGTAGGCCTGGCTGGAAGGATCATGGACATTATAGAGAGAGTGCCCCTTCGAGTTTGGGTGTCAATCATAAAGGACTTTCAAAGAAGCCGGCTGAAAGGGACTGAGAGAGATTTGAGACGTAAGGTCACCAGGCTAAATAGATGGACTAATGGACTATGGTTTGGGTTTGAAACCGGGGAGAGAAGGGTGGGGTTTGGAAGTCCAAAGGGGGCTTGATCTTTTTTATGCTGTGTTAAATTTTATGTTGTTTATCATTATAAGAATGGGGAATTCGTGGAAGGGAAATAGGGTCAACCTTAGAAAAAGTTTTCTTTACATATGATTAAGGTATATAATCTAAAAGTTGATTTATAAACTGAACTAAATATAATAATGAATTAAGGGTTAAAATCTAATACAAATAAACACATTAACAAATTAAGGTTAAGACATTAGGGATAAAAACTTGTTGAATCAAATAATTGGATTTGGAATACAAGAAGGGGAGGTGAGGGGAAGTCGTGAAAAGAAGTTATTGAAAATGAGATTTTAAAGGTGGATTTGTGTGTGTGTGTGTGTGTTTTTCTTTGTCTTTTTGTTTTGTCTTTTGTACCTTTTGAAACTTTAATAAATATTACTTTAAAAAAACAACAACAAAGGAAAGCAGAGCAATACGTTTGGCACCAGCTTGGCTGCAGGAGTTGCTGGAAGGAGGCATACAGGGCGTCATTCAAACACCTTAGGGACTTCACTCTGGATTTGTGAAGGGCTTAGACTTCTCTTCTCGCGAGAAGGAGTGGAGATTTAGGACCAGAGCTTTTCTTCCCCTAGATGGGCAACCTTCCCAGGTTGACAAGCCCCATCTGCCCCTTGCTTCCCTCGACAACATATGCAGAAACCACCTTATTTTTCCCCCTTTTTTATTTAAGGGTACCATCTACTGTACTGCTAATCTTCTGTTTAAGCCCGACTGAAATTAATGGGAGCTTCACACAAGCTTATGGCCCACTTGCTGGTGGATTGCAACCCAATTGTGCATCCAGAAGGGGGGGTGTGCTTTCTCACTGCATTTGATCCCCACAAACCACATTCTACCTCTGTGCTGATTCCATTTTTTGGCCTCCCTGTGCAACAGGGACAAGGGTGAGGTCAGCACATACTGCCCCATCCAAAATGACTCAAGAGGAAAGACCAGTATGAGGTTCTTTTCCACTCCATCGCTGCCTTCCTCTCCAAGCAACATCTGTAGCACGTGTTGCAATTTGAGCAGAAACCAGCTTCTTGACTGTTGGACCCACTATTGGTCTTGTCCGCTCTCTCCACCAGAGCCTGTCTTCACACTCAAGGGAAATCCCTAACTCACTGTCAACCCTTTGGCTACCTTCACCTAGTTTAGCTGCAAGAGGCTGTGGGGCTTTTCACCACTGAATGCAATAGTAATGCATTTTACTGCATGCACTGAGCAACAATGAGAAAAATCAGCTCCAGTATACCGGGAACCGGAAAGGTGGTTGTTGTAGTAAATGCACATTGGATTTTATCAAAACAAACTAGCAAAGGCTTTATTGTATCATTGTATCAAGCACTGATGCTTGAGTTACTGAATGTATTTTCACAAAACACCAGGCCAGAAAGAACTCCATTGTGGTATTGTAGTATGTAACTGCAAACCACATTTGACAAGGCTTAGTACTGGGTATGCTGCTTGTTCTACTCTGTTTTTCTAAGAGAGGGGCATTATCCTGATTGTACACCTGCGGCATAAAACGTCCTAGACCCAGTCAATGTTAGCGGATTAGGGGAATAAAAACACCCCGTTGTTTTCTTCATAGGAAAATGGCCAGGAGCAGGCCATCAAAGAGCACTGGAGTCAAGCAAACTTGCAGTCTTGTGACAAAGAAGTAAACAAGCTTGTAATCACACCCTCAAGGACCACCTTTCTTTGCCCAGGCTATTTCCCCCACTCCCACCCTTCATCTGACACCGTAGAAACAAACGTTATCTGGGGTTCAACTTCTACCTCACCATACGGTAGAAATCTCCTGGGGTAGAAAATATGCCTCAAAAACCGGGTGGTTTATTTATTTTTTTAGGTCCAACACTAGATGAGGGTTAAGGACCACCTGAGCACTTATATCCCAGCTTTATCATAGAAATCTACTGGGGGAATGCCATGTTGCAGACTGAAGAAGCTGCCTTGGGTGATGGAATCCCAATGGGGTGGAAACCCCACCAAACCCCACTGGAAAGCCAGGAGAAACAGCAGCAGGTTCCATCAAGATCTTGCAAGAGCCCTGTGAAATCTCATGAGATCTCAAGCAGCTCTTGCAAGCTCTCACAGGGCTCTGTGTGAGTTATTGCCACTGCCACCACTTCTCACTTTTCTGGTGCCGTTGCAGGTGCCTCTCACTCACCATCTACCACCAGAGAAGCAAGGAAAAGTGACTCTAGCACCACCCTCCAGGTTCCAGCAAAAGACCAGGTTGGTTGTGGCTGCAGCATCTTACTGTTTCACCTCAGGCGGCGAAACAGAATGGGCGGCCTCCCTTGCCCATGTGAATGAGGTCATGATCGCTATGAGAAATTAAGCATTGAGTATACAATGAGGAATGTTCTCCTGATGGAAATCTGCCAAGCCTCCTTGTTTCTTTTTTTCAGAAGCCTTTTGAAGACTTTCTTGCATCAATAGGCCTTTTTATTTGGATGAATGATATGTGTTTGGCAAGTTCCTTGTGATGTTTTCTGCTTTTATATTTTTCTCACATTCTAATTTGATATTTGTTGTATACCGCTTAGATGTTTTCTATATGAGTTAACATTGTAGAAAGATTTTTTTTTAAAAAAATAAGTAAATATTTTTAGCACGTAAGTACAAAAGAACGGCTAAATAAATAATTCCTTATCCACCCCTGGTTTTTAACTTCCTTTCTAATAGCTTGATTTAAGTAGCTTTATGGTTACCATCTGGGGTTAAATGCAACAATAATTCTTGTTTGTCAAGGATGTTAAAATATATTCATGCAAGGGAACAGTTCCATTTCCTGTCAGTCAGAGGCACATATTGT
This sequence comes from Podarcis bocagei, assembly GCF_964188305.1. Lineage (NCBI taxonomy): Eukaryota > Metazoa > Chordata > Lepidosauria > Squamata > Lacertidae > Podarcis > Podarcis bocagei. Next base: position 25,640,560 of record NC_138135.1, read on the forward strand.
TAGAACTTCCTTTCAGACTTCCTCATATTTGTGGAAATACGTAATAAATTAGCTTACACCTAAAGCTGATATGCACTATGCACAAATATTTTCCCCTGCAAAAAACAGACGAAACCACAGAAGCTTCTGCATTGCATGTTTTATTAGTAATCTATGGAGGGAAAATGAAATGGTTAGGATTTATTAATTAATTAATTCTTTGGCCCCAAAGAAATATATGAAGTGAATGAAGGCAAAAAGGCATGAAGGAACAATCTGAATGTAAAAGAAATATTTTTGTGGCCATGGTGAATTTTAAGACCAATCATCAGTTTTTTTTCTGAAACAAAGGTTAGTAGATCATAGAATCCTAGAATCCTAGAACATAGAGCTGGAAGGGACTCTGAGAGCCAGCTAATCCAAATCCCTCATATAATAAAACTATTAGTACAGTGGTACCTTGGTTTACGAACTTAATCCATTCTGGAAGTCCGTTCTTAAACCAAAGCGTTCTTAAACCAAGGTGTGCTTTCCCATAGCAGCGGGGGACTCAATTTACAAATGGAACACACTCAACAGGAAGCAGAACATGTTCTGCTTCCAAAGCAAAGTTCGCAACCCAAACACCTACTTCCAGGTTTGCAGCGTTCTTAATTCAAGTTGTTCATAAACTAAGCTGTTCTTAAACCAAAGAACCACTGTACATGTTTCCAGGGGGTGGGGGTGGGGAATCAGCCATACTAATGGAATATCAGACCCTGCAAGTCTAAATGGGATGGTGATAGTATCTTGTTTCTAATGCCTGTGTGTGTCAACACAGTAAATATTAAGGTGCCATTCCATCTGCTGCTGGTTAGGCTTGTTTTGTACTGTTGAGAACATATTGTAGTTATGTTTTTCTAGCAACAAGTATTCACTTTCTTTGCCTTTAAATTGATGGGAGGAGTAAATAAATGAGTGGAGAATTCAGCTGGAGGAGAAGGGTCTTTATAACCATGTGTTGTTGTTGTCGTTCAGTCATGTCCGACTCCTCGTGACCCCCTGGACCAGAGCACTCCAGGCACTTCTGTCTTCCACTGTCTCCCGCAGTTTGACCAAACTCATGCTGGTAGCCTTGAGAACACCATCCAACCATCTCGTCCTCTGTCGTCCCCTTCTCCTTGTGCCCTCCATCTTTCCCAACATCAGGGTCTTTTCCAGGGAGTCTTCTCTTCTCATGAGGTGGCCAAAGTATTGGAGCCTCAGCTTCACGATCTGTCCTTCCAGTGAGCACTCAGGGCTGATTTCCTTAAGAATGGATAGGTTCGTTCTTCTTGCAGTCCATTGGACTCTCAAGAGTCTCCTCCAGCACCATAGTTCAAAAGCATCAATTTTTCAGCGATCAGCCTTCTTTATAACCTTCTATAACCATGTGTAGTGGACTGCAATCCTTGGGATGAGAATAGGCAAGGCTTTTCCTAGTTTCATATTTAAAGGTGTTAGAAGCTATGTCATCACAGTGAGCTACTGGGATGTCACTGGCCCCAAGAAATGTCACACGGTTTATGTCAATTATATGAAAGCTGTAAGAGCAAGAAAGCAAGGGCAGATAAAAGGGGTGCAAAACCAAGAAGCAAAGGAAAAAGAATAGTTTCTTGATCACGTTGTTTGATCTGCTTGTGTTGTCGGCGGTTGAGATCTTTACTATTTCTGTATGCAGAAAGACATACAGTTCAGTATTCCTTCAATGCAGAGTAAAGTATAAATAAAGCACGATACTATAAAAGGATACAGCTGAATATTAATGCTTCTTCTTCCTTTGGGAAATCAGATAGCTAAACTATTGAATTGTCTGGAGCTCAGGAAGACAGCAGTAGGCTAGCCACTGGAATTTCTCTCTTTCCAAAAGGGTTTTGATTAAAACAATCCATGCTGAGCTTTGTTCAATGGTGATTTCCATTACTACGCCACACCAGAGCCACTTATTCCCTGAGGCAAATAAAACAAAGAAGTGTTAGGAGGAGAACTATAATGATACCATATTTCCCAGAAGTCAACCAATTGCCAATATTTAACTTTTTGTAAGACTCCAGGCCCGCAATGCTAATTATTTGATAACATCCCAAAATTATACCTCCTTATTTAAAAGGGGGAGAGGAATCCCTTTAAGGCTGCAGTCCAATTAATACTTATCTGTAAGAAAAGCCCATAGATGTTAGTGGGAATTCCTTTTGAGTAATCTTGCATAGCATAGGATTGCAATATATCTGTTATATATCACTATCATCTTCAAGGTTTAGATGTTAAATTGCTGTGTTAATTGCTGTTAGTAACCTTGGGGATCCTAAGACCAAAAGGTGAGATACAAATGTTTTTAATAAAAATGAGCTAAAAGTTGAATTGGAACAATAATTTAAATAGGAGCATTTGTTAGTTCAGGAGGAAAAATATAGGTATAAAATGAGAATTCCTCAATGCCAAGATCCAAGTTTGGGGTTTGGTGAAAGGGCAGAGATTTTTAAATCACAAAATATGCAGCAAAGTAAAGCATGGAAATAAAGGCTCTTAGACCTTTAAAATATACCCTTGTGAGTTCCAAAACTTCCCTCTTCCCCAGTGTAGACCACACGTTTGCTAAGTTAAAAACAGGTTTACTTACAAACACTTCAAAGGTCAGATTTATGTGCTTTTCCATGCATCAGTCAGAAAATTTGCCCAGGCAGTAAAACTTGGCTTAGTTGCAAAGTGGTGAAAGTTCCTAAGTTATTAGTATAGGAATTCAAGAGAGCCTTGTTAGAACCATGTGACTTAGGGGACTTCCGGGGTGGCGCCTCCGGTGATGGCGGACTCCCTCTGAACTGGAGGCACAAGCTCCACAAGAAACGGGTCTTTTCCGCTGCGGCGTAGCGGGGACCCTTTTGAAAATCACAGGCGGATGAAGCCTGTGACCGTGGGACTCGGCGGGCACTTTTAGCGCCCCCCCAACCCACTAAGGAACCCAGAAACAGGCTCCGAAGTGAAGAGGGGGAAGTGGCGCTGTGCTGTGAGTCGACTGCTTTTTCTGCGGAACGAAGCCGCACAGCCGTTGCCGGAGAGCGCTGCCTTTTTCCTGGGACAATTTGGCATTGAAAATAACTAACCGTGAGTACTGGAACGCTAAATATCTGGATTTTAAACAAGCATTGGCAAAATAAAAGGAACTTGGACCCTAAAATTTACCCTAATTTGGTACTGAAACGGAAAGGGTTAAACAGGAAGTCACCCTTCCATTTTCTTGTAGTAACAACAAAGCAAAGACAACGCAAACTAGAGCCTTAAAAATCACTTTTAAAGGATCGTCTTTCATCATTCACAATTGCGGAACCCCCCTTCGGAAGCAGGAGAAGAAGGGGGATTTTTACTGAGTTGTTTAAACCTGCGGAATTAAAGTTAAAGTAAAGTAATTTTCCACTGTCCTGACCCTGGAGCGGGGTGTCAGATTTGTCGTTTGAAGCTCATTGACCAGAAATAAATGCTTTGACAGATAGTTAAAAGGAGGGAAACATTGTGATTCCATTGTTTTGCTTTTTAAAAAAGAACAAATATGGACAAAATATCTTAAAGAAGAAACTCTGTTGCTATTGTTTTCAAGGAAAAGAACAATTAGAAGTTTCTCCCCTAGAGGGGAGCTATGAAATTGTAACTAAATCCTGGGAACTTGCTGCTGTTTACTGATTACAACTGTGGGAAAGAGTTTTGTGACCTTGCAGGACAATGCCTTCAGAAGTACTGTTGGGTGCTTTCTGTAATATAAGTGCCCTATTGGATCAGTTAAGTCAGAAGATGGACTTTATGACAAAAGCTGCCAGTGCCTTTGATCAGGTAGTGGAAAATTATATGGAGCCCACTCAGGAACTAAAACAGGAGTGTGCCATGACAGAACAACAGAAAGAAGAGGACCCTGCTGAATCTGGGACGCCAGGGATGGAGGGACTCTCAGCCCAGCAGAAAAGTGAGCTTTTGGATTTGACAAATGAACTTGGAAAAAACCTGACTTGGAAAGATAAAGTTTGGATTGAACTGGAAATGGGGGGTTGGATTGACCCCCCTATGCAGGGAGGTTTGGACTTTCCGAGTCTGGAAATGGGCCGGCAGAGGTTTGGAGCTGTTGGGACTCCCAATTTTGGAGGGAATTTGAAATATGTTTTAAAACACCACATGGAGCTTAGTCTGGACTATGAGAAAGGGGCTGATCTGCTGAAAAGGGTCAAAAACACTACAAAGCTGGAGTTCCCACGAGTGAAAGGAAAATATGAAGAAGAGCTGCGAAAGGGACGTGGAAGAGACTTGAAGGCCTCGGATATAAGGGCACCAGGTTAATGGGCCAGACTAAAAAAAAAAAAAAAAAAAGACGGACAACCCCGGGACCGGGGGGAGGGGACGCTGGAAGAAGATTGGATTGTTTTTATTCTATTGTACTTCTTTTTTTGTATTATTATTAATAGAAATGTTTTATGAATGTTGGGAAAATGCTGAAATGAAATTACTTGGCTCTTGTTAAAATGTTTAAAGAACTAGGCAAAAAGGTAATGGTTATGAGAAGTTGGTAAAAAAGATTTAAGTTTTAAGCTCTAAGGTTGTCTCTATAAGATAAAATGAGAATAGAGTAAGGTAACGTAATGATAAAATATTATGAATTATGGAAAGGATTTGCTGCGACAATTATTAATCAAGATACAAGAGATGGGAGGAGGAGGAAGTCATGGAAGGAAGGTAATGGAATTTGGAGAATTTGATAAGGATGGTTTTATCTCTTTTTTCTTTTTTCTCTCATGTTTTTGTTTTTTTTCCTTTTTGTAATTTTTTGTGTATTTTTTTTAAAAAATCTTTTGTTTCAATAAATATCATTAAAAAAAAAAAGAACTATGTGACTTAGCTGGAACAACCAGCTTAGGGGAACAAATCTTCATTACCTAGCCCCTCCCAAGGTGAGTCAAACCTGGCAGGCCACTTACTCTATGGTTTTAACCCCTTCATGCATTAATTAGACTTAAGCATGCTGGTTATATGAGGCTGCTTTTCCCATAGCATTAACAGAATAAGCCTATACAGGTCCATTTGGAAAAAGCCTCACTGACTTAAATGGGACTTAATTGCAGGTATAGAAGACATGTTTGTTCTGACAGACTTTCCCACCTAGATCATTGTGTCTTTACCATGAGTGTTAACTTGTTAAGGTTTTAGTTACGTTTTAAATGTATTTCTTGTGTTTTTCACTGTTTTTAATTGTCATCTATGTAAATTGCCTTGAGATGGTGGTTTAGAAGGGGAATAATAATATGATTTATGGCCTATGAAGTACAGAGCTGTCTCCCAACTATAGAAAAGGGTATGAAAACGCATGTGTTTTTGTTCATATAAATAGGCCTGCTATATGGGATGAGGTCTCTGTGAGGAAAGATGCTCTCAAATCTGCTGCTCAAGTGTACTGCTCGTGCTAGTGGTCACAGAAGCAGTGTTAAGTACTTTGAAATTAGGGAAGTATCTATGGGGTTTCAACATTTAACTTTAAAACTAAACTGTATGTTTTTAAGGAGTATGAGTGTGTTTTGATATTGAAAATGGAGTTCATTGAACTATAAACCTAAAAATGGGGTGTGTGAATATTGTTCTGTCCCAATTTAAGTCCTCAGCTCTCTCCTGTAAAAATGAGACCTGACACTCCTGAGTCCCACAGAACAGCAGGCCAGGTTGCAGATGAGAGGCATTAATAAGCCCTCTGATCACGGAGTGTTTTTTTTTAAAGTGGTTCTATCCTACTGTGCAAAATGGTAATGAAGCAATCAATTTAATTCAGGGCATGAGAGAGCGAGAGACTGAGAAAGACTCTCTGGAGGACTTGCTTTCTTTTTGAGCTGCTGTCCCCTTCCCAGCCCTGCAGCTTCTGTCAGTATCTCAAGAAAGAATGGCTTCTCCAGTTTCCACTCCTGCTGACCCACTGGCAACATGGCCACATTTTGTGCGGTGGCCTTGATAATATATGTGGTATAGTGGGAAAGATGGATGACAGACAAAGCTCTTTTAAGCAACAGCTCTTTATTACAGCAGTTAGCACTGTTTTAAGTCTCTCTGAACAACAGCAAAGCTGGCTGCCTTATATAATGCTAAATAACTTGTAACAGTAACGAATTCCAACTAATTACCCAATCGGTGAAAACAACTCTCAATACTTCATTTGCATACTGGTGGCCCAGAGTGAGAACTGCAGCCAGTCTGAATACATAACACCCCTCTCCACCTAGATAGGGTGTTAGGTCCCAATCCATAATAGCTACAACCATGCACCATAATTGAATGTTGCATCTATCTGAAACTCTGATTTGTTTGTGCATCTGAGGGAGCATTCATTGAAAACAATACAGGTAGACCATTTGACCTGTGATTCACATTGAATGAGCATACTAATCCTCCTGTATCTCTTGTCAGGAGGAGTTGGATTATGAAGTCACAAATCTTGTGGCAGCTTAAAAGACTAACAATTTTATTGAGGCATAAACTTTTAGGTGCATGAAGTATTATCCTGAGTTGCACATACATGGTTGGGGTAGAATTGCAAACAGTGACATCAGAAGGAAATGAAGGGCAGGGAAGTACAGTCAGTAATATTGTACACCTGTTGTGTATGTTGGAATATTCCAGAAGAAACGTGAAAAATGGTCTTGAACAAGTTGCTAGGCAACAGAAAATTCCCCCAGCAACAGGCGCCTTTATTAAGGGCATGTGGCCAATAAAGGTCAGTCAGTATGTAAATGAACAGAGTCAGCAATTGAGTCTCAGAGCCGGATGGCTAGAGGAGAAGGAATTATGTTTTATTTGTTTTATTTGACCAGTGTAAATTTTTGTATATAATAAAGATTCTCTGTAAAAAGAAACTCTGCTGCAAGCCTGAAAAAGAATACAACTCAAGAGTAAATCCTCACGTGTCAACAGTGTATATATGTAGATAGATGCGTATACTGTATATGTGTTCAAATTTATGAAGAATGCCAGTGGGTTTGTAGCTACCTATACTAGTTTGAAACTGAGGCACAGAATGCTTGACAAAAAGCCTGGCAGAAGATTATAATCATGATGATCTTTTGATTCTCCAAACTGAATCCATTGCAAGTGGCATGTTGAGAACAGACATTTTGGCATTGGTAAGCCAATTAGCATGTGTAGTGCAATAAACATTCACTGTATCAAATCGGTCCATAAATTAGAGAGCAGCGAACCCTTTGCTGAATTGTAATTTGGTGGTTTCGTGTTGAAGTCTCCCTTTGAGGTATCTCTCTTTCAGTACAGCCACCTTGGAAGATGAGCACTGCAGGCCAGTGGGCTGGTGATTCCTTACCTCTGGATGGGCTTACTGTTGGATGGGCTGTTTTGATTGGCTATAACCCCGACCAGGAGAAAAAAATATCATATAAAAAGCAGCCTTAAAAAGAAAGTGCAGGTAAGAAAAGCGTTCATTTCTCTACTCCTATATATGTTGAGCTTTAGAACTCACACACAGACACATTCTCCATCACTTTATAGGGATTTAGTAAGATCCAAGATATATCATGCCACAGTAACATATGTTTTTGCACGGAGACTGTACATTGTTCTCCGTACCACAAAAACTCCTTACTCTCATGTAGAGCTTTGGTTGTTTGCAACTACCTTAGTAATATAAAGGTAAAGGGACCCCTGACCGTTAGGTCCAGTCGCGGACAACTCTGGGGTTGTTTCAGTTAATATAATCTTCTAATAGTTCTTTTTGTTCATAAGATGGTTACTAGGAAAGCAAAAAATATTTTCAGTTCATCAGTAGTCAAATCTTCCTTTCACAAAGGCATCTGTGCCTTAATCCCCCCCATAATATAGCAGAAATGTAGGATTTTCTCAACCTCATTTGTATAGATTTGACCTGTTTCATTAAATAGAAGGCCCACAGAGGCAAATTCTTTCTTTCTCTTATTAATTTTAACATTAAATATGCCATTCATGCATTTGAGATAATGTGGTCCAAGCCATAAACCATGGGATTTCAAGCCAAAAGACCTACGAACAAAACACATTGTTCACTGTGAATTTGCTAGTTCATTGTCATTGTTGGAACCGTGAATACTTAAAAATGGAATATTTGAACTTAAAGCTGGGGAATTCCCATAGGGATAAAGGCAAACAGCATACTAATCATGCACATCACAGCACAGTTTTTTCCCCCTGCAGATACCGCAACCATCCACCTTTATCTCCCATATTCCACTAGCTCTGTAACAAAGGCCCAGCTCCTGGGTATTTGAAGATATCGTCCCCGTCTGCAGCCACAATTAATATTATATGACAGAAGACTGGCTAAACCCATCCACCAAGCCCTGCAGCCATCTGTGACAGGTCATAAATATTCAGCCCACAGATTTGGAGCCCTGAGACTGTATTGTACATCTCATATTGCTTTTCCTCTTGTGGAGGCACAAAATAGGTGTGTGTTGTGATGGTGCAGCAGAATAATACCGAAAACCAAGCCTATCCCCCATTTTCAACAGTGCTAGAGGGTTTAGTGAGAAGCAATACAGGGTTTGGTTTCCTTTGGATGAGAGACCACTGGAAGCTTACAGTGTCTTCATTGATTATCTGTGTTATTTGCAGATGAGTGTGTGTAGAAACCAGCCTACTCTGCATAGGTGAAATTTACATGAACTGCTTGACTCACTTATGCCGCAAGCCCTGCCCACTATTGACAAGTGGCTTCCAGAAGATTGCTCAGATGAGAAGGTGGTCCTTGATCTGATAAAGCATCCCCACACCTGACTTCAATGAAATTTTGCCTTCATATATCTTTAGGATCATAGCATCAAGTATTCTTCCACATCATTTTATCATAAAACTAGCAGTAGGGTGTGGTTGACTTAGTTGAAATACCAAAGCCGTAGAAGTATACTGTAAGATTTTATGTAGCCATATAATATTTATTCGGAACTAGAGAACGCTTCCCAAAGACTGGCTCTTTTCTCTCACCCATCGGAGCCTTTCTTTACCACTTAAAGGACGTGATTGAATTTAGCTGTATTAATGAGAATCCGCCAGTTGCACATATCATTCCCATTAATCTAAATGGCATGTGAAATCAAACACAGAGTCCACAAATAATGGGGCCTTCCCTCTCTCTCTCTCTCTCTCTCTCTCTCTCTCTCTCTCTGCATAATGAGTTCAGGGAAGATTTGCCACCCAATAAGGAAGAGAATGGATGTCTGAGAATGCAGGGAGAAATGAAAGAGTTTAAAGTGTCCTACATAAAAGGCTGTGTAAGGCATTCTTTGGAAATGAATGCAGGCTTCAACAAAAGATGAGAGAAAAAGGGGTGCAGGGAGAACCTAGGACTTCATGCGGAGATGTGTCATGCATACAAAAAAAAGGTTGCTAAGGTAATATATAAGGCCACCATCTAAAGGGGAATGAACTGTAGGTAATGGAATGCAGGCACAAATACAGTTTGACGAGGGCCAGACAGGATATATTAAGGTCTGGCCAAGCTCTTGGAGAGGAGGCATGAAGACATCTATGTAAAAAGTGGGCAGGATTGGGGAGAAACAATGACACCACTTTACAGGGGGGGGGGTTGTTTAAAGACTGCTATTGGAGTTTTATGATCAGGTATATTATATTCAACAATTTAAAAGAGTCATTATCAAAAATCAAAAATCAAGCATGTATTTGTGCATTTTCAATAGCTCAATTCCATGCAACCTCCCACCCCAACCTCCCACCCACTTTCCCACTGCAAGCTATGCAGTTTCTCAGGGTTTTCCTGTGTGTCAGATCATAATTCTCTAAGAGGTCTGTACAGATCTGATTAGACATCTCTAGGTGATGATTCCTTTGAAATGTAGGACGACGATTGCCATTGATCGAATGCAAATAATCTCAGAATCATTAAAATAATAAGGCGACCCAGAAAGTGTCTGGCTGACTTTACTCTTGTTGGTAGACCCACATCTAATATATCAGAGACATCTTTAGAATTAAAAGGGACAAACATACCCTCCAACATTTCTCCAATGAAAATAGGGAAGTCCTATTCCATAATGATAATTTTACTATTTATACCCCACACATCTTACTGGGTTGCTCCAGCCACTCTGGGCAGCTAATAATAATAATAATAATAATAATAATAATAATAATAATAATAATAATAATATCTTTATTGTCATTGCCCCCTTCGGGGACAACGAAATTACTTGACTGCTCCATAAAAACACTAATTAAACAATACAGTATAATACAGCAAGGGAGATTAGATGACTTTCAAAGTCCGGGCTTCCCATTCAGGGCCGAGATCACTCTGGAGAAGAAGCTGTTCTTAAGACGGCTCGTTCTTGTCTTCATCGTCCTGTATCTCCGTCCCGACGGCAAGAGCTCGAAGAGACAGTGACCAGGATGCGATGGATCTTTTACTATGTCCAGTGCCTAACATACTGTATATAAAAACATAATGAAGCATTAAACGTTAAAAAAACTTCCTTATACAGTACAGGATTGCCTTCAGATGGCTCCTCTATGGTGGGAATACCCACATCTTGCTTTCTTCTGGAATAAGATTTATCAGGAGATATAAAAGATAATTAAAGCACACATTCAGTTTTCTCCTCGTTCTCACTACTCAATGTGTGGACAGATGCTATGAAGACATTTTGCCAAAAGAAACCTCTGACACAGATACTGGCAAATCGTTGAAAAAAATCTGACTATATCCTTATGGTATAAAAATCTCTGGAATTTAGTTATTGCAGACAAAATAATACCTAAGTGACAGGTCTCTAACAGACAGGAAGAGACCTGTCACTTAGAGACCTGTCTAACAGACAGGAAGATCCTGATAATTTCTATTCAGTATAATGGGACTTTATTTAATATACTTTTGTTTCAGACTTACAGACATCGCTCCCCATGCCATCTAGAGAAATATGGTTGCCATGATTTTGAATTGGGTGTAGTTATTTAATGTTTAGGTTTTATTTGGCCTGCCTTTGGTTGGATGTATTATTGAACTTTATTGTGGTTCCATAATTATTTGAAAACAATAAAAATGTTGGGGTTTTTTAAATGGACAAAAGAGATTGGTAGGAATTAAGGTTGATGTGAGATATAGTTATCAAACGAAACAGAAAAATCTCCCGTAGAAGTTGTGCTCTTTTTTAGGGGTGGGGGGTGGGGAAAGGTGCTGGTACTCACCATTAGGTTGTTATAGTAAGTGCCACACTTTTAACATTTGAAAAAGAAAAGGGTACGGCATCCCCTTGAGTATACCCCCCCAAAAAAAAAGCAGTGTAGAAAGAGACAGGAGTGCCTGGCGTGCTCTGGTCTATGGGGTCACGAAGAGTCAGACACGACTAAACGACTAAACAACAACAACAATACAAACATTACAACACATGGCATTCTTTGGTTCATCACCCTGATGTCAACTCACATCACCAGCTGTTGTCATGAGAGATGGCATATGACTTAGTGATGCTAGACTATATAACTAAACATGGTTGAGAAGGGAGAGATCAGGCTCATGTCTCCTATAACTTTTAGTTCCATTCATGTTGTCCCTTCCCTCCCGTGCTGAGACAGCAGCTCAAAGAACCTGATGTATGGATCTAGACCAAGGATGAGAAACCTTTTTGTCTGCATTCTCTTCTGGTCAACCTTCTGAAGTCTCACCAGTAGTGGGCAGGGCCAAAATGGGTGGAGCAACAGACAAAATTTCCACACACACACACACACACACACACACACACACACAAAAACATACACACCCTCTCTGCCCACTATCTTGACCAGGGTTCCCCTAACTTGGGTCTCCAGCTGTGTTTGGACTACAATTCCCATCATCCCTGACCACTGGTCCTGTTAAGAGAAGAAGAAAAAGAGTTTGGATTTGATATCCCGCTTTATCACTACCCTAAGGAGTCTCAAAGCAGCTAACAATCTCCTTTTCCCTTCCTCCCCCACAACAAACACTCTGTGAGGTGAGTGTGGCTGAGAGACTTCAGAGAAGTGTGACTGGCCCAAGGTCACCCAGCAGTTGCATGTGGAGGAGCGGAGACACGAACCCGGTTCACCAGATTACGAGTCTATCGCTCTTAACCACTACACCACACTGGCTCTCTAGGGATGATGGGAAGTGTGGTCCAAAATCAGCTGCAGACCCAAGTTTGGGAAACCCTGATCTTGAGCAATGAGTTATCATCAGAGTTCAAGGATACAATCCAGTCAGGTGCTTGGATGTGCAGCAGGGCCAGTGAAGTGTCTGGGCAGGAGAAGAGGTGTGTAGCTTTGGGAGAGGTCCAAGTGTGAGACAGATTCCTAGAGGGCCACATTTGGCTCCTGGACCTAAGGTTCCCTACCCCTGATCTTGTAGCCTTATTGGACTTTACCAATTGGTAGGGTGAGCGTTGCTCCCAGACGGGAGGAAGGAAGTCAAATGACACCGAGGGTTGGTTCAGAGAAAGAGTTTATTCTGCTCTCCGGATAGCAGAAGGCACTTGCGTGGTCAGCTCACAGCAAGTCCAAAGAAATGAGAAATTTCATGCAGTGTATATACCGTATTTTTCGCCCTATAAGACACACTTTTTCCCCTCCAAAAATGAAGGGGAAATGTGGGTGCGTCTTATGGGGCGAATGCAGACTCCTTGGCTTCAGCGATAGCAACACGAAGCCTCCGAAGCCTGCGCTCCGGAGGCTTCGCGTTGCTTCCGCTGAAGCCAGGAGAGTCTGCTGTTTGAGGCTGGCGGTGGAGGAAAGCAGCGCTTCCCCCATCGCCAGCCCCAGAGGATGGGGGGCAGCAGGAAGGCGCGCAACGCCTTGCTGCTACTCTCCAACCCGGGTTTGAGGCTGGCGGTGGGGAAAGCAGCGCTTCCCCCATCGCCAGCCCCAGAGGATGGGGGGCAGCAGGAAGGCGCGCGACGCCTTGCCGCTACTCTCCAACCCGGGTTTGAGGCTGGCGGTGGGGAAAGCAGCGCTTCCCCCATCGCCAGCCCCAGAGGATGGGGGCAGCAGGAAGGCGCGCGACGCCTTGCCGCTGCTCTCCAACCCGGGTTTGAGGCTGGCGGTGGGGAAAGCAGCACTTCCCCCATCGCCAGCCCCAGAGGATGGGGGGCAGCAGGAAGGCGCGCGACGCCTTGCCGCTGCTCTCCAACCCGGGTTTGAGGCTGGCGGTGGGGAAAGCAGCACTTCCCCCATCGCCAGCCCCAGAGGATGGGGGGCAGCAGGAAGGCGCGCGACGCCTTGCCGCTGCTCTCCAACCCGGGTTTGAGGCTGGCGGTGGGGAAAGCAGCGCTTCCCCCATCGCCAGCCCCAGAGGATGGGGGGCAGCAGGAAGGCGTGCGACACCTTGCCGCTGCTCTCCAACCCTCCTTTGGGCTTTTGCGGGAGATGGGGAAATTCCCCCACCTCCCGCAAAAGCAGGCAAAAGCCGTGCGCTCTTTAAAGGGGCTCCGCGGCTTCTGCTGGCTTTTCTACGAGGGGGGGAATTCCCCAACCTCCTAGAAAAGCCTGCAGGAGCCGTGCACCCTTTAAAGAGCAAGCGGCTCTTGGGGGCTTTTCCCCAAGGAGGGAGAAGGGACTGACTGGCCGAATCAGTCCCTTCTCCCTCCTAGTCGAAAAGCCCGCAGGAGTCAAGTGGGGCTCCTGTGGGCTTTTGCGGGAGGTGGGGGAATTCCGCCACCTCCCGCAAAAGCAGGGAGAAGGTCTTGGAGTAGCGCACAGGCTGCGTGCAGCCTGTCCGCTGCTCCCAGAGCTGCGGGGGGGAAATCATATTTTTTTCCTTGATTTCCCCCCCTGAAAACTAGGTGCGTCCTATGGGCCGGTGCGTCTTATAGGGCGAAAAATACGGTATCCTCCAGGCACCCTCTCCCCCCTTCCCCAGGAATCCAGCCACGTCAGCTTATACACGCAGGTTGACATCACAGATGTTCCTGCTCCGGTACTTTTAACCATAAAAGGGTGTTCCTCTTCCTGTACTCTTTTTTTTAAAAAAATCATATTTATAAGAGTTTCCAATAATATAGAAATATAACAGAAAAGAAAAGATAGAAAAGATAGAAATATATTTAAAACCTTACTTTCGTTACCTTCTTTCTAAGACTCCCTCCTCCCTCTCCCGATTGTATTCCCCTTTCAATTAATTTGGTTCCACAAGCTCTCACTCCCAGTTTAAAACTTAATATGTTTAACCCATTAACCAATTTAAGTTATGCAATCTTACCATCACCTCTCATCGTTAACAGAAAAAGAAAAAAGATTTTTCCCCAAGATCTGCCCCAATTTCTTTCCACGAATTCCCTTTTTTTAAACATGTCAAATCAAAGTACCATGATATACAAAAGTTATATAAAGAAATAGAAGATAAAAGATATAAGAAGGTTCAAAAAAAATTGTTACATAGCCTTTGGATTCCAAATCTCCCCCCTCCCTTCCCCGGTTTGGATTCCCCATGTCCATCAGTCTATATGTTGTCAGCCTGGAGGTCTCCAGTCCATGGCCAGATTTTTTCCCATTCCACCTTGCCGGTTTTCTTTTAATTTATTTATTTTAATGATGTTTAACTTCAAAAATCCAGTCTAATAGAGGCCTTTAATTTCCTTGGTCTTTGTTGCTCCTCCCATTGTTCTTTCCGTGTCGTAGTTAGTCCTTTGTTCTTTTTATTCCTTACTTTCTCAGGTTTCTTGTCTTGTTCAGCTGCTAAAACGTTCTTATTCCGAAATCTGGTATCTCTACAGAGGTTTGTTGTTCAGGAACAAAAACTTACATCCAGTCCCTTCCTTTCTTCAATAGAAAATTCTATTGTCTCCTTTTAATGTAAACACCTCTGTAGACAAAATACTATTTCAGTTTTGCAGCTTTCCCAGAAGATAAGTCCTGTGCGAATCCCAGAGTAATTTTCCACGTACGACCACTTGTAATGTCCCGAAACCCCTCTAGGGGGATTGTAGTAACTTTGTATCCTCTAGTCCAAAAGTCAAATTGTTGTTCCTTATTTTCCGACAGTTTATATCCATATTATGTCAAATTGTAACAGAATTAGCCAGCAAAAACCTTGTAACAAAGTCCTCTTTATATTCTCCAGCTTTGATAGCTACTTTGACAGCTGTCAAAGTCTCCGTCTCTCTTCACCAGGCTCTACGAATTGCCCCGGTTCCCAGGGGGGGTTGCATTTTCCCTCTCACCCTCCACTCTTCTCCTCCAGCACAATTCTTGTAATTTCCCATCGTGGAATTAATGATTTTTATCAGCAATAAACTTCTCTTTCGATCTTGGTTACCCAGTCCTTGTTTTAGAATGTTTACAATCAGGGGGGGACTGACTTCCTTTTTAGATCACCCCCGCTCGTGCCGAATCCGAAAAAAATTTCTTTTTTTCTCCTTTTGTACCCGGTTTCCCAATTACTCACGGGTTGTTGTTAATAGTCCGAATTTCCAATGGAAGAAGCCAGCGCTCTCCGTCGAATGGCATGCGGCTGCACTCGGCAGAGGAAGCGATGGACTCAAAGCACCACGCCACTCCCCTGCACCCGATCCGAAGCCTTTAAAAAGGCTCCTTCACGAGTCGGGAGGGCGCTAGCGGTACCAGCCGAGTCCCCATGCCCACGGGCTCCGTGCCCGTGGTTTTTAAGGGTCCCTGCGTCGCCGGCGCGGTAGGACCCAGCCCCTGCCGAGCAGACTCCCTCCGGAGCTCGGAGGGAGTCCGCCATTCGGCGATGGCGCCAACCCGGAAGTCCTCTTCCTGTACTCTTGACCATCTAAGGGTATTCCTCTTACGGCACTCTTATCTTGGGGTAAGAAGGTCACCAACTCTCCTGGCACTGTTCCCGGACTAGGTCTGTGCATCAGAGTGTGGTCTTTGTGGTCAGGATGTAAGATAAGACGCAGACGCGCCATCCCTGCTCTACTGGAACAGTCAAGGGCATACATAATAATAATAATAATAATAAATTTTATTTATATCCCGCCCTCCCCAGCCGAAGCCGGGCTCAGGGCGGCTAACAACACTAAAATAGTGCCACATTATAAAAACATCATAAGAATTAATTAAAATCAAAATTGATGGCAACCATAAACTAAAGTATTGTAAAGATTGCCAAAGGAGGGAGTCAGGCTGTGCCCTAACCAAAGGCCTGGTGGAACAGCTCTGTCTTGCAGGCCCTGCGGAAGGATGTCAAGTCCTGCAGGGCCCTAGTCTCTTGTGACAGAGCATTCCACCAGGTTGGAGCCGCAGCCGAAAAAGCCCTGGCTCTAGTTGAGGCCAGCCTAACCTCTCTGTGGCCTGGGACCTTCAAGATGTTTTTATTTGAGGACCGTAAGTTCCTCTGTGGGGCATACCAGGAGAGGCGGTCCCGTAGATACGAGGGTCCTAAGCCGTGTAGGGCTTTGAAGGTTAAAACCAGCACCTTAAACCTGATCCTGTACTCCACCGGGAGCCAGTGCAGCTGGTATAGCACCGGATGAATGTGATCCCGCAGCGAAGACCCCGTAAGGAGTCTCGCTGCGGCATTCTGCACCCGCTGGAGTTTCTGGGTCAGTCTCAAGGGCAGCCCCACGTAGAGCGAGTTACAATAATCCAGTCTGGAGGTGACCGTCGCGTGGATCACAGTGGCTAGGTCAGGGCGAGAGAGGTAAGGAGCCAACTGCTTAGCTTGGCGGAGATGAAAAAATGCCGCCTTTGTTATAGCTGCAATCTGCGCCTCCATGGAGAGGGAGGTATCGAAGATTACACCCAAACTCTTAACGGACGGTGCTGGCACTAATTGCACCCCCGCAAGAGATGGGAGTTGCCCCCTCAATCCCATATCGTCCCGTCCCAGCCAGAGGACCTCTGTCTTCGAAGGATTTAACTTCAACCGGCTCCCACGTAACCATCCAGCCACAGCTTCCAAGCATCTGATCAGTGTGTCTGGGGCCGAGTCAGGATGGCCATCCATCAACAGATAGAGTTGGGTGTCATCAGCATACTGATGGCAGCCCAGCCCAAAACTCCGGACAAGCTGGGCGAGGGGGCGCATAAAGATGTTAAAAAGCATCGGGGAGAGAATCGCACCCTGAGGCACTCCACACACCAAGGAGTGGCGGGATGACAGTTCCCCCCCAAGCGCCACCCTCTGTCCCCGACCAGAGAGAAACGAGCGCAGCCATTGAAGGACTGCGCCCTGGATCCCCACGTCGGCGAGGCGGTGGTCCAGAAGTTCGTGATCGACCATGTCGAAAGCTGCTGACAGATCTAGAAGAATCAGCAGCCCCGACCCGCCTCGGTCCAGCTGTCTACGAAGATCATCTGTTAGGGCGACCAGAGCCGTCTCGGTCCCATGACCAGCGCGGAAGCCGGACTGGAATGGATCCAGAGCCGATGTTTCATCCAGAAACCTACCAAGCTGTTCAACAACCGCTCTCTCAATCACCTTACCCAGGAATGGAAGATTCGAAACTGGGCGGTAATTGGATAGATCTAAGGGATCTAATGATGTTTTCTTTAAGAGCGGGCGCACCACTGCCTCCTTCAGTTCCCCTGGGAATGTCCCGGTGCCAAGGGACAAATTGATGATATCCCCCAGGGGGGCCCGCACCTCGTCTGGACACGCTCTAATCAGCCAAGACGGGCACGGGTCGAGAGGACAAGTGGTGGGTTTTCCAGCTCGGAGGAATCTGTCCACATCGGCTGGGGATATCCGGTCAAAGTGGTCCAATACTGGACCCGAGGACAGTCGAGGGGCCTCCAGTTCCTTTATTGTATCCAAATTGGCAGGGAGGTCATGGCGGAGCGACAGGACCTTCTCCGCAAAAAAGCTCGCAAATGCCTCACAGCTGTGTGTCGAATTGTTATTTAAATTTGGCTGTCCTTCGAGGGACGTTAAAGACCGAATTATACTAAATAATTGTGCCGGGCGAGAGCTAGCGGATGCAATGGAGGCCGAGAAGTAGGACTTCTTAGCGGCCTTCACTGCCATCTCGTAGGTTTTCATAAAAACCCTATAAGATGTTCTTGAGGCTCCGTCACGGGCACCCCGCCATACTCGCTCTAGCCGTCTGAGGTCCCGCTTCATTTTCCGGAGCTCCTCAGTAAACCAGGGAGCCCGGTTTCTGCGGGGTCGCAGAGGGCGCTTAGGTGCGATCTCATTGATGGCTGCCAGGAGCTGGGTATTCCAGCCCTCAACAAGCTCAGTCAATGAGTCGCCAGGGGGAGCAAGGTCCCGCAAGGCTTGACGGAATCTATCAGGGTCCATCAGCCTCCGCGGGCGAGCCCAAATCGGCTCACCACCTAAGCGGGGTGGGGGTGGAACATCAATCCTGGCTTTCAGAGCGTAGTGATCAGACCATGGCACCTTCATCGAAGGAAACATGATCACATCTATACCGACGCCAAAGATCAGATCCAGCGTGTGGCCTGCTTGATGTGTGGGGCCCGAAACAAACTGGGAGAGCCCTAGTGTTGCCATGGAAGACACCAGGTCCAGAGCCTGTGAGGAGGGAGTGGCATCGGCATGGATGTTGAAGTCCCCCAATACCAATAGGTTAGGGAACTCCAAGGCCCAGCCGGCCACCGCCTCCAGCAGGCCTGACAGGGTGGCTGCTGGTGCGCTAGGTGGCCGGTACACCAGCCAGACAGCCAAGCTCACCTCGGAGCCCCACACTAGGCCAACACATTCAATGCCGGGGATCGATGGCGGTGGTAGAGCCCTGAAAGAACAATCTTCCCGGATTAATAGTGCCACCCCTCCCCCCCGGCCCACAGTCCGTGACTGGTGGAGGACGGAAAAACCCGGGGGCGCCATCTCTCGTAAGGTAACAGTATCCCCTTCACGCACCCAGGTCTCCGTCACACAAGCCAGGTCGACCCCCTGCGAGATGATGAAATCTCGCAGGGTGGCGGTTTTGTTGCCTATAGACCTGGCATTGCACAACACCAGTGACGGAGGTGAGTAATCCTTGCTCACCCTACCCTCGTCTCTCGGGATGGGGCGCAGATTGGAAGGGGTACGAGCATATCCGTATCTCGATCCCCTTCGCCTATGACATCTGCCCCCACCGCCATACCTCCCTCGCCCCTCCACAGTAGGAATCCCAAGCCTCATACTCGCCTCCATTTACAAATTATAAAAGCAAACAAACAAACAAAGAAACAATTACATCAAAACAAAACCAATCCCCACCCCACTCAGCAACCATCCCACCCCAACCCAAAATAAAACAAAACAAAATAAAAATACATGGATAAAACCACCGTTTCTGGTGACACAACAGAGTAAAAATAAAAACACTTTTAAAACACTTTAAAATATATAAAACGTTTAAACATTTGCTGCCGCCGCAGCAGTGTCCTTAGAGTTGTGGCGGTGGTGAGTATGGGGGCCGCCCCCAGGCCCAAGGTGGAGAATGGGCTTGCAGGGGGAGCGGTCCTCCCCAAGACTCACTGGCAGAACAACAGCAGCGATGTCCCGAGGCCTCCTTGGAGCCTTATATGCTGAGGTGGAGTATGGGGCCCGCCCCCAGGCCCAAGGTGGAGAATGGGCTTGCAGGGGGAGCGGTCCTCCCCAAGACTCACTGGCAGAACAACAGCAGCGATGTCCCGAGGCCTCCTTGGAGCCTTATATGCTGAGGTGGAGTATGGGGCCCGCCCCCAGGCCCAAGGTGGAGAATGGGCTTGCAGGGGGAGCGGTCCTCCCCAAGACTCACTGGCAGAACAACAGCAGCGATGTCCCGAGGCCTCCTTGGAGCCTTATATGCTGAGGTGGAGTATGGGGCCCGCCCCCAGGCCCAAGGTGGAGAATGGGCTTGCAGGGGGAGCGGTCCTCCCCAAGACTCACCGGCAAAGCGGCAGCAGCGATGTCCCGAGGCCTCCTTGGGGCCTTATATGCTGAGGTGGAGTATGGGGCCCGCCCCCAGGCCCAAGGTGGAGAATGGGGGGTCTGCATAAAAGGCGGATCTACACGGATCCTCATGGATCCTCCACTTTTTTAAAAACAATTCCAACAAATGCAGTGTCAAATCACACCTAGAAGGCACGCCTACAAATTGGACTATAAAAAACGTGGATCCAACATTTTGTCGCGCTGCAGCGCCATAAAAACATGGATCCGAGGCACGGATCCTCATGAATTCATATGATTTTTATATTGAAACAAAATAAAAACATCATGATACTGTAGACCACATCTTAGACTGTAGGCAGAACCAAAAAAATCACGCATCCACTGTTTCGTGGTGCCGCAATGGCGCAAAAACATGGTTAAAAAACACGGATCCTCATGAATCCTCATGATTTTTGCACTAGATCAGCCCAAATTCACTTTCAAATTACACATAATGTCCTGGGGTACAACATCCACCACAGAAATCACGGATCCACGGCTTCCTGGCCACTCCATGGCCCAAAAACGTGGTTTTCAAGAACGGATCTTCATGGATCCACACGCTTTCTGCATTGGGCCAACCCAAGCTCACCGTCAAATCACACATCATGTCCAGGGGCACAGCCTACACCACAAAAAACTCAGATCCACGCCTGCCTGGCCACGCCCTGGCCCAAAAACGTGGTTCCGAAGCACGGATCCTCATGAATCCTCATGATTTTTGCACTAGATCACCCCAAAGTCACCATCAGATCAAACATCATGGCCATGGGCACAGCATCCACCACAAAAATCACAGATCCATGGCTCCCTGGCGAAACCGTGGCCCAAAAACGTGGTTTTCAAGAACGGATCTTCATGGATCCACATGCTTTCTGCATCGGGCCAACCAAAACTCACCGTCAAATCACACATCATGTCCAGGGGCACAGCCTGCACCACAAAAATCACGCATCCACGGTTATCTGGCAATGCCATGGCCCAAAAACGTGGTTCAGAAGCACGGATCCTCATGGATCCTCACGCTTTTTGAATTGGGCCAACCCAAGCTCACCGTCAAATCACACATCATGTCCAGAGGCACAGCCTGCACCACAAAAAACTCGGATCCAAGGCTTCCTGGCCACTCCAAGGCCCAAAAACGTGGTTCAGAAGCACGGATCCTCATGGATCCTCACGCTTTTTGCATTGGACCAACCCAAGCTCACCATCAAATCACACATCATTCCCAGGGGCACAGCCTGCACCACAGAAATCATGGATCCACGGTTATCTGGCAATGCCATGGCCCAAAAACGTGGTTCCGAAGCACGGATCCTCATGGATCCTCACGCTTTTTCCATTGGGCCAACCCAAACTCACCGTCAAATCACACATCATGTCCAGGGGCACAGCCTGCACCACAAAAAACTCGGATCCACGGCTTCCTGGCCACTCCATGGCCCAAAAACGTGGTTCCGAAGCACGGATCCTCATGGATCCGCACGCTTTTTGCATTGGGCCAACCCAAACTCACCGTCAAATCACACATCATGTCCAGGGGCACAGCCTGCACCACAAAAAACTCGGATCCAAGGCTTCCTGGCCACTCCAAGGCCCAAAAACGTGGTTCAGAAGCACGGATCCTCATGGATCCTCACGCTTTTTGCATTGGACCAACCCAAGCTCACCATCAAATCACACATCATTCCCAGGGGCACAGCCTGCACCACAGAAATCATGGATCCACGGTTATCTGGCAATGCCATGGCCCAAAAACGTGGTTCCGAAGCACGGATCCTCATGGATCCTCACGCTTTTTCCATTGGGCCAACCCAAACTCACCGTCAAATCACACATCATGTCCAGGGGCACAGCCTGCACCACAAAAAACTCGGATCCACGGCTTCCTGGCCACTCCATGGCCCAAAAACGTGGTTCCGAAGCACGGATCCTCATGGATCCGCACGCTTTTTGCATTGGGCCAACCCAAACTCACCGTCAAATCACACATCATGTCCAGGGGCACAGCCTGCACCACAAAAAACTCGGATCCAAGGCTTCCTGGCCACTCCAAGGCCCAAAAACGTGGTTCAGAAGCACGGATCCTCATGGATCCTCACGCTTTTTGCATTGGACCAACCCAAGCTCACCATCAAATCACACATCATTCCCAGGGGCACAGCCTGCACCACAGAAATCATGGATCCACGGTTATCTGGCAATGCCATGGCCCAAAAACGTGGTTCCGAAGCACGGATCCTCATGGATCCTCACGATTTTTGCATTGGGCCAACCCAAACTCACCGTCAAATCACACATCATTCCCAGGGGCACAGCCTGCACCACAAAAAACTCGGATCCACGGCTTCCTGGCCACTTCATGGCCCAAAAACGTGGTTCCGAAGCACGGATCCTCATGGATCCTCACGATTTTTGCATTGGGCCAACCCAAACTCACCGTCAAATCACACATCATTCCCAGGGGCACAGCCTGCACTACAGAAATCATGGATCCACGGCTTCCTGGCCACTCCAAGGCCCAAACACGTGGTTCCAAAGCACGGATCCTCATGGATCCTCACGCTTTTTGAATTGGGCCAACCCAAGCTCACCATCAAATCACACATCATGGCCATGGGCACAGCATCCACCACAAAAATCACGGATCCACGGTTCCCTGGTGAAACTGTGGCCCAAAAACGTGGTTTTCAAGAACGGATCTTCATAGATCCACACGCTTTCTGCATCGGGCCAACCCAAACTCACCGTCAAATCACATATCATAGTAAGGGGCACAGCCCACAACACAAAAAACTCAGATCCACGCCTGCCTGGCCACGCCCTGGCCCAAAAACTTGGTTCCGAAGCACGGATCCTCATGAATCCTCATGATTTTTCCACTAGATCACCCCAAAGTCACCATCAGATCAAACATCATGGCCATGGGCACAGTATCCACCACAAAAATCACAGATCCACGGCTCCCTGGCGAAACCGTGGCCCAAAAACGTGGTTTTCAAGAACGGATCTTCATGGATCCACATGCTTTCTGCATCAGGCCAACCCAAACTCACCGTCAAATCACACATCATGTCCAGGGGCACAGCCTGCACCACAAAAATCACGCATCCACGGTTATCTGGCAATGCCATGGCCCAAAAACGTGGTTCAGAAGCACGGATCCTCATGGATCCTCACGCTTTTTGAATTGGGCCAACCCAAGCTCACCGTCAAATCACACATCATGTCCAGGGGCACAGCCTGCACCACAAAAAACTCGGATCCACGGCTTCCTGGCCACTCCATGGCCCAAAAACGTGGTTCCGAAGCACGGATCCTCATGGATCCTCACGCTTTTTGCATTGGGCTAACCCCTCACTCACTCACCCTTTATTCAAAGATCTTGTATATAACCACAGATCTGACCAGAAAAATCATGGATCTACTGCTTTGTGGCGCTGGCCAGATGTTTCCCTGGATTTATTGACCTGTTTTTAGGCGTGTGAGTTTGGAAGAAACAGCGTCGCCTGAATCTCAATCCGTTAAAGATGGTCAACATGGCACATTGACTTTGCCAGCTATAACACCTTTGTGGTTCTGGCAGTCAGACTCCACAAAAAAGGCAGGCCCTCTGGTGGCTTGCTAACCCTGGTGGCTCTCCATATAAAATGCGAACACATTCTCTCTGCTATTGCAAATTGCAAACTTTAGCAACAAAGATAGAGATGGAGAGCCAGGTCATGTTACTGGTCAATGTGTATATTTCTCCCTCCTCTACTGTCACAGCCAAGAACCATCAATGGGATCTCCTTGCACATGTGCTCAAGAATATGAATACCATTTGCCCCAATTTACCTATTGTCTTGACAGGGGATTTTAATGCCTGCCTAGGCCAAGGGCAGGAAGTATATACAAAAGCTTGGGAGATCTTGGACTTGCTCTTCCGCTTATGGGAACGAGAATCACGGGACTTAGAAATCAACCTGGCTGGCTTACGGCTCACCAAGCTGACTACCACCAGGGCCTTGTTGTGGCTTAATGGGCTTGCAGACTGGGAAGGCTCTGGGAATTTTACCTTACTCTCCCCACAAGGAAATAGTGGGGCAGACTATATTCTGGTTCCCACTAAATGGTTGCCCTTCAGGGTAGAGTTCCACATAGGTGATCCTATGCTTTGTGAGCATCTCCACCTTCAATGTAAATTTGTCTTTCCATTGAGAGTGCCAGAATATATAATCAATCCACTCCCCCAGGTAACACATCTTCAGTACATAAGGATTTGAATCAACGAGTGTCAGGGAACTGCCATCGGAAGGAAGGGAGGTGGAAGGGCTCACACAGGTTGGGAGAGACTCAGCAGCTGAAGAGGGAACCAGTAGGGGGAGAGGAGGTGAGCTGAGGGAAAGTGAGCTGGAGGGATGGCTCAGAGACACTTCCAGCGAAAACAGTGGGGAGGTTTCAGGACCTCCTGTAGGGACACCCACTCCTCGCCGGAAACTGTCACGCAGAGAGTACAGAAGACGTGTTTCCGTTAAGGAGCTTTTATGTTGGAAGCGATTCCGAAAGCAACCACTGTCGGAATCTGCCAGCGACTGAAGGAGCCATGTTTAAGGGGCTTCGTTACAGACAGAGGTTTGCAAACTTGAGCAAACTCTGGGGGACTTGGATTTTACGCACAAGCAGCTCATCATCCCATCACAACGAGCATACACTATCGTCTTTCCAAACCTTGGTGTATTCTGATTGTGTGACTCACTTGATATTGGTAGGGAGTGGTGAACTTCCTCCAGTAGCTAGAGTCACTTGGTTTGAGGAGCTTATGGACATCCTAATAACGAATTGCCCCATTCACACTCGCACAGGCCCCTTAAGAAACCGGGGTTTGGTGAGTGGACTGATATCAAAGGCATTAAAGTGGAGGTTAGGAGAATCTACAGAGAGTCTAGAGAGGCGGGCAGCTCCCAATTGCCTGATGCATACTTCGTTACAACCAGGCGACTTAGGGAGTCTATCCAGCTTAGCCAGGAAAGATACGTACAAGCAGGCTTGCTGGGATTCGCTGCCTTCTGCCATCCTTACCAATGATCATAAGACACTTTGGAAGGTTGTTGCGAACCCCACACAGACTCAAGAGCACCCACTGACATTGATTCTATCTATGCTATGGGTAGAGCATTTTAAGGCAATCTTCTATGATAATTGTATCCCATCAGACAGCCAAGATCCTGCCCCTTCTTAGACCCTGGTAAAGTGGTCCCTGTCTCCATTACTGAAGTCGAAACAGTAAATTCTCAGATGAAACTAGGCAAACCCGCAGGCCCTGATACCATCCCTTCTGAATTTATTAAAGCTAAGCCAGACTGGTGGGCTCTGATTCCAGCGGAACTCTTCACAGTGGTGGATAGAACTGGAATTATGCCTACTTCTTGGCAGAAATCCATAATCATCCCAATCTTTAAAAAGGGGAACAAGAAATTACCATCTAACTATTGACAACAAGTCTATTGTCAAATATTGGGAAATTGTATGCCAAACATCTATTATCCAAATAAACTACAGTGGTACCTAGGGTTAAGTACTTAATTCATTCTGGAAGTCCATTCTTTATCTGAAACTGTTCTTAACCTGAAGCACCACTTTAGGTAATGGGGCCTCCTGCTGCCGCCACGCCACTGGAGCACAATTTCTGTTCTCATCCAGAAGCAAAGTTCTTAACCCGAGGTACTATTTCTGGGTTTGC
The DNA here is from genome assembly GCF_964188305.1 of Podarcis bocagei. Lineage (NCBI taxonomy): Eukaryota > Metazoa > Chordata > Lepidosauria > Squamata > Lacertidae > Podarcis > Podarcis bocagei. The sequence goes on from NC_138135.1 coordinate 25,666,137, forward strand.
GGAGTCTGTAACCTGAAGCGTATGTAACCCGAGGTACCACTGTACGTGGCTTGATGTGAGCATCATAGGCCCAGAACAGGCAGGGTTTAGGCCAGGGAAATCCACTCTACGTAACTGTATAGTGTTATCCCATTTAGCCGCCAAGTACACGTGGTACAATAAATAAGGTCTATATGTGGCCTTTTTTGATTTTATGGCTGCTTTTGACTCAGTCGGCAGGGGGCTGTTATGGTCCAAACTGGAGTCATAGGGCTTAGATCCTAGGTTGCTTTACCTGATTAAAAAGCTTTACTCAAATAATACCTGTAATTTAAAAATAACCCCAGGGGATGAAGTGTCAGAGCCTGTTGTTATAAAACGAGGTGTGAAACAGGGCTGTGTTCTTGCTCCCTCTCTTTTTAATCTCTTATTAAATGACCTCGCCTCGTAAATAAAACTGGTGGATGCTCCAGACGTAAACTAAATGTATCAAAAATTACCATGCTTCTATATGCAGATGATATGATTCTGCTCTCATTAACTAAAATTGGCTTAAAGCGTTTGCTAAATGCCTGTATCGACTATTTGTCTGGGATGAAAATGAGCATGAACTTTGATATAAGCAAAATACTAGTCTTCAGGAATTCTTGTAAGATATATCGTTAGGTTTTTGGTGGGAAACACATCCAGCAGGTATTTGAATTCAACTATTTGGGGATCACTTTCCATCACAGGCTCCGGCGGTCCTCTTACTGCGCAGTGGCGGTAAACAACAGCCAGCTGTCTATGCAGGCCATATTGCATTTTTTGCAACAAGAGGTAACCAACACATCCCTTCTGCCCTCAAGGTTTTTAATGCTAAAGTTAGAGCCCAACTGCTCTATGGAATTTCAGTCTGGATGTCAGGGTTTACCCAGTCAGTGGAACGAGTGCAGGCAGCCTTTCTATTGAAGATTTTCCCTGTCCCACGCTGTGTACCCTACGCAGCCTTGTGTCTGGAGGGAGGCCAACAGAAGCTAGAGACAGTTGCCTGGACCAGTTTTCTTTTATGCTGGCTAAACATTTGCTTTTCAGCAGACAAATATAATTTGTTTAGCAAAGTGTTGTCAGACCCCTTCCCTTCCCCAGGGCTACCACTGTTTTGCACAAAGTTGGGGCAACTTGGGCTTTCATAGGATCTCTTGGGTGCTGAGGCTTTTCCAATCGCCAAGGACATGTTAAAAGTTAAAGAAAGTGAGCAGTTGGGTCCCACAAGGATCAGAACCTCTATTATTTCATTTATTCATTTTGTGATGTGGAATTAGTGCTAGAGACTATTGAAAAAGGAACTGAAAATGAAATGGTCAGTATTGTAATGTCCCTGTACAGTTCTATAGTGTGGTCCCATTTGGAACACTGTGTACAGTTTTGGGTGCCATATCTCTAAAACGAATATGGCATAGCTGGAAAAAGTGCAGAAGAGGGTGTTCTCGCTCTGTGTGGGATGGTCATTCTCTTCCATGGAGTGTGTGGCTTTGGGGGGGGATGCACAGTGATGGGGATGGCAGACACATTCCTTGCCAGTCTGATCAGCAGGATCAATCCTGGTGATCAACAGGGTGATAGATGTGGCAACCAGATTGCTCTTACATCTAGAATTGGGCAACCAAATGATTAAGGGGGTACACTGCTTTTCCTTTGAGAAAAGGCTGAAGAGTTTGGAAATGTTCAGTCTATAAAAGGTCTATAAGAGGGTAGCAGACATGATAGAGGTTAGAAGATCAAAGAAGATAAAGTGGTTAGAGAGAACTTTTCATCACTCTCTAAAAATACTGACCTCAGGAACACCCTGCGAAAAGAAGAACCACTTTCTTCCATAAGAGATTAAACTGCGGAGTTAACTGCATGAAGATTTGGTCATGGCCACAGGGGGGGGAAATATATTATTGGGAGAAAAATTCTGGTCCACTGGTCTTATGTAACCATTTAAAATTAACTTTGGGAGATTATTCCAACAAAAGAGACCACACCAATATATAGTGCTTTCTTAGTGACATTTCTGAGCAATTGCACAGAAAGATACGAGACAGAGACACTGCATTAAAGGTGATCATTTATCATTTTCTTGTTTAATTTTATATACATGTGTGCCAAGAGAAAGGCGAAATGGACGGAAATAGCAGGATACACACAGGTGAAGGGAGAACAGAGAAAATAAGAGCTTGGGATCGATATTAAAAAACTATAATTTAAACATTTACTTAACAGTCACAAAAATCAAATATGCACAACTTTCTTTTGCATAGGTCATCATGGAATTAACTATCAGCTTCATGCAGCCTTCTCCTCTGTCTGTCCACATGCTCATCATATGAAGACCTGAAAGCATAATGCAGAGAATTATATGCTGGACTTAGATTCTTCATTCCTCCTATCATTACAATTTTTCCTAAACATTTGTCTTATCTTTTAGGAAGATATTTCAGGCTTTAGGTGCCATCATAACACTAATGTTTCAAAAAGGACAACAACAGGGCATTTTTGACAACAGGAAAAGGCACTTCAGGTGTGGTGTGCTGGTTATGAGCGGTGGACTCAGTGGCAAAGCTGCAAGCTCTGGCACTGTGGGCGGAGAGCAGATGGGGGTGTGGCTTGCGCACATCACAGGAGGCATGGAGTGCGTGACAGGGGTGTGGCATGCCACATGTACTGGGGGTGCATCCCAGGGGCGTGGTGAACATCCTGGAGACGTGGTGTGCCTCCAGTGGGGACGTGGCGCCTGGTGTGCCAAGGGACCACAGCGCGTGTCTGGGGGTGGCTGTGATGGAACCTCAACAGAATGGTGGTGTCGGGTGCTGTGGGCTCACTCCATACCCCTTCCTCCGCCAGTGGGTGGACTCGTAATCTGGTGAACTGGGTTCGCTTCCCCGCTCCTCCACAGGCAGCTGCTGGGTGACCTTGGGCTAGTCACACTTCTCTTGAAGTCTCTCCGATTCACTCACCTCACAGAGTGTTTGTTGTGGGGGAGGAAGGGAAAGGAGAATGTTAGTCGCTTTGAGACTCCTATAAGGGAGTAAAAGGTAGGATATCAAGTCCAAACTCTTCAGGCTGCTATTATTGCCCTAAGATACACTGTGGGACCAACAGAAACTTCAGTTTGTTAACGGAGAAATCTGAGGGCTCCCTTGGACAAAAAAAAAAAATACACCATTCAGGAATACAAGAGCAAAACAGCAGCCAGTATTTATTGAAGACTAAGACAGGATTCCCAACAGCCACAAGGTGGAAAAAGATGGAAGCCCCAAACAAAAGAGCCCCCAAACTTTTATTAGCTGCTAATCCCCATGTTACCCCCCCTCCCAAACTACATCATGGTCACATCATGAAAGGGGAGGTCTGGTGGTAGGAATCAGAGCATCCTGGACCCTGCCCCATAGTTCCCCTTGCCCTCCACCAAACACCTATCAAGTGTAACAAAAAAGATACTTACATTTCCCTGTTTCCCAGCCAAGTTGATCACACCCTTTTGTCTTCATCTGGGTTTGTTATTTCTGGCTACCTGTCTGGCACTCAGGTATCAGGATGCCAGGGATGATCACTCAAGCAGAGGGGCTGCTGAATAGCTGAGCTCACATGTCTATATGAATTTCTGAAGTTTTCCCAGTGAGCCAGTACATAGATACATTTATCAGTGAATTGTTACATTTGGTATCGTGCAGCAAAGGCCCTTTGAATAGATAGGAAGAAACTGTGATGGGGTGTTTTGTGGGGACAAATCACAAAAGTCAAAATAGTGATTGTTCTGATTTCGGTAGTGGACTGCATGTGCATGATATCTGCTGGAGGGGCAAACACCCCCCCAACCTATACATGAATTCCTGCAACAACTTAGACTGCACTCTTTCCCAAAGCATGTTATTAAGGACTGGAAAAAGACAACTGCAGCATTCTTAGAATACAAGATGATGCAGGTGTTTTCCCCAAACCATCTGCATTTCAGTGACTAAAATGGACTCAAACATTGACATGAGACACCCACTGTTGCATCAGAGTGGAGGTAACTAAAGAAAAGATGTCCTTTGGGGGAGGGCTAACCAAATCTGCCCCCCTTCCCACACATCTACCTGTGAAGATGTTGGTGTGCTGGCAATCAAAAAATGTGTGGGGAGGTGAGACAAAGTTTTTTCTTAGCTATACATGCAGGGAGGGAGCAAAACTCCAGTAGAATCCTGCCAGCACCTCAGTGGGCTTACCTTAGACCAACTGGCTACAGTGTAGGTCTGTGAGGCCCTCACTTCATTTACAGTGGTACCTCGGGTTACATACGCTTCAGGTTACATGCGCTTCAGGTTAAAGACTCCGCTAACCCAGAAATAGTGTTTCTGGTTAAGAAATTTGCATCAGGATGAGAACAGAAATCGTGCTCCGGCACCGCGGCAGGAGGTCCCATTAGCTAAAGTGGTGCTTCAGGTTAAGAACAGTTTCAGTTAAGAATGGACCTCCGGAACAAATTAAGTACTTGACCTGAGGTACCCCCTTTCTCCCCAGTGGGGACTCCAGAAGAAATACATCCTTCTCCTGACCTCTACTTGTTACTCACACCATGCCGCCAGTTCTAGTGGTGCATCCATCACCTCATGGGCTCCCCTTGCTTGCTTATGAGAAGAACTGGCTCTGCATTCCAAACAAAATGGTTCTGTGCCTGCTGTTTGCTACAGGTACTGAAGATACTTTCCCCCCCAGGTTTTGTCCCGGATAAAAAATCAGTTGGGCACTTCCATACCCCATTTCTTTAAAGTGATGAATAAACCTGGCCCTTCCATGAATCTCATTTAAATCTATAACATTACTTGGTTTTGTCCCAGTATATTTATGGGAAATGTCACTATTATAAAGAGTTTGGAATAAGAGTTTGGACTTTATACCCCGCCTTTCACTCCCCTTTAGGAGTCTCAAAGTGGCTAACAATCTCCTTTCTCTTCCTCCCCCACAACAAACACTCTCCGTCAGGAGTGCTTTGCTTGTGTGTTCCAGCATGGCTGGGGTTGGACAAGATAGCCCTTGTGGTCTCTTACAACTCTATGATTCTATGATTTTATGATTCTATGACACTAGCTAGTACACTGCACTGTTCCATTAGATCAGGCATAGGCAAACTTGGCCCTCCAGATGTTTAGGGACCACAATTGCCATCACCCCTGACCACAGGTCCTGTTAGCTAAGGTTCCTGGGAGTTGTACTCCCAAAACCTCTGGAGGGCCAAGTTTGCCTATGCCTGAATATGTAGATATTGTTGCAATTTATGAAGCTTAAGGTTCTGTATACAGTAGCTGGCATCTATTTGTCTTTGAGCTAGCATGGTGTAGTGGTTAAGAGTGGTGGACTAATAATCTGGAGAGACAGTTCGCTTCCCCACTCCTCCACCTGCAGCTGCTGGGTGACCTTGGGCCAGTCACACTTCTCTCTGAACTCTCTCAGCCTGACCTACCTCATAAGGTAATTGTTGTGGGGGTGGAAGGGAAAGGAGATTTTTAGCCACTTTGAGACTCCTTAAAGGTTGAGAAAAGCAGGATATAAAAGCCAACTCCATGAATAAGAATTCTATGGAAAAGGACCATCCCTGCCATAATGATGAAAACTATCTGTTTAGATTTTGCTGTATTATACCAACCTGTGGAATATGACAGTTTGCAGTTGAAAAATCTATTTGGCCACAGTGGATTGACAATCTGGACACACGAAAACCTCTGGAAGATCTCTTGAATCAATGCCTATGCAAATGCAGTGGTACCAGTCCTTGCAGTTTCCTTCACAGTAAACCATAGATTGGTCACACTCACCACTGGGCCTCCTGCACCCTTCCTTCAAAAAACATATTGACCAGCTGCCTTCAAACAAGGTAGGTAAAATATCTGAGCAATAGGTTAGTGTATCCTTCCATCCCTCTGGACATGATCGAGACACAGTAATGTCACTCTCGTTCAAGATTTGTCTCTTTGTGGTGGGAGGAGCGGCAATTTCAACTGGAATATATTTTTCTTGTCCTTCAAGATAGGTTTTCCCAATGTAATGTATTATTTCTTTTGCAATCCAGGGTCTAATGGCGGTCATATCCTTTTGTGTGTACTGTAATTGGGCAGCAGAAGCAATCAGATGTGCAATGGTGCATGTGAAAGGACCGCAGTCACTGGAATTACCTTGCCTGGGTATATCAGTTGGTGCAAAAAATGACCAGTCCGCAAAACTATAGGGACAGTTTGAATCCATCTCATACAGACATGCTATGAAGGATGTTATTGCATCAATCACAGAGTAGTTCAATCCATGTTTGGAATCTAGGTAGAGCATGGTCTTCCTTTTAAAAATGATTACTATCAGTATCCAGTGGACTCCACTGTCATTTACTGGAATAATCCAAACATCTTTCTTTAGTACTCCATATTTCAAACAGGACTTCAGGGCTTTCACTGACAATTTTTGACACATGAGGGTCTGAATGAAGAGGCAACTAAATGGGAAAATTGTTCCATCATGACCTAGCTCTTTGGTCATGATCGCCCTGGAGGCAAGAAATGCATCCATTATGCGATCATTTATCCAGTTCGATCCTTTCAGTGTGTCTATGTCATAACCATACACACAGATGTTGGCAACTGAGCCCACAAGTTTATTGGTTTGTAGACTGAGTGTGTTGAAGGTACAGTTGTGCCATGGGGGAACTGATGTAGAAATCATTGATTTGTCCAAACACTTCTCACTTTGAGATGGGAATATGGGGCTGCTATCAAAATAATTGGTCACTGTGAAATCCTCTTTCTCACTTTTTGGAGTGGAGGTCATCTGAGGTTGAGCGCTTGCCAGGTCTCTCATTGTCAGTTGGAGATCTGTTTTTAAGGAGTCCAACTCCTCAGCAGCCTGCACTGAATCAGATGCTGGAACTACAGTTATCTTTTCCTTCAGTCTGGAGAACTTTCTTCCTGATCTACTCTTCTGTCTTTTATTTCGCTTTAACTGTGTGAGCTGCAAACGGCGAGGCTTCCCTGGTTCTGGTGGCATGCCGATAGATTTTTTGGCAGCTATAATATGGTAGCAAGTCCTGGATGATGGGCAAGAGCAGCTCTCTTTTGGGAAAAGGTGGACAACATAATGCTTTTCCTTACTTCCCCTTACCACAAAGACACCAAGCTGTGGACAAACAGCTATTAAATTGTTCAGTACCGTAAGGTCCGCTAGTACCATTTGACAAACTGATGGTGCCTTCTCATAGCTTTCATCTTTCTTTGGCCGTGGAAGTTCTCCCCTTTGAACAAGATCCATGATTTGTGATGGATCACAAGCTATATGAGGAAAGACTGTATGCTCTGGTGATTTTGAGTGTCTGATGAACTGAGGCCGCAAATGAAAGTTTCCAGTGTTACATAGTCCACGCAAAGTTTCTCTCCAGTAAAAATTTTGCATAGCATATAAGGATAACACCATTGCTTCCATTGTCATTTCTTTCCATTGTGAAAGTCTTTTTAGAGCTGCATGAAAACTCTCAGAGACATTTGTGGTGATTCCACTTTTTTCTTTATATATGTTCAGTCTCTTTAGAATCCAGGCCCCAGCGTGCTTTATTATTGCTTGGTGCAGGTCTTCCTCAAAGTAGTCCAGGAATGCTTTGCTCCAACGTTTACTGAGTTTATCAAATTTGAATGTGTACTCTTGCTCTGAATTTGACCTCAGAAGATCAAAAAAGTCAGCAAGGTATACCTTGGTATCCTCTGAACTGGCCCCATGTTTTTTCAACCAAAACATGATGTCTCTGCGGATGTGATTCCAGCACACCACTCTGTGGCTCTTGAGCAAAACATGATCCAAAGCCTTTTCAATTCCCTTTTCTCTGTCAGACACTATGACAACTTTTTCTGAATTGAACAATGGGCACTGTTTTGAAAGGGTTTCCAAAAATCTCCTGTGATTGTCCTCTCGCCTGCTGTAATGTATCATGAACATTACAGGAATCAGTGGTGATTCAGCGAAAAGCACATTTTGGAATAATAAAGTAGATAGGAAGAAGTCTCCAAGTTGAAAAGTTGTGTCATATGAAAAAAGCATTGGTAAATCTGTTTTCAGTGATATCATTTTCCCAATTTCAGATGAAATATCCTGTAGGCCCATAACAACAATCACTGTAGGACACAGAGAGATATCATGGATGAAGCCTTCAAGGAGTTCTGTTAATTCAAAAACACTGTACAAATCATCATGACTGATTTGTGAACGTTGTCTTTCAAGCTTAAGTTTGTTTTGTACCTAAGGAAACAAAAAACAAAATTGTATGGAATGTTTGTAAAGTACAGTGCTATCTCTGGTTACATACTTAATTAGTTCTGGAGGTCCATTCTTAACCTGAAACTGTTCTTAACCTGAAGCAGCACTTTAGCTAATGGGGCCTCCCGCTGCCGTCACGCTATTTCTGTTCTCATCCTGAAGCAAATTTCTTAACCCAAGGTAATATTTCTGGGTTATTGGAGTCTGTAACATGAAGCGTATGTAACCTGAAGCATATGTTACCCGAGGTACCACTGTAGTCATGAGAGGTCATTTAATACAACAAAATGCTGGGGGGGGGGGAGAGAGAGAGAGAGCCAGGGAAACAAGGAAAAAAGAAATTTTGGATGCCATATCAAAGAAAGAAAATGAATTTGGAAAAAACACAAATAAGCAATACATAAAACAGGCAATGAAATTATTACAATCATAGCATTCAATGATAATCAATGTAAAATAGCATGGGAAGTTAAAAAAATGAAGCTGAAATTCTTTGAACATGCAAACAATACGGTAAGTTGTTAGCATGGCAATTAAGGAGAAACCAACAGATGAACTATATATATAGGTAAAATTATATCCAATGGTAAATTTCAAGATAAAACAAAAGAAATAAGGGAAGCCTTTTAAAATCATTTTCAAAATTAATACAAAAGAGGAAATGGAAAGGCAATCAACATACAGGAATATATAAAAAAGAGTAATCTGCCAAAGATAAAACAAGAAGAGATAGTATTCTTAAATACACAAGTAACAGACAAAGAAATCCCAGAAGGAATAAGGCAAATAAAGGTGGGCAAATCAACAGGAACAGATGGATTATCAGCAAAGTTCAATAAAAAATTAAAGAACACCTTGTAAATCCAATGAAAGATATAATGAATGAAATAGTAACAAAATGGGAAATTCAAGAAACATGAAAGCAAGCTTATATTACCTTGATTCCAAAACAAGATACAAATTTGACCTTGGTCAAAAACTATAGACCTATAGACCTATAGACCCAGACCAAGCAGGATTCCTTCCAGGTAGGCAGATGAAAGATAATATAAGAATTTTTAAAAATGTAATAGAGTATTTAGAAGTAAGAAATGAGATAAAAGCAGCAATGATGTTTATAGATGTGGATTTTTTTTTTATAATGTATCTTTGGACTTTATAAGGAAAGTGATGGAAGAAATGGAATATGGAGAAAAGTTTATAAAAAGGGATACAAGCTGTATATACAGAACAGAGTGCAAAACTAATTATTAACCAGGTGATAACAAATGAATTCCCTATTAGAAAAAGGAATGAGACAAGGATGTCCATTATCACCACTATTATTCATTCTGGTCCTGAAGGTTTTGAACAGAAACATAAGAGCAGACAAACAGATTGTGGGAATAAGAACGGGGGGGGGGGGGATGAATTTAAGTTGAAAGCATTTGCTGTTGACTTGGTAATTACAGTTGAGAAAACAAAACTGTCTCCCTAAAGCTTTTGAAAAAATAAAAGTTTGGGTGAGTGGGAGGATTTAAATTAAATAAAGGAAAGACAAAAATACTAACCAAAACAATGGAACTGGAGAAAATAATAATAATTTTTTATTTATACCCTGCCCTTCGCGGTTCAAAAAATGGGCTCAGGGCGGCTAACAACAAATTTAAAACACTTAATTATAAAAGCAGCATAAAATACAGTATAAAAACATGAATAACAATAACATTCAAAAATCAATTAGATAATCCCCAGGGCTAGCTGGCTGAATTGGTCCTACTTGGGCCAGCAAGAAGGCCAGGGGAGAATTAGCTGTATAATAAACGATCAGGCTGAATTCAAATTAAAGGCCAGGTGGAATAGCTCTGTCTTACAGGCCCGATGGAAAGAGGTTAAATCCTGCAGGGCCCTAGTCTCATGGGACAGAGCATTCCACCAGGTTGGAGCCATCACTGAGAAGGCCATGGCCCTGGTGGAGGATAGTCTGACTTCCTCAGGCCCAGGTCCTCAAAACTATGGATCTTCATGGACATTAAGGTCCTCTGCGGGGCAGAACAGGAGATGCGGTCCCCTAGATAGGAGGGCCCAAAGCCACAAAGGGATTTAAAGGTTCAGACCAGCACATTGAACCAGACCCTATACTCCACCGGGAGCCAGTGCAACTGGTAAAGCACTGGGTTAATATGCTGCCATGGCAGGGACCCCGTAAGGAGCCTCGCTGCAGCATTCTGCACCCGCTGGAGTTTGTGGGACAGTTTCAAGAGTAGCCTAGAGCAAATTACAGTAGTCAAGCCTGGAGGTGACCATCGCTTGGATCACTGTAGGAGCCATAGGAGAGTACAGAAGTAGAAATTCATAAAAAAGTCAAAATATTTAGGAATTTGGCTTGAAAATAAAAAAATAAATTTATATAAAGACAACTATGAGAAAGTTTGGAATGAGGTGAAGATAGATTTTGAAATTTGGAAGAGAATGAACCTCTCCTTGATGGGAAGGATAGCAGCAATAAAGATGAATGCACTATCAAATATGTTATTTTTAATTCAGTCAATAGCAATAATAAGCAACCTTGACTGATATATAATGAATTTGGAATAAAATCTTTAAAAATACTTTTGCTAATAAACCAGAAGAATCACTCCTATAAATTGTAGATCAAGATATAAAAAAAGAAAATCGGAAATTATTTATGTATGCAGCAGCAGTGGCAATAATTATATTAGCACTAACTTGGAGGACAGAAGAAATACCAACAAAAGAACAATGGCAAGGGAAACTTATGGAAAATTGAGAAGTTGCAAAAACTATCAGATAAACTTCATGAAAAGGACAACAAAGACTTTTAAAGAGCAGGGGGACCATTTTCAACATATATGAAGAGGCAACATAAGGAAATGAACTCCTCGGCTTGAGAAAATGATCACAATTGTATGCAGCGAAAAGTTAGATAATATGCATTCTGGTAAATTTTGGGGAAACAACATGCAGGGTGAACAATATGGAAATAAAACAAAATAGGCGTATGAGGGAAGTCCAGGGAAAGAGGGTGGAAATATGAAAAATTGTTAAAGATATATTGTTAGAAGAAGTATACATGCAAAAATTAATTTATAAATTGTTGTTAAAAAAGGTTGTTTCTTACCTGGTCCAGGTTTCGTGGCTGAGCTACAGGTATATGAGCAGAGCTGGTTACAGGGTCATTACAAAGGTCTTTATAGATTTTTGAAGGCTTAGCACTTGCATCTGAAATCTTTCCTATTACTGAAGGCATTGTCCGTACATGTGCTCTTAGCAAATTTCTCTTTCTGTTACCGTGAGGAAGTGCATGGAATTCCCTCTCATTTCCAATATAGTGTATCAGAACCATTTCACAAGAAGGCTCTAGCAGTGTATAACTGTGCCTTATAAAGCTGCCTGTACTTGAACAAGTTTTGATTTTATGGTAAAATTTTCTCAGCTTCGGATTGATTTTTGGCCATAGTCGTACACCACAGTTGATCCAACAATATTGATCACAGCGCCAATCATTTTTTTTCTCAGGAGAACCTTTGAATGAATACAGAAAGACATCACCACCACTAGGCTTGCATGGTGGATCATTTACAATCTTCTGATAATCTGGATGAGATAGAATATCAATAGCTTCTTCCACTGTAAAAGGAGTGGCTTTCCTGCAGTATAAGATCATTGTGAAAAGTCCTCCACTCTACGTAATTGTGAAAGCTTGTTGCATAAAATATTTTAAAAAACAAGCAGCTCCAGGTCCTTGGGGGACTCTGTGAGCCCACTAGGTAAAGAGAAGAAGTCCTGACCTTTATTGTAAAAGCAACTGCTATAGCAGGGTCCGCTCTCCTCTGGCAGCGAGATGAGTCATACCTTTAACAGAAGGTGCCCCCCACTTTTATTAGTTTCCCAAATTCCCTGTCCCACCTCCAATATTTCATCATCGCTACATCACTGATGCATCACACAAGGGGTGTAATGGGGCAGTACCTGGGTATCAGATAGCTGTCTTTTCCCACCCTTTCCCCATCTCCTGACACCCCTTAAGACAAGACATTAAAACTATTTACAGTTCATGACCCCCCCTGGTCAAGTTCCTCACAATTCTTTTGTCCCCTGGAGTCCAAATCCATTTCAGGGTTGCCCATCTTTGTGATCTGTCTGGCACTTGGGTTAGGTATTACCCCTGTGGTGAGGCCATTTGCCTACTGACTCTATGCTTCCTGGAAGGCCTACCTTCCCCTGTACAGAACTCATGGAAAGAACATCTGTCTTCTAGTGAACTCCTAAAGTTTCTTGTACATTTTTTTGTTATACAGTGACTTATACATGAACCTTCACACTGTAACATTCTAACTGCCTGGGAGGATAGATGCATTCATAGTGGCTTGTTACAAGTAGGTAGCCGTGTTGGTCTCCCGTAGTTGACACAAAATAAAACAAATTTTCCTTCCAGTAGCACCTTGGAGACCAAGTAATTTTGTTATTGGTAAGAGCTTTCATGTGCATGCACACTTCTTCAGACACTTCAGGCTGTTACTGAAGTGGATACATAACATTTGGCTGCAGTACCAGTGCTACATACTCTAGTTGGTCCTGTTTGGTAACATTCATTGGTTGGAGCTTGATAGGTTATTTAAATAGGCAATTCAAAGCACCAGGTCTATTCATTCACTAGATGTGATAGTGTAGTTTTCTCCTTATTCTTTGGCTGCCTTTATTTAAAGGGCCAGTAATGCTTTTTATTGTGTTCACTCTATCTAATGGTTTCATGTAATTACACATGAAATAGCCGATACCAAAGAATTGTTTGCTTGTGTCTTAAGAGAATCAGGGTCAGAGAGGTGAATAAAGGTAAAATGATCCTAATGATATCATCATACCCCAAAGTCCCACAAAAATAATAAACTGTGCCTTAAAGAACGCATTGTTGGGAAGATGCCATCTTACTGTGTCTTTTCACGTATCATTGAATGTAATATAATGTGTGCCTTTTTAATGCATCATCTTAACGTAACGTGCCTGTTGCCATTCCTTCTCCATGAAGCTATCCTTTTAAAATGTATTCCTGGATGTATCTTTAATGAAATGCCGTACTATGCTGTACTTTTCTGAAATGTATCCAGAATGTAGTTTTTAAAGAATGTAACAATCTAAATATTGCAAAATGTATATACTTGACTCAATATTGTATCCAAAAGGCTGCCAAAACTCAATCCACCACACTGCCTCCTACTGGGTCTGCAAACCATACCATGAATACACACAGATATGAGCTCAAACTAAAGCAGTCCTATTTTCCAAAAAGTAGGCAAACATCAGGCTATCACACCCGAATTGATAGCAATGCAGAATAGGATTTCACATTAACATTTAAGTAATTTCCTGAACATTTTCTCAAACATCCAGCCTCACATCTGCATGATGATTATCAGCAGTTGCGGAGATTTTCCTGTAGATAATGGAAAAGCCATTTTAAGCAGATCCAAAATTAAATAACACGAAGAATGACACATAACACCTGAGCCCTTCAGCAAATTGACACCTCCAGAAACTCTTTCAACATCCTGCTTACCTTATGTTAATCCACTCTTCACACCCCTCATATCGCTTCCCCCCACCTCCTTTTTTTTTATAAAATATTTTATTAAGTTTTCAAATACAAAGTTAGAAGCATACACTAAAGAGTAAAATATGAGAAAAAAGAAAAAGAAAAAAGAAGAAAAGAAAACCAACCATTCAGAACATTTTTCACATAACTAACTGGACTTCCTCACATCTCCCCCACCCTGCATTCTTTTTAATAAAAATATCAGCAAATTATTACCTTGTTTCGTACCTTATTTTGTACTTTTCAAATACTATACCTCTAAATTTAAAGTACTTTTTATCAATTACTTATATCTTAACTTAAACATAGTATTCCCTTAAATTTTAACCTTTTCTTACTTGAAACTTAATTTGCTGTTTCACAAATCTAGTTGCTGAAGCTAAAAGTTTCCGAATCGTACAAATTCTTAACATTCATACAACTTATATTGTTTTTGTAAATAGTCCTTAAATTTTTTCCTGTCCTGTTCCATTGCTTCTTCTCCCAAGTCTCGGATTCTGCCGGTCATTTCAGCCAGTTCCATGTAGTCCATCAATTGCGTCTGCCACTCTTCCAGTGTGGGCAAATCTGGTGTCTTCCAATGTTTTGCAATGAGTATTCTTGCAGCTGTAGTTGCATACATGAAAAAAGTTCTATCCTTCTTTAACACTTTCTGGCCAGCAATGCCCAAGAGGAAGGCCTCCGGTTTCTTGGGAAAGGTATACTTAAATACCTTTTTTAACTCATTATAGATCATTTCCCATAAGGCCTTCACTCTTGGACAAGTCCACCAGAGGTGAAAGAATGTCCCTTCAGCTTCCTTACATTCCCCCCCCCCACCTCCTGGCTATTGATCTGAATGAAAATCAAAAGGTACAAGAATCAAGACAGTCCCTTTGTTCAGGGTCTCTGACTCCGTGTCACTGCGTGAGCGGGGACCCTGTTGCAACATTTTTTTGTGTTATTTTTTCTGTTCTTTCAATAAAGATCAGGCTTTGCTTTTTCCAATCCTGGTGTGGTCTCTGTCTCTTCCTGACCGGTACAGAGCCTTCACTTGCGCTCCTTCCGGGGCCCTGGTCCTTCTCCTGAGGAGGGGGGCCCTTGGGGAGGCAATAAAATATTTATTTCATTTGCACACATGGCAACTGTACTGACCGCGTGCCCACGGCTGCTCTACAGCTGGGGGGAGGCAGCGGGCCATCTTGTTGCACACACCCCAAGGTGGCCCCCGGGGCAGGGACCACACTTAGTATGCCCCTGCAGCCAATCAAATATGCTATGACCAATCTGAAATAATGCTGGGCACAATTCACCACTGATCCTGCCCACTTTCTGAAAACACATGGTGGACTCCAGGAAAGTTGTCAGCAGGCAGCCTGGTGCCCATGGGCACCACATTGGAGACCCCTGATTTCCAAGTTTTCACTGACAAATCTGTTGGCAAGAAAACTTGCAGTTAAACCTCCTTTTATAATTCCCCCCCCAAAAAAAGCAACTTTTGTTTGTTGCAAAACCTTTTGTAGCGTAATTGATGCAAGATATATTATTGCTTTTCATGGTTACTTTGGCAGTCTCTATTTAGTTGCTTTGATATTTTACATTCACAATTAATATCATCACCATCTCCACCTTTGAAATTCTTCAAGGTTGGCAGCATCAAAAATTTCCAGGTTCTGTTCTTTACAGTGGAAGCTATGGATATGAATGTCACTTTAATACAGTGTTCTTGCTAATGCAGAACCATTACAGATAGAGATTTTATTTCGGACATTGATGTGATCTAATTTGGTGGAGTCCATTTTACAATCATGATGATTCCTTAAGGATCAAAGTATTTAATATATTGTTTGTTCCTTGGCTGTGCTCTGTGGTTTTTGTGGTTCATTCTGTGGTTGGTCATATACATGCTTACAGGAATGTCAGACATTAATCGTGGGGGGGGGGGCTGGAGCACCACACCCCATGAGTACACACGTACAATGAACATGGCACAAACATCACCCACCCTCCTACCCACCCACCTAAATGTTTTTCCATAGCCTGACCAAATTGTTACAATGTATTCAAATCAATAGACCATGTCTGATTTGATTAACTGTTTGCGCTTTTGAATGGAAGTGTTTTTCTTGCTACACTGGACACCATAGTGTTTTCAAATATTCATATAAAATAAACCACACCATGCCTCTGCACCTTTCCGCTTTTGATTTACAGGAGGAGGGCTGCCAAAGGAGGGAGGTATGGAACATGTGACATAATCCTTTATGCAAGAAATCATGTTCGCAGCAATCTCCCCTTCCTGAAGATAAGATCACACACAAGTGCCAGACCGCTCCTCGTTGACTACTTGGAGATGGATTCTACCCTTGACCAAACAAATAACTGTGACTGACTCCCCCCAAGGGGCTATGGACTTGTAAATGCTCTTATTATCTTCATCTATGGGTGACTGGTTGGTGGAGGGTGGGGGGAGGTAAGGGGCTCATAAAATTACACTGCACACAGGTGGTGTAAAAGCAATAAAGGTTTATTAGTATTATTTACAACAGTCTAAAGCAAAAATTATTTAAAAATATGATTTCATTTCTAAATCGGACAGACAATATTTGTTTTACAATATATTTATTTCTTTATCATATACACACAAAACTTCTATTTTTAAACAGGAAACATATTTGCAACCTAAGGTCTATTATACAAATCCATTTTCTTACAGTTCTGTTAAGCTGTATACAAATTATAAAGATTCCAAGTTTATTTGATGTTCTTCCATGTGTATATTATTTACTAAATTGGTGAGTTTTGACATTACTGCATATTCTGATAGTTTCTCTTTCCATGCATCTATCTGAGGACACATGTCTGATTTCCATGTTAGCCAACACCAATGACTGCTGTGGTCATATAAGTAGTTCCACTGACAATTTCACAACAGCTAAAGGAGTCGTTCCCAACAGCATACTTTTTGGGATCCAATGCAAATTTAGTTTTTTACATCTTTTGCATTTTGAAATGAACTTTCCTCCAAAACCTTTTGGTCTTTTCACAGGTCCAACACAAATAGAAGGTTCCGTGAGGTCTATGGCATTTCCAGCAATGTCCATTCATTTGATTATTCATCTTGTGTATATCTTTCAAAGTTATATAGTCCAGGCATGCACGACCAGTAGATCACGATCTACCTGTAGATCCCTGATTGATCCTGGTAGATCGCGAAATCATCCTCCCAAAAGCTAAACCTAAGGGCAATCCTCACCACAAAAAGTTCAGCAACTCTGCTCAATTCTCCCCTTCCACCCACCCACCCACCACACGCACGCACACTTCTACTCCCTCCAAAGACAACAACAGCAACAATAATTTTTATTTATACCAAGCCTTCCCCAGCCAGAGCCGGTCTCAGGGCAGCTAGCACCAGTAAAATTACAGTAAAAACATAATGGGTGGGAACACCCAATTTAAAATACAGGTTAAAATCCAATTTAAAATGCAGCCTCCTTTTAAAAGTAGCCCATAGATCAAAACCATAAGGAGAGGAAAAACATTACGGTCAGACTGAGTCCAAATCAAAGGCCAGGCGGAACAGCTCTGTCTTGCAGGCCCTGCGGAAAGATGTCAAGTCCTGCAGGGCCCTAGTCTCTTGTGACAGAGTGTCCCACCAAGTCGGGGCCAGTACTGAAAAGGCCCTGGCCCTAGTTTTCTGCAGAGGCAATGGCGGTACACCCAATGCAAGAAGAATGAGGATCCGTGCTTCTGAACCACGTTTTTGGGCCTTGGAGTGGCCAGGAAGCCGTGGATCCGAGTTTTTTGTAGTGCAGGCTGTGCCCCTGGGAATGATGTGTGATTTGACGGTGAGTTTGGGTTGCCCCAATGCAAAAAGGGTGAGGATCCATGAGGATCCGTGCTTCAAAACTATGTTTTTGGGCCATGGAGTGGCCAGGAAGCCATGGATCCGAGTTTTTTGTGGTGCAGGCTGTGCCCCTGGGAATGATGTGTGATTTGACGGTGAGTTTGGGTTGGCCCAATGCAAAAAGGGTGAGGATCCATGAGGATCCGTGCTTCAAAACTATGTTTTTGGGCCATGGAGTGGCCAGGAAGCCATGGATCCGAGTTTTTTGTGGTGCAGGCTGTGCCCCTGGGAATGATGTGTGATTTGACGGTGAGTTTGGGTTGGCCCAATGCAAAAAGCGTGAGGATCCCTGAGGATCCGTGCTTCGGAACCACGTTTTTGGGCCTTGGAGTGGCCAGGAAGCCGTGGATCCGAGTTTTTTGTAGTGCAGGCTGTGCCCCTGGGAATGATGTGTGATTTGACGGTGAGCTTGGGTTGGCCCAATGCAAAAATCGTGAGGATCCATGAGGATCCGTGCTTCGGAACCACGTTTTTGGGCCGTGGCATTGCCAGATAACCGTGGATCCGAGTTTTTTGTGGTGCAGGCTGTGCCCCTGGGAATGATGTGTGATTTGACGGTGAGTTTGGGTTGGCCCAATGCAAAAAGCGTGAGGATCCATGAGGATCTGTGCTTCAAAACCACGTTTTTGGGCCATGGCATTGCAAGATAACCGTGGATCCGAGTTTTTTGTGGTTCAGGCTGTGCCCCTGGACATGATGTGTGATTTGACGGTGAGTTTGGGTTGCCCCAATGCAAAAAGGGTGAGGATCCATGAGGATCCGTGCTTCAAAACTATGTTTTTGGGCCATGGAGTGGCCAGGAAGCCGTGGATCCGAGTTTTTTGTGGTGCAGGCTGTGCCCCTGGGAATGATGTGTGATTTGACGGTGAGTTTGGGTTGGCCCAATTCAAAAAGCGTGAGGATCCATGAGGATCCGTGCTTCGGAACCACGTTTTTGGGCCATGAAGTGGCCAGGAAGCCGTGGATCCGAGTTTTTTGTGGTGCAGGCTGTGCCCCTGGGAATGATGTGTGATTTGACAGTGAGTTTGGGTTGGCCCAATGCAAAAAGCGTGAGGATCCATGAGGATCCGTGCTTCGGAACCACGTTTTTGGGCCTTGGAGTGGCCAGGAAGCCGTGGATCCGAGTTTTTTGTGGTGCAGGCTGTGCCCCTGGGAATGATGTGTGATTTGACGGTGAGTTTGGGTTGCCCCAATGCAAAAAGGGTGAGGATCCATGAGGATCCGTGCTTCAAAACTATGTTTTTGGGCCATGGAGTGGCCAGGAAGCCGTGGATCCGAGTTTTTTGTGGTGCAGGCTGTGCCCCTGGGAATGATGTGTGATTTGACGGTGAGTTTGGGTTGGCCCAATGGAAAAATCGTGAGGATCCATGAGGATCCGTGCTTCGGAACCACGTTTTTGGGCCATGAAGTGGCCAGGAAGCCATGGATCCAAGTTTTTTGTAGTGCAGGCTGTGCCCCTGGGAATGATGTGTGATTTGACGGTGAGCTTGGGTTGGCCCAATGCAAAAATCGTGAGGATCCATGAGGATCCGTGCTTCGGAACCACGTTTTTGGGCCATGGAGTGGCCAGGAAGCCGTGGATCCGAGTTTTTTGTGGTGCAGGCTGTGCCCCTGGACATGATGTGTGATTTGACGGTGAGTTTGGGTTGGCCCAATGGAAAAAGCGTGAGGATCCATGAGGATCCGTGCTTCGGAACCACGTTTTTGGGCCATGGCATTGCCAGATAACCGTGGATCCATGATTTCTGTGGTGCAGGCTGTGCCCCTGGGAATGATGTGTGATTTGATGGTGAGCTTGGGTTGGTCCAATGCAAAAAGCGTGAGGATCCATGAGGATCCGTGCTTCTGAACCACGTTTTTGGGCCTTGGAGTGGCCAGGAAGCCTTGGATCCGAGTTTTTTGTGGTGCAGGCTGTGCCCCTGGACATGATGTGTGATTTGACGGTGAGTTTGGGTTGGCCCAATGCAAAAAGCGTGCGGATCCATGAGGATCCGTGCTTCGGAACCACGTTTTTGGGCCATGGAGTGGCCAGGAAGCCGTGGATCCGAGTTTTTTGTGGTGCAGGCTGTGCCCCTGGACATGATGTGTGATTTGACGGTGAGTTTGGGTTGGCCCAATGGAAAAAGCGTGAGGATCCATGAGGATCCGTGCTTCGGAACCACGTTTTTGGGCCATGGAGTGGCCAGGAAGCCGTGGATCCGAGTTTTTTGTGGTGCAGGCTGTGCCCCTGGGAATGATGTGTGATTTGACGGTGAGTTTGGGTTGGCCCAATGCAAAAATCGTGAGGATCCATGAGGATCTGTGCTTCTGAACCACGTTTTTGGGCCATGGCATTGCCAGATAACCGTGGATGCGTGATTTTTGTGGTGCAGGCTGTGCTGCTGCCATGATGTTTGATCTGATGGTGACTTTGGGCTGATCTAGTGCAGAAAGCGTGTGGATCCATGAAGATCTGTTCTTGAAAACCACGTTTTTGGGCCACGGTTTCGCCAGGAAGCCGTGGATCCATGATTTCTGTGGTGCAGGCTGTGCCTCTGGACATGATGTGTGATTTGACGGTGAGCTTGGGTTGGCCCAATTCAAAAAGCGTGAGGATCCATGAGGATCCGTGCTTCTGAACCACGTTTTTGGGCCATGGCATTGCCAGATAACCGTGGATGCGTGATTTTTGTGGTGCAGGCTGTGCCCCTGGACATGATGTGTGATTTGACGGTGAGTTTGGGTTGGCCCGATGCAGAAAGCATGTGGATCCATGAAGATCCGTTCTTGAAAACCACGTTTTTGGGCCACGGTTTCGCCAGGCAGCCATGGATCCGTGATTTTTGTGGTGGATGCTGTGCCCATGGCCATGATGTTTGATCTGATGGCGACTTTGGGCTGATCTAGTGCAAAAATCATAAGGATTCATGAGGATCCGTGCTTCGCAACCAAGTTTTTGGGCCAGGGCGTGGCCAGGCAGGCGTGGATCTGAGTTTTTTGTGGTGCAGGCTGTGCCCCTTACTATGATATGTGATTTGACGATGAGTTTGGGTTGGCCCGATGCAGAAAGCGTGTGGATCCATGAAGATCCGTTCTTGAAAACCACGTTTTTGGGCCACGGTTTCGCCAGGGAGCCGTGGATCCGTGATTTTTGTGGTGGATGCTGTGCCCATGGCCATGATCTTTGATCTGATGGTGACTTTGGGCTGATCTAGTGCAAAAATCATGAGGATCCATGAGGATCCGTGTTTTTTAACCATGTTTTTGCGCCCCTGCGCCCCCCCGAAACAGTGGATGCGTGATTTTTTTGATGCTTTCTACAGAGTAAGACATGGTCTACAGTATCATGGTGTTTTTATTTAATTTGAATGAAAAAATCATATGAATTCACGAGGATCCGTGTAGATCCGCCTTTTACCTTTTTCCGAGAATGGGCTTGCAGGGGGAGCGGTCCTCCCCAAGACTCACCGGCAAGGCGGCAGCAGCGATGTCCCGAGGCCTCCTTGGAGCCTTATATGCCGAGGTGGAGTATGGGGCCCGCCCCCAGGCCCAAGGTGGAGAATGGGCTTGCAGGGGGAGCGGTCCTCCCCAAGACTCACTGGCAGAACAACAGCAGCGATGTCCCGAGGCCTCCTTGGAGCCTTATATTGCCGTCACAGACTGATAAAGGAGAGCGCTTTGTTTATACAGCTGGGTTTTCTGTTTATACATTGATTCAAGCTCAAGCTTCCTGAGCTTGAAAAGCTCAAGTTAGTTCATTTTAGAAATGCTCCCTTGGAGGAGGAAAATGGGGATTTTGGGTCAGTTTCAAACTGACTGCACAGAAACCCATTCCTTCAATCTAAACCCATTCCTTCTTCCATGTTGTGGACACCTCAACCCAGCCATTGGCATGATCAACCGCCTTTCCCTGAACATGGTTGTGCCACCCTAGGTACTTATTCTGGACTGGGAAAGGTCAGTTAGATGGCAGGATGGGGGACGATGAGAGATCCATCTTGTCCATCTTATAAGATAGTCTTTCTCAGGAGCCAAAATTAGCAGCGGTTTGCAATTAGGGCAGAACAGAAGACATCCAAACCACTTCCCAGGTAACTACTATTTGCAACACTGTACCATCAGTCCCTAGCTGCAAACTGCCTGTTCATTTATGTCTGAAAGCATGAATTAATTAATTAGTATGATGAATGAGTCAATGCACTCATCACAGATTAGAAATATGGATTGCCCATTGAACTTCAGTTAATCAGAGCTGATCCTCTGCAAAAACTCTTGTGGCTGATGGCATTGCAATATGGGCAATGAATGCAAAATGCAGGCAATGTGCTTAAGATGTATTTTCCAAAGAATAAATTGTGTGCATTACTTAAGCAAGAAAGACCTGGGTATCTTCAAAATATCTTCTTCAAGGTACGGCAATTTATACTCTTTTAACATTAATCTATAAACAAACCAGTTAATTTATAGCCAAGGCGTGTGAATGATGGCAAGAAGGAGGAATAATTTTAAGTAAATTGGCTGTTGCTGGTGAATATAATGGATTTTCTTATTTAAATAACAATGCCTGGAGCCAGAGTCTTGTGTGCACTCTGACATGCATATGGAACTGCCGCTCATGCAAGATTGCACCATTTACTGCTGAGCAAAAAGTTATCTGAAGAGAACTTTCAACTGGAATTTTTCAGCCTGGGGTGAATGATGGGGACTTACTTAAGGGGGGATTTATGTAGGTTTTGGGGGGTGGGGTGGTTTACAAGCAGCAACAGATTTCCTTTTGGTGGCAGATTCACAATGGCTACTACTGCACTTTGAGAATGCATACAGACCATACATTTAAAGGCACTCCCCAAAGAATCCTGGGAACCATAGATTTTTAAGGGTGCTGGGAATTGTAGTTTTGTGAGGGGCCTACCAGTTTCCAGCATTATTGAGGGGATGTGTAGCAGGGGTGTAAGAATTCATACAAAGCCCACCCAAGGATGGGAAGAGAGGTGAAGACAATAGGGAGAGAGAATTCGGATTCACTCCTCTGCCCACATCCAGGGTTGGAACACAACCACGCAGATCAGACTGGACGCCTGTGAACCTTTCAGAGCATCATTCTTCATAAAATACCACTGCTTCCAGGAACTGATTAATGAAAACTTGTTGATACGTGCAGAAAGCACCACACTTTCTAGGTGCTTCAAGAAGCTAGATTTTTTTTTTTGTTTTTTTAAACGAACCAGAAAGCCCTTGGATGATCTCATTAAAAAAAAAGTAAATAGGGACAAATAGTACTTGGAAAGAGTTCATAGACTTGAGATCTAATACACATGCCTGTGTTCCGGTCTGAGCATGATCTGTTGAATGTGGACTGGGAAGGTTTCACTCCAAGTTGTGGAGTGAACCAACCCCCTCCTTATAGACATTCAACGGGATGAGCTTACCAGTCTACTCATGTGCAAGAGATACAAACTGGATTGATACCATTCTATCTATTCCTAGAAGATGAAAGCATTTTATTAAGAAGCTGTACACGTGTCATTACAAGAATGAGGGCTGGGGAGAGAGCTTGTTCCAATCCCTTTTCAAAGGTCATCATCACTATGCAGCACGATTGCTTCCTTGTTTCTGCCTTTCTAGGCAAAAGTAGTGAATAGGGAGATCTTCCAGCAGTGACACATTCCAAGGAGACAGGTGCCAGAAGCATTGAAAATCTTCTTTCAAGAAAGGTATTTCTGCCAGACTTCTGGATACCCTGGTTTTGTTATACATGTACAAAGGCAGAACAAAGAGCTATGTTTGGCAGTAATCTCAACTGTTGATAGGAATCTTCACATCTCCATTGGGAATGACCACAATCTCATTGAATAATTTAGTTTCTGATCTTTCAGAATGGTTAAACATTGTTCATACTTGCATAACCAAGTCTGCAATTAGTGTTCTTTCTGGCTGGCTCTTTGCCAAGCTACACAATAAGGTTTTAAAAAGCACAGCCTTACCCCCCCCCCCCGAATAACTGAAGCACACCACAACTCCAACCATAGCTTTTTTAATTTTTTTAAAAAATAAAGTTTTTTTTTGATACAACAAGAAAAAAACAAAACAACAACAACACAAATACCAAATTACACACAAGAATAACCATAGACACATACTTTTCTTAGCAAACAATAAAACATCTATTGGTCTTAACACTAAAGACCCAACCTCCCGTCTATTCCATATTTCAAATTCATATTACTCATTGCCAATACACACTTTCATCATAATTAAACTTATTTTTAATAAATCTAATTTCTTATATCTACCTTGCAACTATTACTGAAGTTCCTTGAATGCTTTTTAAAATTTACATCTACGGTGATCTTCACCGAAATCAAAGAAAGCTGGTATAACTATCACTTCTTTTCTATCCAGGTGATGTTATACTTGATGATCTGTTGGCTGAAGAGAATCACCCCACCATCTTCAGCGACAGTGAGGTTGCTTCCAGTCTACCTGCTGGCCGAGCAACCATCCTGAATTGCTTACACAGTTTGCGAGGAAGTTATACAGTGGAAGCTATTTATTTAACAGCCATTCAATTTTGTTAGCAATGAGGTTATTCTGCACTTTCCAGTACACTCTCCGTTATTACTTTTTACTGCAAAAAGGGGCTTTTGTTTGTTTGGAAAGCAATTGAATCCCATACCCGCAAACTAGTGAAAGTGTCCCAAGAGCAGTGCAGGAAAATATTGATGGGTTTGAAAACTCAATCACTTGCCAAATTTCTCCTGCCTCTGCACTACTTTTGGCAATGAAGGCTTGGGAGCTCCTATTTGCTGGAGGAGTGGGGCATCCTACAATTTGGCAACCCTTGCTGGCAGGAACACTTCATATGCCATTTGACTTTTAACTTTTTTTGTTATACCATGCTGAGTGTTCTAATGTTATCGTTATCGCTATTTATTAATTGTGGTATTTTCTGATTTTATTCAGTGCTTTTTCCTGGCGGTTCTCAAAGGTATTGCAGTACTAGCACCTTCCCCCCCCCCCCCACGCAATGTTTAAAGTGTGGCAGTTACTGTAACTACTTCATGGTTAGTACTAGAACTTTAAAAAACAACAACGGGTATATTATATATTTTTTATATTATATTATATTATGTTTATTTATATTAGGCTGCTCAAGTTGGCTCGAAAAGGCAGTTTATAAATATTTTGAATACTAAAACAAACTAATATGTACATTGATGCATCTGTACTTCTAAGAATTTGCTGAATGAGCATGGAAGTATTATATAGAAATTATATGTATATTTAATTAAATATATTCATGCATATGCACAATCGAAAAAGAATGTTTTTTTGCTTGAGAAATACTGTTTCATTTATTTATGACATTTGTTCGCTGATCATCTAAAGAGTACTCTTGGGACATACAAAGCAAGACAATATTAAAATTGTTCCATATAGTGGAGATAAGTATAGAGTTTATAGCTCAGATTGAAACTAGCATTAAACCACAACAGCTTCAGTGAAAGGTGTCTACCTGGAGCTGAAATTGCCATAGCGTACCAGGCAAGCTTCTCTAGGGAGGTACTACCACTTAAAAGGCTGTCTCCTCAGTAGCCAGTTGCTTCACCTGACTTGGAAGGAGCACACAGCCCAGGGGCTCTGAAAAGGATAAAGATCTCATGGTTCAGGTAGGCATCTGTGAAAGGAGGCGATCTTTCGGGTGATTTGTTCCCAAGCTGTTTAGGGATTGATAGGTTTAAAGTAGCACTTTAAATTGGGAAACTACCAGGAACCAGTACGGCTGGCAAAGTATTGGCAAAATATAATCAAAACACCCAGATCTAGTTAATAGACCTGCAGTTCCATCAAGACAGTTTTAAAAGGGAGCCCTACTTGCAATGCATGATGTGAGGTCACCACAGCATGGATAACTGTGGCTAAGCTATCTTCATTCAGAGATGATCACAGCTGGTGTATCAGCTGCAGCTGATAAAAGGCAATTGGAGCCACAGAAGCTACTTAAGATTTTAATGATAATGTTAGGCAATGTGTGGCCTTCCAGATGTTGCTGGATTCCAGGCTCCCATCAGTGCCAGCCAACATGGCCAATAGTCAGAGATAATGGGAGTTAAAGTCCAGCAACTTCTGAAGCAGCACAGGTTGCTGATTCCTGCTTTAGATGGAGCACAATCTTTTCTAGAACAAGTTGAATACCATTTACCTGGGTGAGGAAACACTCACCAACACTCTATATTTGCATATTTGCATTTTGAGTCTGTTTTTTCAGCCTTTCTCCAATTCAGGATGTACACTGCCTCACCGGTGCCTGATGGAAGTGAGAGAAGACTTGGGTGTCATCTGCATACAGGATTTTACCCATATGCACATTTATTTGATATGTGGGAAGAGACTGATTAATTATATGAGTTTTATTCAATTAAAAATTATTTAAGCAGGATTCAGTGCAATGCATTTGTAATAATAAATTAATAATCATTTGCAGATTTTAAAAGCCAATTTTATTAAACTGCTGCTGCTGCAGCAGCAGCAACAGCAACAACAACAACAATAATAGGGAAGCGAAATGAAAAGGTGTAGATTAAGTTTTTGTTTTTAAGAAAATGGACAATCAATTGTAGCAGATTTATTTCATGTGAATTTTGAGGATGAAAATCACTCATTGCAAGATTCAGTTCTAATTCAGTTCTATAAGCTCTTACCAAAAAGGTATCAAGTGGGAAAATCAGCAACCTAAACATGTCTGAGATGTTATCTTGGCTTTATTTTTATTAGTCAATATGAGAAGAACACAATGGCTCCAGCTTTGTAATATCAAAGATACATGAGGGAACATCTGCCATTATGACAGAATCATAAATCACAACACTGAAACCCTGACACATTTTCTCTGCAGTGAGAACCTTCTCTAGATGAAACAACTGACAAATTGCCTAAATAGGAATATATTTGCAAAAATATTATCTTTAGACATGACAGAGTCTCCAAATTTTCTACATCTGCTTCAAATGGTTATTTTTAAATAATGTTATTGGTGAGTAGTATTTTTCTTGTGAGATCTATTCTGAAAGCCATGATATGAACAGTTAGCCTAAGGTATCAGTTTTTATTCTCAAGCACTTAGTCAGTGCACACAGCATTAATTTCAACAGGGCAAACATTAGCAGAAGCTGTGTCTTCAGTCTACAAACGCACTTGTCACATTTGATTTAGTATCATTTTTCTTAGTAGGCTGCAATAATCACATGTTCCTCAGACTCACATGCTCCTGCATGCTGAAATTATAGGCTTACGCTGCAATCTAAATCCTGGCCGAGCAGCAGCAGGGCTTAATGGAGTGGTGGAGCTACCATCACATTTGCAGCCTTGGTGCTCATGCCACTTGGGAAATGGGGCATAATTCATTGGGCCTAGATCCATCAAGTGAGAGCATAGAATCATAGAATCATAGAGTTGGAAGAGACCACAAGGGCCATCGAGTCCAACCCCCTGCCAAGCAGGAAACACCATCAGAGCACTCCTGACATATGGTTGTCAAGCCTCTGCTTAAAGACCTCCAAAGAAGGAGACTCCACCACACTCCACCACGCGCATGAGGTAAGCTCTGCTCCTTTTCCTGCCCACCGCCCTCAGAATACCCAATTTTAAGGCATTACACAGTTGGCTATCAGTAGGCATCCCACTAGCAGAACTTCTGCCCAACTGTACATTCTCTTACATGCGTTTTCTACTCTTAAGATTTTTTCCCAATTATTTTTTATTAATTTCCAATAAAAAAGAATTTTAGTCATACATTTTCAATACAATCACAAATACATATTTTTGACTTCCATCAGTTCATCCATGAATCTTCCATGTTCTCGTCTTTATACTGCAAGTTCAAAATTTGTCATTGTCTTTTATCTTAATATCCACCTACTCCCCCTCTTCCCTTTTTTACAATGTTTCTATACATATTTCTTCACAAAGCTTCCTGTAAACCCACAAACGTTATTTGTTCATCACATATGCTTTTCATATAATCCACAAATTTACTCCAGTCCTCAGTGAACTTGTGATCTTGTTGGTTTCGGACTTTCCCTGTTAATTTATCTAGTTCTGCATAGTCTGTTAATTTCATTCTCCACTCTTCTATAGATGGTAGTTCCTCCTGTTTCCATTTTTGGGCCAGTAGTATCCTTGCTGCCGTCACTGCATATAGAAATAATTTCTGATCTTTTCTATTTATTTCATTTCCAACCATTCCTAACAAAAAAGCTTCTGGTTTTTTAACAAATGTATATTTCAACATCTTTTTCAACTCATTATATATCTGTTCCCAGAATACTTTAACCTTATTACACTCCCACCACATATGGTAAAATATTCCTTCTTTTTCTTTACATTTCCAGCATTTATTACTTACTTTATACATTTTTGCTAGTTTTACTGGAGTGATATACCATCTATAAACCATCTTCATCACATTTTATTTCAGTGCAGTACAGGCTGTAAATTTTATCCTTTCATTCCATAATTTATTCCACTCATCAAATTGTATATTATACCCAAAATCCCTGGCCCATTGAATCATTACTGATTTTACCTCTTCATCTTTAGTATGCCATTCTAGCAACAATTCATACATTTTTGACAAGTTTTTAATTTCATTACTCGCTATTTCTTTTTGAAACTTTGACTCTTTTTCCGAAAAGCCTCTCTCTTTTAACTCTTTTTTAAACATTTCATTAATCTGATAGTAATGCAACCAATCATTAACATATTCCTTGACTTCCTCATATGGTTTTAACTTCCATACTCTTAAGATTTTTTGGGTCTTTAAGCTTAAAGACTGTAATTGTTGAAAAATCAATTCACATTCTACTCTTTTAAAATATATTTTACCCTTCAGCCAGCTGCTTGTAACATTCTGGGTGCTGGAAAAAAATAGTTGAGGCACATTTGGAGAAACTTAAATTGAACTGTGATTTGAACACAAACTGTTCATTTTGCAAAGGGACAAACATGAACTAGAATGTGAAAACACAAACTTTTGGGGCGTGTTGCACTTGAACTATAAGTAGTTCCTTTTTAAGATAAGCTTTCCAAGCTCTGATATTATCACACTGAATGCTTGCCAGTGAGGTGGAGCAGGTGTGAGAATAATCTCAGCATGGTGGTATCACATAATGCATTTTGTTTTGGTAGATGTTCCAGGGGGCAGGAGAGGGAGATGTGGAACTACTGCTTTCAGCAGAAGCCATTCATTCTCTGTAGCCTTTGTCAAGCAGGTACTCTCCAGCTACTTTGGCCTACAACTCTCATCTGTCCCAACTGTGATGGGAGATGTAGTCTAAAACAGCTGGAGGGCATCAGGTTGGAGAAGGCTGATGTACTGCAACTGCATTGTTTAGTTCTGCCCTGACAAGCCTTTCATAGTTTCACAGTGTTCTTTCCCCTCTTCTCTGGTTCAAAATGGCTTCCTTCAAGAGAAACTACAGAACATCACAATAGCTACAAACACCACTTGCTCAAACTTTTTAGCTTTTAATTCACAAGCTATTGCAAGAGATTTCATAAGCAACTGGTTGGGGGGGGCAGTTTTGAAACAAGCTGCAGAGAAATTGTTTCCTGTAACCAACTGTGATTATGAAGGTGTGTGAGATCTTCATCCTGCAGCTAATTTGACCATATTTCTTGAAACCTTGTGCATATCTTCTGCAAATCTGTCCAGCTCATGTAAATAGGTGCAGTCACTGTTTGTCTAAATGTAAATATGCTTGTTTTTCCTATGCAGCAAAGAGATTACATTGAATGACTCCAGGTTTGATTTCATGGTGCTAGGCCAGGGGTCAGCAAACTTCTTCAGCAGGGGGCCGGTTCACTGTCCCTCAGACCTTGTGGGGGGCCAGACTATATTTTGAAGAAGAAAAAAATGAACAAATTCCTATGTCCCACAAATAACCCAGAGATGCATTTTAAATAAAAGGACACATTCTACTCATGTAAAAACACGCTGATTCCCAGACCGTGTGCAGGCCGGATTTAGAAGGTGACAGAGCCGGATCCAGCCCCTGGGCCTTAGTTTGCCTACCCATGTGCTAGGCCCATTTTTCAGTTCCTCAAACGGAAAGACTTTAAACTTTGAGGAACTGAAAGGAATGAGGAATTCAAGGCCACATCTTTCAATTTTGCTGTCTGCTTACTTCTTCATTATAAAGGGCAGGCCAAGCACCATGAAATCAAGATATTCCATCATGCATGCTCCAGATTTCTTTTGTAATGGAAAAGCTACATCCACTATGCATAGGGGAGAAGAGGGACTTGTGGAAGAAGGTCTTCACTTTTTACACAATCCCAAGGCATGATATGAAGGCATATGATAAAGTGACTTCACTGAAGACAAGGTAGATCAGTGCCTCCAGGAATATCCATGTATAGTGGATTGAGTTCTGTGAGGGAAGAAAGGTGGGATAGGAAAATATTAACTAAACAATATGCTCATTTACATGAAATGCTATGGTATAGAGA
Source organism: Podarcis bocagei (assembly GCF_964188305.1). Lineage (NCBI taxonomy): Eukaryota > Metazoa > Chordata > Lepidosauria > Squamata > Lacertidae > Podarcis > Podarcis bocagei. The sequence continues at coordinate 25,696,379 of NC_138135.1, forward strand.
AGGAAAAACATATGGGGGGGGGCGCGACGACGGCACTTTTTCCTCTCATGCCTCGGTCCCGCTTCCACTTAGATAAATTGCCCCCACCTCACTGAACAACCCTTTACCCGAAGAGGACTTTTGTGAAGGGAATTCTAGTAAGTTGGAGTCTCAGACAGGGTTTCTTTAAATAAACAAAGATTTATTTAAGGCATGATAGTATTTAACACAAATGGATTAAACTTAGGCTACTTCAGTGATACAGTGATACTTCAGTGATACAGTGCAATTTCACTTTAATGCTGTCCTCAGTTGTTTTTGCCTTATCCGTTTGGTTCCTTTATACTGATATATCCTTTATACTGATACTTTCTTTCAGTTATCCACCCCCTTCAACAATCCAGCTGCTGAGGTGCAGTAGACCCAAGGATTCTCCACAGCCCCTCCCTTCCCTGGGTTTGGGAGTTTCTTTTTATTATGTACTGAGTTGAATAGGATCCAAACTGAAGCAGTCTGATTGGTCCTAGAACAATGCAGCAGTATGACTGATTGGCAGGAACCACCCAATCATGCTCCAGATATAAGTGAATCCACAACCTGATTGGCTTACAGTAGAATTCCAGAATTAGCCAGTCATGTGCAGCCCATTGTGTAAATAATGTATATAAAGCAGATACTTTGAGGGGACATTCATTCATTCCTCCTCACCACTATGAGCTGAATAAAGAGCATGAAATCACTTTGCGACTCTGAGTATATATCACTTTTCTTTAGAAAAATCTCTCCCCTCCAGACTAGATTTGAGTCCCAAGTAGGCTGTTCCTTTCCAGCTCCTACTTCTCCTGGCTCAACCTCTGCCTCCCAGTAAAATTCAGGTCTGTTCCTCCAACAGGACACCACACTCTGTCCTTCACAATACACTCTGAGTGGAAGTTGTTTTGTTTTCCAGAACCAACTCTTTCTTGCTTTCACTCCTTCTGAAGGAATGGGTTTCTGTGCAGTCAGTTTGAAACTGACCCAAAATCCCATTTTTTCCTCCTCCAAGGGAGCATTTCTAAAATGCTCTAACTTGAGCTCTTGAGCCAAAACCCAGCTGTATAAACAAGTGCTCAAAGCTCTCTCCCTTATCAGTCCATGACGGCAATGAGTGACCTTGCCAGTTCCAGTAGAGCAGGGATGATGCGTCTGGGTCTTATCTTACATCCTGACCACAAAGACCACAAAGACGCACAGACCTTGTCAAGTCTGACAAGAGACCCGGGAACGGTGCCAGGAGTTGGTGACCTCCTACCCCAAGATAAGAGTATAGGAACAGGAACAACCTTTTATGGTCAAGAGTGCCGGAACAGGAATAACTGTTTATGGTCATGGATGTCAACTTACGTGTATAATCTGACGTGCTTGAATTCCTGGGGAAGCAGGGAAAGGGTGCCTGGAGGATATATATACTGCATGAAATTTCTCATTTCTTTGGACTTGCTGTGAGCTGACCATGCAAGTGCCTTCTGCTATCCGGAGAGCAGAATAAACTCTTTCTCTGAACCAACCCTCGGTGTCATTTGACTTCCTTCCTCCCATCCGGGAGCAACGCACACCCTACCAATTGGTAGGGTCCAATAAGGCTACACTTCTACCTCAACCTGTCTCCTAACTTGTCTCCCTACCTATCTCTTGACCTCTCCAACCTCTATTCCAACCCACTTCAACCAACCCTCTCCTTCCTCTCTCAAATCCCCTCCTTTTAAACTCTCCCTCCTGGAACCACAGCCAATCAGAGGCTGCCATTCATTAACCATTTGCTGGCAGGGAAAGCAAGGGAAAAAAAAACCATTTTGATCCAACTGGTCCAGCAAAACCAACTTTTTTGTCACAGGGGGTGTTTACTGCAGGAGTGATTATGCTGGGTGCTAGAACATTATTTGCCAATATTATAAGCCTGGGGTGTTGTAGGACAGGTCTGGCAATGATTCCTTTGTTTGACAGGGCTAGACTGACCCAAGGTCACCCAGTGGGTTTCAAGTTAGTGTGATGCATAGTGGACCACAATTGCTTGTGTTAAATTAACCCTGTCCGGTTCATTTCTGGTAGGAAATTTAATAAGAAATGCAACCAAGGATTCCAGCAAGACAATACCCTTTATTAACTTTATTGCAGTAAAGGACAGTCCTATAAGTACTGTACTGATCACAGGTTTCATGCAGCCTTTTATACTCTTTTACATACAGCTTATATCATGCTAAGTACATAACTAGTTCCATGTTGTCCATTCCACATCAGCCATGACAACATCTCCATATCGGAACATCCTACAAGTCATACTAGTACAATAAACTAACCTTTGGTCAGTAACAACAAACAAAAGCAGATCACACAATGGTTAATCGTTAACCTAATCCAACATAGATCTTGGATCTATGCAGTTTTATGCTATAACCATGTTCAAGCTAACTAATACTTTCCAAATATGAATATATGTATTCCTGTATGCATTGAATTACCTTACTAACATTCTTAATGTCTTTTATTGCTATATTAAGTGTTATTTACCTTTTGCTACCATGCCAGGGCTGGTGCAAAATCAAGTCACCAACCTGGCTCCATGCCTAGGTAAGCACTTCCAGTGCATGCACATGAAAAATAAGCAGCAGAGTGCCCACACATGTGCAGTAGGAGAAGAAATTCAGTGCTGTGTCCAAACAGAAACACATGCAGGCAGCAAAGCTCATCAGTAATAAGCTGTTGAACCTCAGTAAATTAAGAACATAGTTACAGCATCACTGGATCCCCTGTGATGGTGAAAAACTTCATAACTGAAGAGCGATGAAAGACAAATGAAGAACTCCAGCTTAGAGGTCCAGATATATCTCGGATCTGTGACCTTGGCTCTTTACAGACTCAGCAGAGTTAATTCACAAACAGGTGCACATCTGCCATAACAAAGACAAAATCTAGCTAACTACTCAGAAACTGTATGTTCTACACCCATTAAAAAAACCACCCTGACATATGATGTCTCAGTAATAAGCAGAACTATACCAAACTATTCAACTTTTGATATGAATTCATGCCAACATTAGTTCTTGCCAACTATAATTACACACAAAGCACAGTGTTCATATTTGGGAACACGGGTCATTCATATTTGAGTACAGGTTAAGCTGAAAAGTCAACAGCCTTTGGTCAATACATTAATTAGTATTTAACTAATACATTAATTAGTATTTAACATCCAGATAAACAATAAAACTTTCCATTATTTCTGTTTTCACATTTATACTAGTCTAGAAGTTGGCATCACCTTGCCAACAAAGGTCCGTATAGTTAAAGCTATGGTTTTCCCAGTAGTGATGTATGGAAGTGAGAGCATAAAGAAGGCTGATCACCGAAGAATTGATGCTTTTGAATTATAGTGCTGGAGGAGACTCTTGAGAGTCCCATGGACTGCAAGAAGATCAAACCTATCCATTCTTAAGGAAATCAGCCCTGAGTGCTCACTGGAAGGACAGATTGTGAAGCTGAGGCTCCAACACTTTGGCCACCTCATGAGAACACTCCCTGGAAAAGGCCCTGATGTTGGGAAAGTTTGAGGGCACAAGGAGAAGGGGACGACAGAGGACGAGATGGTTGGACAGTGTTCTCGAAGCTACCAGCATGAGTTTGATCAAACTGCAGGAGGCGGCGGAAGACAGGAGAGCCTGGCATGCTCTGGTCCATGGGGTCACGAAGAGTCGGACATGACTAAACAACTCCAAGAAGTTCTAAACAGGCATACAAACTTGGCCCTCCAGATGTTTTGGGACTACAACTCCCATGATCCCTAGCTAACAGGACCAGTGGTCAGGGATAATGGGAATTCCTTTTTGTTGTATTTGCAAAATAAAAAACTATTAAAAATGAAATTGACATGAACTTAGTCAATTTCAAGTAGCTGAGCAAAGGCTGTATGCTCCCCCAATTATTTCCTCCATATAACCTTTTTTCAACAAGCATTTGAAGCAAAGATTCTTACTCCAGTGTATCTGTATTGCATTTGAAATGGTTATTACTGATGTCTTTATTGTTAATAGCTTTAAGGTGTTTCATGTGAGGTGATTCATAAACGAACAAAATAAATGAGACAATTTCTCCCCTGCCCTGTCACACCTAGTTAATGGACCACTATGATTTTCCCCATTTAGTATTCTATTAAAAGTCTTTGTCAAAATGCAGAGGCACATTGGTAAATGAATATCTCCTCCTTGCTTAATTCAGGTTTCCTATGATCAGCAAGATGACCAGTTTCCATTTATTTCAACTTTTATCTTTTACTACTCCAAAGGGAACAAAATTTTCAGGTATTTCAGCATCAAAGAGATTTGTTCCTTTTTTGGGGTGACCTGACCTAAAGGGAAATTAGGCATTTCATGTGAGTTGTGGTTATACATGCTTTTATTTATAAATAGCTTGTTCAAGATAAAAACAGGATTCTGAGCAGTGGATTTTACTTGCTACCCCTTCAATTCCAGGATCTTTCCACCAAATTGTTTGTTGTGAAACTAGCTTTTTGCAATTTGTTAATGGCAGTGTTACTGCCCTCAGAGACATGAACTTATGGACTGGGAAAGTTGTGGTCTGTTAAGCTCCAGTTACATATTCAGACTGGTACCAGTACAGTAATGTAGTAGGTTTTTTAAAATAGGATTATATATAGCTCCATGGCAGTGCTTTAAACACAGGTCTGCTACAGTGTTTTTGCTAGACCAGCACACCCTGCAATGCCAGGAGTTTGTCCCAGCAACTGTCCATCTTTCCACTGCAAAGTTATATTGGGTAGTGGATACAGTCTCTTTCAGAGCAGGCCTGCATAGCAACAGAAGTTTCACTTGTTTCTCAGATAAATGTGGTATTCTCCTTAACCCGGTTAGAACATATGTTAGTCTGTCTGTCTGGTCCAAACGGCTACATTCCTGTATGCGTTTTTATTACTTCTGAATAAGGAAGCCTCTTGCTTTCTCTGCTGCTTCTTGGCCTTTGGGCAGACAGTTCAAGCGATCAACTCACACAGCAAGTAACACTCCTCCATACCCATGTAAACAGAAAGCAAAACATTATAGGAGTGGTCACCAACCACTCAATCGTGGTACAGCCAAACAAACACTCATCCCTACTATTGCAACTAACTTCCTACGAATTGTGCACTTTTCCCAGTAGCATGTCTCAGCGGAAGATGAGAAGCCCGGCTTGTTCCATCAGCTCTGCTGGCAAAGCTGCTCTTTCTTGAGGAAGCAAGCTGTCCTCTGGAGGAAAACAAGGGTGGTCGGTCTTTGGCATCTCCTCCCATCTCTCTCCTGGTTCAGGAGCCACTTTGCTCACCATCTTATTTCTGGGAGAGCACAGCAGATATTCCTTCTAATTCAAGGAAGCTCAGTTCAGGACATGTTCCGGTTTTCCCTTGGACCATTTCTGGGTTTAGTCTTCTCAAGGGTGGGGTGTGAGGAGAGAAGATCCTGGTTTTTCTTAAGCATCACCTCTGGTGGAGTTGGCATTGAAGTCCTGGCCAGTTTGCAGACCTGGGGAGGAGGTTGGTCACCAGGGCTCTGCCTTTCACCAGTTGCCCTGCAGAATTCCTTGGAGGGAGCTCAGTATCCCTCAGGGATGTACCTCCAGAAAGGAAAGAATTAATACCTTCACTCTCCCCGCCCCCACCCGCCCATTTGCTTCGATGGTGCTTACCTGCTCTTTCTGAGGGGCTTGCAAAGCACTAGGGCGGAGGGGGTCGTGGAAACAGTCTCACTTCACTAGTACTTTACTCAGCCCCATCGCTGGTTCCTAGGAGCAAACCAAATTGACCCACAACCACCTACCACAAGCCGTCCCCGTCCTCCTCCTCTAGGCGTCTTTCGTCCTCTTTAAGCCGCCAGCCTGCTATTTCTCTCCCATGGCTCGAAATGAACCCCCCGCCCCGAATTCAACCAAGCCCAGAACAGCCTGCCAATCCCACCGTTTATACAAACGTAATAGCAGTTGGAATCCAAACGGTCGCCAGGCACCTGAGGAGGAAAATGACGCTCTGAGGCGGCTACGGCGAGAACCCCGAGGAGAAAGGGGCGGAGCTTAGACGGGGTCGATAGAGGGGGCGTGGCGTGAAGCGGCGGTTCTGTCACTGGAGGGGGCGTGAAGGGGGCGGGGCATCGGTAGCCGTTGCCCGCGCGCGGCTGTGCGCGCTGGCGACCTCCTCTCCGGGTTCGGTCAAGGAGCAACCGACGTCGCTGCTCCCAGCGGCCGTTGAGGGGCGGGCGCTCGGCTCGTAAGAAGGCGGAGGGGGGGGGGTGTGAGAGCAGAAGCGGCCGTTGGGAGAGAGACGTTTCGCGCCTGAAGTGGCCGCCGCCGCCGAACAATGGACGAGCCTATGGCGGGAGCAGGGCCCACCCCGGCCGGTCCTGTCGCCATGGGTGGGGAAAACGAGGCTGAAAGCCGGCAAGGCCCCGCGGACCGGGCCGACGGAGAGTCGCGGCTCAACCTGTTGGACACTTGCGGGGTGTGTGGCCAGAACATCCAGAGCCGGCGGCCCAAGCTGCTGCCGTGCCTCCACTCGTTCTGTGTGCGCTGCCTACCCCCGCCGCATCGCTACCTCATGCTGCCGCCTCCCGCCGCGCCTTCGCCGGGAGCCGGCGGCCCCAAAGATCCGCCGCTGCCTCCGCCGCCGCCTTTGCTTCAGCCTTCCCCGGCCCCCTCGTCGCCTGTCGCCACGCCGCCCTCGCCGCTGCACTGCAACCCGGGTAAGGAAGCCCGCGCGGCGGCCGTGTCACGACTGGGGGTGAGGAGGAGGAGGAGAGCTCGTAGTTACCTCAGAGCAAGGCGGGCGGGAGAGGGCGGTTGTCGCGATTCCTCTCAGCACTTGATAGCGGAAGAAAAGACAAACCGAGGCAGGGTTCAGTTGGCGAAAAGTGGCGCTGAGGTTGGAATAGCGCTTTTTGTCATGGAAATCCTTTTCCCCCAACTCCTGAGGCAGGAGAAGTGGGGAAGTGAGGGGGGGGAGCATTCTTCTCCACGTACGTTTCAAAGAGGAGTCCCGGGGTTTACAAAATGGGCTCCTGGGCCGAGTCTTACCTCAAGTTGAGCCCTGGTTCCGTAGCGGCATGAGCTGTGGTAGCCAAGTCGGGAGCCTGCTTCGTCGGGTGCGTAAATATGCAGAGGCTGAGAGGCAGCCGTCGAGAGACTTGAAGGCAAGCAGGCATGCGAAGGATCCAGTATCCCGGGAGCTGGCATGCGAAAAGCAAACAATAGTGGCGGGGGGTGTGTGTGGTCATTTTGAGGTTGTGGAGGCAAGTGCTATGAAGACACAGGCTCTCTGCCTCTCCTCAGAGCTCTGGGATTTATGCTGCTGTGCAGGAAACTTGTGGGATTTTAAACGTGGGGCGCCGAGATCCGATGTAAAACGCCACCTTTGGGAAGGGAAACCATAATGGACTGCAACTTCCCATTGTTTATACAATGCATCCTGTGCTAGCATAGATGCGAGCCAAGAAATCCCCGTTCAGGGGCTGGGCTCCTTATTATCCTTGCTGAAGCAGATATTTGTGCTTAACAGCATAGTCCAAAAGGCAACTGTCTACTCCATTTCGTTCCTCTACTGAAGATGTTGGGGCTGATGATAAGCACTTCAAAAGTAAAGCGTTAGAGTTGTAGCATCAGTCCTCATTTTGCTCAACAAAGATGACAGGGTAGTAACAATTTGTTATTTCTTTGTACTTCAGTAAGGTACAGCATGCTAAGGCTTTTCTTGGTAGTTTTGTTGTTGTTTTGTTTTTGTTTTTTGGAGGGAGAGTTTCTTGTCCCTCTCTGGAGTTCTCAGTTTCTACAGAAGGTGCATTTTTTGCTGGGGAAAAAAGGCTATTTGTGTGCATATTTTGTCTGGATGACAGATATAGCTAACATTTGTCACTAACCCTTGGCTCATAGTAAGTATGTTGTGTGCTTGAGGGGAGATGGCTTGCATTAATAGTGATGAGTGTGTTTGAGGATAGTCATCTATGCATGTTATATATTTATCTCTTTTTTAAAAAAAATCCATGAGCCTCCTATATTGTCAGGATTTCTCATACGTTACATAATTTCAAGCATAATATGCCTTTTTATTACTTTAAAAACTATATACAATTATTCCAGTGACATGTTTTTCACTCTTTTATGTCTGTTGTAAAGGTAATTCAGCTTTTAACCTGTCCGATAATTTTTCATCCATAGCAAAATTATTATATTGCATGGTAAGGAGTGAAAGCTCTTTTTCCATTGTTCCACTTCCCAGACCACAAATACTGTATACCAGTTTGGATTTTTTGTTCTAAAAGTTCCTAACCGTGTTATGAGTTTGGGGGCTGCTAGGTTGTATACCTGAGCCCCCCTTCTAATTCCTAGATCCAGTGTAGATTCAATTATTGTAATAGCCAGACCTGTCTGGTTATGGCCTTTTGGTATGAGTAAGTAGGGGAGCAAAACAAGTGGTTCTGTGCTAGATGACAAATAAGTGGGCCTTCCTCAACTGTCTGTTAGAAAGACAAAAGGCCAGAGTAGAGTTTGAGTGCTATTAGCTAGAAACTGGGTACAAAAGTTGCAGACTAGAAAGGCAGGGAGAGAGCCATAGCTTATTTCTGCTGGAATTCAAGGAGGACCTGTGAGTGAGGTATGGAGATTGTAAAGCACAGGTTGGTGGGTGACTTTCATTCCAACAGGTGGGACTTTTGGAGATCCAACAATCAGCTGATCATAAGCCCTCTTTCATCACCCCACACCTGATTGTCATGTGACAAAGGTCTTTAAGAGCAGAAGCAGTAAAGTGTAGAAAGTGTTGGAAAATGCTGAAAAGTGCTGACTCACTCTGACTCATCCTCTAGATGACTCATTCCTTGTACAAATATTGTATCAATTACAGCACGGGTAGACAAACTAAGGCCCGGGGCCAGGATCCGGCCCAATCACCTTTTAAATCCAGCTGTGGATGGTCTGGGAATCAGCGTGTTTTTACATTAGTAGAATGTGTCCTTTTATTTAAAATGCATCTCTGGGTTATTTGTGGGGCATAGGAATTCATTTCCCCCTAAAAATATATTCTGGACCTGCACAAGGTTTGAGGGACAGTGGACCGGCCCCCTGCTGAAAAAGTTTGCTGACCCCTGAATTACAGGAAGACACTCAGAGCCAGGAAAGATAAATACAATGGGCTCAGTGTGCTCTCTAGCCTAGTCTAATCTTCTTCTGTTTTACTTTGCTCTTCTCCATTATGTGTTTGTAAAGAAGTATGATTGCCTCCGTAAAGTTTTATTCATTTACAGTGGTGCCTCGCAAGACGAAAAGAATCCGTTCTGTGATTCTCTTCGTCTAGCGGTTTTTTCGTCTTGCGAAGCAAGCCCATTGATGGATTAGCGCTTTTAGCGGCTTATCGGCTTATCGGATCAGCTGATAAGCGGCTTAGTGGCTTAGAAAAAGGGGGGAAGGGGGGGAAACCGCAGGAACTCGCAAGACATTTTCGTCTTGCGAAGCAAGCCCATAGGATATTCGTTTTGCGAAGCACCTCCAAAACGGAAAACTCTTTCGTCTAGCGAGTTTTCCGTCTTGCGAGGCATTCATCTTGCGGGGCACCACTGTACTGTGAAGACTCTGCATTTTTGACTTTGCTGCATGACGCTGATATACAGTTGTACCTCAGGTTACATATGCTTCAGGTTACATACACTTCAGGTTACAGACTCCGCTAACCCTGAAATAGTACCTCAGGTTAAGAACTTCACTTCAGGATGAGAACAGAAATTGTGTGGCGGCAGCAGGAGGCCCCATTAGCTAATGTGGTGCTTCAGGTTAAAAACAGTTTCAGGTTAAGAACGGACCTCCGGAACAAATTAAGTACGTAACCAGAGGTACCACTGTAATGCCAGGTGTAGGGCAGGTAGGTGTGTGTTGACTGAAATGGCAGTCCCAAGAGGAGGCCAGGTGAGACTAATTCAGTTTGTGGGCTGGGACCCGCCACCCCTATTCTAAAATGTGTTGTGGCTTTTACATACTTTGGTCACATGTTATTTTAATGAACATAATTCATTCTGCAATAGCTCTTTTAGCATTCCATTTTTGTGACTTTCAATCTTCTGCAGCTCCTTTTTTCATTTTTTACTATTGTTACTATCCTGACATCACTATACGTGGCTCAAGAGTTTACAGAAGTCAGTGAACAAAAATTGTACAGGTTCTTCTCCTCCAAGAAGCATACAATCTGAAATGTACAAGAACAGGGTATGCAAGAAGAGACTCGGATAGAAAAAAAATGCGAGCAAATTGCAGTTACACATCTGTATTGTACAGCTGAGATAATTGTTTGTAAAGTGAGACTAGAGGTTACTATTTATTTAAAATATTTTAGGGCATCTTTCAGTGCAAATTCGGCTCGGGTTGCTTATAACAAATATCAATAATAAAACCACAGTTTCAGAAATGCCAGGGATATGCTGAAAAGGAAAAGGTATGAGAAAAATCTGGATTAGGGGAGGGGAAAGTGTGAGAAGGCAGTGATTAGGAGAACATCATATACACAACAGATAATTAATGGAAGTACAAGATGCTTACTATCCACGTTAAACAACTATGAATGAGTCCCTAGTGTTTGCCTCATTGATCTTAATGACACGTGCACGTAGCAGTGTTTCATACTTTCCAGCCCAAGATATAAGAAGATTGCATGGGGTGCCTGTACAGTATATTGTATTCTTTATATATATATGTAACCCTATGTCAGCATTTAGATTTTTTACTTTAAACTACATATTTTGTGCAGGGATTTCCTCATGGACTATTTTGTTATAACAGGAAATTTGCCTCTTAGCTTCAGTGTATTCCTGTGTACTTTCAAGGACTTCACAAATCCATAGCCCCCAACACTGTTATTGGGGTGTATGAGGTGTTAGGGGAGGAGTACTGCCTCTGGTGGGAGACACGTTGTACTCATCCTGGGGTAGTTTGTCCACCTTTGGTCTCTACGCTGCTCTCAGCTCTCACCTGTGGCTCCTAGAAGCGGTCAGCATGTGACAGTGGCCACACCACAGAAAATGGCTTTGTCTGATTTGCTAAACCAGGTGAGGGTAGCCATTGGGTCTCAAACCCTCAGCGAGTTAGGAACTTCCCCTGCATGTGAAGACAGGCCCTGACAGATTGAGTGGGCAGAACCAATAGAGTGGTACCTTGGTTCTCAAACTTAATCCGTTCCAAAACCAAGGCGCACTTTCCCATAGAAAGTAATGCAAAACAGATTAATCCCTTCCAGACTTTTTAAAACAACCCCTAAAACAGCAATTCAACATGAATTTTACTATCTAATAAGACCATTGGTCCATAAAATGAAAGCAATAATCAATGTAAAAAAGGTAAAGGGACCCCTGACTGTTAGGTCCAGTCGCAGACAATAGTGGGGTTGCGGCGCTCATCTCGCTTTATTGGCCGAGGGAGCCAGCGTACAGCTTCCGGGTCATGTGACCAGCATGACTAAGCCGCTTCTAGCGAACCAGAGCAACGCACGGAAACGCCGTTTACCTTCCTGCCGGAGCGGTACCTATTTATCTACTTGCACTTTGACATTCTTTCGAACTGCTAGGTTGGCAGGAGCTGGGACCGAGCAACAGGAGCTCACCCCGTCGCGGGGATTCGAACCGCCGACCTTCTGATCTGCAAGCCCTAGGCTCTGTGGTTTAGACCACAGTGCCACCCGCGTCCCTAATAAAACGGTATTGTAGATGATAAAAATTATTCCCCCCCCCTTACCTGCACTGATGATAGTCATTGTTTGGATGGAGGGCTTTTATCCATTTCCGCCGTGTCACAGTCAATCAATCAATCATAAAATGAAAAACAAGCCACAGATGCAAAAATGAAAAGGCAGCAAAAACAAAAGCACCAAATATCACGTCAGAGCACTGCAATCAGAAATGGAAGGCTTTAATTACGATGGGAGGGACAACTTAAATTTGCTGCTTAAGGGTAAAAACGGGAGGGGGAAAGCCTTAATTATGATGGGGCGGACTCAACTGCGCAACAGTGAAAACTGAAGCTCAGGAGCATGTTCGGCTTCTGAGGCAAAGTTCGAAAATCGGAACACCTACTTCCAGGTTTGCAGCGTTCAGGTGCTGAGTTCGGGAACTAAGCTGTTCAAAAACTGAAGTACCACTGTAGTATGACCAGCGGTCAAGAAGGTGGTTGCTGCTGGGGCCCATCAACCTGGGAAAGTAGCCCTAGGAGAAGAAAAGCTGATCCTATACTTCCACTGCCTTGTGAATATACTCATTCGCAAGAAAGACTTTGGGAGTAAGCCCTGAGGAAAATTCCGTACTCTGTCTTGTGGGACATCTTCAGGAGAAGAAAAGGCTAAGGAGTAAACCCTATGCAAATCTTGAGTGCAGTCCCTAATATGGTTAGATGTGTCTTGTACGACTCCTGTAGCCAAGTGCAGTGGTACCTCAGGTTACAAACACCTCGGGTTACAAACACTTTGAGTTACAGACTCTGCTAACCCGGAAGTAGTACCTCGGGTTAAGAAGTTTGCCCCAGGATGAGAACAGAAATCGTGTGCTGGTGGCGGGGCAGCAGCGGGAAGCCCCATTGGCTAAAGTGGTACTTCAGGTTAAGAGTGGTTTCAGGTTAAGAACGGACCTCTGGAATGAATTGAGTTTGTAACCAGAGGTACCAGAGTAATGCCAAATGTGGAAAGCAGCAGTTACGAGTTAACAGTCTTTGAAGCCACAGCAGGTGCTGTGATTCTCCACCGGTTTGACTCCATCCCGAGAGGCACACTTCATTGTCTGTTGAGACAGATTGATGTCAGCAACAACAATCACTGCTATTCAGCATGTGGTGCTATCATGCTGACTCAACAGACCTGTGTGACAGAATTTTAAGAACAGTTAGAAAATTTCATCCACAACTTCAATGCTCTGCTGAACTAAAATGCAATGAAGGAATGGAAGAGATTGATCTGCATGGCTATAATTCTGTTCCTTAACCAAAACAGTCTTGCAGGTCAAATAGGGATGCTTGGTGGACTAGCTTTGGGGCTGCTGGCTAGAGGTTCTTGGCATAACAACACCAATGCAATCAGTACATTCCAAGTTAGTTTACTCATTTATCTGTTAGAAAGTGAATGGTTTATATGCACATAGCTCATAATTATGCCAGTAAGCTCACCTGAGCCATGCAGGAAATCATTGCTTGGTGAAGAGCAGGAAACCAGGTTCTTCCTGTAGCATATGCATCTTGGTATGTGCTATCTAACATCTGTTGCAATGCACACACAGCCAAAACCTATTACTTATGTTGTTCTTTGATTAAATTGTTAAGGAATGATTTTAATTCCATCTGCCTTTCTTCACTCATAACATAGTTATGGTAGATAAAAGTAAGAGCTGTAGAAAGTCCGTATGGTTTGTTGATTTGCCCTCCACTGTTCTTCTAGAGCAGTAACTACCAAACATTCCCCCCCACACACACACACACAGATCACTTGAAAATTGCTCATGGTTTTTCCAGGTCACTTACTGATGTTTCTGACTGTTGCAATAATTGTAATGTCCTGTGCTACATGCAATGTGATATGTAACCCCCCACTTTTATTTCTTGTATTGTTAGAGCTACCACTTGAGCTACTAAACTCTTGCAACAGGGAAGATATATTATTTTAGCCTATTTTAGGCCTTATCTAAACTTACCTGGTGCCCCATGCTTTCTGGGCACAGGTCCTCACTTTCCCTGCCCATGCATTTGTTTTGTTTTGTTGTGGTGGTGGTGGTGTGTGTTTTTGGCCCTGGTGCTTTCCTTAGGAAAATCTGGTCTTTTATCACTGAATCAGAGCAAACATCAGTTTCATAGTTTGCCATTTACTCCAGTTGTGGTAAAGAGTGGGTTTGTGTGGGGAAAGCACCAGGGGTAAAAGAAAGTTCTTGAACACAAACCTGGAAAGCCCGGACCTGTGCCTAGAAATGTGGAGCAGAGTTAAGTATGGATGACTTATGAGCCAGAGAAGAAGTGGTAAGATGCTGGGTTTACCATTTTCTATCAGAAAGAACACCCAGTTACTCCAAGTAGCCATGGGACTACAGAGCAACAGAGAAGCAAAGTATGACCTTTGCCATCTGCCAGAAGACTATGTTCTGCTGTGTTGAGCAAGCTCAATTAGCTACGGATGTTGGGAGTTGTAGCCCAACTAGTGATGTTAAATTCTTGAGAATAATTTTCTGGAGAATATTATCGAGAATATTCTTAATTAATGAGAATATTAGAGAATTTTCATTTAAAATAGGAGAATATTCATTTTAATGCATTGAAAAACTCTTTCTTATTGGTTAGCAGGTCAGCACTGTTGACATATAGGGAAACTTATTGTTTAGTAAAGTACCACAGTGAAAATATATAAGCACAAGCCTACTTGTCACTTGCAAGTATCAAGTTATAAAGTAAAACATGTTTTATAGTTAAAGTTAAAGCATTCTACAGTGATAGCACCAGTAATTGTCATGTAAAGGTTTGGTATAAGGAAACTCAGTAGTTAAATCATATTTTATTATTCCATTAGAACATATGCATGTTATGTTGTTGTTTAGTCGTTTAGTCATGTCCGACTCTTCGTGACCCCATGGACCAGAGCACGCCAGGCACTCCTGTCTTCAACTGCCTCCCGCAGTTTGGTCAGACTCATGTTTGTGGCTTCGAGAACACTGTTCAACCATCTCATCCTCTGTCGTCCCCTTCTCCTTGAGCCCTCAATCTTTCCCAACATCAGGGTCTTTTCCAGAGAGTCTTCTCTTCTCATGAGGTGGCCAAAGTATTGGAGCCTCAGCTTCACAATCTGTCCTTCCAGTGACCACTCAGGGCTGATTTCCTTAAGAATGGATGCGTTTGATCTTCTTGCAGTCCATGGGACTCTCAAGAGTCTCCTCCAGCACCATAATTCAAAAGCATCAATTCTTCGGCGATCAGCCTTCTTTATGGTCCAGCTTTCACTTCCATACATCACTACTGGGAAAACCATGGCTTTAACTATACGGACCTTTGTTGGCAAGGTGATATCTCTGCTTTTTAAGATGCCGTCTAGGTTTGCCATCGCCTTTCTCCCAAGGAGCAAGCGTCTTTTAATTTTGTGACTACTGTCACCATCTGCAGTGATCATGGAACCCAAGAAAGTAAAATCTCTCACTGCCTCCATTTCTTCCCCTTCTATTTGCCAGGAGGTGATGGGCCCAGTGGCCATGATCTTCGTTTTTTGATGCTGAGCTTCAGACCATATTTTGCGCTCTCCTCTTTCACCCTCATTAAAAGGTTCTTTAATTCCTCTTCACTTTCTGCCATCAAGGTTGTGTCATCTGCATATCTGAGGTTGTTGATATTTCTTCCGGCGATCTTCATTCCGGCTTGGGATTCATCCAGCCCAGCCTTTCGCATGATGAATTCTGCATATAAGTTAAATAAGCAGGGGGACAATATACAGCCTTCATGTACTCCTTTCCCAATTTGGAACCAATCAGTTGTTCCATATCCAGTTCTAACTGTAGCTTCTTGTCCCACATAGAGATTTCTCAGGAGACAGATGAGGTGATCAGGCACTCCCATTTCTTTAAGAACTTGCCATAGTTTGCTGTGGTCGACACAGTCAAAGGCTTTTGCATAGTCAATGAAGCAGAAGTAGATGTCTTTCTGGAACTCTCTAGCTTTCTCCATAATCCAGCGCATGTTTGCAATTTGGTCTCTGGTTCTTCTGCCCTTTCGAAATCCAGCTTGCACTTCTGGGAGTTCTCGGTCCACATACTGCTTAAGCCTGCCTTGTAGAATTTTGAGCATAACCTTGCTAGCGTGTGAAATGAGTGCAATTGTGGGTAGTTGGAGCATTCTTTGGCACTGCCCTTCTTTGGGATTGGTATGTAGACTGATCTTCTCCAATCCTCTGGCCACTGCTGAGTTTTCCAAATTTGCTGGCATATTGAGTGTAGCACCTTAACAGCATCATCTTTTAAAATTTTAAATAGTTCAGCTGGAATATCATCACTTCCACTGGCCTTGTTATTAGCAGTGCTTTCTAAGGTCCATTTGATTTCACTCTCCAGGATGTCTGGCTCAAGTTCAGCAACCACACTACCTGGGGTATACGAAACATCCATTTCTTTCTGGTATAGTTCATCTGTGTATTCTTGCCACCTCTTTTTGATGTCTTCTGCTTCTGTTAGGTCCTTTCCACTTTTGTCTTTTATTATGGTAATCTTTGTACGAAATGTTCCTTTCATATCTCCAATTTTCTTGAACAGATCTCTGGTTTTTCCCATTCTATTGTTTTCCTCTATTTCTTTGCATTGCTCGTTTAAGAAGGCCTTCATGTCTCTCCTTGCTATTTTTTGGAAATCTGCATTCAATTTCCTGTATCTTTCACTATCTCCCTCGCATTTTGCTTGCCTTCTCTCTCCCTCTATTTGTAAGGCCTCGTTGAACAACCACTTTGCTTTCTTGCATTTCCTTTTCATTGGGATGGTTTTAGTTGCTACATCCTGTATAATGTTACGAGCCTCATCCATAGTTCTTCAGGCACTCTGTCCACCAAATCTAAATCCTTAAACCTGTTCCTCACTTCCACTGTGTATTCATAAGGGATTTGACTTAGATTGTATCTTACCGGCCCAGTGGTTTTTCCTACTTTCTTCAGTTTAAGCTTAAATTTTGCTATAAGAAGCTGATGATCTGAGCCACAGTCAGCTCCTGGTCTTGGTTTTGCTGACTGTATAGAGCTTCTCCATCTTTGGTTGCAGAGAATATAATCAATCTGATTTCGATGCTGCCCATCTGGTGATGTCCATGTGTAGAGTCGTCTCTTGTGTTGTTGGAAAAGAGTGTTTGTGATGACCAGCTTGTTCTCTTGGCAGAACTCTACTAGCCTTTGCCCTGCTTCGTTTTGAACTCCAAGGCCAAACTTGCCAGTTGTTCCTTTTATCTCTTGACTCCCTACTTTAGCATTCCAATCCCCTATAATGAGAAGAACATCCTTCTTTGGTGTCATTTCTATAAGGTGCTGTAAGTCTTCATAGAATTGGTCCATTTCAATTTCTTCAGCACCAGTGGTTGGTGCATAAACTTGGATTACTGTGATGTTAAAAGGTCTGCCTTGGATTCGTATCGAGATCATTCTATCATTTTTGAGATTGCATCCCAGTACAGCTTTCGCCACTGTTTTGTTGACTATGAGGGCCACTCCATTTCTTTTACGGGATTCTTGCCCACAGTAGTAGATATGATGGTCATCCGAACTGAATTCGCCCATTCCCGTCCATTTTAGTTCACTGATGCCCAGGATGTCAATATTTATTCTTGCCATCTCATTTTTGACCACATCCAACTTACCCAGGTTCATAGTTCTTACATTCCAGGTTCCTATGCAATATTTTTCTTTACAGCATTGGACTTTCCTTTTGCTTCCAGGCATATCCACAACTGAGCGTCCTTTCGGCTTTGGCCCAGCCGCTTCATCAGCTCTGAATTTACTTGTACTTGTCCTCCGCTCTTCCTCAGTAGCATGTTGGACGCCTTCCGACCTGAGGGGCTCATCTTCCAGCGTCATAACTTTTATATGCCTGTTGTCTTTGTCCATGGAGTTTTCTTGGCAGGGATACTGGAGTGGCTTGCCGGTTCCTGCTCCAGGTGGATCACATTTGGTCAAAACTCTCCACTATGACCTGTCCATCTTGGGTGGCCCTGCACAGCATAGCTCATAGCTTCTCTGAGTTATTCAAGCCCCTTCGCCACGGCAAGGCAGTGATCCATGAAGGGGATGCATGTTATAGGATAAGTCAAAAAATACAATTTGCATGTTAAGGTTTGATACAAGTAAATTCAGTAATAGGCTATCTTGTGCTTCTAATAGCTCTAACACTTAATAACTGTTTTGGTGACTAAAACACAGCTTGAAAAATAAAACTATATTCATACATATAAAAAAGAAGCCATTAACATTAAATATATTAGATGATAATATATTTCAGTATGTCAGTCTCTGGTAAATGGCACCTTGTACCATTGAATGGCACTGCAAAAACCAGTTAAAGGTATATTCAGAAGGACACCCATGTGTGTCAGGGATAGGAAACATTTTTGGCTCCACAGGCCAGAACCTTATCAATCATATGTCGTTAAGATGTTATACGATTGATAGGTAGGTGGCTGTAGCCACCTACCTGTCAAAGTCCCTTTTACTCCTTTGTTAAAGGGAGGAGTGAAGTCTTACAAAAGCCTTTGTGAGCTTCCCCCACCCCCTTTAAAGTTAGAGCAAGATTAGAGACTTAAAAGTAAAAGGGGGAAACCTACAAAGGGTCCCACTTGAAAGGTGGGAGCTGATGACTGAAGATTTAAATTCTGCTGTCTTGGCTGCACAGTTGTGTTCCCTACTGGGAGCACATGCAGCCAATGCAGAATTAAATCCTGTCTTCCCACCTATTAGCTGAGATCACTATTCAGCTGATAGGTAAATGGCACTTTTTGCAGAAAATGGCTTCACTGGTCAAATTGGCCCACAGGGCAGAGATTCTTCTGCGTATGCAGAAATACATCAATGATGTCTATAAATAAAATGAAAATCGATAGCATGTCATATAATGAGTGGTATTTGGTTGGGCTACCTTTTAAACAAATCATCAGACAAGAAATAGTAAGTTTGAAAACAATGGGTGAATTGACAAGCAATATTGCCTGGCAGAAATGCAAATGTTTGTTACAGATGTTGTTACATTTGTCTCATTCTGATGCTAACATTCAGTAGATAATATAATCAAGAGATGCAATGGAGCCAGGTTATGACTGATGCAAAGAAACAGTATAAGTTCAAGGACACAACCATTTTTTAAAGTAGAACAAAAATTATTGTCCTTTGAAAGCAATTCTGAGTTAAGAAACATTGTAAATGGTTTAGCCAGAAATATTGATAAGCAAAAGAAGTTAAACTCAAATTATTACCTTTTAGTATTATTTTTAAGAAAAAACCTCAATCTGCACAAATGTTAGCTAAAGAAGTGCTACGTGGTAAATAACAGGCAAATCCTGGTGTAGGTGCCTAACCTGGAAGCAGCCCCAAACATCAAAACACGTCATGGAAAGGGACTGGGCAGGGCAGAGGGGACTTAAGCATGCTCCACCGATGCGTGTGAGGCTCCAGAGTGGAAACCCTGCACAAATTGAGGATTGCCTTTACATAGGGCTGGATTCAGAGATTTATTACATAACTGACTGCATACTTCCCAGAAGGAAGATTCACATTCAGTCGAGTGCCAGGAAACACTGACCTCTACATCATTCAGAATTCTGTGGAATTCTGAGTGTTCTGTCTAGTGATGCTGGTTTTCAGAAAAATACTCATATAAATTAGGATAATTTGCACGAGAAAATTTTCAGTTTATATTGGATAATTCTTTGATGTCCTAGGGGTATAATTTTACACGTTCATTTTACTTTTATGTAGTACACAAACCTGAAAAAGTTGCCAGTTGTTATCTTTTTTACCTAATACTTCTCAAATATTTGACCTGAAATATCATGGGGAAAGATTATTGCACTTAATATGGTTTAAATATTACTTGGTTAAATTTTGTTGGCTGGTGCTGATAAGAGTTGGAAGCCAGCAATATTTGGAGGGCACCATATTGGCTACCCTTACCTACTACAATATATATTACTAAATGTAAATTTCATCATTCCCTTTAATGCTGGGAGCTGCCTGTAAAATCTGACCATGAGAAGAATTTTCCACCTGCTACTAGCTCTCAAATTAGCGGAGGAGATAAGGAGATGCCTGTGGGTCTTTCACAAAGCAAACCAGGAGACCTTACAAACTTTTTAAAACTCCAGAAAATGAAGAACACATGTTAACCGAGATTTAAATAGGCTGAAGATAACATGGCGCCTCCCCCGCCAGAGGGAGTTTGAGAAAGGAATTTGCTCAACAACATGAGGCATTAAAAGAACTAATTAAAGTGACATGGAACCACACACAGCAAGAGAGGCACTATCTGAATACAGGTGCCCATCAGGAAGTTTAGTCATAACACAGAGAACAGTCTTGGCTCATTGCTGCAGGTGTAGAGGCTGAGCCTTGTAAAAGGGAGGTGGACAAGGCCATCTTCACCAACAGTTTGGGCTGGCCCCATGCTGGACACCTTCAGCCTTGAGGGTCTCTTCAGGCACAAGGAGCAGCAGCATGAGGACCTGGCCACTTTCTAATGAAGGGCCAAGTTCAGCCTCCCTAGCCAACCCAACATCGCCTTGAACCAGGTGCTGTCTGAGGATCCCTTGCACAAAGAACTGCAAGACAAGCTGGCCATGTATCCACAGGTGCAGGAAAAAGTGTGCCAGTTTTAATGGAGTTGTTTAGAAATTGTGAAATTGCTGTGTGTGAACTTTTTATTAATTTAGTTTTGCACCAAGGCAATCAAAATTCCATGCACTGTGTATATTATATAAATTTCATGATTTGTATTTTGCATAATTCTGTTTTTCCAGAGAAAGTGTGTCAAGGAGTGATGCAGTATACTGAATCTCTGTCCCAGTTATTTAATATCTTATTCCATTATCCCTCTGTCTCATGAGTTTTCATCAAACATTGCTCACACATTTTCAAACTTTAAGGCTAGAAGCTGGCTGAAAAGTAAAATGGCTGAGATGCTTTGGAAGTTGAAATTTTCTGAAATAGCACCTTCTGCACTTTTTTTCTGTGGAATTGCGCACACAGAGCCATGGGTTTTGGAACTGTCTTCTGGAACTCTTGTACATGGAGGTAGTTGTTTGCCAAACCTTATAGTCATAGAATCATAGAGTTGGAAGAGACCACAAGGGCCATCCAGTCCAACCCCCTGCCAAGCAGGAAACCAAATTTTACTTGTGTTAAAAAAGGGTATACAGGGAACAGCCATTTTGTGCACGTTCAAAGTACATGTGTGCCGGTAAGCCAACCTTGGATTGTAATCTTGCAGTAATCCAACCTTGATGTTTACCGGTGCATAGGCAACTGTGGTCAAGCTATACTAATCCAGGAACTGCTAGAGCTGTCTTATCAAGCCAGAGGTGGTAAAAAGCACTCCTTCTCACCTACGACACCTGTTTCTTCAGTGGCAGAACTGGATCTAGGAACATGCCTAGACTATATACCTCCTCCTTCAAGAAGAGTGCAATCACATGCAAATAAATTTAGCTGACCAACTTCCAAGACTTGAGAATCACTCATCCAAAGAGCCTCTATCTTGCCAGGATTCAGACTGAGTTGATTAGCCCTCATTCAACCCACCACTCCACTACATCCATGTACTGGTCCAGGGCATTCTCAGTCATTCCTGATTCAGATGTTATAGAGGAATATTGGTATCATCAGCATACTGACAGCTGCTCCCAACTGCTTCATATAGATGTTAAATAATAGAGGTCACAATATAATGCTGTGCAGCACTGTATAGCTCAAGAGCCAAGGAGTTGGGAAACACATATTGCCATCTTCTGGATCATCCCTGGAGACAAATATAATATAAATATTAAAATATTGATATAATATGATATAAATATGGGGTCTTAACATGTATGAATTGTTAATTGCTTCACAACAAACATTTCTTTCACTGTACAGTATTGTGGAAACTTTTCAGCTATTCTGTTTTTCTGTGGCTTTTAAAATATGTTTCCTAGTTCACAGAAGTGAAAGAAATAAGTATATAAGACATGGAGATATTAGTTAAGTTTAAACAGTCCACTTTCGGTTTTCCTCAGCCTTAAGTTTAGTTTGCTGAATTTCAAGGTCTTCCTGTTGGCCCTTAATTGAAGACTGGTGTGGTTATTTGTTGCTTCTCTTTTATGAGTCAATACCTGCAACATAATAAAGCTGGTCAAGGAGCATGAAGAATTAAAACATAAAAGTTGTTTGAAAAATTTGCCTTCCTACATCATATAAATGGACATCATATAAATGGCCTGCACAAAAACAAAAAGAAAAATCACACTCAATTTGTAGATTAATAAATGTAATGAAGAATCCACCTGAAAAGGGGTTATAAAAAGGGGGAAATACCAGACCGTAAGTTCCTTTTTTATTTCTAAACTTATTAATTCATGTAATTTTTTCTTTCTCCCTAGTTGGTGTTGTTCGTTGCCCAATTTGTGGCCAGGAATGTGCAGAAAGACACATCATCGATAACATATTTGTGAAGGATACTACTGAGGTTCCTAGTAGTACGGTGGAGAAGTCAAATCAGGTGAGTGTGTCTAGTGCTTTTCAAATTCCCTAAGCTGTCAACTCGTCAGTCTTCTCTGTATGCCTTATACTTAAAATGAAAATGTTATTGCAGTCATATTTTAAATATTAGTTGTCATCTAGGAAATGAAAGTATAGGAGAAGGAGTAAAATATTTGTGTTGTTTGACATTTTATGTGTAAGATTTGCATCTTACAGAGAGAATCTAGTTATCAAAGGGTAATAGTGAATATTGCAATGTGGGAAGGCACAAGGTTTGGAATGGGGGAGAACTTTCTTCACACCAATATCTACATTCACTCATGAATAACCTTCTAGTGGTAGGCAGGATCAGAGGCAAATCTGAGCAGAGCAATGGATGTGATTCTTACCTTTGTAGAGTAGGCTACATTCCAGCCAAAAGTCAGTGGTTTTTAGCATTGCAATGTTAAAGAAGCCTACAAAATAAGTATATGTGTAGGTGAGAAATCTGATTTCTGTTCCTCAACTGATTTCCATTCCTACTAGTAATGATACCACTGAAAGCAAATATGCTGATTTGTTTCAATAGGCATACTTTTTATTTCTACTTAAACCAGGTTTGTACAAGCTGTGAAGACAATGCAGAAGCCAATGGTTTTTGTGTGGAGTGTGTTGAATGGTTATGTAAGACCTGCATACGAGCTCATCAAAGGGTGAAATTCACGAAGGATCATACAGTCAGACAGAAAGAGGAAGTATCTCCAGGTAAAAGTTCTTTTACTTAATGTTCAGTTCTATCTAATGCATTTTTTACACATTCTCTTCTATGTATAGTTTTGCTCATTTTCATTATTTCAGTATACTTCAGGGTTAACATCTGTACCAGTCTTCAGATATTCTACACAAATGTTTTCATGGAAATATCTCCTGATCAAGACTATTTTGGGGGCCAGGGATGTCCATTGTTTTAAACTACAATTTTATGTGACATGTGAATGAGGCTATTCAGTGTCAGGATTTACAGAATACTGTGTGAGATAGTAAGTCTGGAGGCTTGAGTTTGCCAGCTGATGCAACCAGCCTGCAATACTTTCTACAGAAGTGCTGGGTCAGAAAGACTCAGCAGTAATGTGCTGTCAGTTGATTGGAGGCCATCGGTTTAAAAGGGAAACCTGTCCAGCAGTAAGTGCTGGTGTAAAAGAGTGTTGTCAGAGAGAGAGAGATAGAGATAGAAAGGTCTTCCTATTTGCCCTAAGGTGCAGCCAGGTAGTCTGTTTGACTATATGAACTGCTTGTGTATTATAGCCTGTAGATACTTGTATATATAAGGTAAAGTAAAGGGACCCCTGACCATTAGGTCCAATCGTGACCAACTCTGGGGTTGCGGCGCTCATCTCGCTTTATTGGCTGAGGGAGCCGGCGTTTGTCTGCAGACAGCTTCCGGGTCATGTTGCCAGAGCAGTGCACGGAAACGCCGTTTACCTTCCCGCCAGAATGGTACCTATTTATCTACTTGCACTTTGAAGTGCTTTCAAACTGCTAGGTTGGCAGGAGCAGGAGCTCACCCCGTCACGGGGATTCAAACCGCCGACCTTCTGATCGGCAAGTCCTAGGCTCTGTGGTTTAACCCACAGCGCCACCCGCATCCCTTCCAGTAATATATGTGGGGTTAATTGTAGTAATAAATTGCCCCTTCTAATCCTAGCAACAACAAAAAAAGTTGATTCCCCCGTTTAATTTTGCAGAAGCTGTTGGTGTAACTAGTCAGCGACCTGTGTTCTGTCCTTATCACAAGAAGGAGCAGCTAAAGCTTTATTGTGAAACTTGTGACAAGCTGACATGTCGGGATTGCCAGTTGCTGGAACACAAAGAACACAGGTATTACAATTGCATGTAACCAAATTGAAGGTGAAACTGGAAGTTAGAGGCAGATTTCAATTTATTCCAAAAATATAAATATCCTATAACCTCTGTGGTGGTTCAGGTTGTAGCCTGAACCGTGAGAGAGAAGAGAGGCAAGCAAACCAGCCAAACCTACCACTCCTCCTTGTTAACTTAAGGTGGTAACTTGCTTTTTCTCTGACCACCTCCACTAAACAGGCCATTAACCTTCTGGACTTTAAGTGGCCAAACTTTCTTTCTATACTGGGTAGAGTAGTGTGGCACTTGGGCATGGAATGAATAAGAAGACCTTGCACCAATTTTTCCCCAAGCACCTTGCACCAATTTTTCCCCAAGCACACCTAATTTTTCAGTTTGGGTAGCTACACATAAGAGCAGTTTAAATTAAATGCACCCAGCTATACCTGTTCTAGACTGTTTCCCGAATGGTTCAGCTTTCTGGCTTCCTTCATTGCGCTCTCTAACACATTCCAGTGTTCCTGTTCTCTTAAAGCAGTCTAGGTCCTCTTCTTTCTTGCAGCTCTTCAACTCTCAGTCCTTCGAGTTTCTGACTCCATAACTAGCTATTTTCTAGCTTGACTAATATACAATATTTCACCCCCACTTCCAACCTTTTAGCTAATCAGGAGAAGAATGTATTAGTTCAGTTTCTATTTCCCCTTAATTGCCAGATTCCTAGCATGAAGCTTTGACCTTCCCATGCAAAATAGCATCTTGACTCTCGGATGAACAACCTGAGCAAAATATGGCCTTGCTCTTTTAACCTTCCTGTAAACTTTTGACCTTCCTATGCATAAGAGTCTTTACACCAAAACCATTCAACAACCTAGGTTTTACAACCCAGCCCAATACAAAATGGCTAAAACACATCCATCTGTTGAATTTTTAAGGGGCACACTACCTAATAAAGAATAGCATTAAACCACTGCACTTTCTCAGAATAATCTGATCTTTTTCAGGTTCAACAAAAATTAAAAATATTTGACATAACTTCCTATGTGACTATTGTAGTTATATCAGTACAATTTTGGTTTTCCTCTTTTGCAGAAAAAGGGGAGGTAAATTTTGGCATGACTAATCTAAATGTCAAAAGTACTTAGAGGTTTTACAATATAATCTTGGACAATGTTTCTGGCCATAGGCCATACAATTTTGGCAATCAAATGCTTTATTGATCGTTATTTTATTGGCGTCCCATGACCTATGAAAATAAAATGATTTCATATGAAAAATTGTTGTCACATAATTTGTCTTACCTTTTAGCAACTTTTTTAATAAAGCAAGATGGGGAATATTTTGCTATGTGCATGGTTTGTTATTTTTCTTTTACTGCAGGTACCAGTTTATAGAAGAAGCCTTTCAGAATCAAAAGGTTATAATTGACACATTAGTTACGAAGCTGATGGAGAAAAGCAAATATATAAAATATACAGGGGAGCAGATTCAAAATAGGTACTTGTTTTATAATAATACAATATCATGTTTATACGACATATATTCTAGGCTAAATTTAATCTATATCTATTTCTATATCTCTATATCTTAATCTATATCTATTTCTCATGTTGTGGGTTTCAGGTGATATTTTCCCTTGAGAAGTATTTCTGTAATTGGTTTCCATGACCATTGGAATTGTACTATACAATATAACAGTTTAACGTGCACAAAACATTTATCAGAATCACTGTAAAGAGGT
This sequence comes from Podarcis bocagei, assembly GCF_964188305.1. Classification (NCBI taxonomy): domain Eukaryota; kingdom Metazoa; phylum Chordata; class Lepidosauria; order Squamata; family Lacertidae; genus Podarcis; species Podarcis bocagei. The sequence goes on from NC_138135.1 coordinate 25,722,184, forward strand.
TTGATGAACTATATCTAATGTGACTGCATTTGCATTACTATTACTATGGATTATTGTTGTTGTTTTGTTCCTAAAAATATACTGCTTTACAAAAGAATAATAGAATTATAGAGTTGGAAGGGACCACAAGGGTCATCTAGTCTAACCACCTGCAATGCAAGAATCTCAACTAAGTCATACATTACTACTCTCTTCTTAAAAACTTCCAAGGAAGGAGAGTCCACCACCTCTCATGGGAGTCTTTCCCACTGTCAAACAGGTTTTACTGTCAGAAGGTTCTTCCTGATATTCAGTTGGAATCTCTTTTATTATAACTTTAATTCATTGGTTTGGGTCCTACCTTCCAGAGCAGGGGAAAACAAGCTTGCGCTACCCTCTATTTGATGGACAGCCCTGTAGGTATTTGAAGATGGCTATCATATCTCCTCTCAATCTCCTCTTTACCCAGCTAAACATACCCAATTCCCTCAACCATTCCTCATAAATCTTGGTTTCCAGACTCTTTATCATCTTGCTTGCCCTCTCTGCACACATTCCAACTTGCCAATATCCTTCATAAATTGTGGTGCCCAGAAGTGGACACAGTATTCCAGGTGTGGTCCAACCACGGCAGGACACTGAACTTCTGTTGATGCAGCCTAGAATATAACATTGCTTTTTTTGTGCTGCCACATCACTGCTGACTCATGTTAAGCTTGTCATCTGCTAAGACCCCTATATCCTTTTCACATGGATATGTCCCTTCTTATATTTGTGCATCTGGTATTGCTGCCTAAGTGTAGAACTTAACATCTGTCCCTATTGAAAATAATTTTGTTAGTTTGGGCCCAGTTCTCCAATCTGTTAAGGTCACCTTGAAATCCCTATTCTGTCTTCAGCGGCATTGGCTACCCCTCCCAGTTTGGTGTCATCTGCAAATTTGATGAGCATTGCCTCAGTACCTTCATCCAAGGTACTTATAAAGGATACAAATGAGAACTCTCTGCCCTAAGGCAAGCTGTCAAAAAATGGGAGTATGACAGAGTGGGAGATGGAACAGGAAATGCAAATAATGGTGTAGTCAAAATTATATTGATAAAAACACACATTACAATATTATATTGCTTATAATTAATCATTAAAAAACAAACATTAGTCATTCAAAAAATAAAATTATATGGGAAGGGAAGGAGATTGATTTTGAGGTGTTCACTTACAAAGAGGAATAGTGGCATGTATATTTTGAGAGAAAATCCCTGACAGAGAAGAATAAAAAGGACAGGGAAAAGAACAGTGCCTTTATTCTTTACCTTTCTGGTAGATAGTGATGTGGGTTATCCAGAAAATTTTGAATGGAAAAACTGCAGAAAATGTTTCTTTGCAAATTAGCGTAATTTAAATAAGAACATTTTCTGATGGCCTAAAGAGGACTTCTTTTACTTGTTTTTAGTAAACAAGGCTAAAAACGTTGACACTATCAAGCTTGCCTAACATTGCACTTGCAGTTCACAGCTGTTCATTTCTACTAATAAAAATATGAAACAGAACATTTTCTGCGGAAAAATAAAGCACTGGAAAATTTCATTGAAAATTGTCCACTACACATCACTGCTGGTAACACAATATGTGAAAGAAGCATTTTTTTGGTATTTCTCTTTTATCCATAAGGCTGAGGGTCTTAATGTTCACTTTTCTTCCAATTTACCATTAAAGTTCAAGCATTCAAGATTCATAGAATCATAGAATTGTTATAGTAAGAAGGGACAATTCAAAGGTTTTCCCAAAGGCTCATGAAATTGATTGGACATAATCCAGCAAATGCAAGTCGCAACAAAAATCCAGTTGAAATAAGTGGATCTTGAGTTCGTGGCTGTTTCATTCCATTTATTTCCTAGGGGTTAGTTAGGACCAATTTTACTAGTATCCAAAGATTTCAGAATAAGTTATTTTGCACATTTCCCATGTTGAACATATTAAAGAGCATTTCTGTTTTCCACCTTTTTAGGATTCATGAAGTGAATCGGAATCAAAAGCTGGTGGAACAGGACATTAAAGTTGCTATTTTCACATTGATGGTAGAAATAAACAAAAAGGGGAAAGCTCTACTCCATCAGCTTGAGGTAAATTATTCTTTACTGAGGGGCAACATTAAGACCCCACTCTGACTACTGCACATTTTTTTAATCACTTTGCAGTAATATGTACTGCTAAATAGAACTGAATGTATTTATCATGCTTTATTAAATGCATTTGTTATACTTTATTAAATTCTTTTCAGAAGAACAATTTGAAACATTTCAAAATTTTCTTCTTCTGCATAGGAGGGATTCCATATTGATAGACAATCCTGTAATTTTTAAAAACTCTATTGTATGTCTTTGAATACTACCCATGCAAACACAATCACACTAGGGATGTGATTACTTTGGATAATTTATATTTACATTGAAAACAAATTGTGCAGTGTGGAGTACTCCTGCTTATTTGTTTTTTACAAAAATATGTTTAGAGTGTGTTTAAGCATTTAGCCTTCCCACATTATAAGAAATCACCAAACAAATATTTATAAAAAAGTAGGAAAAACGGCAACTTTAAAGCATAACAGAGACATTTCAGTAAGTTAGCATAACACATCTTCAAACAGCTCAGCAATTTCAAAACCAACAGCAGTTGAAACAGAACAAATGAATTCAGTTTTAAAGACTTGTACAGAAAAATCCATACACAATTATGGAGAGAAATGCATAAAGCTTTGGGCGGAGTGGTCACCACCAAAAAGCCCTCTCATTCTTACCAACCTAATTGACCTTAGCAACGAGCCTGTGAGCAGTGCCTCTGAAGTACTCTTTATGTATATACAGCACGTCATGTGAGTAAGGTTGGTCATGATCTTTACCTAGTTACTCCATTTCCATCTCTGCCCCCTGTCACCTGTATTCTGTGGCCATTGAGCATGTTAGATGCTTCTGACTGTTTAGGGATTTTCTCCCCTTGTGTCCTTTGTGCAAGTGTGGGTTCATTTTGACTGCATGAGGTTTAAATAACATATTTGCTATTTGTATATTTGATGTTTGCCATTGGAATGCTGGACCATTGTAACTACACTTTGGGCTAACATCTTCCCTCGGCTGCCCACATCGCTGCAGGTAAAATGCAGTGAGAGAAGCAGGATATCTTCTCTTGTGTTTGAACAAGATGTAATACCAAACAAAATGCATAACTACCGGTACTTTCTTTCCCCATGGAGGGATACTCATTTTCAAGGCCCACTACTGATCATTTCCCAGGTATAAATCAAAGGATCAAAACAGCATTTGAAGAGGCTCATTGTATTCCATTATCAGCAGAGATTATCTTGAGCCGTGTTAAGCTTTAGATTTATCTATTTTGCAGCAACATGCTTCAATTTATATACATGTATTAGCAATAGGCTTATGCAAGCATAAAGAAACATGTGTAAAATGGTCATAAGAGCTTCTTTAGGGTTGTTTTCAGTATTAGACCTCTGTATTATACACTTGAAGCTACTAACATGAGTTTGACCAAACTGCAGTGGAAGACGGGGGTGCCTGGTGTGCTCTGGTCCATGGGTTCACGAAGAGTCAGACACGACTAACCAACAACAACAAATTATACACTAGTTCAGGAAGCCTGACATAAGTAAGGCAGGTAAATGTCTGGTTACTAAAACAGGTACAAAGATACCAAATGAAAGTAACGTATTTTTCCGTGCATAAGATGCCCCAATGTATAAGACACCCCTACTTTTGGGACCCCAAATTTAGAAAATGGGAATATGCACTATCTCTGTATAAGATTCCCCCAGATTTTTAACCATACAGTGGTACCTCGGGTTAAGAACTTAATTCGTTCTGGAGGTCCGTTCTAAACCTGAAACTGTTCTTAACCTGAGGTACCACTTTAGCTAATGGGGCCTCCCGCTGCTGCTGCTGCTGCTGCTGCTGCGCCGCCGCCGTGCGATTTCTGTTCTCATCCTGAAGCAAAGTTCTTAACCCCAAGGTACTATTTCTGGGTTAGCGGAGTCTGTAACCTGAAGCGTCTGTAACCCGAGGTACCACTGTGTTTTAAAGTAAAGCAATCTAGTCTTATACCTGGAAAAGTATGGTACATTCTGTGGTTAAAAACAGGAAAGCAAAGAATGATTGAGAGAGCAGTGTGGTTAAAAAGGTGTCTGTTTCCATGAGCTTGTGTTCAAGTAGTCACTGAAAACAGGATATAGAATTTAGAACCTTGAGCACTATTTAGAAAAACACACTTTATTGTCATTTTAAGGATGGAAATGTTATTTAACTTAAATAGGCTTCTCATATAAATTTATAGTCATACAGTAAGAGGGTATAAAAAGCAGAACTTGGTCTCTTTGTTTACCACCATTTCTTGGACAGTCAAGGTAGACACTGTTTGGGCTGGTCTGGGCAGGTGTGGTCTTTCATCGATAAAGAACCTTGCTTTTCTGCTTTGTTTCTAAGTTCGTGAGTTTTACATTTTTGCAGTGGAAGGATGTGATTGTTTACTTGTCTATTTTCTGCTGTTAAATAAAAGCACTCTGTTGGGCATTATCTGCCTGTGTGTTAATCAAGTGTGGTCTAGCATTGCCTAGATTCCGGGAGCCTACATATTGGGACAGATAGCTAGGAACTTGGGGTCTGTGCCTCTCTCTCAGCGCCTGGATTTTTCACAACCTTCTTACCACTTACAACTTCTTTTTCAGAGTGCACTCATCATTCAAATGATCACTTCTAGCACATCACTCTTCTAGCATACCACTTTGAGTCAAAGGGTAGCCAACAAAGGGTAGAAATCAAAGGGTTTGAATAGTAATAAGATGTAAAAGACAAGGCTTACTTGTGTTTGATCACTTGAAGAGATGGAGATAATAAACACACACAACTAGAGTAATGTGTTAGTGGCAGTTAACACTTTTTATGAACACAGCTGTTCCTGTATCTTCTCTGAAAAATTCAACTGTTTGAATTGGCAAAAGAACTGATGAGTGTCTGGGTTTGTCCCTTGCAGTGTCTAGCTAAAGAACACCGAATGAAGCTTGTACAGCAACAACAGGAAGTGGCAGGTCTTTCTAAGCAACTGGAACATGTCATGGACTTTTCTAAATGGGCTGTCGCCAGTGGTAGCAGCACAGCATTACTGTACAGCAAACGCCTAGTAAGTGTTGGAAGTTGGGGTGCAACTTGCTTGCAGAGAAGAGTTTGCATGGGACTAAAATAGAGTAAGAGAGCGTCAGTTTCCTTCACTGTCTCTGTCCCTTTGATCTCAATGCTGACCTATCCTTTGATCTTGTCCGATATTTTCAGGTTGCCTTCTCTCCAATTTACGCCTCTCCAAGACACAAAGTTGCAAGCACGGCCACCTTTGTTTTCTCCAACTTAGTTTAATTGAGAATTAGAAAATCTATCCTATCCGTGTTATGTATTTCTTATAATAAATGATTTGTTATTTTTCCTCAACAAGTGTCTCCACATGTGTGATTGCAGCAGGCAAACTTAGTATCTAACCAGATTCACAAGCTAGCCCCCACACTCTGTGCATAAATTTCAAGAGTAAGGATAGAGAGCTACTGGACTTTTGTCTAGGAAACCCATAGTCATGGCAAGTTGATTACAAAGACAATGTGCTCTTAGCAGGATATGGGAAAGCAAGGAACATAAGAACAGTTATCTATAAACGTGCTACTGTTGTTCCTAGTTCTATGAAAGCATGATAAAAGCTAGAAAGAGCGCTTAAAAATAAACTGGGCAAGCAGGGATTAAAAATGTAATGCATCAGTTTAATAGTCATCTTTTTAGATGCATGAGCTGGGATTGACCAGGTGAGCATGCACCTGATGGCTAACATGGGTTTACCACTGCAAGGGATGAAGCAGTCCATTCAGCAGCAGTGTGGGGAGAGAGGAAGTCACAGTAGCATCTTTGTGGTGGCAGTGCTAAAGCGGTGTGTACACCTGTGTAGCTGCCCGCAACCCAAAGCTCCCTTGATCTTGCTGCCTTCTTGCCCTTGTCTTGGCAAGTGTAGCACCTTTACATGAGAAAAACCCTTTTGTCTCAATTAAATCCACAAGTGAAAGCATTGAACCTTTGATGCAGGTCAGCAGTTTCACATTGCCCCTTTGAAGTCCCCCTTTGAAGTTGCTTTGTTTCAGCAAAGCCACATAAAAGGCAGTTGTTCAGTCCAGAAAGAAACAAGAAACTGATTATTATTATTTTTTTAAAAACCCCCACAATAACCAGGTTTTTTAAAAAGTGTAGCACCATTATCCATGGGAGGACACAGCTGCCACTTCACCTCCATCATGCGCCACTGCTGAATCTAAGTTAAATAAATTCAGTCAAAGTATCTCCTCTCTCAGTTCTTACATCAACTCATAGCCAAAGCTTCCTGTATTAGACATTTTTGTCTTTCATTTTTATTATTAGCTGTTTATTATTACAATACTATATTATGTATTTGTTTCTGTTTATTATTAGCTAGTGTAAGTTGTATCTTATCTGTCATGCTAGTGCACAGTTTTGAAAGAGTTCCTGTTGCATTGCCAGGAGTGATGCTGTGTATTTACTATTTAAATAATAGTATTTTTTTAAAAACCAATACTATTTGTGTCATGGGAATTCATGAAATGTAATATTTTTCTTAATAAAACTTTGCTAGGAGAATGTGAGAAACATGCTATATATTTTTTATCAATTTTAGGGGGGTATCATGGGGAAAAACAGCCTTTATGTGGAACACTTTCCCCAGATAACAGCAGAAAAAGTTGAACTTTTTCATACATCATTCCTGATTTATTCTAGATTACATATCGATTAAGATACCTCCTTAGAGCAAGGTGTGATGCCTTACCAGTGTCTAACACCACCACCGTGTTTCACTGTGATCCTAGCTTCTGGGCCCAAAATATCTTCAATTTAGGTATGGTACATTTCCATGTACATCTTTGTTAGAGCCTTTGTTAGAAACTGTTGATGTTACTAAACATGTTTACTCTCTGAAATAACTGTTGGCATTGATTTCTTTTAAGCGGTGTCTTAGGAATGGTTAGAGAATGCATTCCCCCTCCAAACTTGATACCCTTCTTAGAATATATCTATTTCTGTTATCTTATACTTCTTCCCTCCACTTTGGGATTATGAACAAGAAAGCCTCCACTCATGATGAATTTCTAAATAGAGATATCATTTATTGACAGGACATTTTGTGTTCTTTGTGTATGCTCTGAATACACACATCTGTCTTGTTGCCTGTGCAGGTGGTAGGAATCCCCAATTAGGTTTGTACTGCATGCATAAGCACATTGAAAAAATGTGCTGTCACACGACACATGTATGTATCAAGTACATTACATTTCAAAGATGGGGGTAGGGATGTTCACGGAATCAGATGGGGTGTGTATTTCCAAAGCAAACTCACCTGATCTGCATATCCCCGATTGGAATATGGTTCTTTTTAGAATCCACACACACAAAAGATTTTATGGCATAGTCCAAGGGCAGACTCTCGGTGTTTGTTTTTAATAGGTAGTAGCTGGCTGGAGTGGCTAGAAAGTATGTTTCCTGTTGTGCACATTGAAAATTGGGGCACAAATGCTCTTAAGAACAATGGGGGCATTATGTTCTGTCCCACCCAAGGCCTTTGTACAGAAAAAGAATGTGCTTGCATGGCTCTAAAGTGATTTTTGCTCTGTTCAGGGTGGAAGTCCTAGACAAGACTTCAGTGTAGTAAACCTTCAGTTTGTTGGTTAAGCAACACTAGTTCCTCCTTTTACAGATGTCACTTTAAGGTGGAGCAGGGTTAATCTCTCTGCATCAGTATACAAAAATATAGGATCCAGGAATGTGCCTCAGACATGCAGATTTAATTAACACATTTCTTCTGCTTAATAAGACCAGTTCAGCATTACAGAAAATAAAGTGAGGTTAGTCAGTAACATGTAAAAACATAGTATAATGAGGTAACTTAGAAACAAAGCATTACAGAAATCAGACCAATCAAATAGTTGAGGTACCTTTCTTCATTACCTGGGTGCAAGCTGTGAGTCTCAGAAAGAAAGGACTGAAGAGAATCTCAAAGGAGGGAATGTTTATATTAAATTCCCCCGTGAAGAACAAAAATTGGATACTTTTGTAAAACTGACACAGTTGGGGGTGGGGGAACTATTCTAAGTTATAACAAAATTTCAATTCCATAAGGTATTTAGGCTATACAGTGGTGCCTCGCAAGACGAAATTAATTCGTTCCGCGAGTTTTTTCGTCTAGCAAATTTTTCGTCTTGCGAAGCACGGTGTCGGAAAAGTTTTGGAAAAGCTTCAAAAATCACCAAAAACCTCAAAAAAAGGCTACCACACCGCGTTCTATGAGATGCTACTCGAAGTCAAGTCGCAACTGTATTAACGGTGTTAAGAAAAAGGAAACAAACTTGCAAGACGTTTTCGTCTTGCGAAGCAAGCCCATAGGGAAATTTGTCTTGCGAAGCAGCTCAAAAACCGCAAAACCCTTTCGTCTAGCGAGTTTTTCGTCTTGCGGGGCATTCGTCTTGCGGGGCACCACTGTATATGTGAAAGGAATAGGATAAATTCCAGATTCAAATTCCATATCTTTAACTCAAACAAGATTCTTTTAGACATGGAAAAATATGTGGTGAGCATCTCAGCATACTAAAAGTTATCAATTAGAGATTCTACTGCAACTTGCTATATCTGTGAAAACAATATTCCTGGCTAATTGGGTTCAATTAGTAATTTGTTGTTTTGCGGCACATGCAATAGAGGTTTGTCAGTTCAAGGTTTTATGGATTTACAGTAGGGAACTGCTTAAAGTTTCATTATTTTATGGCAGGGCAAAAGTTACATTGTTTTAAGATAAGGAAAAGGAAACCATAGGATTGATATGTGAGCACAGCTTGTCTCACCAGCTATGATGTTCTGTAAAATGTTCAGGACATCACAAAGTACAAAGAATGCCTTCATTCCCAGTGTAACAAGCTTAATTGTACTTCATTAGGTTGAAGCATAGGCGCCGACTCCATGGGGCCTGAGGGGGCTCGAGCCCCCTCAAAAAAATTATTGGGGGGGCTCAGCCCCCCCAATAATCTCGGGCGCCCTTCCAGCAGAGCGCCGCCACCGTCCCCCGCCAGCCAGCCAGCCAGCCGCGCGCCCTAGTGGGAGACCCCCGGCCGTCCCCCGCGAGATTAGGGAATCCCCGGGGGCGGGGGCTCCTGCCTCGCTGCTTCGCAGCACCACCGCCACTGCCAAGGCACTGCCGGGGGGAATTTCCTTCCTCCTGGCGGTTTCAGCCCCCGCGAGAACAGGGGAATCCCGACTGGCCACACCTCCCAGCCAGCCAATCGGCTGGCTGGGGGGCGTGGCTTGCCCTATTTAGGGCCGGAGCCACTTTATTTGCATATTCATGAGCTTATTTATTATTCATGAGCTTTCCCGGGCCCCCCCAATATTTTTTATAAGTCCGCGTCCCTGGGTTGAAGGACATCTTGAGTATCAGCTATGAGGTCCAATCCATTGAGCAATGTCATCCAAGGCAGGATGTGCAGAAGTGGAATTACTTGCCACAGATCAGTAGGCCAATTATATTTTTTCTATACAAAGTCCCTAGGATGGACAGCAAATCATCATGTCCTGCCACTTTCAGGGGCATTAATGCCAACTTTTTCAACTTGCACAGCATGTTTCTAGCACTTCCAGGCAACTATTACGTGTAAAGAGAGAGAAAATGTTTAAAGTTAGCCCTCTGGTAACCTTGTAAATATTTTTAATGTCTTTTTAAATGTAATTCATTCTGATTTTTTGAAAGAAAAAGATCTACACATTAAATGCTAAAGTGGGAAGGAGCAGACTTTGTTGTGATCAAATAAGAAAAGGACACAAACTGAATTTAGGCTGATCCATTAATCCCTACATGGAAGTGACATCCTTTAGGAAATTTGCCATGATGAAGTGGCCATCAGTGTCTTGGAATGAATTATAGAATTGTTGAGTTGGAAGGGACCCCGAGGGTTATGTAGTCCAACCCCCTGCATTGCTAGGTTAAGAGGATAACTGATAAGTACATACTTATCAGCTCGTAAATATCTGACCATTATCTGACTACATTTGTGTTGGTCTAGGCAGCTAAATAAAAGTGTATGTGAACAACTTAGCTCCAGAGTTAACAAAAGGGTTTTTAGTTTAGATATTTGGCAATGACACATGCCAGAAAGGTTAATGTGGCAGAGGGCATTGCCTAATGGTAGACTGTAAATCCTTAACTTGTAAATATAATTATTTTTATCCAGGTTCTCTGGTAATTGAAGATAATGAGACCCCACCACACATGCCTAAAAGCCCTGTGATGGAACCAAACATACAGCCACCAAGTGGCTTACCTTCAAATCAACTATCCAAGTTCCCAACACAGATCAGTTTAGCTCAACTGCGACTTCAGCACATGCAGCAGCAGGTCCTCGCTCAGAGGCAGCAGGCTCAACGGAGGGCAGGTCCTGTGGGGCTCCCAAATCCTAGAATTGCAGGGCCCATGTACCAGACTCCACCACCACCACCACCACCTCCTCAGGTAAATTAGGGCAAGTCCAGAGTAGAAGACCCTTAGCCATTTGTATTTTGTTCAAAAGGAAAACTGAAGTCAGCAGGGCAACCTCTAAAGACAGTTAATATGAACTTTATGCATTTCACAGAATTATAGTAACACCATATTGTATGACCACCAGTATATGTTTTATCTGTCCAAGAGTTCAGTCCCCTCTGTAGATTTCCTAGATGCTTACAGACATCTTAAGGAGATCTCTTGTCATATTGCTGTGTAGCTTTCCCTGTTGTTCAAGCAGATTGTGAAACTGTTAGTTATCAGGCTACATAGCTTTATGTTGAGGGTGAATCCCACAGTACTCTAAACTGTTACTGCTCATTTTTTGTGAAAATATGAGAATGGATTTCTCTTAACTTACAGAAAACTAAGAACATTGTTTTATCTTCCCAGCAGCCAACTTAGACAACTAAGAACTTGGTTTTATCTTTCTAGCAGCCACCTCCACGTTTGGTTAACTTTCAGAATCACAGCCTCAAACCCAATGGCTCTGTTCCTCCAGCTCAGCCAATGAGGTTTCCGCAAAATCAGAATATACCACAGTCAGCTGTACGGCCCAATCCACTGCAGATGGCATTTTTGGCACAGCAAGCTATTAAACAGGTAAAATGTTTTTATTGTTGAACACCCTGCCTCCAAAAGACTTAACTAGAGTATAGTAACTTAAAAAGGAGCAACGAAGAGGTTATGACAGAACCCTAGAAAGGATATATTGACCACATGGAGTCCTGCTCTAACAAGTTTTCTAAGTATTTTGCAGATAAAATTGCTCATATCCACTCTGATCTTGACACCACTGTTGAAGAAGTTCCTATGAAGGCATCTGAAGCACCTTTTAGTCTAGTTACTTGGAATGATTTTCAGTTGTTGCAGCCTCATAAAATCATAGAATTGTAGAGTTGGAAGAGACCGTGATGTAGACAAGGTTTTTGACCCTTGCCCTTCTTGGGTAATTATGTTATCCAAAGGGGATTGACAGGATCAGTCCAGAAGGTGATAAATGCATCTTTGAAAGAGGGAATTATGTGAACTGCCTTCAGTGTGGTGTAGTGGTTAAGAGCGGTAGTCTTGTAATCTGGGGAACCGGGTTCGAGTCTCCGCTCCTCCACATGCAGCTGCTGGGTGACCTTGGGCCAGTCACACTTCTGTGAAGTCTCTCAGCCCCACTCACCTCACAGAGTGTTTGTTGTGGGGGAGGAAGGGAAAGGAGAATGTTAGCCGCTTTGAGACTCCTGAAGGGGAGTGAAAGGCGGGATATCAAATCCAAACTCTTCTTCTTCTTCTTCAAGCAGGAGACAGTGTTGTGACTGCTCTTTAAGAAATCTCGTACAGTGGTACCTCGCAAGACGAATGCCTCGCAAGATGAAAAATGCGCAAGACGAAAGAGTTTCCCGTTTTTTGATTTGTTCCGCAAGACGAATTTCCCTATGGGCTTGCTTCGCAAGACGAAACGTCTTGTGAGTTCTTGCGAGTTTGTTTCCTTTTTCTTAAAGCCGCTAAGCCGTTAATAGCCGCTAATAGCCGTGCTTCGCAAGACGAAAAAACCGCAAGATGAAGAGACTCGCGGAACAGATTAATTTTGTCTTGCGAGGCACCACTGTATTGTGATGTAGAGCGTGTGTGTGTTTCTTGCTTTGCACAATCAGGACCTATTAGGGATACTGCTGGATTACTGCCTGCCTCACTCCCCGCTCCACAGTCTCTCTGCCTGAGCTAGAAGGTTGAAGAAACACACCCACACGCTAGGCGGTTGGTGTTGGGGGGCATTCTGAGCCCACTCATTCTGAGGTTGCTTGGAACTTTGTGGCCTCCATGACAACTGTGGGGCTGTCCCAACATGTCATCAGACCAACACTTGTGGCTGACCACAATCTGACTCTGGTCTTCTCAACCGGGCAGGAAGAGGGTGATCTTAAGGTGGATAATATTAATGCCAGTTCCTTGTAATGGTCAAATCATTTCCTGCTGAGATTTAGACTTTTAGCAGCTTCTCCCCTCCACAAAGATGGGGGACCTATTAGAATAGCTTGCCTTTGGAGGCTGGTGGAACCAATTGGCTTCCATAAGACTGGGAGATTTTGCTGTTGATATGACTGGCACTCCTCTTGAAGCCATGGCTGATCTGTGCAATATGCAGGTTTTAGAAGTAAGTAAATAAGAGCTACTTTGCTGTCCATAACAATCTCTCTGAGTGAAAAACACTTCCATCTGTGTCTATTGTATCTGTTTTAACTATGGAGCAGAGCAGGGAGAGATTAGGGCTCCTCCAAAAAAAAGAGAGGTGTTATTGGAAAGGAGACACACCTTTAATAATGCTATTTAACTTTTCATGTAAAAGTAAAAACTGTAGAGAATACACATTGCAATGACATGTTGTCTCCCAACTTGCAATTGAATGGCAGCACCCACTGTCATGGGACTATTGACCACTACTGTAACTCTTTGCTAATCACAGTTCTACAGCTTTAGTCTGTCAACAAGATATATGTATCTGTTCTCCTTTTCAAAGGTTAACATAGCTGGGGAGAACTTGGTGCTTGAGGGTAAATCACAGTTAACTAAAACCTGAGTGTTCACTGTAACTTGGCAACCAACAATTTCATTCAACTGAAAGCAGCTTGGAACATTTTTTTTCTATTAACACCTAATTTTGCAAAATCACCTCACACCACCAAGGTAATACAAATATTATAGCAAAGCAATATAAAGGCAGATTAACCCCGTGCACTGCAGTTTTATTATTGGTGTATATGATAAACTATTATTTCCTTATACAGTTGTTGTTGTTTGTAGTGGCAAATCAACAGTGGACATGCTTCAGCTGCTCCCTCAAATGCCAGCAGTACAACATCCACTCCCTCCAGTCCTACCATTAATAGTGCTGCTGGATATGATGGGAAAACACCTGTTCCACCTATGATCGATCTGTCCTCAACAATGGGTGGCTCCTATACACTGCCTTCTCTTCCTGATGTAAGATGGATATTGCACTATGTTTTGTATCTCGACTTCTTGAAAGCTTTATTACTTTTGTGTAAAGTGTGTTGAATTGGCAGATGGGGAATGTGACAGCTTACACAGAAAACAGTCTAGTCCACAAATCAATAGTATGTCATTTTTCTAGTATGTCATATTCCACCAATTTATATAGAAGTAACGGGGGCTTATGTTAGTATGATTTTGCCTGTTTGCCCTTATTTTCTTTTGGTGCTAAGAGCAGAGCTAAGAGCCTATATTTTATGTGGTTATAGTCTAGACCTTGTCATATGTACAAACACTCAAAAATGAATTCTTTGGGAAATTCTGACATCAAGCCACTTTGTAGTTACTCCTTCATCTGATAGATATATTAAAGAAAAGTCCTGACATGATTGTGTTTCCTAACTCCATAAAATTGGTTCTGGCCTAGAGTTATTCCCTTAGCAGAACATGCACCCCTCTGCCAAGTTATCTGTGGGCTGTCCATACATGTTCCCTCCCAATAGAACTATGGGGCTAGCCAGCTTGCCTGGATGATTTGTAGGCTGAGCACTTGGAAAGGTCTGACAGTGGTTGTGAAATCAAACAGCTATATTCAGTGTTGAGCACTGTATGTAGCCTAGTTAAGAAGCCTATTTATAATATATATATATTCAGGTCCTGTAATAGATATGAGTTACTCGTGCGTAAACTGGTGCCTTTCTCGGTTAATTTGCCTTGTTAAACCTTTCTGACTGCACAGCCCCTTCTCATCGTGGCTGCCTCAGTCACCGGCAGAATCCGTCAGTGGGCGTTTCTTGAACCTCTTCCAACATAAAAGTTGTTTGACACCCAGTCTCCTCCTCCTCTCACTGCGCGGGAGTCTTCTGCGCAGGGAAGGCGTGGGTAGCGGAGGACCTGGGCTCTCCTCACTGATGTCCAGTGAAGAGTCCTGGAGCCCTCTCTCCAATTCCCCCGTCTGCCCCCCTTTATCTCTGGTGTTGCGCTGATTGGCTTCCCCCTATACTGAGCTGTTTCTCCCCCTGCTGCTGGGTCCTTCGCCAGCATCATCTGGGAGCCTCCCCTTCGCCTCTCGCTCCAATGTCAGTTCCCTGACAGGTCCTGATGGAGATGGATTGAGGATTAAATCTGTAAATTAAAATTTAAACCTTCTGTCCCATGTGTGTGGGAGAAATATGAGAGGAAACAGGCCATGAAGCTCTTTTTTAGCAGTTAAAAAACACTTGGAGGAGGAATTAATTAGTACTGAAGGATGCGTCTTTCCTCCAATCCTAATGAACTACCCAGAAAAGATATTTTGAGATGCAAAGAGGGCAGAGCTCTTAACAGGTTAAAGTCCTGGTGGGGAACTTGTGGTCCCTGGTCGAATTTCTTGCCGCAGATTTCCCCAAGGGAATGCATCTTTCAACTTAAAGCAAAGGGTGGGGACAAGCATCCCTTGAGCCTAATTCCCCCCAACCCACTGCTCCCAATGGCCATCCAACAAAGGCAGGATTTGCACCTACACAGCCCTTTGTGTCTTCTCATATTTTGAAGATTTTTTCCCCTTAAAAAAATTAAACCAATACTTTTCTGCATTCCTAGTTTTCCCCAGGTATGCAAACACCCTTGCTGGTCACCAGAGGGCCACCCCCTTTACTCTTGGAGGGAATTTTAGTTGGATTATATGTATGCTGCATTTGTTTGTTTTACCTGTTGCAGTCTTGAAATGAGTGAGTAATGAAAAGTGGTGGCATTGAGCCTCTCTGGCTTAACTATCTCTTAATTGTTTTAAGATTGACTGTGCAGGAAGCATTTCACTGGAAAGCATTGGGAGGAGAGAGGGAATTGTTGAGCAGAGCCAACCCAAACCTCCTTCACGCAAAACTGTCCAGTCCCCAAATTCATCAGTGCCATCTCCAGGCCTTTCAGGTATGGCTATTATTTATTAATAAACTCCTAATATTCTGATAAAATGGATTATTGTTGGTGGGTTATTCTCTTGTCCCAAAATTGATTAATCACCGGCTCTGGATAGATTTGTATTTCTCCTAAAGGAGCAGGTATGTAGGCTGGCAGTGCCCTTGATCCAGTGTTATCACTGAAGGCCCAGGTAGCTTCAGTCGCTATGGCTGGCTCACCAGTTAGTCTTTCATAGATTAAGAGAGCCTGACAAGAGTCATTCACACTGATAACTACTGGTGTTTAGAGTTAACACTCTTAGAAGCTGAGCAGAACACTGGATCCCTGTTGAAAGAGCACATTTCAGCTTGGATGTAATCACACTGACTCCTTGAATTGAGGAAAATATGAAAGCTACATTTCTTGCAAGCAGTACGTGCTTGATAGGAAAGATCCTAGTTCTAATTAACTAAGGTGGAGATGCAATGAATCATGCTTGCTCTTTCATCCCTCAAGCCATGAATGTGGCCTTGAGATAAAATATTTCTCATCCCTATCCAGGGATGTCCCCATGCATCTTTTTATCTGTAGCACAGGGGCTCTGGGCACTTATTTTTGCTGTTCATAATTTATTTCCCTTGATTTCTTCTGCAGTATTGGGGCAGTGGAGTGGAAATCAAAATAATGCTTAGCTACATCTTAAGATCATGTGATCAACTTAACGGAAGTTTTTAATTCTATATAAAATAAGTTTTTTGACATTTTTTTTTTTAATTCAGGTGCAGTTGTCCATCCTCCAATTCGTTCACCCAGTGCCTCTAGTGTTGGAAGTCGAGGCAGGTAAGCAAAAATAATAGGTTCCGAAAAAACTGTCAGTGTGAATTATCCAATTAAGATGTTTTTATCTGGCAATACAGAAATCTAAGAAACTGAAGATGGGTGCTGGTTATCATTTGTTTCTTGCATCTTGCAGATGAATGTTAGTAGTTGAACTTGATGGAGTTTTTTTGTAGTTTGAACTTGATGGAGAAGAATATTTTTGGGTTTTTTTAATGTAACTATCCACTTAAAGCACTTGATTTTTTTGTGTTCTCATGGTTGAAACACAAACTTTGAATGATCAAATGTGGAAAAAATACCACAGACTGGTTCATACAATGATGTTGTACCCTCTTCAAATTATCTAGAACATGTCACAATAGTCTTGTTTTAGTCTTGCTTGATCTTTTGTCCTCTTCCCCACTACTTCTTCCTTTTACAGCTCTGGCTCTTCTAGCAGACCATCAGGTGCAGATTCAACCCAGCGAGTCCCTGTGGTCATGTTGGAGCCTATCAGAATAAAACAAGAGTCTGGTGTGCCAAGTGAACACTATGATTTCCCTGTTGTAATAGTGAAGCAAGAAACAGATGAAGAATCCCGGAAGCAAAATGTAATCAACGTTATAAAAATAGTCTCTAAATTTGGGAGGGTAATTATTAAGTTGGCTGAGTTGTTACTGTTCTACTCAGGATTTATATTACGCTAGAATACAAAGGAAAACTTCTACGTTCTTCATGCTGATCTGGGAAATCATAGGGCACTCATGCTGTCTACTCTTTCGCACTCAAGAACTAAATGTTCAGGGGTTTTTTAAAATGCTGGAAGCTCTTTCTAAAGCCATAAATTTATCCAGTTATAGTAGTTGATGCAATTAGCTAGACCCTTACTGCAGAAGAGGCATGACTGTGTGCATTTTTATACACACGTGTATATAACAATTTTACATTCTTTTCAGGCTGCATACTTTTTTCTTTTTCTCTACAGACTAGGTTTCCAGGAAATTTACTTACCTCAATGTTGTTGAATAACAATCGCAATCGCTCATCTGAAGCAACCGTCTTGAGAACAGAAGCACCAGACAGTACAGGTGACCAACCATCCAATGGCAAGGCAGCATGGATAGGAACACCTCATGTTGGAGAAAGCAGGAAAGATGATGACCCCAATGAGGACTGGTGTGCAGTGTGTCAGAACGGAGGAGAGCTTTTGTGTTGTGATAAATGTCCTAAAGTCTTCCACCTTACTTGTCATGTTCCCACACTCAGGAATTTTCCAAGGTAAAATCAACTAGACTATAAAACATTTGCTCAGACCTTCATTCTTTTTTATATATACAGTCATTTTCTAATTTTAAAGCTAAACATGAGCCATCAGTAGTTCAGATTGTGGATGTGTGAAACGACATATCCGTTACAGTTGTGGTGCCGCAGTTTTGGATTGTGATTCCTAAAAATGTGCTCCATTGTATTCTTGTTTGTATTTATTTAGTCTGAGGAGTGCTGTTGGTGTTCTAATACTGCATTTGTTCTTTGTTATTGTTTGTCATATTTGAAATATTTTTTGTAGTATGTTATACAACTTCAGCTATTTTAATAGAAACATTATTTTGAAAATGTAAACATGAGATCTATCTATCTATCTATCTATCTATCTATCTATCTCTCTATCTTATCTATCTATTAAATTTGTATACCACCTTTCATCCGAAGATCTCAGAGCTACTTCTGGGCCCAAATAGCCTCTCCTGCAATTGCATATGCAAACACACAGAATTTGCAGTTGAAATGTGCATCTTCTTCTGATATAGTACCATTGCAAGATGATTTTACCTAGTTAAGAAGCAGGAAGGAGCACTCCTTCCTGTTTTCTAAGCTATTAAGATCCTTCAGAGGAGAAAGATGTGTTTTTCTATGGTAAATAGAGGCAAAATTATGTTCTTCAGGAGCGCTGTTGTAGGAGATAAGTTCTCTGAATATATGCATGTACGTGTGTCTGCTTCTCTGTGCATACATATATGTGTTACCACCTGTGGCATGCTAACTGAGATAAAAATAAGTTAGTCACCCAGTTACAGAGTATAATGTATCCAAATAAGAAAGGCTGAGGGAGACATTTTGCACACTGAGAAAATGCTTTTGGAGAGAAATTTCTGTTTTCTCTAGTGGTTGTGATCTGTCCAGTGCTGCTAATTGTAGGGGTCTCTTCCGTTTTGCTATTAATCAAGAACAGCACAATATTAAGAGCAGTGCTTAACCTTCCCCATTTACTTCCCTGTTTTTAAACCACAATATGCCTGTGATTTGTAATGCATAATAGACTTTCTATTGCTTCCTTTGACAATGGCAGCAGTTTTGGTACTTACTGGCAGCTAACATTTCATCCACGCTTTTTCTAAGGAACTGATGAGAAGACAGTTTTAGCAAGGGCCACTTTGTTGAAGCCAGTGGGGAATGGCAAGCCACATTCCTTCACTCTTCAGAGAGGCCTCCCAGCAAGTTCCTGTCCCCACCAGTGTAGCACTTTGCTTTTGGTGATAAGGGAGAACAATAGATTCAAGAGAATGTTGCATAGCCATGGCCTGCATGCTTATAATTCTGAGAAGAAGGAAGCAAGTCTAACTGAGAGGAGAGAAATAGGAGGCACTGTGAAGACAATAATTTTAATAGAGCAAGCCTCACACATCCTTCTAAGTCCCTTAAGTGTTCATATGTACCCTTAGATTTTTTTTCTGATAATGAGATGACAAATGGTGCTTGGGTGAAGAAATTCAAAAATTGCAGAAGGCAAGGCCTATCTTTTATCAGTTGACTTCATCTCAGGCTCAGTATTTTCTAAAACTCATTATAGATAGCAGATAAGAGTTTGCTTAGAAACATTCAGAACATGGATTGATGCCTGTTTGTCTTCGCTTTGTTTAGCGGAGAATGGATTTGTACATTCTGCCGCGATTTGTTCAAGCCAGAAATGGAATATGATTGTGATGGCCCAAGTCATGTGACTGAAGAAAAAAGAAAACTGGAAGGCAATATGGGATTGCCACCTATGGATCAGAGGGTGAGAGTATAGTCATTGAAATGCATTGTGCATTGTGAATACACCTTGAAAAATGCCGTGGTAGTAATAAAATTATTATACCCCTGTAATTTCTTAGTAAGTAGTGAGAACTTGAGAATATGTCCTAAGTACATCTTACACCTGGGTTCTGCTCTGGTCATGGCCTTTTCGATACCAGAAGTTTGTAGTATCTCACTGAACACATATTAACACTTCACTCGTGCAAACAGGAAGATGTGGACAAATGAGACCCATGATGCTTATTCTTGAGTTTAAACCACACTTGAAATCAGAGCAGTTTGATCCTCGCAGGTTTTAACTCTTGAGTTTCCTTTACTTCAAAAGTGGTTTGAAGATCAAGTAAATGTGTGTCAGGTGTGGAGTATTTGAGTTGTCATGCCCACATTTTCTTTGTAATTTTAGGAAGCACGCTAATTAATTAGCAGAACTATTCTTTGAGGTATATGAAGTAGCATGAACAAATAGCCTCACTAAGCATGAACAGATGAGCCTGCATGTATTCAGAGGAAAAATCACAGCCCTCCTGTCCTGCTATACTATGCAGTGCTAAGATATGGTTTGACTTAATGTACCAACCCGAAGCTCATATCTTACCTCCCCTAGGGACAAATCATGAGCTGTAGCCAAGTTTGTTCTTGGCTTTCCACTTGTGGTTTCTCTGTGGAAGACAAACCATGATCCTGTTTTTCAGACACAATGCTAAGTCAAACCATGGATTCACTCTGGATAACACAGCAGCAACAGGACCAGGGGAAGAGTGAAGCCACCACAATTTTTCCTCTTGAGTTCCTGCAAACTGTGTCTGCAGTCCATTTTGTCAGTACATCTTGAAAATTATGTACTGGTGGCAAAAAAGGCCACTGAAGGAAAGGTTGACTAGGAGGGTGGGAGTGGATCTCACAATGTCTGAATTTCAGCACTGTCTTCTGTAGCCTCAGAAAAATGCAGTTTCTACTGTGTGGCTGTTCTAGCTCTTCAAGGTGGTACTCTGTGTAACTGAAATCATTTATCTTTTCTATTGTGCAGAAGTGTGAAAGATTACTACTGTACCTTTACTGCCACGAAATGAGCCTTGCTTTTCAAGATCCAGTTCCTCCCACGGTATGATGGTCATTTTATTTGCCACTAACATTCTGTGAGGATTGTGTTGGCATTCATTACTGGACAGATATTATATTCATGCTTCAATGCAGTATATAATTTCAACAGAGAGAGACGAAATGCTGATGTAAAAGCAGCATGCCATTTGAGTCTCATATTTGAGTACAGTTGTTAACTGGCAATTTTTATTGAAGTACATTTATTAATGCAGTAGTTCAGTTTCTGATCTTCTTGCAGCTTTTTATTAGTTACTGCATGTCATTGAAGTAAATGCTGCCAAGAGCCATCCATTATGTGTTTTACTATACAGTGTGTTTAGAGATACATAACTTTGCATAAGCAGTGTAATAAAAGGGAAAAGAGAACACCCCTTTCCAAAAATGTAGGGTGGAACCTTTTCTAGACTTTATTTTTCTGCAGAAAAATTTCCATTTCCAAAGTTAATTAGTAACAATGAATGAATGCCATCTGTAAATACTGTGGGTTGTATCTAATGCTAATCATGAGCGTAATTGCATTTACACATCATAAGTTTAACCCTCCTCCCGAAAAAAGTTTCCCAAAACTAAGCTCCAGAAGGTCTCCCAATCCTTCGCATCTGATTTTGAGGGCATGCCAGGAGCTTGAGGGGAATAGGAGAAAGAGACAAAATTCTGTTGCATGCACAGATGTGTGTGTGGAACTCCAGCATTTGTAACAGCCCAGTAGTAGGCGGGCTTGGCAGTTTCAAAATGTTTAGATTAGTTTACACAATAAAAATGAAACACTCCATAGACACTTTCCACTTACTTTGAAGTTCCTATGCAATATGAACTAGAGCAGGTTGTCCTGTGTAAATAGGAGCCATTATCCATATGCTATCATTGGCTCAGTTGCAACAGCAAATTGATCAAAAGATAAACCACCTTGTTCTGAGGCAGGTATTAGGAGTGTGCTAGAGCGATACATAGCATTGTACATCCTGTGGTGGGCCCAAAATAGAGATAATAAAAGATTGAGACCCAGCTCTCTGACATTTCTCCTGGTATAGGGGATGTGTTTGTGTTTTGCTGTGATTTTACAGAGATAGCCTGCAATGTGCTGCTAAATACAGTTTCTGTGGAAACTTATTTCCAGTTATCTAGATTTTCATTATGACACTATCTTAAATAGCAAATTGAATCTAAGAATTTGTGTATGTTAGATGAATAATATGCCTTTTAGAGACATTGCAATAACTGCTGTTTACAGTATATATATTCCTTCCAATTATTTTCAATAAGATAGAAAGATTGCTCTCTCCATTCATAGCAGGAGTCATTTGCTTAAGATCTGCACAGTAGATGTTCACTTTCCCAGATAATGCCAAAGAAGTATGCTAATGTATTACTGAGAAGATTCATCTATTCCTTTCTAGGTGCCTGACTACTACAAAATAATTAAGAAGCCAATGGACTTGTCAACCATCAAAAATAGATTGCAACTGCATCATCCATTGTACACAAAACCAGAAGATGTTGTAGCTGATTTCAGACTGATCTTTCAAAACTGTGCTGAATTTAATGAGGTCAGAAAAGACTGTAGTGTGTGTGTGTGTGTGTGTGTGTGTGTGTGTGTTTTTAGGAAGCTACCATTATTACCAGAGTCTAACTGTGGATTCTATAATAGTTTGCAGAGTCACATAGCTGGTAATTTATATGCAGAATATAATTATAGGTCCCTTTCTTTAGCAGTGTCTGGCCTGCATTGGAGTTGAGATATGATATTAGGTGACAGTTGAATCATATAAATTTCCTTACACATTGAACAGTACAGAATATTTGCATGGGGGAGAGAAATGAGGACTACTCAGCAGAAGTAATATTGTACTCTGAGATAAGGTTGTTAGATCTCTCTTCTGCTGCTGTAAGTCACTGTGTGTGAACAAACTCTCTCTTAGCCAAGAAGTGATAGAAAATACCAAAGCGCTAACTAAGGTGCTAACATATCGTTGCATACTAGTTTTATACTACAAATGCTACTGTCAACTGTATCACAGTCATATCATATTTTGATTTGTTAAAGTGTTGATTGAGTCCACAAATTTTAGTTTGAGTAAGATGAATTTTATTCAACTAAAATTAATAGTAGTGTTCGTGTGTTCGAGTTGATTTACTTTGGCATTTGACTTACCCATTTTTTTTTATATGGGACTGCAAATATAAAACCTATGATATGTTGACTTTCCCCAACAGCCTGATTCAGAAGTGGCTGATGCTGGCATTAAACTGGAAGCTTATTTTGAGGAACTGCTGAAGAACCTTTTTCCAGAAAGAAAATTCCCTGCCCAGCCTTCTTGCCATGCTGATAGAGATAGTCCCAACTCAACAGATGACTCTGATGACGATTTTGTACAGCCACGGAAAAAACGTCTCAAATGGGAAGAACGCCAATTTGTAAAATGAACTGGATATAGGCACTGCTAAAGATTTTTTTTTCATAAATATTTATCAACATTCATTTTTGGGAGGGCATTTTATGAGCACGTTGACATCTACAATTGTGGACATTCACTGGGAGTCCTACCTTGGTACAAATTTGCCAAGAAGTGAGGCATGTAGGAGACATTAGAAAAAATCTATAAAATTTACCCTTGGTTTTTAGAATTCATTCTGCCACCACTCTAAAGTGACAACTGTTCAAATCTTTTATTTAGAAAGGATTTGTAAAAATTAAACTAAAGTTAGAAACAAATTTAATGTGTAGATTTCAGGAAAATGTGATCTTACCAGAAATTAATTTACCAATGACATGTGGCTGGCCATAATTTCAGTTCTTTGTACTGTACATAACTGTTAGCCACTGAGAAGAGAAAAGCACATGCTCATATATTGGCCTAGGATACAATGGAATTGTCGTTGCCCGCAGAGCTACTTGTGCTCTGAAATGTAAGGAGTGGGGAGATGAATTAAAGTACTTTGAAAATGGACTTTTGAGTGTCTTGCTGTGCTCATATGGAGATAAATTTTATACAATTGGTTGTAATTTTCTGCTGGTCAGCGTTGCATGTATTTCTAAACATTAATCTAGCAATGGAAGTATTAAGGTTGACTTTCATCTTTATAGTTTATCCTATTTTACACCTACCGAGAGAGCTAGAAGGAAACCTCCCTCTGCTGCTTTTATTAGAATGTATGGTCTGCTGCCATAAGCTGGTTTGGAATTTTTCATTAGAAGCATACTGATTTACTCATTAAAATATACTGTGTGGTGCTTTCCTGAATGATTACAAAGAGGAAGATCATGTCTTTAAATTTATCCTCACTTCAAATTTTGAGTGTGCCATCAAAATCAACATTGAAATGGGAACTTTTCATGTGAACTAATAACAAGTGTAAACTGCACTTGTAAAATATGAAATTACTTTTAAATGCCATGAGGAAATTCCATGGAATAATTTTTATTCTAGACAAAACTTGCCCCTATTCCTGATAACAGGGATGACAGCATCTGGTTTAGCTTCCACCACAATTTCCTTCATTCATCCTTTTAACTTAATTTGGCATAAATAAGTGAATGACCACTATTCACTTCCAGAGGTCAGGGGAGTAAACTCACCCATTTGACACTACTGGAGCTGCCAAGCTCTCATGAGAGGGAGCTTGCAGAGGAATTCAATGTGTGGCTGTGTGGTAAGATTCTTCCCTCCACTTCAGTTCCCCAGCTGCTAAAGAAGGATAAGCTTACAGATAAGTTAAATGGATTATTTGCATTTGTCTTCGCATCGGAAGATACAGGGCAGATCCCAGTGCCTGAACTAATCTTTGCAGGAGGCGAGTCTGAGCAACAAAAGGTTGCTGGTGATACTAAATTGTTCAATGTTGTTAAAACAAAATATATTATGAAGAGCTCTTAAAAGGATCTCTCCAAGCTGAGTGAACAGGCGGTAAAATGGCAAATGCAGTTCAATGTAAACAAGTCCAAAGTGATGCATGTTGGGGCAAAAAATTCTTATTTTCACATATATGTTCATGGGGTCTGAATTGGTGGTGATTAGCCAGAAACAAGACCTTGGGGGTGCAGTAGACAGTTCAATGAAGTTTTTGTCCCACTTTGAGGCAGCTGTGAAAAAGTCAAATGCCATGAGAGGTTCATTAAGAAAGGAATTGAAAATTGTTGATATAATGCCATTCTACAAATCTCTTACGTGGCTACATTTGGAATGTTGTGTACAATTCTGGTTGCCTCACCTCAAAAAGGATGTACTGCAGAGTTGGAAAAGGTTCAGAAAAGGGCAATCAAAATGATCAAAGGAATGGAAAAATTCCCTGATATAGTATGTTGGACATTTTAGTTTAAAGAAAAGGCAAGTAAGAAGTGACACAATAGAAATTTATAAAATCATGCATGGCATGGAGAAACAGGAGAAGTTTCTCTCCCTCTCTTGAAACACTGAACTCATGAATGTCCAGTGAAGCTGAACATTTGAAGATTGAAGACAGATAAAAGGAAGGATTCCTTCATGCTGTGCATAAACTCTGGGACTCACTTCCTACAGGAGCTACCAACATCTGCATACATAGAGCGCCAACACCTGCCTGAGGAACAGAAAAAATATTTTAATGTGTTTACGTATCTGCCATCAGTGGGCTTATACAGCATGTTCTGCCATGTCCATATAGTGATTTGAATGAATGGGGGACAAAGACATTTGCACACATTACAGAGCCTTCTCAAGCCTGGATATAGCATGATGGGCACATTTTAAAAAAACAACACAACTTATCACACGGGATACAGTTCCATTTATTTGTGCAGAAGTTTATTGAAATGTTGTGAAGACAAGAAACACCTTTTTTTGGAAATGCGGGTGGAGAAAATCTCAGTAGCTCTTCTGAGAAATAGGCTCAAATGCATGAAATGTAACAGAGCCCTCTTGGGTTTTTCCTCTTTCTAGTGGTCACCTTCATTTCCTTTGCTAAAAAGATAAAAACAGGTGTTAAGAATAACAGGTCTCCATGACTTACCTATGCAAGAGTTAAGTGGTGTCAGCTTTGCAATCAGGATTAAATGCTTCTAATTTTTTTAGTCCAGTGCCCACTCAGCCACCATGTAGCAGCAGATACATCTATCTTAACTTGCTTCCTTGGACAAATGTCCCAATGCAGCAACCACTGACCTACAACAACTTTGCACCCAGGTTCCCTCCAGCCTTTTTGTTTGAGGGATTTTTTCCATTCCACTGCAATCTACATACACAGAAACATTCCCATTGGGTGGTATTCCCTTAAATGGTTGCCTGCAGCAAGTGTTCCATGTGATATGGCCCCCCAAACTATATGTTGGTTCCACAGTTGATAAATCACATTGCCGTTTCATGAAGTCTTTCTCGATGAATGATTACATATGTGTAAGCCACCCTTGGAGCCTTTTTCTGTCAAAGAGCAAGGGGGAAATGCCATAAAATAATTATACTGTTGCCAAGGCATCTCTTTCGTTTACAACCTAAGTAGCACTTTTTGTATATAAAAGAAGCAACATATATTTCTGTGTATCTGTTGTGACGTGGGATGTTTTAATTTTGTAGAAGGAAACATAAGACAATAGCTTTCCTGAAGCCACCCATTCAGTTAATGAATCAGTGCAAATTACACAGGATCTTCAGTGGAACCCATTGGCTTCTAATGCCACACCTCTCTCCCAGGTGTAAAAACCTGATGTTTCAAAGTGGAAAAGCTGGAGACAGCTAGCCAGAAATTGATCCAACTACAGTGGTACCTTGGTATTCTAACAATCCATTACGGAAGTCCGTTCGAGTTCTGAAATGTTCAAAAACTGAAAACAGGAGCCTCAATACGGAAAACTCAAAATAGAAGCCGCGTTTCCTGTTCGACTTCACCGAGGAGTGTTCAAAATCGAGGCATTTCCGGGGTTTTGGCATTTGAGTTCCAAAATGTTTGACTACAAAGGTGTTCGAAAACCGAGGTACATGAATAATGGCCTCTCTTTTCTGCTGAGATTCTGTCTCTGTATTTATTAGCTTAGGTGCAAATCTGCTTTGAAATGCGGCTTGCCCAGGTCTGTAGAACCTGGTGGTTCTACAACCATCAAACAATCTCCAAATATTGTTTAATAGCTTATTAAATTTTCTTTTCTCTGCATTGCTGCTGCATACCAAGCCAATTGCAGATGAATTAACGCTTCGAAGGTTGTGCAAGAGACAATTTGCCGCTGGTAACAGAGGGTAGCATGTAGAGTCCTAAATGAGATCTAAGTGGTACGTAAGGAATGAATTACCCTAATTGAAAGCGTGGTTTTTATTTGCAGTGTTAAGTTATTATAAATTGGTGGGAGGTGTTTTCTGGGTCACTGGGTTAATTATATGTTATTCCTTCTTATAACAAATTACTGTGGCCTGGTGCCTGTCAGCTTAGTGTAATAGCCACCCACAAACAAGGTAGGGCTTTTTTGTGTACTTGTTGGACTCCTTATGATATATATTTTTAAGGGCATGATTTTTTTTAATAAGAAAAAGCATGTGAAGAATATGAAAAGAAACTGCACACACAACCCAAAGCTATCCAAGGATGTCAGTGACTTCAACAGCCTACACAGTGTTGGGGGGGGGGCAGGAGAAGAAAAGGGAAACAGTAAGAAGAAATTTGTCAGTTGAGTGCCTAACAACTTATATGGTGTCCTGGACATAGAATGAGGCACAAGATGATATTCATTTGTAGGGCTAAAAAACCCCTTCCTGCACTGTACTGAGGTTTTGGAAGAGAGGAGAGGAAAAGAGAGACCTTTTCCCATTGCCAACCTCCAGAAACCTTGATGTAGCAACAATATGCTTGAATTTGAAGTTGGCAGGCATCTCCAAAGCTAAGCCTTTTGGTGCTACAGAGCACAGTACAAATGATTTCAGGAAAGGGTGAAAGGTATCTTTGTCTCTTCTAGGCTGGCTTGAGCTCTTGACAGGAGCATTCTTGTCAGAAACTGGGGATATACTATATATCATATTGCTGCAGGCCCCACTCAATGATTTTAATTTTCCCAGTAATTATTATTATTATTAGTTATAAACATACAGAATTTCTAGACTGTCTTTCATTACTGTGTTTCATTAATCAATTATAGGGCAGTATACAGCAAGTATATAGTCTTTAAATATAAGAAGGCATGTTATGCTACAGAGACAAACAGTCACCAATACTCCTAAATATCATAAATAGCCTCTCTGCCTTGGTTCCTCCCAAAGGCCTGAATTATTCTTGAATGACACAAATTGGAGCTCATCAGGCTTGCAAGCTGTAACTTGGAAATCCCACTGGCCCCAGTCTGAATTGGGGCAGTTAATGGTGTGCACCTACGTCAATATATCCAAGCAGTTAGTCTCTTAACTAGCTCCCTTCGCAAATAGATTGGCCTTGCTAGACTGAATCAGTTGTAATTATACAACCCAAGCCCCCTTTGACTTATGATACAAATAATCACTCCTATTTTGGGGTCTTCAAGTTCCTGCAGGTAGGCATATGGATGGCATAAAGGTTATCATTTGCAAGAGTGGACTGGAGGACATTCAGTTAACAGGACGTGGGAGGAGTCATCCTGCTAATCAAACGTCCTTCAGTCCACTCTTCAAACAGAAATTCACGGTAAGACCAATTTCTGTTGCTCCTGATGTGGAGAGGCCTCCTATGAGACTTGTTTGTTTTTCATAATGGGGTGAAGTTCAAAGGAAGCTGCTGTGGTGGCCTTCGGCAGTGCAGGAGCCTGCTTCTGACCTTACAGTATGGAAGACGGGTTTACCAACCTGAAGTGCTCTCCCTCTGGTCTCAATGGGCAGAGTGAAAGCAGAGACAGCACACACGATACAAACAGAAGCGAAAAGGCAAAGTGCTCCCAAGAAAGAAGCATTCATGAGCACCTGCAAAGAAACAATGTATTAGTGCAACGCTGCCATGCAACTTGGTCAAACGCTTTTTTTTTTTTTTAAGCCCATAGGATTTCCTTTCTAGCTTTCTCAAAGTTTAGCATGTTGGCCAACAATCCAGTGCAGAAGCCTTTAAGAAGAGCAATGAAGCCTATCCAGTCCATCATCCACTTCTCACACTGGCCAGCCAGATTCCGGCAGGAAGCCCACAAACAGCACTAGGCTGCAACAGTTGTTATTGTTAGTCGTGCCCAACTCTTTGTGACCCATGGACCAGAGCACGCCAAGCACTCCTGTCTTCCACTGCCTCCCGCAGTTTGGTCAAACTCATACTGGCAGCTTCGAGAACACTATCCAACCATCTCGTCCTCTATCGTCCCCTTCTCCTTGTGCCCTCCATCTTTCCCAACATCAGGGTCTTTTCCAGGGAGTCTTCTCTTCTCATGAGGTGGCCAAAGTATTGGAGCCTCAGCTTCAGGATCTGTCCTTCCAGTGAGCACTCAGGGCTGATTTCCTTCAGAATGGATAGGTTTGATCTTATTGCAGTCCATGGGACTCTCAAGAGTCTCCTCCAGCACCATAATTCAAAAGCATCAATTCTCCGGCGATCAGCCTTCTTTATGGTCCAGCTCTCACTTCCATACATCACTACTGGGAAAACCATAGTTTTTACTATACGGACCTTTGTTGGCAACGTGATGTCTCTACTTTTTAAGATGCTGTCTAGGTTTCTCATTGCTTTTCTCCCAAGAAGCAGGCGTCTTTTAATTTCGTGGCTGCTGTCACCATCTGCAGTGATCATGGAGCCCAAGAAAGTAAAATCTCTCACTGCCTCCATTTCTTCCCCTTCTATTTGCCAGGAGGTGATGGGCCCAGTGGCCATGATCTTTGTTTTTTTGATGTTGAGCTTCAGACCATATTTTGCGCTCTCCTCTTTCACC
Source organism: Podarcis bocagei (assembly GCF_964188305.1). Lineage (NCBI taxonomy): Eukaryota > Metazoa > Chordata > Lepidosauria > Squamata > Lacertidae > Podarcis > Podarcis bocagei. The sequence continues at coordinate 25,751,477 of NC_138135.1, forward strand.
CTCATTAAAAGGTTCTTTAATTCCTCCTCACTTTCTGCCATCAAGGTTATGTCACAGTACTCTTCCCATTTGAAATTTTCAGCAACTGGTACCTGGAGGCGGCTTTAATCTAGGATTATTTTAACATATATGGTGATAGATGGTGTTGCAACATGTAGTTGTTGGGAATACAATAGTACTACTCTAGCTTAGGGGCCCTCTAGACCAGTGTTCCCCAACCTTGGGTCTCCAGCTGTTTTTGGACTACAACTCCCATCATCCCTCACTAGCAAGACCAGTGGTCAAGGATGATGGGAATTGTAGTCCAAAAACAGCTGGAGACCCAAGGTTGGGGAACATTGCTCTAGACATCATTTTTTAATTGCATGTCCATGGTGATTTGTGCTCGTGATGCTATCGGGGTCATGCATGATTCCTCTTTCAATACTGTTTGTGTGGCAAAGGTTTCAGGGCGGCTATACTACTTCATTTGCAATCAGTGCACATCTCATTACTTGTAACTTTTTATATTATGAATGTTCTGGTTTGTTTTCTGCCCCACTTTTGTTGCACCATAGCCCTTCCAGGCAGGGTAGCATTGGAAAAGCATCACAGAACAACTAATAATGCAGCATAAACACACTACTATTGTGTCAAGAACTTATTGGGGAATACACTTGCACTAAAACAGCAGTCTGGAGGTACCCTTTGAAGATCCTCCAAAAGCAAGACTAGCTTGACAAAGGTCAACATTAGCTTTGGTATCATCCTCTTAGGTCAGAAACCAAAGAATCGAAACAATATATTTAAGTAACTTTATTGAAAGTCAACTTACCTGGGCTATAAAAGGTGCCACCATAGCACCAATACGACATACAGAACCACTAGTGCCAAGGCCAACAGCTCTCATGATAGTTGGATAAACCTGTAATACAGTAATATATAATTCAAGATCAGATCTATAGTATAGACTGAAGGAAAGGGAAACTGGGAAACTGTCAACTGAGCATCTATTGTGGGTCTCAGAGTTTAGGTGGCCGTTGACCCAGAGATGGTATCTGCAGAAGATTCTATTGACAATGTTGTAAAAGATACTGCTTTTAAAAATTGGCAGAATCCAGTGAAAAATAAGGCTTTTTTATTTAAAAAAGCCCCATTAATTTAAATGAGAAAATACAATATGCTTAATTTTTGTGCCCATTTAGTTTACAAAGGCTAATAATGAAAGCAATGAAAGCTAAACACTGCTGTTTGGAAATATAAAAATGTTGAATTTTCTTGGTTAGTGTTTTGTTACTTGGACATTTCAAATATTTTCTTGGACAGCAAAAAATGATAAAATGTCCAACTTCAGGTTTCCAGATGTTGAAGGAGGGGTTTTTTGTCTTAACCCCCCCCCTCCCACAAAAAACTAATGCCAAAATCAGCCTCAGCAATTCACTTCTGGGCTTCAGATATGCATGAGAACAGGTGACTCAAAGTGGAAGATTATAAATTATTCCATACTTATCTAACGTAGATTTTCTTATGTCAGCCTCTGAAGAACAGAGTAGCATTTACTACCGAGCAAGAGTTGGTCTGAGGTGGTTCTTCTGCTGCAAACCAACTTTATGAGCTGCTAAATCATTTGTTCATGTATGCAATATAAGCATACAATACTCTGTTAAATCACAAAAAGGAGTGGAACTGTAGTTAATGTGTGGATAAGACTATCCTTCATTGGTAAGCATGGTGCTGTTCATTCAAGCACCACTGCCTTTACTCATTAAGAAAGGAAGTATCATTTGGTCAGGTGCTGCTCATGCATATCAACACCATCCAAATCCCAGGAACTGAACAGAGATATTTTTAGCTGTGCACTGCCTGCTTGCTCCTTCCAGCTACCCAGCTAAGGCTTCAACCCCATACTCACTCAGCGTGGGAGTCTCACTGGATTAAATGATACTTACTTCTAAGTAAATATGCACTGAGCTGAATTGTCAATCTACATTTCCCATTTATTATGGAAAGCTATGATGAAAGACATCTGTTGTGTGTTCCTCCCCTTCCACAATTCACGGGTTCAAAAGCATCTCACCTCCGCTGTATAAATGTAGATGGTGTTGAAATTTGCAGAAACCAAGGCACGCAACATGAAGAGGAAACCAATGAGGCCCGAGCTGGTTAGAAAAGGAAGAAAGAGGACGCATGGGGAAATTCACATCATTATCCAGCATTTGATTTGAGGTCCTAGATTGTACGTCGTACCAAGAATTCCATAAAGGGGGGTTTTATATGAATAACTTCAAAAGTGACGACCTTTTTCAAAGACAGCACACAGGAGAGAATGGATGCTTGGAGCAATTGTGCGTGGGCATCCTTAGAATAAGCAGAGCCACTTAGACTCTCCCACAGCAAGTAATGGTAGTTGTGGTGCCCAGAAAGTCTGTTTGCGCCTGGATGAGAGCTGGGAGGGAACGGAGAGAGAATGGGAAGGATCCCTCTGAAACGCTTTAAAAAGATTGGAAGCCTTTTTGTGGTTCTAGTCTGCTCCAAGGGAACCCTGACATTTCCTGTTGCTTTTTATGCGTTTTCAGATTCAGAGATTAATTCAGGGATGAAAAGCCTACAGCTCTCTCGATGTCGCTGGAGCTGAAATTACATCAGTCTCAGCATGGTTGATTATCAGGGATGATGGGAGTTGTAGTCCAACAGCACCTGGAGAGGCCCCACAACTTCTCTGTTTTAATATGATCTAAGCTGCCTGTGGTGTATTTAAATGGAAGGTTGGGATATAAACAGTTTATATCAGGCTTCCTCAAACTCGGCCCTCCAGATGTTTTAAAACTACAATTCCCATCATCCCTGACCATGGGAGTTGTAGGCCAAAAACATCTGGAGGGCCAAGTTTGAGGAAACCTGGTTTAAACAAATAAATACGTAGCTTGCAGTCTTATCACAAGCCAATCACACACATCCCTGGCCATATACTACTAGAATGTGTGATCAAGGGTCTCAGCAAAATAACTGTGCTCAAAAACATGCCTTATATAATGAGTCAGAACATTTGTCTATTGCTTGGTATTGCCTACACAAGGCTCTACTACAGGGACTGGCAATGGCTGTCCATGTTTTGAGACAGGATCGTCTCCCAGCTCTACCTACGGATGCTGGGAATTGAACCCAGGAACCTACAGCATGCAAAACGGATGTTCTGCTCTGAGCAATGGCCTTTTACCCTATCAACAGAAATGTGGCATCTTCCCAAGAGTTTCCACAGTGGCGTAGCGTGGGTTGTCAGCACCCGGGGCAAGGCAAGTAATTTGCGCCCCCTAACCCGTGGATTTGCGCCTCCTAACCCTACCCCCCAGATGTTGCGCCCAGTGCAGCCGCCCCCCCTGCACCCCCCACGCTATGCCACTGCGTTTCCAGAAGATACATTCTGTCCTCACCTAGAGTTTATTGTTCTTTTTACAAAAAAGTTAAAACAAAAATAATACGCGAAATCCTTCTGTAAAAGCTAACAATGCTATCCTGAAAAATCCCGGTTACATAAAAAACAAAAAACAAACAAACCTTGGAAAGGGCTTCCTAAAAGAACAAACGCTTGGCACCACCCTAATCTCCCGGCGGAGTGCATTCCAATGTGCTCACCGTGTGCCTAAACTCTAGAACAAAGACCTGGATGTTCCAAGCGCCAATGCAATCCGACTGGTTTGAATGAGCCAAGTCACAAGAGACACATACATTTGCAGAGAGCGCATAAAAAAAAAAGATATTCTAGCAGATGGGCATTTGCTGCTGCCCTGGACCCTCCACCAAATATGACCTATCCTGTATCCCAAATCATTCCCAGAACTCTATAAAAATAGGGGATTTGAGCTATAGTATCCTAGCATATAATGTATGGGGTGTTAGGGGAGGGGTAGTAGATACTAAAGCTTTGATGTCCGATGCAGTTACTCAAACCTCTCCTTAGAAGAAGCAGAAAACCAGTATATAGCTATATCTCCAGCTCTAGCTCTGCATATATATAGATATAGATATAGATATAGATATAGATATAGATATAGATATAGATATAGATATAGATATAGATATAGATATAGATATAGATATAGATATAGATATAGATATAGATATAGATATAGATATAGATACCTGATTCGTCTGCACCACTGAAACAACATAATTCATTTTTGTTTGTGACATATTTTCTCCCCCCCCCTCTCTCTCTCTCCTCCCTCTCATAATAACAAGAAGGTTTATTGCAAGTTTATGTAAGTCAAGCAATTAACCAAGATTAAAGTCTTGGTATTAATCAGCTGGTACACTTTGTTCACCCTGGCATCCTCAAACATCCTCCACTGGCACAAACACCCTTCATTGCCAGGAGCTGCATGCTGGAGCAAAACTGGTTTGAAGTTCACGCTGCTTCGTCACATAATTTTAGAGTGGCCATATTGACTCAGCCCATAGTTTAGGCTCACTGCCTAGAGTAAAGAGAGAAACTATAAGCTTCCTAGACATTGCATGTAAAGGTACCCCTGACCGTTAGGTCCAGTTGTGGACGACTCTGGGGTTGCGCGCTCATCTCGCTCTATAGGCCAAGGGAGCCAGCATACAGCTTCCGGATCATGTGGCCAGCATGACTAAGCAGCTTCTTGCGAACCAGAGCAGCGCACAGAAATGCCATTTACCTTCCTCTCTGGAGTGGTACCTATTTATCTACTTGCACTTTGACATGCTTTCGAACTGCTAGGTTGGCAGGAGCAGGCACTGAACAACAGGAGCTCACCCCGTCGCGGGGATTCGAACCACCAACCTTCTGATCAGCAAGCTCTAGGCTCTGTGGTTTAGACCACAGCGCCACCCGGGTCCCCCTGCCTTTGCTGTAGGAAACTGTAATGTATATTTATTAGAAGGCAAAACTGGACGTTATCTGGCAAATGAAAGTTTCCAAACCATCTTTTGTTGAGCTAATGGAGGTGCAAGAGGCCTTTACTATAAAAGCTTGCCCACTTTTGAGCATTATTTGAACATGACCGGAGGTGTCCACACCTGCATCCATTTGTATATACGTGGCAACTTTGGTCTTTTCTGGTCATACCACCAGGCCTTCTCCCTACCTTAGTTTCTTCCCCACAGGTAAGGAAGGAGAAATTCAGGGGAAGAGAAGGAGAAATGTGATGTCAATCAAGTAATGTGTACAAAAATGTGTTTGTTGGGATAAAATGTGCTTTAAAGTAAAGTGCATATATTTGGTGAAAATAACAGACAAAAGTGCTTGCAAAGCTGAGTTTGTTGGGAGAAATGTGCACTCAAAACTGGTGAATTTTCATGAGCAGTTGTTTTTAATCACAATCTGATGTAGAGATGTGCAGAGAACCAAATTGAAGAAAAAATGAGAAGCTGAGAGAAACAAAGATTGACAGATGGGCCCATTGCTAGTCATAGGGAAAGGCTGTGGGAAGGAGGAGTTCTTAACCTCTTCCAAATGTGCCCGTTTTTCTCAGCAAATGTCCCCCAAGGTCATTCTACGGCCCTGTCTAGGCTTACTTCTGGTTTCAGAAGTTAACTGGGGAGAAAATTAACTAAAAACAACTGAGGGGTTGCTGTGCAGGGGAGAATTGGCAGGACCGCAAGGGCTAAGCACTCTCTCCTGCCTGCTGAATCTCGTCTGCAAATCCTCTCCTACATTAGCATTGAGAACCCTGAATTTCCCCCATGAATTATAGTTCTGTCACATTTGTAGGTGCATTAACTCCAGGATTCCCCCTGTTTGGTGACCTCCTGCAACCCTCAAGATGCCAGTTACAGTCAGCTGGAGTCTGCTAAAGTCCTAGATCAGCCTTTGCCAAATTGGCGCCCTCTGGGTCTGATGAGCGCTGCAGTCAAATACATCTGCAGGGCATCCGGTTGGCAGCAGTGGCTGTTCTGGATCAAGCTCTCTGCGGCATGCTATGTTGGTAAGGAAGCACATTGCTGAGTTTCTGCAGGCGCCGGAGCATCCGCGCTGCAGATAGCTCTTGTCATCTTTAACCCTGAACAACTAGGAAGAGTGTAGTTCCTGAAATAGCAATGGCCATTCTGCTAGGGAGGGATGAAAGTGAGTTGCATTTTCAGAATTAACCGACTAGCACACAGAGTGTAGACAGCAACCGGGGCAGGAAAGGTGTGAGGTGCAGTGCAAACAGGACTGTTTAATTTTTTATTATTTTTTTAAATAATATTTATTGAGAATTTTAAGATTACAAAGAAACAAAGAAAAAAAGAAAGAAGGAAAAAACTAGTAACATTTAAACAATACGAATAAATAAAAAAACAAGGTCAAAAACAAAAACAAAACAAAACACATAATACATCAAGATCAAAAAGCAAAAATAGACAAAAAAATTAAAAACAAATCCAATATTCCCAAATCATTAACTGTCATTATCTTGTTTCATCGACCTCCTCACACCTCCCTTTTTTGTATTCTAGTTGTTAATTATCTCAGCAAATCCTTTCCATCTTTCATAATATTCTGTCATTAAATGACCTTAATCTATTTTAACCTTATCTTACCATAAAAGGCCCTAAAATTTAAAACTTAAATCTTATTTATACCAAATTCTCTTAACCATGACATATTATGACATAATTCTTTTTAACATTTCTGCTAAACCAAATAATTTCATTCCAACATTTTTCCAATACTCTTTACTTTTACAAGATTTTCCTAAATAAATTGTTTAAAACTTTCTTCCAATCTTCATCCAACGTCTCTTTCTCCTGGTCTCGGGTTTTGTCAGTCCTTTCTATCCCATCCATCTAGTCCATCAACCTGGTAACCTTATATCCGAGGCCCTTGGATCTCTTCCATGTCCCATCCGCAGATCTTCTTCATATTTATACCTGTGCTTTACTTTGTCTTCTGTTCCTTTCACTTGGGGAGACTCCTGCTTGACAATGTTTTTGTCCCTTCTCGACAGATCAGCCCCTTTTCCAAAGTCAACACTGAACTCCATGTGGTATTTAAAAGCATGTTTCAAAGTCCCTCCATAGTTAAGGGCCCGCACAACTCCGAACGCCTCCCGGCCCAAAGCCAGACCTGAAAGGTCAAAATATCCCTGCATAGGGGGGTCTATCCAGCCCCCCATCTCCAAACCAAACAGAACTCTGTCTCTCCAAATCTGGCTTCCTCCAGGTTCATTCGTCAAGTCCAACAACTCATGTTCCTGCTGGGCCACAGTTCCCTCCATCTCTGCCTCACTAGGTCCAGCAACAACCTCCTCCCTCATCTGATCTGTCAAAGCACACTCCTGAGTTAATTCCTGAGTGGGTTCTATATAAGTGCCCACTGCCTGTCCAAACTTTCCGATCCCAACAGTCATCAAATCCATCTTCTCATGTAACTGTTCCAATAAAGCACTTGTCTTACAAAAGGCCAACACCAGAGCCTCCAAGTACATTGTTGAAGGTCAGAGTCTGTTCCCACGATCTTAATCTATTACAGCTGCAAAGCTCCCCAGTTCGAATTTAATAACAGTTTCACAAGCTCCCTCTAGGGGGGAAAGCTTCTATTTGTATCCATCTCTCTCTCTCTCTCTCTCTCTCTCTCTCTCTCTCTCTCTCTCTCTCTCTCTCTTTTTAAAGCAAATCTAACAACAAAGTTTCCTTTTTCAGATATTTTGTTCCTTTTAGATGCGAAGGGGAACAATGAAATCAATATGTTTCTCTTCTCTTAACTACCTGTCAAAGACGTTTGTCTATAGTCAATGAACTTCCTGAAGACGTCTGTCCTGACACCCCGCTCCCAGGTTCAGGACGGTGGAGAATTACTTTTCTTTGCTTGTCTTCTGCAAGTTTAATCAGTCCAGAAAAAGTTCCCCCCTCTTCTCCTGCTTCCAAGGGGGCTTCAGTAATTTTAAATGATGAAAATTGATCCTTTACAAACGATTTTCTAAGCTCTAGCTTGCCGTGTCTTTGCTTCACTCTATTTACAAAAAGCGGAAGGCAGACTTCCTGTTTAGACCTTCCCGCTTCAGTGCCAAATTAAAAGAAATTTCTTAATCCAATTTTCCGTTCTACTCACGGACAGTTATTTAAGCTCCAATTGTCCACAGGAAAAAGCCAGCGCTCTCCGGCAACAGCAATGCGGCTTCACTCCGTGAAAGAAGCAGTCGATTCAAGGCACCGCGCCGCTCACCTCACGTCGCTCCGGAACCCCGAAATCGGCTTTCCCCGTGAGTAGAGGGGGCGCAAAGGTGCCAGCCGAATCCCACGTCCACAGGCTTCTTCCGCCTGTGGTTTTTGATGGGTCTCCGCCTCGCCGTGGCAGTTCAGACCCTGTTTTCCACAGAGCGGATTCCTCCCGATCGGAGGAAATCCGCCATTGCCAGAGGCACCAACCCGGAAGTCGCAAACAGAACTGTTTAAATCTTACTTAGCACACACACACCCCACCTGAAAACACTTACGTTGAAGTGCATATATTGAGCAGGAGGAAGAACACGGCAGTGCATCCCATGGTGATTGTCAGGCTGAGACGCCTTCCCAGAAAATTGATGCCCAGAATGTTTAGAGGATTTACTGGAAAACAAGAAAGGGGAGAGGGGAGAACGTCAGGCTGCAGAATCAAATGACCCGACTGAGCTATTATGCTGTGTTTATACCTGCCCCACTCCAGCCTCAGGGAAGACACTTTCAACAGCTACTGTACTTGCTTTATTACTTCTCTGTGATTACTGGGAATGTTTTGGACATATACACTACCGGAGTTAATGGGGGGAAAGGAAAAGTGGCAAAAGGGCCACAGATTTATTTTCTTGAGAGCGCATTGAAAAGGGAAATGGAGACATGGTCCCAGTCACAGCGTCTCTGGCCTAATAATGTGTGAGGTGGGACAGTACAAACTTAAACCAACAATGCTCTGGATTAAAAATGGCCACAACTTTATCGTGCAGCCAGCCTTTTAAATGTTGCAATGATGGTAGCTAGTGAAAATAAAAAGTAAATTAGCCCTCCCTGTACACTTCCTAAGATTCCTTTGTGTGGGTCTGTAGCTCCTGTTCTGTGACCTTTAGAACAGAGGTGGGAAGATGTAGCCCTCCAGATTCTGTTGGACCACAACTCCCATCATTCCTGACTGCTGGCCATTCTGGCTGGGGCTGATGGGAGCTGGAGTCCAGTATTATCTGGAGGGCCACAGCTTCTCTGCCTCTGCTTTAGAGATTTACCCACACCCTGTTTTTAAATAGATAGAGCAGGAGACGTTACATGCGATCTCTCCAATTGTGCTGATGATCATGATCTGGTAATCAGATGGGGCGAAGTGATGACAGAGGCACGGGCTGTGGATCTCCTCGGAATAATCCCCCAACTCATCCCCTTTGCTGGTTCCTCCTCCCCCTGCGGCACAAACCAGATTCTTCTCCAGCAACTCTGCACTGGCCAGGATGATACCATAATAAGCAAAGGATATCCCAAGCCTATGAAAAAGAGGGGGAAATGTTAGAAAGGAGAGGAATTGAGGGCATTGCGACAGCAATTAAGCCAGTTAATAACACGCAGAGCTTAACTACTGTGGGATCTGAAAATAATTGCAATTCATAAAACAGCTCTGTGCTACAATATGGAAACAAGGCCTGTTATTAAATTACACCTCTGGAGCACTTTTAAACAATTATAAATAAATCCTAGTTCCATTGTAGTAGATGCCGAAATGTTAAATTCTTCAACCTAGTGATTATCTCACGGATGTTCAATATCACCACCTGAATGGAGTATTTTAAAAGGATATGAAGCGGGGGGAGGGGGTTGGGGAACAAACATCACAACTAGAAAGAGACCTGTTAAAGTGATGTCTAAAATGTATAATATGTTATTGGAATGGGAGACAAAGGATTAACAAGTGAAATCTTCAATGATACACTGGGCAAGAGATATTGGTCATAATAGAAATGGAAGAATGGGAATGTTTATGGAACGTAGATATAAGATTTACAGCATGTTATAGTTTAAGAGAAGACTATATGAAAATGTTTTATAGATGGTAGCTAACACCTAGTAGATTGGCAAAAATGTATAAATCCAAATCAAATATGTGCTGGAAATGTAAAGAGAAAGAAGGTACCTTTTTCATATGTGGTGGTCTTGTAATAAAGTTAAAGCTTACTGGGAAATGATATATAATGAACTGAAAAAGATGTTTAAGATAACATTTATTTTAAAAAACCCAGAAGCTTTTCTTTTCGGAATTATGGGATCAGAACTACCTAAGCAGTATAGAAATTTATTTATGTATGCAACCACTGCTGCAAGAATGTTATTTGCCCAATAATGGAAGGAAGAAGAGGCCCCGACGAGAGAAGAATAGATACAGAAGTTAATGGACTGCACAGAAATGGTGAAACTAACCGGGAAAGTAATCTGAACATCTGAAGAAGTGTGCATGCACACAAAAGCTTATACCCAGAGCAAACTTAGTTGGCCTCTAAGGTGCTACTGGACAATTTTTAAATTTTTTTTAAATTTATATCGAGAGAATAAGAAATCAAGATAACATTTATTTATTTTTAGAAAGGAGTAGAAATGGTTTATTGAGTATTTGCAAACCAATTATAAACAGATTAAGACATTGGCAGGTTTAATGAAAAAACCTGCAGTTTCAAAAGGAGGGGAAAGCAACATCCAAACACCCAGAAACATGTTGCCCTTCCCTGCTCCTTGCTTGCACAAGGCTTTGAATGTGCTAGCGGCCTGAAGGCAGTGATAGGCTGGATGAGACAGACATACTCTGGGTGGCTGGTTCTCCTGCCCAGAAATCAGGAGGGCAACCTGTTGCACTCCCCTAGAGAAACCTACGGCCTAAAGGAACAGATATGTAGCCTGAGAATGCTCCTCAGTTAAGATCTGTCAGTAGAGGACCAAGTGGTTTGGGTGGCAAGAAGTGCTTACATCCATCTCCAGCCGGTTTTGCTAGCTATGGCCATTCCTGGACAGCCTGGCATCATGTTCTGGTGACGTCCCCCTTGAAGCACTGCCATATACTCTGTGCAGGCCTGCCTGCAAACATAATTTGGAAGCTACAGCTGGTGCAAAATGCAGCTGCTGAGTGGGGCAGCAGGTTGGGACCATGCGCTACCAATCTTAAAAACATTGATCTGACTACTCATGAGCTACCAGGTGCAATTCAAGATGTGCAAATGCTTTGGGGCCAAAGTACTTTGAAAATTCTCTCCCCCAATATCAACTAGCTCTGGCCTTAAGATCCATGGGGGGGGGGGAGTTGCTGGTGGTTCTGCTGATGGGGGTGGTCCAGGGGGCAGGGCCCACAGCAGGGCCTTCTCTGTGGCAGCTCCCCATTTATTACAATTCTATGGTTCTATGAAATTCCTCCTGGGTAGAGGTGAAATGTTACATGCAATGTCTATGTATGTGAATCTATCTATGCATGGACATATAACTCTCTTACAGGTTTACACTTCTACATGAAGACTGTATAACACATCAGCTCTAAATGTCTTGATCATTGGACACTGAATAGTCTATTGGAGCAGAATTTTGAACATATGGCCAGATTGGCAAAGGTTCTGTTCACATGCTAGCATGTATTGGGGATTCTACCAAGACTAAGTCCCTCTTCTAGTTCCCTCCACCCTGAACCCATGAGCCACTTTTTAGACAGATGAGCAAAAAACCCCAACTTGAGCAATGAAGGGACTGGGAGTCCAATGACAGGTTGCAACACTGCAAGATAAAGCAAGCTCATTTTGCCCCAAATGCATGGACAGGTTTGCTGTGTACGTACCACTATGTCTCACAGCTATAACAATGCATTTAGCAGAATTCAGTGTGTGTGGGCATGTGGGCATGTTTAAACAGCTAAATGACATGTCCAAGAAAGATCATGGACTGAATTTCTGGCAAGCAGCGGTTGCACTGTAATTCTATACAATAGCACCATTTCAAAGGATCTAGACATATACAAGTGCTTCTCATACAGTCTTATAATCTGTTTTGTATTCATCTTTTATCCACATTTACTTTCCCAAATTATAAAAGAGAGAGAGAAAGCAATAGATTTAAAGTGGAATGTCATTAGCTGCAATTCTGGTCCCTCTGCCTGCAACACAGAGGCAGCTGGCAGAATATAGTCCTTTTCATGAAATGGGGAAAAAAGGGAATTGTGAGTTCAATTACCATAACCAATTTTCTCCCATTCTGACTGACTAGTTTCTGAATAATAGCTTTGATCCTTAGGCTGCATCTGAGTCTACTCCCTTGACCGATTCCATCGATTTCAATTTGCTTATGCATTGTCATCTGAAAGAAGCAAATCAAACACATTTACCATATAATCCATAATTGCAAAGTGGTCCGTAAGTACTTGGGATCCATTAGGTCTTTGAACCTACCCCTTCTTTCCTGAAAAGAATGGAAAAGGAACAGCATGAAACACATTGGGAATGTGTGGCTGAAGCCCTGAAGTCTGCAATTCTGAAGCCCCAAGCTTGGAGGCAGTTTCGGGGTAGAGTCCATGTCATCTAGCAAAGTGGAAAGATTTGTGGAGGATGTATCTGTCAACAGCAATTAGCCATGACAACAAAATATACAGAGATAGCATACTTTTGTATACCAGGTGCTGGAGACAAAGGGCAGGGTGTCAGGGAACGGCAGGGCTGTGGCAGAGTGGAACGGCAAGTTTGTGGCGGAGTCGGAGGACCCAGGCAAGGGGACCAGCGATTTATGGGATGTGCAAGGCAGGAGCCAGAGGAGAAGGGAGAGTCAGGACAGTTCGAGTAAGGCACACAGGACATGATGGAGGAAGAAGGGATGGTTCAGGCGAGAGACAGGTCCCACCACCTCCTAGAACTAGGAGGGGCTTGAAAAGGGAAGAGCAGCAATGACTTCCCTGCAGGAGAAGTCTCAGAGGAGAGCATGTAAGCCAGAAGAGGGGAGGGGCCCTACTGTTGCTGCAACTGCTCTGTAGGGCTCAGACCTGTGGGCCACTGCCTAAAGGCTAGAAGTAGTAGTAGAAGAAGGGTTTGGATTTGATATACCGCTTTATCACTACCCGAAGGAGTCTCAAAGCGGCTAACAATCTCCTTTCCCTTCCTCCCCCACAACAAACACTCTGTGAGGTGAGTGGGGCTGAGAGACTTCAGAGAAGTGTGACTAGCCCAAGGTCACCCAGCAGCTGCATGTGGAGGAGCAGAGATGCAAACCCAGTTCACCAGATTACGAGTCCACCACTCTTAACCACTACACCACACTGGCTCTGTAGAAGCGTATGCGTGTTTGTGGAGCACCAGGGAAGCTGCTGTGTTTCTCTTGCGCTTCTTCCTCATCTGGGACTGGCCCTGATACAGGGGAAGGACATCATCTCTGTGTCCTGTCTATGAGCACCCAGAATAAAGCTAAATAAAACTAAGAACCAATGAAATTACCCTAAATCAGTGGTGGGAACCTTCCCCCCCCACCCCCGGATTTAAGTGAGAAGTCCATTGTGGGCTGCAGCCAATGGTAGTTGGCAAGCCAGGCTAGAGCCAAAAGTGTGCGAAGCCAGAACCAAAGGCCACGAGTTTGCAGGATTCTCTCCCCCTCTCTCTGCCTTCCCATTTCCCTTTCCCATATTCTTGGATACACCATCTCTGTGGGCCACATGAAATTATGGTGTGGCCAGCATGCAGCTTGTGGGTCAATTTCCCCAATCTATTTTCAAAAACAAAAACAAACCACATCTTTCAGTGGGTGGACAATGAGGACTAGCATGGTCCAGTCACGCATTTAGCATAGCCTTCACTCCAGATGCTTTGAACTACAACTCACAGCAGCTCTGCCCATGCTGGTTGGGGCTGATGGGAGTTGTAGCCCAAAGAGTCTGGAGGGCATCAGGTTGCCAAAAGCTGGCTTAGAGGATATGTGAAGCTGCTGACATTCCATGTTTTTCCTTCCCTCACCCTCTTCCTTGTAAACATATAGATTACATTTGGAACAGGAGCTGGCATGCATTGCTGGTTTTTCCACCCTCAGATAGCCATATCCAATACAGTGGTACCTTGGGTTACATACGCTTCAGGTTACAGACTCCGCTAACCCAAAAATAGCATCTCGGGTTAAGAACTTTGCTTCAGGATGAGAACGGAAATCACGCGGCGGCAGCAGGAGGCCCCATCAGCTAAAGTGGTGCTTCAGGTTAAGAACAGTTTCAGGTTAAGAACAGACCTCCGGAACGAATTGAGTACTTAACCCGAGGTACCACTGTACTGCAAAGTACGTAGGTTAACCTATCCAAAGTAAGGAAGGAGGGCATGAAAGGGTTGAGGACTGAGAGGAGCTCCTTGTTTTTTGTCATCTGATCAGTCTGTACCATGGCAGTATTCTGAATCTTACATCAGTGGGTTCTACCAACTTTCCTTCAGGCATAACAGATCGGTTCATTTTAGCAATCCACTGCAGCGTTGCAAGAGCAGCTTTGTCATTCCCGCAAGACACATTATAGCGAGCAGACTCGGGGATAAACTGCAAAGGCAAACAGGTTAGAAAAGTTAAGTGGCGAGCTTCTAGCATCACCTGGCATGTTACAGCCTTCTTGCCAAGTTCTTACTAACATAAAGAGCAGATTGTACTCAGCATCTCTTGCAAGCTTATAGAACTCACAGCAACATTAATGCAAAGACACTGTGTTGGTCAATTCACACCACACTTTTTCCGCCCACGTGAGCGGCAGGTGCACATGGGGACGAGGGTGGACCACACATAATTAGTCAGAAGACGTCCTGGGAAATGTGCTGCTATGATAATGGAATTTGCTGCTGGCTATATCCACAATTTCCAGACCAGATAGGTTTGTCTGACTGGACACAGCCAAAGACTGATCAGATCATCAAGCATGCTCAGGCATTTTACATGACTTAGCCCACAGCAGAATGTAACTGTGTATACTAGTAACTTGGTTAAAATAAAAAAAATTCCTTCCAGTAGCACCTTAAAGACCAACTAAGTTAGTTCTTGGTATGAGCTTTCGTGTGCATGCACACTTCTTCAGATACACTGAAGAAGTGTGCATGCACACGAAAGCTCATACCAAGAACTAACTTAGTTGGTCTTTAAGGTGCTACTGGAAGGAATTTTTTTTATTTTGACTATGGCAGACCAACACGGCTACCTATCTACTACTAGTAACTTGGTTGTAAGTCTTCCAAACCTTAAATGCTAGGAGGAGAGCAATGCCCGGCAAAGAGGCGATTCGTATTAGCCACCGCCACCCAATGGTTGGGTTAACCACTGACGCCAGTCCAATAATTAACAAGGAGCCTGCCAACCAAAACACCTGTCAAATGGGGGGAAAACAGAGGTTAAAACACAAGGTGATGGGATTCTCTTCTCATTATTTGTTTTAGCATCACACAGTCACATCAGCATTCATGATTTCCTCCAAGCTGCTGTTGCCACATAAAATATTATTAAGCAAAGAGATTTAGTTATGCGCTCTGGCTTCCGACTAGGAAACTGTCAATACGGATTTTGATAAAGTAAGCAATGTACTCATCAACTTGGCCCTGGAAGGTTGAATGTCAGCTGCCAGACTTTCTCAGAATGTGATATATGGAGCATCCAATTTGTTGGAGAATAAATTTATTCCCTGGATAAAGGTGCACACATTTCATGATGCAAAGGGTAGCAACACAGATAGACGATGGAGATATTTCACAGACAGAAGTAGGAAATTGTGCAATTCTGGGGCATGTGGAAGCCTTATAGAAAACACAGAAAATCCTGAGGTGATTTTTTTCATATTGAGTCTTTCAAATTTGAGCTGGTGCGCATGTTCAAAAACAGGCCTCATGTGACACACCTGAAGACAACCATAGATGCAAATATACCTGCAGTCACCCAGAACACACAGCTGTGAGCCAGACTGAGCCAAAACAAACTTGCAGCAATTTCCACATTTTGTTTTTCAGTGAGCATAACTTCTAGCTTACCTGCGATAACGGTAACATATAGCCTCGGTATTTTGTAGGCAGAAATTCTGTTTTTATTATAAGCCTAAAGAAGAAGAAGAAGAGAGAGAAAAGTTACAGAGAGTCAAAGAAATATATAAGCCATATCCAAGTTTATTTCCATAGTTCCAGCTGGCCCAATTTGTGATTCTGTGACTGGCAGTGCCTGTTCCTGCATTCTGCTCACTTGGTACGCAATAGTTAGATATGTATAGGAAGATAGCTAGCATCACTCCAGACGTTCTTCAGCAGCTGATTTGGCCTACTGCTAATGTCTGCTCCCTGGACCCACGCCCACTTAAAAAAAAAACATTGACCCAGCACTCCGAGCAGTGCCTGGTAGCTCAACCTAGCCCTCCTTTCAATTTACCCCCAACCTAATATCTTACTGCATCTACAGTGCCCCTATCAGTCTGGGGCATTGTGCGAATTTAAAGATGGCTAGACCCACTCAAGGGACATGGGTGGCGCTGTGGGTTAAACCACAGAGCCTAGGACTTGCTGATCAGAAGGTCAGCGGTTCGAATCCCCGTGACGGGGTGAGCTCCCGTTGCTCGGTCCCTGCTCCTGCCAACCTAGCAGTCTGAAAGCACATCAAAGTGCAAGTAGATAAATAGGTACCGCTCTGGCGGAAAGGTAAACGGCGTTTCCGTGTGCTGCTCTGGTTCGCCAGAAGCGGCTTAGTCATGCTGGCCACATGACCCGGACGCTGTACACCGGCTCCCTTGGCCAATAAAGCGAGATGAGCGCCGCAACCCCAGAGTCGGCCACGACTGGACCTAATGGTCAGGGGTACCTTTACCTTTACCTTAGACCCACTCAAGCCCTGTCGTTAGAGCTTCCAGTATAGCCAGAAAGTCCATCACAGCCAGGAATGGACCTCAGGGTCTCAAATTTCAGTGGCACTCTGTGCGACGCCAAAATTTGGTGCCCCCACCTCTTGCATTCCATTCAACATCATAGCTGCAGTGTCCCTGATGCCCTGCACCCAATGTAACCAAACCAGACGTGCTCCCCTAAATCCATCTCTGTTACAGTACACCAGAGGACACTTTGCCCAGGGCAAACCTGTATATGAATTACCTAATGCACCAAAACTTCACAGAGAGATGATATGGGGGAAGAGCCATAGCTCAGTAGTAGAGAATCTGCCTTGCATGGAGAAGGTTCCCCATTCTATCCCTGGCATCTCTGAAACCCTGGAGAGCTGCTGCCAGTCAGTGTAGGCAATACTAATCCTAACCCTATCACTTGTCCTGTGTCCAGAAGGCATGGGTCTGCATGGTTTTCCCTTTGCCCCGCTCCTTTCCCAAGAAAAACCTGCTCTTTAGCTTTAAATCGGAACAAATGGCAATCTGCAGAAACCCAATTGCCATTGCTTCGATTGAGCACTAAAGAGCAGTTTTCCCTGGTAGAAAGCAGCAGGATGAGAGGAAGTGTGGATAAGCCCTCAGTACAAGGTAGCTTGTGCCTCACTGCAACCTGAGTTTCCCAGAGCAGCTGCAGAACCAGAAGCACCCCCCTAACCGCAAAACTGAGTGATCAGCAACTACGTATTGATATGGATAATCTGTCTGCCCGATGTGGCGTTCTCAGCTGTCATCTGCTGATGCTCCTACTCCCGTGCTGTTTGCAAAACAACATTACCCTTGAGCATGGCCAGAGACTCCGCATCCCACCATGGTCCGGAGGAAGACGAACCAGATGTATGAAGGGGAAAACGATGTCAACAAGGAGAAATAGGCTCCCCAAATGAAAGAGATGAACAAAATCTGAAAGGGCAGACAGAGAAAGGAGGTCAGCTGACACCCAAGCAAAACTCAACACTGGCCATTGAGACAGTACATATTGAACTGTGCTGATTTAATGTTGCCTAGGGCCATCCATCCATTGTTCAACATTCTCAGTTGTACAATAGCCATGGGGCTATTTAGAAAACATCGGAAGGCAGCCCTGGGTAGGGAAGGCTTGGGCATCCCAGTCAGATGAGCTCAGTACAAATAATAAAATTATTATTATTATTATTATTATTATTATTATTATTATTATTATGTGTGGAAAGAACTGATCATACTTACAGCAAATTATGTGGGTGCTGTATTTCCTTATACTATTCCCTCACTACGAGAAGTGAGGTTACAGGGAACCAGGCAGAGGGCCTTCTCGGTGGTGGCGCCCACCCTGTGGAACGCCCTCCCACCAGATGTCAAGGAAATAAAAAACTATCTGACTTTTAGAAGACATCTGAAGGCAGCCCTGTTTAGGGAAGTTTTTAATGTTTGATGTTTTATTGTGTTTTTAATATTCTGTTGGGAGCCGCCCAGAGTGGCTGGGGAGGCCCAGCCAGATGGGTGGGGATAAGTAATAGATTTACTACTACTACTACTACTACTACTACTACATCACATGCTTTGGCTGCAGAAGGCCCCAGGTTCAATCCCTGGGATCCTCAGTTATAGTGATCCTAGACAGCATAGCATGAAAAGGTCTTGGTCTGATATGGTGTAAAAAAGGATTGCAAAATAAATAACTTACTTCCTATGTTGATTGGGAGAAATGTATCCTGCTACATCCCTACATGTCAGGCTGGTGTTAAAAACACAGAAGCAGTAAAAGGTAGCGGCAACTTTGCCTAGTTTTAAATCAGAGACCCAACCAAGACAGAGCATCACTTACTTTCCAGCGGCCGTATCTATCAGCTAGAACTCCAAAGATGACACTGGATATCATATAGCCAAAAAACACCATCTGAAGGGATTGGAAATAAATGAATCTTGGTAAATTATTGGGCATTCAGACAAAAGGGAGAGTGCCATCTAGGATGGGTTTTCTGTCTCAAGCATATTGTTAGAAATCTTAACTCTGAACTTATACAGTTGTACCTTGGATCCCGAACGCCCTGGAACTCGGACGTTTTGGCTCCCAAACGCCGCAGACCCAGAAGTGAGTGTTCTGGTTTGCGAACGTTCTTTTGGAACCCAAACGTCCGACGGGGCTTCCACAGCTTCTGATTGGCTGCAGGAGCTTCCTGTAGCCAATCAGAAGCTGTGACTTGGTTTTCGAACGTTTTGGAAGTTGAATGGACTTCCAGAACTGATTCCGTTCGACTTCCAAGGTACGACTGTATTTGCAAGTACTTCAGTGTTATGACTGCGGGTTTTTAATGCTGTTCCTGTTCTTCTATTCTTTAATGATGCATCCTTTACTTTAACACTGTCTATCCACCCAGCATCTGCCATCTAACCAGCTTGTTCTTTTTTGCATGTCTTGAGTTCATCTTAGATGCCCTTTCAGTGCCAGTTTTGCAACCCTCATCTATTTCTAAGAACCCCCTGAATATTGCCTCCAACCAACCAAATCATCCCCTTCTCTTTCCTCCAGAACTCCTCTCAGCTTCAAATTCATGTGTCTTAATTCTAAATCTATGAATTCAGCCTTTGCCTGTAATTTACTAACATCACATCTGCGTAGGTGTTGTTCAATAGCAATCTCTCAACCAGCTATTGCATCCTAATCAATCACTTCCTTAATTTTCTCCCTGCCTCCTCTTGTGTCTGAACCTCTTTCTGAGCCTCTTGAACTTTTTATCATCGCTTTTAATTGCTTCTGATACTTCATTAATTTTTCCATTAATCTTGAATCTCTCTCATGAAATAGCTCCTTAATGCTCTCTTCTCCTTGCTTAGATTTCTTAGCTTCTCTAGCTTATTTTCTCTTAAAATTCTTTTCCCTCTCTCCAGTCTTCATATTTTTTCATTCATTAGAGAAAATGTCCTTTATATCCTCCATTGCCACCTGTATATTCTCATATTCTCCTCTATCCAACTTTTAATCTTTTTTCTGTCGCATTATAAGAAAGTCAGATTTCCCCTTTGTATTCATATCCATATAATTAAACTTCCCAGCAAATTCTTCCATATTCTACTAAACCATAATGCACATACTGAACACTCATTTAATCAGTTAATCAAATTTCCAATCACATAATCACTTAAACAATTTTCCAATTAGTATATGTAAATTGTCCAGTATACCGCATAACCAAAAGAATTAATTATGACTACAATTCCTTTTGTAAAATGTTATCGTGACGGTTTATCAGCATTTTAGCGCTATTTTCTCCTAATACAAACATTTTTGGAAACAATTTTCCCTAATACGATGCACTTTGTATTAGGGAAAAACTGTGTGCAAAATGCTCTGTAGTAGGGAAAATTGTTTGCAGAAATGTTACACACACACACACACACACACACACACACACACACACACACTATAACTGCTATATGCATTTTTCTACACATTACTTGCTTCGAGAACAACATTGCAATATTTGGAGAAGTGCAAAGGACGACTGCATTTCAGTTTGCATACTGTGAACTGAAATATTTTTTCCTCTCCCTCCCTAGAGCATAATGTGAGAATTGGACCAGAAAGGATGTTATTATTGACATATCAAAATACACAGGGGCAGGGAAGATACAACACAAATGTTCCCATCTAGATGGCTATTCAGTGGAGGCAAATGTTTTTTCTACAGCTTCTTTCCCCACCTTTATCAACCTAGAAGAAAAGTTAGAAACTCTACTCACTGTTGTCACTAAAGCCACTTGCCAGTTTCCAAGTTGCCACTCGCAGCGGATGACAGGACCCACCACAGCGATCAACATTATCTCCATGGCCTCAGCCACCTTCAGGGATAAGCACATGCAGTTACCATATTTTTTTCCGTGTATAAGACGCCCCCATGTATAAGAAGCCTCCTATTTGGGGGGACTCAAATTTAAGAATTTAAGAGATGGCTCCGAGTTGTTGAGCATTTTTTGGAGGGGGATTGCCAAAAATCGCTCACCCGCACACAGCGCAAAACCCGCCTCTCGTCTGTCCCCTTGCCGCCAATTGCCAGCCCAATTGCCAATTGCCACAGTGTCAGCCAATCAGCACTAGGCCTTGACGCAGCAACCAATAACACGCCCAATAGCCGCTGACAGCCACAGAAGCAACCAATCAAGCGTCCACTATCCATGTATAAGACGACCCACACTTTTTAGCATAATTTTTAAATAAAAAAACATAGTCTTATACACGGAAAAGTACAGTACATAGGCAAACCTTCCACCATTTCACAGACAATAAAAACAAGTTCTCCCCCAAGTTCTCATACTGCCATGGGCCAAAAGTCAGCTTCACTTGAAGGAGCAGAAGGCAAAGGGACTCCACCTGCTACTGATCAGCCTTCTTGCTCCTGATGAGAACCAGCTGGCTCTGGCTTTCTTCAGCAGGGTTTCCAGCCTCAGTCAGTTGCTGGAAACAAGATTCCTCGTTCCTGACCAGACCTTGCTGCTTCTTGCTTCTCATGACCTTGGACCCTTGGCTTTCTTGATCCCCGGATCGTCTGACTACATGAGCCGAGATCCTCCTGACCTTAGAATTGGACTGAATCTTGTATACAGACTCTGCCTTCAGGCAAGTAAACCCCCGAGCCTCAGCTGGTTGGCTGGCTTCCCCCTCCACTGAACTCTGCCGTGGCTGGCACCACAGGACTGTGACACACACTAAGATGCTCTGCCTGAGACCATCCCCTATCACAGCCTTCCCAAAGCTGGTGCCCTTCATTTCTTGTTGGACTCCAACTTTCATCAGTCTCAAGGAGCATGGCCAATGGTCAGGGATGATGAGAGTTGCGGTCCGACAACACCCAAGAGAAGGCAGCAGGTTGGAGAATGCTGCAATTGTCACATGGCATGGAGGGCTATACAGTGGTACCTCGGGTTACATATGCTTCAGGTTACAAACTCCACTAACCCAGAAATAGTACCTCGGGTTAAGAACTTTGCTTCAGGATGAGAACAGAAATCGTACTCCGGCGGCGCAGCAGCAGCAGCAGCAGCAGCAGGAGGCCCCATTAGCTAAAGTGGTGCTTCGGATTAAGAACAGTTTCAGGTTAAGAACGGACCTCCGGAACGAATTAAGTACTTAACCCGAGGTACCACTGTACTCTGCTTCTGTAGGTTAGGTTAATTGACTCTGCAACTGTTTTCCTGTAATTCAAAAGTTAGGGCTGTTTGTTCTTTTAGATATATGTTGATCAGATGAGATCTAGTGGGGTGGGGGGAAACAAATGATATGTGCTGATTTAGCCACTGAAAAGAAACCTCAGTGTGTAAACTGTGGGGATTTGCAGCCAAAATCTAAAAATGCATGTTTGTTAAATAAGGATATGAAGGGGTTAAGACTCAGAGTTCCTGATTACTAGAGAAGGCACTGTGTGAGGTCACTTCCCTTGAATTCTCTGGTGGGAAAAAGGCAAAAGGGTTTAATCCTTTCTACTTCCCCTTGTCTCAAAACTCAGCCCCTTTCTTTTTTTTTTTTATAATAATTTTTATTGCATTTTTCCAGTTTCAGATAATACAGAAAGAAGAAAAAACAGAAAAGATAAAAAGAAAAAGAAAGAAATCAAACCCTTCCAACAACTT
Organism: Podarcis bocagei; assembly: GCF_964188305.1. Classification (NCBI taxonomy): domain Eukaryota; kingdom Metazoa; phylum Chordata; class Lepidosauria; order Squamata; family Lacertidae; genus Podarcis; species Podarcis bocagei. Next base: position 25,773,903 of record NC_138135.1, read on the forward strand.
ATTTCAATCTTCTATCGGACTTCCCCACATCTCCCGCATAATGCATTCTTATCAATAAATTTAATCAGCAAGTTGTAACCTTGTTTCGCGTGTTTCTTTGTACTTTCAATTAGAATTTGAGTTTAAATCCCTTATTTTCCAATTACTCTAAAAACATAACATATTATCACTTTTAGCTATTTAAACATTGGTTCTTTCAAAGATATTATCCAATTTCATATAAAATCCACTTTCATTACTGGGGCTAACCTTCCAAATCATGCGGCATATTATAGTACATATAACTTATAATGTTTTTGTAGATAATCTTTAAATTTTTCCCAGTCCTCCTCCATCGTCTCTTCTCCCAAGTCTCGGATCCTGGCAGTCATCTCGGCTAATTCCATGTAGTTCATCAGTTGCGTCTGCCAATCTTCCAGTGTGGGCAAATCTTGAGTCTTCCAATGCTTAGCGATAAGAATTCTTGCTGCTGTAGTAGCATACATAAAAAACGTTCTGTCCTTCTTTGACACCTTTTGGCCGACAATGCCCAAGAGGAAGGCCTCCGGTTTCTTAGGAAAGGTGTACTTAAACACCTTTTTTAACTCATTGTAGATCATTTCCCAGAAGGCCTTCACTTTTGGACAAGTCCACCAAAGGTGAAAGAATGTCCCTTCAGCCTCCTTGCACTTCCAACATTTATTATCAGACAAATGGTATATCTTAGCAAGCTTGACTGGGGTCATGTACCACCTGTATACCATTTTCATAATGTTTTCTTTCAGAGCATTACATGCAGTAAACTTCATACCGGTGGTCCATAACCTTTCCCAGTCCTCCGACATGATATTGTAACCAATGTCCTGAGCCCATTTTATCATGGCTGATTTGACTATCTCATCCTGAGTATTCCATTTGAGCAGCAAGTTATACATTCTCGATAATAACTTGGTCTTTGGTTCTAACAACTCTGTCTCAAGTTTCGATTTTTCCACCTGGAATCCTATTTTTTTGTCTAGCTTAAACACCTCGTTAATTTGGGCATAATGAAACCAATCTTGCACCTTACCCTTTAATTTTTCAAAGCTCTGCAACCTCCAATTACCTCCAATGTTTTCTAATATTTCCCAATATTTCGGCCAACCGGCCTCCATATTAGGTTTTTTCCGAGCCTTGGCCTCTATTGGTGAGACCCACCTCGGAGTTTTACTTTCCAGTAAGTCTTTGTATTTTTTCCAGACCATAAATATTGCTTTTCTGACAATATGGTTTTTGAACATTCCATATGTTTTAGCCTTGTCATACCACAGGTACGCATGCCAACCTAACGAATTGTTGAAGCCTTCCAGATCTAGGACATCAGTGTTTTCTAGCAGAATCCAATCTTTCATCCAGCAGAAGGCAGCAGCTTCATAGTATAACCTTAGGTCTGGCAGGGCAAAACCCCCTCTCTCCTTTGCGTCAGTTAGTATTTTAAACTTTATTCGGGGCTTTTTGCCCTGCCAAACAAATTTCGATATATCCTTCTGCCACTTTCCAAAACATTCCACTCTGTCCACAACCTGCAAGGCTTGAAACAAAAACAACATTTTTGGCAAAACGTTCATTTTTATAGCTGCGATTCGGCCTAACAAGGATAGTTTCAGTCTTGACCAGATTTCTAGATCTTTTTTGACTTCTGTCCAACATTTCTCATAATTATCTTTAAATAAGTTCAAGTTCTTAGAGGACAGATTGACCCCCAGGTATTTCACTTTTTTAACAATGTTTAGTTCTGTTTCCTTCTGAAACTCCTCTGTTTCAGTAGCTGTCAAATTTTTCCCTAAAACCTTAGTTTTTTGTTTATTCAGCTTAAAACCCGCCACCCGACCAAATTTCTGAACCAATTCTAAAACTCTTTTTGTGCTAGCTTCTGGCTCCTGTAATGTCAAAACCAAGTCATCTGCAAATGCTTTCAATTTATATTGTTTCGCTCCGACCCGTATTCCTTGTACCTGCCGATCTTTCCTAATCATATTCAGCAACACCTCCAGGACCGAAATAAATAATAAAGGGGAGAGGGGGCACCCCTGTCTTGTTCCTTTTTCAATGTAAAATTCTTCTGTCACCACATTGTTCACTATCAACTTAGCCTTTTGTTCTGAGTAAATTGCATCTATTCCATTCTCAAACCCGCGTCCCACTCCCATCCCTTCCAAATTTTTCTTCATAAACTTCCAAGAGATATTATCAAAGGCCTTCTCTGCATCAATAAATATAAGCACTGCTTTGGTGTTAATATTTGTTTGCAACAGTTCCAAAATGTCAATAATATTCCTGGTATTGTCAAACAAATGCCTGCCTGGGAGAAAGCCTGCTTGGTCCTTATGAATCACTTCATTAAGTACTTTTTTAAATCTATTTGCCAAAATGTCTGCAAATATTTTATAATCCACATTTAGGAGTGAGATGGGACGGTAGTTCTTAAGTTGAGTCTTTTCAGTTTCCACTTTAGGTATCAATGTGATGAATGCTTCTTTCCACGTTTCTGGTGCCCTCCCTCCCCCCATAATCTGATTGCAAACCTCCATTAATGGTTGTGTCAGGTAGTCTTTTAACGTCCTATAATACTTGGAGGTAAGTCCATCAGGGCCTGGAGATTTGCCTAACTGCATGTTCTGAATGGCATCCTCAATTTCCTGTTGTGTTATTTTGGAATTTAAAATTACTCTCTTCTCCTGAGATAGTTCTGGTAGGCCATTGTCTTTCAGAAATTGTTCTATCTCAATCGCTTCCTCAGACCCTTGGGTATATAGTTTTTTAAAGTATTTCTGGAAACACTTTCTAATTTCTCCCGGTTTCTGAATGTTTTTCCCTTCAACTTCTAAGTTGGTAACGTAGTTTAATTTTTGTCTCTTTTTCAACTGCCAAGCCAACAGTTTCCCACATTTATTCGCTGATTCAAAAGATCTTTGTTTCATTTGTTTAATTTTCCATTCCACTTCTTGGTTAATCAATTTCGTATATTGTGACTGGTGGAATTTAATTTCTCTTAAAATCTCCTTTGATTTTGGATTCAGTCTTAATTTTTTCTCTCCATCTCTTATCCTCTCTAATATCTTATCTTTTTTCCCATTCCAGAATTTTTTCTTAATCGTATTCTGTTGTATCAGAAACCCTCTCATAACAGCTTTGCTTGCGTCCCAGACTATTCTTTTTTCCACCGAGGTGTTCAAGTTGATTTCAAAATAGTCCTTTAAAGCTTTTTGGGCCTTCTTTACAATCTCTTGATCTCTTAACAGGTTGTCATTCATTTTCCATCTAAAGGAATCGGCAGTAGTAAATCTCATTTCCATTTTCAAGGCGTTGTGGTCGGAGCAGGTCTTTGGGCAGATTTCCACTCTTATAGTCTTAGGTGCCAGCCCTCTGGTTGTCCAAATTTGGTCGATTCTTGTCCAGGACAGGTGAGCCTCAGAGAAGAAAGTTCCTTCTTTACCTAAGGGGTTTCTCGTCCTCCATAAGTCAATCAAGTCCATATTGTCAGTTAGTTCGAAAAAAGTTTTTGGTAGTCTTCCGTCCTTGGTCAGATTCTGATTCTGTGACTTATCCATATAAGTAGAGACCACCCCATTCATGTCTCCCATCATAATGATGTTAGAATAGTCCAGATAGTCCAGCAGTGTCTCATGTAGCTTCTTGTAAAATTCTGATTTCCCCTCATTAGGTGCGTAGATTCCTAATATCAAAACTTTTTCCCCTTGGGTTTGTATTTCAATTGCCAGGATTCTTCCTTGTTCATCTTTAAACAAAAATTTTGGTAGTAAGTTCTCTTTTGCATAGATCACCACGCCTCTCTTTTTGACTCTGTCTGATGAGATAAATTCTTGGCCTAGTCTTTTGTTTATTAACACTTTCCTGTGAAGCCTAGTCACGTGAGTTTCTTGCAAACAGATTATATCCAAATGTTCTTTTTTCAGAATATGGAAAATCCTTTTGCGTTTTTCCGGGGAATTTGCGCCATTAATGTTCCAACTGTACAGCTGCAGAGACATCCTGTATCAATCTGTTGTTGCTCTTTATGGGGTGTCTTCTTTTTTATCCGAACCCGGAGGTGCTGGTTCTTTCCCAGATTCTGGTGGGGGCCAAGGAACTGCTGTACCCTTCTGCAGGTCTTCTCCGTGGTCGTGTAGGAACTTCTGGCTGTCCTCTTTCGTTCTAATTTTGACCTTCTTTTCTTTGTAGTTGAATGATAGACCTTGCGGGAACTCCCACCTATAAGGTATCCCGTTACTTCTCAAAAGTCCAGCTAGATCAGTGTAGTTAGCTCTGAGATCTAACAATTGTTTAGGAATATCCTTGTAGATTTGCGCTCTTCTGTCCTGGATCTCAAGTGCTTTGTTAAAGTGGAGGTCAAGTAGTTTGTCTCTCTCTTGTTTGGTCCTTAGGATGATCAAGCAGTCTCTAGGTCTGTCCTTCCTGGCGACTCTTCCCAGTCTAAATGCGGTTGTAATTTTGAAGTCTGTGTCTTCCTTTATACCCCAAAATTTAGAGAATTCTGTTGTCAAAAAGCCAGTCAGATCTTCTTTCTCGATCTCAGGGATAGAGTGTAATCTTAAATTATTTTCCCGATTTTTCAGTTCCACCATAGACAGATAGGCCTGTTGGTCACTAATATGTTTATGTAGTGGCCTTACCTCTCCTTTCAATTCGTCCACTTTCTGAACAGCTTGATCAGCTTTTTCGTTTGCAGCCTCGGCCAATTTCCGAATCTCAGATGTAGCGTCCTTTAAATTCCCAATTTCTTGTGAATGCTGAGCCACTTGTTCCGATAGTTTGGTAATTGAGGATGTGGCTAAGTCGATTTTAGCTGTTTGGTCATCAACCTTCTTATTTAAAATTGCAAATTGTTGTAGCATTTCATCTAGAAGGGTATTAGATCCCCCTGCTGCCATATCCTCAGTTGTTGGTTGTTCAGGTTCTTTTAGTAGTGCTGTTGTTGAGGGTGCAACTCCCTGTAGAACGGCAGGGACTGAAGATCTACGAGACTGAGAAATCAGGGTTGTTTGTACAAGTTGGCCTTTCCCTGCTTTCGATTTTGCAGATCTTGTTTTCGGAGGGCCACTCATTCCACACCTGTCTTTGGATTCAAGGTCAGACTGTCAAATGTTCCATGGGAAAGACAGGCCTCAGAGTAGATAACCAAACAACAGAAAGTCAAAACAAAGTTAGTTCCCAGGAATTTGTAAATCCCAAGCTCCACTAGAGGGAGTGTTGTTAAAGTTCAGAAAGAAAGAAGGAAAGTTTTGGTCGCCATTAAAGTTCCTACGCAGAATAAAATAAGAATAGTCCTTAAAGCTTTTTTCCACTTGCAGAGCCCTTTCAATGTTGCCACAGTAATCCCATCTGAAGGAGCAAGATACAGTTACTAAGTTGTTTCTTCCAATAATGCCTCTATGTATCCGTTTCGACTTTATAAATTGTATCCGCAAAGAACCCTTTTTCCCCTGTCAGCCCGGGGCTGGGTTTTAAAGTTTTTAAAGTCAACAAAAGGAGAAGGTCCCCAGGTTAAAACTGCACAGTAACATAAAAAGAAGGTTTGCCTTTCCTTTCAGTTGCCAGCTCTGCCAGTCGCACGATGCTTCCCGTTTTAAAATCCCTTTCTAATGCTTCCAGCTTGTCGTTTCCTTTGCCTTTGATCTCTAAGCGCTACCGGGAGACGGACTTCCTTTTTCTCGTCTCCCGCTTTCAGCCAAATTTTACAATTTGTAATTCCAGATTTAAAGTGTTTCTTACTCACGAGTAAGTAGTTTGGAGTCCAATGCTTAAGGAAGAAAGGTCGGCGCTCATCAGCAGCAGCCGCGCGGCTTCGCTCCCGCAGAAAGAGCGATGTACTCTCAGCACCGCTTCCCCTCCGCGCTTCCGGAGCCCCTTACGGGGTCCCTTCGTCGTTTTGGGGGTCGCTCCAGGTGCCCGCCGAGTCCCACGGCCACGAGCTCACTCTGCTCGTGGTTTTTCTTAATGGGTCATCGCTGTGCCGCAGCGAACGACTCTTTCCTGCGGAGCTCCTCTTCACAGCGCAAAGAGGACCGCCATTGCTTGTTTCGCGCCGCCTCCGGAAGTCCAAAACTCAGCCCCTTTCCCAACATGATTCTGAGGAAGATGGAAATCTCTCTGGTCTTCAGTCAAGTAGAGACTCCATTTTTGAACTCGACTATGTATTTTATAATCTAGAAGTAGAATTTGCCTGCCTTGTTTCTGTTGCTGTTACTGCTGGAATCCTCAGGCTGGATAATTTGCAATAAAGCTGCATAGCCCAGTCCCAAAGTTTCCACTTTAATGCCAGGCACAGGGCCTTCTCAGTAGTGGCACCCTCCCTTTGGAACACCCTCCCTTCAGATGTCAAGGAGATAAAGAACTGCGCAACTTTTAGAAGACATACAAGGCAGCCCTGTATCAGGAAGTTAATGTTTCATTATGTTTTTTTAATATGCTGTAAGATTCCCAGAGTGGATGAGGCAACCCAGTCAGATGGGCAGGGTATAAATAAAATGATGACGATATTGATGATGATGATGCAAGGGATGGCATTTTGAACTTGGCTAACTAATTGTTTTAAGTTTAAATGTTCTGCTTATACACATGAGTAATGTTCCTAAAGGTAAGTGGTCAAAAACCACCTCTCAAATCCGTATGCTTTATAAAACTATTCTTTCAAAATGTTGCACATAGATGAATATTTTCAGAATCAGAAACTTACACCGGTGCTGCCCATGATCAAAAAGAGTGCAATGTGAAACCTCCCAAAGCCAATCGTTTCTACAGCTTCTTCCACCGTAAACGTTTTCTGCTCTAAAACGTTAAGAAAGAGAGGCAGAGTTAGTAGTAGTAATGCCACTGTTGTGGAAGGCTTACAGAACACCCAAGCCAAGAGGGTAAACAAGAACTTTATTGTCTCTTTCCAGCAAGAACGGAACAGCAACAGGACATTCCTGGCTCCACCCCTGTGCAGCTGAGTGCCACCTAGTGATTAATCTATATATGGATACTATCCACACAGAGTCTACAGCCTGACAAAAGAGAACTGGCTTGCTATCAAGCTGCTGTGTGAAACGATCAGGAAAGCTCGGGGAGTTTTCAAGAGCACAAAACGTTCTACTAGCTTAAATGGAATTAGATCTTTTAGCTGCCAGAATCTTTGAAGATTAGGGAGGAGGAGAAATCAGCAGAATCGCCCTGGGGGCAGAAAATAGAGCCGAAATGAATTTGGAAAGGGGGGATGATCCTGAGGCAAATTCTAACTCAATTTGCTTGCAAAATTTGAAATGTACATTTCCCCACAACTGGTTCTCTCTCTCTCTCTCCACCCACCACCTCAGTTCTCATTTATGGACACTTTTATCTAGGGATGCTTGAGCAGTTTAGCCTTTGCAAATTGTTTGATGAAACGACCAGATTTGTACTTCTTGGATTAATGTGGAAGCCAAGATTCAGCTGTCTACTGGATTTTGCTCCTTTCTCAAAGTTGCAATGCTGGTATTGATAACTTAAATATATCAAAATACATATTTACATATACATTTTGGGAGGATCTTTAATTATACATTTATTTATTTTTACAGAAATGGAACAAAAGTATGGGTTAAACATGGAGAAAATGGCCCAGAATAGAAAGAAACAGATCTACCAATTCCTGTTTTTGAATTTAGTAATTTTAAGTACTGAATTTGGCCAGTTGGTTGATAACATTATTCCCTTTGTCTTATTTGTGCAAAATGTCATTTCAGATTTAGAATGAAGCATGAACAACTCCACACTACAGAGGCAAGAATAAACATAGGGGAACTCAGACCACCAGAGGAGTGACTGAAGCTACCAGTGGACTTGAGAATCAAGAGTGATTTAGTCAACAACATCCTTCCTCAATGGTTCCTTCCAGATGTTTCAGACTACCACTTCCACCAACCCCAGCAGATCAACACACTTAGTATACCTCTTTGGGAAACAACAGAAACACAACTCTAGAAGGTCCTCAGCTGCGGTTGTCTATCAGAACTTGGATGGAAGGTTAGTCAAGAACTCCTGGCCTATTGTGAGTAGAGAAAGAAAAGAATGCCCAGAAGTAGATTACCAATCTTTGGCTCCTGTTTCTGAGTTCCCATTTCCTCCAGGGCAATGTCGCCCGCTCCTCCTTTCTCCTTGTCATCCATCTTCAAATTATATTAGTATATTGAGGTTTCGGCTGGATAATGAATTGGTTTCCCTTTACGGCTAAAAAGGGAGAAGAGGATGATAGTAAACCAACATTTCACGAACTGAATTTGTGGCATTAGTGCTTTAAATGTTCATAGACTGCTGATATTTATTGAATATTAAGTGCATTAAGGTCCCAAGATTCAGTCCAGGTTAGCTCATGAAGAGACTTAGATATACCGGTAAGACATATGTTGTAGGGAAAGGATGTTTCCTCCCCCACCCCGGTCCTTGGCAGTTGGTGATATAGTTTATGTCCCAGGTTAATCTCTTTAGTATACCCCAGGCATAGGGAAGTGTGGCAAGACTTGTGTCTTGGCAGTCACTAATCATATAACAAGTATCTGCATTATTATTAGTGGTAGTAATATTTATTAAATTTGTATATGTATCTGTATAAGCACACTTGATCTCAGAGCAGTGTGACATTCCAGGCGTTTACCCATGGTTCAGTTTCCTCAGAATGTGCAACTGCGGAGACTGTGGTGTCATTAGGATATATGGTTTATTTACACATATATACATCCTGAGCCTACAGTAGAGGGGTGCACAGCATTAACACCCCAAAAGGGTCTTGCTTCCCCCATAGCCGCAGCTTTCGACCCCAGCAGAAATCAGGCATAGTTCTGACTCTCGGCTGCCCAGCCTGCAGCCTGCTTCTATCTTCTAGCTCACAAACCTCAACTCCATCTTTTGTCTTTTTAATAGACAGTTGAGGGAGGGAGAAGGACCGACCCATTTGCTTTCTGGCACAGAGCCACTTCCTTTTTTTAACCTTAGTGACCCAGACTTAGAGGGTCATGGCCAAGAAGCTGGTCTGGCTGTTCCAGCAATTGAATCCACTCTGGAATTAGAAGGGACTCGGCCATACTGCCTTCCGTTTCACCAAACTTACAACAACAACAACAACAACAACAACAACAACAACAACAACAACAACAATCCTATTGCAAAGAGCAAGACCCCTTTCCTCAGCTATTGCAGCTGTGCATGACACAAGGCAAGGCAGGCACAGTTTCTTCATCCTTGCCTCTAGTGATAGGGATGAGCAGCTATAGATCCTCGACCCCTTCAGACTGGTGCGAGGGGTTTTCTGGAACATGCCATTGATAAAAGTATAGTACATTAGTGGTGCATTTATACTGGACAGTCCACACATAATTCTGCTTTATCAGTTGTTCTGTGATGCTTCTCCAGCATGATCAAAATCTGGATTGGGTACTCTTTTGCAAAAAAAAATCTAATGCATTAAGCACAGTTTAAAAATCCAAATGAAGTCATCATCTCCCCTCCCTCCTTCTGCCTTGGGCAAGAACAATAGCAAGTTTCTTATAAAATGATAACTGCATGCATGTTGCTATAATTTGAAAACCTCGCAGTAACTGAAGTGACAGAAAATCACAGCAGGAACGTGGGAGTGCGGCAATGTTTAGCAGAGGTTTTATTATTTAGGATGCAATCCTGCACCCAGTTTCCAGGGCTCATAGAACTCAATATGATTTAGTTCTGAGTAAATATGCACAGGATTGCTAATGGCCATTCAATTCTTAGTTAGTTACATTTTTTAAAAAAGGAACAGAGGGAGATCTTCATGGTTCACTCATCCTGTTTAACATTCTCCCAACAGCCTTGAGAGGTAGGCTGGGCAGACAGATAGCATGTCTGGCTCAAACTTCACAGCTGAGTGTTGCTTTAAATCCAGCTCTCTCCAGCATGCTAACCAGTCTGCCACACGAGTTTATTAGTTAATACTAAGTCCTCATTTGTCAATTGAACAACTGTTCAAGCACCTGACTTGTTCTGCTTCTGCAGCAAAAGTTTCTTACCTTTCAATTACCAAATGGAGAAATTTTGTTCCCCTCTTCTTTTCAAATACACACCTTTTCGTGGGTCGATTGCGCTTGCTGCAGCTTTGTGGTGGCTTTCTTCATAGCCTGAAGTACTCCGTGCTTTAAAATCTCTGCCTCTTGTCTTGTGGGAGATTTCAGGTTTAAGATTTTTCAGAGCAATTATTACCTTGCCTTTTTTGAGAAAGTGAGCAGGTGGCTATTACACCTGCGGTATCTGAACGAGGGTATAATCATAGGCTACGTTTATCAATTCAAGGAAACACACTTCTAATGGGGATGAGGAGGCTGGATTTCCGTGAGTCACCATCACCAGCCTCCCTCCCCGCCCCACCATCACCACCTCTTGAAAAGGGCAGCGCTCACTATTGTTGACCGAAGGAAACCGGAGAAGGGACTACAGTACAATTGCAAAAGTACAAACTCCTTAGCCATCCGAATTTCCTGTTCATGCAGCTGCTTTGGGCAGCCTACTAACGAAAACTGGTGGGTTAGTCCTGGTGAACTGACGAGAAGGCCAAGCCAGCCTTAGCCTAGGGCAGCAATGGGCAACCTGTAGTCGTCCATTTCTTATTGGTCCCCAGTTACCATCAGCCTGGTGAATAGTCAAGGATGATGGAAGCTGTAGTCATAGAATTGTAGAGATGGAAGGGACCATGAGGATCATGTGCAATGCAGGAATCTTTTGCCCAATGTGGGGCTTGAACCCATGACTTGAGATTAAAAGTCTCATGCTGTATCCCACTGAGCTACACCAGCTTGACCAATGCAGCAGTAAACAGAAGAGCCACAGGTTTGATGTCCCTGCCCCATGGCAGACTGTCAGCTGGCAAGGGCAGTGATTTTTGCTGCAGCGAAATGTTTCCTTTGCATAGGAGACCCATATGTGCAAGCTAGTGAGGTGGGAAGTGTGGCAACTTCAATATGTGCCCCTAGACTTTGTTGCCTGCTTCTGTCCTATTTAATGTACTCAGCCAGGATTTTGATGAATCCGCAACCATCACTTGAGAACATGCTCACCTTTAATGGTGCCTTGCAGCCACTGTGGGACTCCAACTCCCATCAGCCCCAGACATCATGGGATGATGATGGTCATTGTCAACAGCATGTGAAGGACACCAGGATGGGAAAAGCTACTCCATGTTGTAGGACTTCCATGCATTTGAAATGTTGGGGTTTGGGAGAGATTAAACAAACTTTGTAGCAGGCCTTGGCCTTGCACACACATTCGGTTCCATCCAGCTTTCCCTCCGCTTAAAGTCCAATCCTTTGGAAATAAACCATTGCAACAAAACCTTGCAATGCCAATAAAAAGGGGGGAAGGGGGGATGTGCTGTCTGGTAGCATTGAGAGTAGCTGAGTCTAAAGTCTTGGGCTGTGTACACATTAGGTAAAAGTAAAGGTAAAGGACCCCTGACAGTTAAGTCCAGTCGCAGACGACTCTGGGGTTGCGGCACTCATCTCGCTTTACTGGCCAAGGGAGCCGGCGTTTGTCCGCAGACAGTTTTTCTGGGTCATGTGGCCAGCATGACTAAGCCGCTTCTGGTGCAACACGACACCGAAACCAGAGCAGCGCACAGAAACGCCGTTTACCTTCCCGCCGGAAACGGTACCCATTTATCTACTTGCACTTTGACGTGCTTTCGAACTGCTAGGTTGGCAGGAGCAGGGACCGAGCAACAGGAGCTGAACCCACCGCGGGGATTCAAACCGCCGACCTTCTGATCAGCAAGCCCAGGAGGCTCAGTGGTTTAGACCACAGCGCCACCAGTGTCCCTGTGTACACATTACTGGCTTAAAATTCTGCTAGCTTTTTGTTTTGCTCAATTTGGATCAAAACTGCTTTTGGGGGTGTGTGGAATACACATCAAAACACAGTATTCCATAAGAAACTACAGGGCAGATACAGGACTGCAGCTAAATTTTGCGCCACAAAGTTCAGAGAAGCGTGATTTTCAAAGGACGGCTATGTTTCCATTTTCGTATTGTTCCAGAAAGCATAAAGTTACTAAATCTGAATAAAATTTATCCCCCACCCTTACTATGGATGTACAAAAGGCCTCTGGTTCAATCCCTGGTATCTCCAGGTAGGGCTAGGGATGTCCATTACCTGAAACCCTGGGAGCTCCTGCCATTCAGTGTAGGCGAACTGAGCTAGATGTCTTGATGGTCTGTTTCAGGATAAGGCAGGTCAAATAACAGAAATGGGATATCCCTTTTCACTCTGCCTTTCTACCCCCTTCGTGTGGTATTTCTTCTTTGCAGATTGTGTTCTGGAAGATCAGGGATATCGAGCAAGAACAGAGGGACAACACGGAAGAATGAAACCCTTTTAGACCTGCTACCTGACCACCCGGTTCGTTGGCTTTCCCAAAGATTTAGGCGGCGGCAGGAGGTCTGGTTAGCTGCCAGCTAGTGTAGACAATATTGATTCTGACTCGGTATAAAGCAGCTTCCACCGTTCCACATTTATTTAGCAAGATTTATATACAGCTTACTAAATAGGTTCACATGAAATGGTATAAAATATGGAAGATGGCAACAAAACCAGACTTGTGAAGGCATAATGAGTGGTATTCAACTATGTAGAGTAGACCCATCGAAACAGATGAACATTACTAATGTAGGGCTATTAAGTTCAATAGGTCTACTTTGAGTAAAACCTAGTTGGGTAACACCCAATAAATACAGGGAGGAATTCAACAAAGCGCTGTGGATAGTCGTTCCATCAGCACAAGCTTTTCAGCTTCACAGACGGAACAACCTGCCTTCTCCCTGCCATGCTTTTTGGGGGGTTCAGCTGATCTCCACCTGATCCAATTTTGAGGGGCCCTGGGGACACACAAGGGGAGGAGAGAAGGGAAAGCCACATGGCACTAGCAGAATTCTTTGCATGGGCTCCCACTAACAGGAATAATAAACTGAATGCCGCCCGTAGATAAAGTCAACAGGCTTCAAAAACAAATGTACATAATAAAATGCAATGGTTGAGTAGGCTTGCTTAAATGAAGTTTTTAGCAGACATCGAAAACAGTATAATGAAGGCCCTGTCTAATATTGTTAAGGAGGGAGTTCTAGAAAAACAGGTGCTGCCACACTGAACAGTTCATTTATTGCAAGTATGGAACAAATATTATGTGGCACTTTATAAAAGCGCTAATCCCATATAAAAGAGTTTCCAGAGGGGTGACTGTGATAGACTGTGTCTGCAAAAACAGCAGAATCTTGCAGCACCTTAAGTTGGTTATAAATGTGTTCATCTTTCAGGTGCAATAGGGCTATTGATTTATCTTATTCAAAGAGGGAAGAGAAGAGAGGAAGTATTTGTTTCTGGTCTGCAGCTGGTAAGTCCTCTTTTTTACATCTACATTTAATAGTTTATGATCCAGATCAGACTGTTCCTCATGGTGATGTGTGGGAAAATCTCCAGCTAGTTTAATGTTAAGCTGTGGAACAATTAAGATAATATGCAGGTTCTTACAATGAAGTTATGTTTACATGCTGAAAACACTCAGTCATTCCTGAATCCTGTTTGTGTTCTTCAGTTGCCAGGATAAAGAAATGTGATCTTGTAAGAGGATTACTGGCCATTTGGTAACCTGATCAACTTCAATATCTAAACATGCTTTTGGGGGGTAAAATCTTCATGAGTTGGCAAGAGAGACAGCCACACCTGAGTTGGTTTTGAGCAATTTATTCATTTATCCTACCAAATCAATGAACAAGCAGTTTTGACTTTCTAATGAAAATACATAGGACGTTTCAACAGCTGTCTTCCATGGAGAAATAAAAGTTTAACACTAGGATATGAAGCTATATCCACACAGTATTATTCTGCGAGTAGAGAAGTAATGGCTTGTTGAAGCCCTTGGTTTTTGTCAATGGGTTTCCACATGCCACATGATAGTTCATGTGTGTTACCACCAGATGCCATAAATATTATGAAGAGAGGGTTTCAAATGAGATGGGATCCCTGGATCCCTAACTGTACACTAGTCTGCGGAAGAGCAGGAAATGAAAGATAGGAGTCTGTTAGCTCTCGACCTAGGAGTAGCTACCAAGAATTATGTCCCTATTAAACACAGTAATACCTACTTCTGCTTATAGGAGGTATGATGTTGTGCAGGGTTACATAGCCGGGATTTGAACACCAGAAATGTCAATTTTGGCAAATTACCTAAAAAGGTAAAGGTACAGGTACCCCTGACCGTTAGGTCCAGTGGCGGACGACTCTGGGGTTGTGGCGCTCATCTTGCTCTATAGACCAAGGGAGCCAGCAGACAGCTTCCGAGTCATGTGGCCAGCATGACTAAGCCGCTTCTGGCAAGCCAGAGCAGCACATGGAAACGCCATTAACCTTCCCGTTGGAGCAGTACCTATATATCTACTTGCACTGCGTGCTTCCGAACTGCTAGGTTGGCAGGAGCTTCAGTTTTGCTTTTAGATTTTTACAAAAAAAGCTCAACAACTTTGTCCACCCCACCCCCCTCAAAAAACTATGGCAAGCCTAGGATACAAGTTCCTCATCCTTGTCTAATGGAAATATAGTAAAGGTTTGATGTGCCTTTAAGAGTTATGCAGAAGGGAGAAGAATATTGGCAGGTTGCTTCTCCCATCATTGCAGCCCAACAGCAGGGAAAGCTGCAACTTCTGAGCTTGTTTCTAGTCTATGCAGTTACTTAGGTTATAGTTGCTTGACTTCTATAGCTAAGCACTAGATATGGATAAAGCCACCTGGTTCCACTCTGGAAAAGATTCTGCAGGCCTAGCCTTTTATGAACTTTCTGACTGATCCATAACCTGCTTGAGATTCCAGATTGGATGTTTCTTCTGCAGAACTCCCTAAGGCACAGCGGGTTTTGCTGAGCTCTCCAGATGCTTAACAAGCATTGTCGCTATGCTGGCCATGTACAAATGCCTCCTGGACCAGCAAGATGCTCTAACAGCATCACCTATGACACCAGCCAGGCGTTCTCTGTCTGAGCAAGCCTTGGGCAGCAACTTACAATGCCAGAAAAGAATGCACTGGATTGCTCTGTCCTTGCATGACATGACACACTGATGTCACTGCAACACAGGCAGCTTAATCTGCATATATAGTACTCCTGAATCCTGCTGTGCAAGGAAAGGATTTCTGAACTCTCAATGAAATTGTCCAGTTGCCATTAAATCGTCCAGCAGAAATGCAAATCCGCCAGCCATTTCAATTTGTAGCAGAGTTCCCTAGCATCCCTTGCTAACCAGAAGTGCATGTTATTACTGTACTGGATTTTGGGGAGCCAAAATCTATAGGAGGCATCACACTTTGGTCTTGCAGTTCAACACAAGTCTGCCTCCTGGCTGGGTGTGGCACAGCAGAAAAGCATGTTGCACAGCAAAGTTGGGAAGTATTACATTTGCAGAAACCAAGGTCCTAGTTCTCATTGAGATGGCAAATCTATGTCTGGGCTGTACCACTTCAGAATACAGAAGAGAGCTCAGATGCTTAAATGCTCCTCTATACAACAAATGTGCCCTGCACCTTGAAAACTGGCAGGATGGGCAAGGGCTAGGCTAGAATGCTTTCCCCTGACATTAAGGGCCAAACTACATATTGCATTGGGAGCTGCCTCTTTTGAACCCTCAATGCTTTTATTATTTTGCAAAAGCAACTATGGGGACTCACAGGAGGGGATCCCAATTTGGATCAGACCCCCAGTCATCCAATTGTGATTACTCACAGAAAGAAAAGCTTGCAGGCTGAAACATTTAAGTCCCATGTGGCTAATGGATCCCCAAGGGTGGGTGAGGATCTGTGTCACTGTTGAGGAGGGTCAGTCACTATCCCCCATATGCCCTGACCTTGCAGCTGCTTTTTAGAAAAAGAAAATTTCAACAGGGGCTCCAAACATGAAACTCCATTGCAACATATCCTTGGCCCTTAGTCTTTTATGTCGACCAGTCTTTTTCCACCTGTGGGTCCCCAGATATTGTTGAACTACAACTCCCATCACCCCTAGCTAGCAAGGCCAGAGATCAGGGATGATGGGAGTTGTAGTCCAACAACATCTGAGGACCCACAGATTGAGAACCACTGATGTAGACGGTCCAGTCCCCCCATGTTTGTATGGAGGAGAATCCAATCGTGTGTGTCTCCATACCTGCAATCTGAAATGGAACATAAACTTGTTTACGACTTTGCTAGGTCCAAATTGCAGATTCCTTTCGCATGGAGCAGAGTAACATTGAACAAAATGAGTGCAGAGGTGAAAGAAACCTTGGGTGGTACATCTTTCTTTTTAAATAAACCACTGACTCACGTGTTTGTTTGTTTTTACAATGGTTTATAGAGGGAAATATTGTGAAGTATTCCTGAAGCTGAACAACTTTCCCTTGCGGCTGGAGGAGGAAGAAGCTAATCTTGAGAGTTAGGAAGAAGAGGAGAAGCAATCTTGAAAGTTTTAGATCTCCATGCTGTAAGTGGGTTTCAGTCTTCTGTTCGCTCTATGATGGCTTTAAAGGAGAATGGTACAAATGCATATCCTGCCCCAGAGTAGAATTTGTTCTGGAACTCCACCCTAATGGAAGGGGAAAGAAAGGTATGTCAAATAAACAGGGTTCTGTGTTCAGTGAGTGGTTAGTTTAATCTAACTCAGCAGTTCTCAATTAGCCAAGTAGAAGCCAGTCCTTTGTTTTTCAAAAGCCAAGCCATGGACCCCCCTACCTACGGCTATGGTAGTTTTTGTTATGTGAATGGTGCCACAGACCCACTGGGTGGGTTACACAGACCCCCTGAGGTCTGTGGACCACTGGTCAAGTTTATTATTTCTATCCTAAGGTAAAGGGACCCCTGACCATTAGGTGCAGTTGTGACCGACTCTGGGGTTGTGACGCTCATCTCGCTTTATTGGCCGAGGGAGCTGGCATACAGCTCTCTCTCTGGAGATCCGATATAAGGTAGCAGATCTACTCCTTGGTAGCAATGTGTATCACCGATCACCTCCGCCTATGCTCAACTTGTATAATTGTAAATAAACTAAACGTTTCAAGAAACGCCACAACTCTCCCAAGTTCTCTCCTGCAGGAGAGTATCACTGAGCCAACTGGGGATGTGGGGAAACCACAGCGATACATTTGCAAACTACTTCCTTTTGTTATTTCTTTGTCAACCCTTTTCCTACTCAAATGCACCCAGGCTACCTACCAGTGAAGTCTCAGGGCATGCAGGAAGGCAGAGAGGCCCTCCATGATCAGTAAAATGGCTACAGTCAGAGCTGCAAAGACGGCAAAGAGGACGAAGATTACGATGAGTCCTATCCAGTTGCCACTTGAGTGGAATGAGATGATCAGCACCTGGCCCCAGAGGACCTCTGAGAGCTCTGGAGAAGAAGAGAAGTTTGGATTTGATATCTCGCTTTATCACTACCCAAAGGAGTCTCAAAGCGGCTAACATTCTCCTTTCCCTTCCTCCCCCACAACAAACACTCTGTGAGGTGAGTGGGGCTGAGAGACTTCAGAGAAGTGTGACTAGCCCAAGGTCACCCAGCAGCTGCATGTGGAGGAGTGGGGAAGCGAACCCGGTTCACCAGATTACAAGTCCACCGCTCTTAACCACTACACCACTCTGGGGGGAAGAGATTACAGAGGCAAATGTCACGCAAGAAACAGCCATGAACAGCAAGACAATAAAGACCATTCTGGCAGGAGATCCCCCTAATAAGAGTAAGTCACAGCTCCCCTCTGTTCCCCCCACCCCCATGAAGGCCAGAACCTGTTTTAGCCAGAGGGCCGAATTCCTTTCTGGGCAACCTCCCAGGGGCCACATGCTAGCAGTGGATGGAGCTTCAACCTTTGTAATACAACAATATCTG
The DNA here is from genome assembly GCF_964188305.1 of Podarcis bocagei. Classification (NCBI taxonomy): domain Eukaryota; kingdom Metazoa; phylum Chordata; class Lepidosauria; order Squamata; family Lacertidae; genus Podarcis; species Podarcis bocagei. The sequence goes on from NC_138135.1 coordinate 25,791,808, forward strand.
CCACTTTCTACTTTCTTTGTTGATGAACCAGTGCCGTTATTTTTCCTGTCTAGGGCTCTGTTCTTAAAGAGTGCGCCCAACCAATATTGAACGTGATGGCATCACAGCTCTGTAACTGATCAGAACTGGCTTTCCAATGACATCACCAAGAGTGAACAAAGCCAACTCCGAGCGAGGGCACTGCTCCCTGCATCAGTCATTTGGTTGAACCCAGTCAGCTGGACCACTGATCACCCTCAGACTATGTGGGTGAACCTCCTCTCAATACAAGCACCACCAAATTGCCCCAGAAGGGTGGTGGTGTTTTCTTGGCAATGCCCAAAACATTGAAAAAACACTCCCCATCTTTAGGCTCACTTTTAGCTTAAATGCGCCTGTGGGTGGTATTCAACTAAGGTTTGCTTAGAGTAGACCTGTTGAAATCAATGAACATGGATAAGTTAGATCCATTCATGTCGATGACTCTATTCTGAGTAAAACTTAGTTGAATGCAGTATGACCTTCCTTGTACATTGTCACTGAGTTCCTAATAATCTGCTGGTGGTTCAAAGAATCTCTGGGAGGGATGAGGAACCTGTGGCCCTCCAGATGTTGTTGGACTGAGTTTCATCAAGGGCTGATGGGAACTGGAGTCCAGCAATGCTTGGTAGTTACCAGGTTCCCAACACCTACTCTGCAGAGATGCCTAGTATTAGTATTCTCTCATCCCATGCCAAAACAGGTTCAATCCCTGTAAGGGACAACTGCATATTCCTGCACTTCAAGAGGTTGGATTAGATGATCGTCAGGCTCCCTTCCAACTCTGCGATTCAGAGACATAAAACACAGTGAGCACCACAAATGAAAAACTCACGTGCATGAGCCAAGCTCAGCGCCCAGAGCCGAAGGTACGAAGCTGTGTTGGAAATGCAACCCAGGCAATATTCGATGGTGTGAATAGCCTGGTGAACAAAGACGTCTCCAAAGTTGAACTGAAAGAGATTTTAAAGGGGGGAAATGACATCTATATTGTGGCCAGGAGCACCCAAAGAACTACATAACCAAGGATTTGGCACAGAAGAATCGAAATTGCACAATGTACTATTGAAAAGCAATAAGAAAACATTACCAAAGGTTTACAATCTCTTATTAGATTGGGACCTACAAGAAGAAGAAGTTAAAGAGGTGATGGTAAAGTGGGCTCAAGACATCGGCCATACGATATATTTGGAACAGTGGGAAAGGCTCTGGGGTATAGATATTAGGTTCACCGCTTGCTACACCATAAAAGAAAACTTCAAGAAAACGTTTTTCAGGTGGTACCTAACACCATCAAAGCTTGCCAAAATTTATAAACAGAAGTCTAATTTATGATGGAAATATGGAAAAATGGAAGGAACATTGTTCCATATCTGGTGGAGCTGCGAAAAAACCAAGACCTACTGGGGTATGATTCATGAAGAACTTGAAGATCAAAATTTAAAAATTGCAATGATAGTATCGAATCTATAAGATAAGGAAGTAGAGATGTTTTTTTGGGGGGGGGTCAAAGGGTGTGGTGGTGGGAAGATACGGGGGTGGGAAGTATTTACGTGTATGTGTATGTAAATAGTCGCCTTATTTTTGTATGTTTTTGCACCTGTAGGGTGCGTTTCTCTTTTTCTGTATTATTAAAAATTAATAAATAAAAAAAATTAAAAACTACATAACCGGTTCTCCGCTAAATATTTTGGATTTGTTTTTCAAACAAAACACCTGCTACCAATACTCCCTTCATTCTTTAATCACACTAATGCTGTTGGCTTTTCATCTACATTTGGATCCAACTGGACACCATGTTGAATTAAGACAGACCCTTTCAAATCTGCAATGGTGTGCGTGTGTGTGTGTTCTAGAATTCCTGAGCAACGTTGGAGACAAAGCTGCTAGTGTCTGCTTGTATATCTCTAGCTATATAGATGTGTGTATATATATATACACAGGATAACGGCCCTTTGACAGTGATGCCATATAACCTCTGCAAGCAATTCTTCAAACACTTTGGCTGAAAGTGGCCTACATGCTGTGTGAAGAGGCGCCTCCTTTTGTCTGTCCTGAAGCTCACATTAATCAGCTTCATGACGCATTGATAAACAAAAAAAACAAAACAAAACAAATGCAGTCTCATGTTAGTAACTGTACATCAGTGCATGGTTAGTTTATTAATGTTCATTGGATTGTTTTATTGAATATATGCAAAACAGTAGAATCGGCTTCAGGGGAGGACCCCGGGTTCTAGTGCTATGAGGGAGAAAAACAAACCCTGTCCCAATTCACTTTCCCCACAGCATACATAATTTCCTGCATCCCTTTCTTCTTAACTAAAAAGCCTCAAAATGCAGAAACCATGTCCCCTCCCCCATAGGGGAGTTTCTCCAGCCCTACCTCTTCCTCCCCTACTTTTGCTTGTCCCTACCTCTTCCTCATGGTCCTCATGCCCGCCATGGTGACCGCCATCACTGTGGTCTTCTTGGACTGGCTTCTTAGGATAGTCAGACTTAATGATCTCCACCTCAATATCCCCAGTGGGGCTCTCCGACAGCTCAGGTGAAGCCAGCTTAAGAGAAGCAAAACAGAGAACAACTTTTGTCAGTGTACGTGGGTCTCCAAAACGAGCAGATCCAGCAAAAGGTAAGACTTTTTTTTTTGCAGAAATAGTTTTTTAAAATAATAATATTTCATCTAAATCACAGGTTGGTACCCCCATTCAGCCCAAGGCCCCCTAATTCTTGTGATCAAGCTTCCAGGACCTGCCTGCCAGGGGTGGGCTGGGCAATGGATAATAATATAATAATTTATTATTTATACTTCGCCCATTTGGTTGGGTTTCCCCAGCCACTCAGGGCAGCTCCCAACAGAATATTAAAAACATAATAAAACATCAAACATTAAAAACTTCCCTAAACAGGGCTGCCTTCAGATGTCTTCTAAAAGTCAGATAGTTGTTTATTTCCTTGACATCTGATGGGAGGGCGTTTCACAGGGCGGGTGCCTCCACTGAGAAGGCCCTCTGCCTGGTTCCCTGTAACCTCACTTCTCAGTGAGAAGGCCCTCGGAGCTGGACATTTCAGTGTCTGGGCTGAACAATGTGGGTGGAGACGCTCCTTCAAGATGCAATTCTTACCTCAGTGCAGTTGGCTACATTATAGCCCCTTAAAGACAAGAGCTTTCAACACACACACACACACACACACACACACACACACACACACACACGGCAATCAGGCAGAAGCAGTCAAGCTAGGTCTGGAGAAGGTCTGATGGGGAGCTTGTCCTGAGGAGAAACCTGAGAGCTGGATAGAGGAACCAGGAGGTTCTCATTTGACCCCTGAGTCTGAGGCTCCCCAGTCCTGGTTTAAAGAGACTATATCCTTTGATTGCACAGTAATCAACCGATTTCTATATACATGCATCAGGCAATCCATTTTTCTGTCGCCTCACTGTCAAAATTTTCACCAGACATCAATTTCACATCTTAACAAGCTACAAAAAAGGTTCTTATTATTGAATAAGGCTTTGGCTGACAAATGGGCTCATTAGTAGTCAGTTGCTATGGGGAATGTCTAAATGTACTTTAGATGGCGAAACAATGAATTACAGGGCAGTGAAAATAATCTTTGAATGGAATCACCACCCATCTAAGAAATTAATACTGCATATATTGTGGCGGGGTGGGGTGGAGGGGAACCAGGCACTTGTTAGCAAGTCTCTTCCAGTGGTTTAATGTTTGGGTTGCATTATAATAGTTTTCAAATGGACTGAATTCAGAAAGCTGCTTTTTATATGAGCAAGAGCGGACTGCGGCCTAGCAGACAGAAAGTTAGAGAAGCGGACTCAGCCTTTTGTTCAAAAATGAAGCTTATTGCATAGCTATTGGTTAAGCCACCATCTTTCAGCTAAGACCACCTCAATGGATAGCCTATATATTACTGATGCTACGCTGCTGCATAAACTTGTGAGTTTTAACTCTGCTAATAGGGCTTTCTCCTGCTGAATGGATTGCAAACCCCTGTGCTTTAGAAACAGGCGCCAGCCATTTTTCCTTTGTTGTTAATCCACACAAGCCGGGTGTCTAGAAGATTGGTATAATTGATAGATCCTCTTTTCAATTCCAATCAGTCTGGTTGATCACCTATCGCAGATGCTGTAGCAGCAGATTCCCTCCACTGGAAAGGGGTTGGATTAGTTGAATTACAAGGTTTCTTCCAGTACTACAATTCAGTGCTTTCAGAACCTGGTTTTCTAATGACTTGCAAACCATGAGATCTGCAAATCTTTGCTACAAAATCTCCAGCTCATCTCACTCAACCCAAGACTGCCTTTACCTCTAGCCAGGAGGCCAAATGTCTCAAGAGACCTTTATTCTTACCATACGCTGAGCTCTCTGGTGATTGGCTCGAAGGATGAAAGGTTTAATCAAAAGCATCCAAGGAACAGAAATCAGGGCAAAAATTACCAGGAAGGTTTGTACTTCTTGCTACAAGGAAGGAAGGAAATAAGATAGTTAGATAAGCAATACACACCACCCACCCACACCTGCTTAAAGGAAAATTCGGTGTCAGTTATCTTTTTTCAAAAATGCAATTCTGCTGTGATATTGGAAAATAACACACTGGCTCACCGAGAGCTCCAATTCTGAGTGGTTTAATACTCAACCCCTCTTGCCAAGGAACTCTGGGAATTGTAGGTCTGGAGGAACGCTACAATTCACACGCTATAGTTCCCAGGATTCTTGGGGTGTGTGAACCATGATTGTTTAAAGTGGTATGATACTGCTTTAAATGTATGGTGCAGATGAGCCCCATGTAAGGAAGTTTATTTTACCTTGAGGGAAGGAGCTATGATTTGGCAATACAGTTTTGTTAAAAGAAATGGCCCTATGTGTTCTGAAAAACTCAACTATTCTGGCTGAAGATCAATGAAATTGCTATTTGAGAAACAGAAACATACCCTGGGAAACCACTGAACGCTGAAGCTGCCTTACCAACATGATTAATTAGGACTCTTTGGGGAAATGTTTCGCAACTTTCAAACTGTGCTTTGATTTAAGATGGTTTGCCATGCATGCTGCCTGTATTCTCCTTCCTCAAGAGCGTGCTCATAAATCAAGAGCATTTGCCAACCTGCTACTTGCAAGCTCATGTATGTACTTTTAATTTGTAACCTGGAACTGAGTGATTCTGTGCCATTTACAGGGCACATAAAAGTCTGTCGTGAAATGGGCTGGGTTGTTTTGTTCTCATTTTCATTACTCTGAGATTAAGCTTTCTGAACAAAATGAAGTTTATCTGTTTCACCTGAAGTCTCTGCTTGCCTGCTTTCTCAACATCTCGTTTTTATAAGGCAAGAACCCCTTTTCCAGTACTGGCAGATCCAGGGCTCTACAGCAGGAAAATATACCGTTTCCAACACACAGAGCTACATTAGGGTGGCCATATTTCAAAAATAAAAACCAGCAGCTTTTCTTCTTCTTCTTTTTACAAAAACCCCCACAATTTTTCAATTGCCTAAGATCTAGGACAAAGCACCACCTTTCAGAAATTCCCCCTGGACATCAATTCTGCCTTTGAAATCTCAGTAATGTCCGGAAAAATCTGGCAGCCCTAAGCTACATTAGACTCTGAATCCTCCTTAGTCCATGACAAATAGTCAAAAATAACCCTAAACCAGCCTTCCAAACCTGGTGCCCCTCAAATATTTTAGACTAAAACTCCCATCAGTCTCAGCCAGAATTTTATCTTAAGTTAATTTGTGAACCTGCACCCCACCCTCGGTTATTTAAAAAAAAGGTTAGCATATAAAAATCTACGCTTGGCTAAAGTGTACTTCCTCAAGAACAAAGTTCTTAGCAAAAGAGAAAGGAGACCATACCTGATGCACATACAGAGGAGCATTTGTCTCATCACTGTAACTGAACAGAAACATGTTGATAAAATGGATGAGGATGCTTGGGGCGTCTTGGGCGTCAGCAACACCGTATTGGCACCACTTGAAAATAATCATGAAAACCAGGTAACCAAACAAGCAGAGGATGAAAATCATCTGTGGGATGAACTGCAGGATGATGTTGAGGGTTTGCCTGAAATATCTGGGAAGACAGGAGCCAAGAGAAGGAAAAAACATCAGTGTGGAAGCGAAGAGAGTTTGCAGCAGCGTCCCACAGTGTGGTGTCCTCCAGACATTATTGGACTCCTCCCATCATTCCTCTTGGCCATTGGCTATTCTAGATGGAGATGATGGTGGGAGTTGTAGGCCTACAACATCTAGAAGGCAGCCTGTTGGAGAAAGCTGATTTACAGGATGATGTGGAAGGAAGGAGGACAATCGGGCCATATTAAATCACCAGTTGGTTTATTCTGGTAAGGTGAAGCCACCAGACAGTGCTGGATTACTAAATAGGCCTATGGGCCTTTTAGGAGCCCCGCGACAACCGATCAAAATAATACTGATTTGATCTTGAAATAAAATTACAATCCAGCTTTCTTGATTGTTAGCTTTACATACATCTATATTCAATGGCTCCCCCCCCCCACATATGCCTTGCTCTCACTTTTTGCCAGCTTAAATGAAGTCTAGTGCAACCGTTTCTAACAGTCAGTAAAAACAGGAAGCCAAGATAAGGCAGATTGCTTCCTAGGTGCTTCTGTTGTAATACATCAGACTGTGGCCAGCAAAGATAGGAACACCCTGCTTCTGCAAAGTACCAGATACTACCGATCTTGCAAAGTACTTGGAAAACAAGTGACACGTGGATTGCTCTTTTCAACTGTACCCAATGGAGGAAGAAGAGGCTGCAATCGTTTGGTCAAGCAAGACTGAGCCAGCATCTTCTGTTGAGAAAAAGTCTCTCTACTAAGCCCATCCTGTACAATGTGAACGTGAAGGGCAAGCACATGGTCATGCAGGTTGACTTCAATGTCCCAATGAAGGACAACAAATTAACCAACCACCAGAGATTCAGGGCAGCTGTCCCAACCATCAAGCATTGCTTGGACCACAGAGATAGGTCTGTGGTACTGATGAGTCACCTGGGGTGATTTGGTGGAGTTCCTATGCCTGAGAAATTCTCCTTGCAACCTGTAGCCGCAGGACTTTGACAGGGATGCCTTGTTCCTGGAAGACTGTGTGGGTTCAGAGGTGGAAGCAGCTGATTCTGATCCTGAAACTAGCTCAGTCACTCTTCAGGGAAACCTCTGATTCCATGCAGAAGAGGAAGGGAAAGGGGAAGATACTGAATCAAGGCTGATTCAGCAAAGGTAGATGATTTCAGAGCATCACTTTCTAAACTAGGAGATGATTTTATCATTGGTGCTTTCGGAACTACACAGAGAGCTCACAGTACCATGGTTGGGTTCAATCTACCTCAAAGCTGCTGGTTTCCTGATAAAGAAAGAACTTGAATATTTTGCTAAAGCTCTAGAGCAGCTTTTCTCAACCTTGGGTCACCAAATGTTGAACTAGAACACCCATCATTCCTAGCTAGGATGGCCCGTGGTCAATGATGATGGGAGATGTAGCTCAAAAACATCTGGGGACCCAAGGTTGAAAAACGGCTGCTCTAGAAAGTCCAGAGTGACCCTTCCTACCAATCTTTGGAAGTGCTGAAGTTCAAGATAAGATTCAGCTGACCCCAAACATACTGGATCAAGTCAATGAGATGATAATTGGTGGTGGGATGGCTTTCACCTTCCTGAAAGTGCTCAACAACATGGAGATTGGTGATTGTTTGTAAGAAGAAGAAGAATTTGTTGGAGGAAAGCAGTATGCTTCCTTCTCTTAAGGTTCTAATTAATGCATGTGTTGTTTTAAACAACCAGAGGACACTGCTTATGTAGCAATCTAGCCAGAATTTTCTTGTAACCCCTCTGTTTAAGTTAACTCCACCCCTAAAAGCTGAGTCGTCTTGTTTGCTATTCCTCCAGAAAAGATGTCTGCTATTTCTCTCCTGTCTCCACCCATCTTGCAAATAGTTCCTGCATGAATAAAGCCTTTAAACTCCAGAAACTGCAAGTCATTATTCCAATCTGATGCCTTGACCAAATCACTAAGAAGGTAGCTTTACTTCCTGCAATCTTAAAATACTGGTCAGTCTGGAGTGGTAATTAAGGGAGCCTCTCTTGGCAGAGTTTAATTAATTCAGTCTCTCAGCAACACTGAGGAGTGAAGCCCAACATTCTCCTACATGAGGGATACGGACACTGAAGATATGGTCAAATGAAAATAGGGAGAGCAAAGAGATCACAAATGAAGAACCAAGGCATCTGGGCCTGGGAAACAGCAAGATCTCCAAGGCAGAACAGCAAAAAAAAGGATTCCAGTTCAGGAAACCTACAATTGAATCACAGTTGTATACTACAACAAGCAACATATAAATTAAGCATGGGACATTTAAACTTACATGTAGTTGAAGAGACTGAGTATTACCCCAAAGACCATGTGTGTGATTCCCATGACAACAGACATCTTCATTTTGTAGGAGTTTAAAAACGTCAACTTGTTGCTTGCAATGTTCCAGATCTTGGAGAAACAGGAAAGAAGACATGTGAACATAATGAAAGTTGTAAGTAAGGGCCTGTCAGGCCACGAGATTATAAACACAGAAGGCTTTACCCCTCTAATCTTAAAAGAAGTGCCATTCATCCAATCCATGCCACCCCCTGCATCCTGGACACTGAGATGGGAGCAGCATGGGGTGGGTGTTGTAGCAGTGCTGTTCTGGCAGCAATACTGCTGCTCTCCAGAACCAGGATAGAGTGGGGCGAAGAGGAGGCAGCAAGGTCAACGGAGAGCTGGGTTTGGGGGCAGAAGCACCCTGCAGATGTACATGCCCGTGAGGGATCATAGCCCCAAACTAGGGAGAAATTCAATCTGATTTGCATTTAAAAGTAAATTGGTTGAATCCAAAACAGTATGCAAACCAAAACACAGATATGCTTTGAAATTTGCGCTTATCTGAATTTTGTGGTGCAGGTCTCCAATATTTGCATATATTAAAGGAAAGTGCGTATTAAAATGAATGCAGTAGTCAAAATTGCATTAATGATGTTAGGGGGAATTGCTTTGTAAAAAGGTGAGTCAAAACTGCATACAAAAATGTCTCTTTGAGGAGAAATTCGTACCAAAACGGTAACTGATTTTCGTGAAGATATATTTTTTTAAAAAAATGCAAAATTGCCTCAGAAATGCAGAGAACTGAATTTAAGACCAGAAAGCCGAGAAATGGGGAGAAGAGAAACTGACAGGTCCTCCCATCTCTGCCCCTCGACCTCACCGCCCGCGCTCGCCCCCCAATCCTGATGAATGACAGGATCACTGCCAGCAGAAGGGCCTGCCTCTAGCTTCACACATTCCCTTCATAGGGCCCCTTTCCCACTAATGCTGAACACAATCAGTCACTGGTGATGTTATCCTAGCATTCACTGAGCATGTGAGAGGGGAGGTGCTGAATGCATATTCCTCGTGTATGTTTCTCCACTGTTTTCAATTGTACTGTTTGTGTCTTGGTAAACCTATGGACCAGTCTGGCTGAAATAGGCAAATATGACTGATGGACTGAAACAGGATGAGGCCTATGCAGCGCCACCCAAAGTCTGCCGCTGTATGACTGCCGCTAGAAGGGTCTCCAAGGAGGAGGGTTTACTTGCAACCAAGGCTGCCATCTAGTGACCAGATACTTGGCCAACACCATTAAGACGTTAATTGGGAAGCTCTCTCCTGCTTGCTTCAAATAGCCTCAACAAGGTGGAGTTCTTTTGATGGGAGGCAGCAATGATGTGGGAAAGAAAATGGGGGGAAATTCGCTACTCCATTGTTCCATTTCTAAAATGTTAACCAGCATCAGTTAATGCAGAATGCAGATTGACATTTCCAATTTACAGTGCCATTGTTTCCCCCCCTTAAAAGCTAATCCTTGGAAACGCGGGGCTTGGCAGCCCAGGAGAGTGTTTTCTCTGTGGCAGCCCCTGAATTGCAGAAGTCATTCCACACAGAGGTGTGGATCTAACTTTTCTTGCACATCTTCTGCTTACATGCCCAAGACATACCACTTCACTGCTGGCATTCAGCGATTAAGGTCTTTTGTTCAATCTGTACTATTTCTGTTCTGGTTGGAAGGGTTTTGCTGTCCCCACTTCCTTTTATAACTGTACGTTGACGTTGTTGTAACCGAATGGTTTTGTGGTTGTAATAGAGGCCTTATGGGGAGGGGCAGGGAAGAAAGCTCATTCATAAATATATGCACATGTCCACTCAGGAGTTAAGTCTCATTGCATAGTAATTCATTCCAGGTAATTGGATGTGAGGGAAGTGTACATTACTGAGTTGCCCTGCACTAAAATATTTCATGTATTCCAATACAAACAATTTCCAAGTAAAACTTTGAATTTCATTAAACGTAACATTACAACCACATGGTGTGTTTTGCCAACTCTGATGGGAGCTGCAATCCAACCATGGCAGGTTGGGGAAGGCTCAGTAAATGCATCTCACTAAATTGCCTCCAAGAGAAGTTGACATGGACACAGTGCTATACTTTGATCAGCTGAGTGGCAGGTAGAAATTCAGCAAGCAAAATCTTTTCCCCAGCACAGCAATGCAGCAAAGGCTAGCCCAGGCATAAGCAAACTCGGCCCTCCAAATGTTTTGGGACTACAACTCCCATCATCCCTGACCACTGGGTCCTGTTAGCTAGGGATGATGGGAGTTGTAGTCCCAAAACATCTGGAGGGCCAAGTTTGCCTTTGCCTGGGCTAGACCCTTCAGCTGCTGAATTTCTGCTTATCCTTCAGCTGTTAAAAAGACACAGAAAGCAAAGCTGGCTACCCCAATCTGCTACTTGCTACTATCTGTTATTTTCCCAGAAATCTTAGATTGGCCCAACCAACAGATCACCCCTCTTCCCTCTGCCATGACCCACTGCCAGATGAATGTCAGGAGGAGTTCTGATTACCGGATCGATTCCAAAAGGATAGGGGTTTCCAGAGAAAACTCCTGCCACTGCCGGATCCAGCTGGAGGGTATCTGACTTATGAACAATTTCTTCCCTACGGATGAAGAGAGAAACGTGATTTGCTTAGGTTTCCCAAGGGAGTGAGATGGGCTTTCCCCATTGCTTGATGCTTGAAGAAACAGTAACACCAAACCCAAACCCCAAAACATTGCTAACCACTTTGCATTAGCCAAACCCGTTCTGAATTGAGGCAAAGGGAGTTTGCCCCTCACTATTTCTCTGCTCCTGCTCTGCACCCCTGGACACTGCTGGTGTGGGGCAGGGAAATGAGGATGGTTGCAACCCAAGGAATATTCCAGAAGACATTGTGGAAGGGCGAGGGAGACACAACAACAGTACATTTGCAATGCGCTCTATGTGGGGCTACCTTTGAAGGTGACCCGGAAACTACAACTAATCCAGAACGTGGCAGCTAGACTGGTGACTGGGAGCGGCCACCGAGACCACATAACACCGGTCTTGAAAGACCTACACTGGCTCCCAGTACGTTTCCGAGCACAATTCAAAGTGTTGGTGCTGACCTTTAAAGCCCTAAATGGCCTCGGTTCAGTATACCTGAAGGAGCGTCTCCACCCCCATCGTTCTGCCCGGACACTGAGGTCCAGCGCCGAGGGTCTTCTGGTGGTTCCCTCGCTACGAGAAGCCAAGTTACAGGGAACCAGGCAGAGGGCCTTCTCAGTAGTGGCACCCGCCCTGTGTAATGCCCTCCCACCAGATGTCAAAGAGAAAAACAACTACCAGACTTTTAGAAGACATCTGAAGGCAGCCCTGTTTAAGGAAGCTTTTAATGTTTAATAGATTATTGTATTTTAATATTCTGTTGAAAGCCACTCAGAGTGGCTGGGGAATCCTAGCCAGATGGGTGGGGTATAAATAATAAATTTATCATTATTATTGTTGTTATTATTAGCAGCTGCCGTTTTCTGCGGCCATCACACATTTAGGGTAGCATCTAGGTTGGCTCACAAGGACCCAGCTCGCCACTTACGTCCAGTTCCCGCCACTGTACATGGGGCGGACAGACCAGGAAGACCCAAATATATTGAACGACTTGGAGAAGCAATCGTTGTAGATGAAGCCGGTGTAGATGGAGAAGATGCTCATGAGGAGGATCAGGTAGCGGCCGCTGAAAAAGGTGTTCCAGATCTGCACAGGGCGATTGCCAGGGCAAAGAGAATATCAGGAGCAGCATACAAGGGCTGGCAGGCCTCAGACTAAATGTGGCCCTCTAGGACTCACTTTCTGGCCCTCTGAACTCTTCCCATCGCTAGCCTAGCTACACTCCCCTGGTGTGTTTTGGCCTGGTTGGAAAGTGTCCTTGAACTCTGGTAATCTTCTTGCTTGCCTGGAGGGAGGGAGGAAGAGTGTCCTTGTGTGTAGAAACTGGCCTGCTGTGTAAAATTTGCATTTGTTGCTCCGCCCACTTCTGGCCCCCGTAAGATTGCCCAGAAGGGCATGTGGCCCTGGGGTGTGTGAAAATGGTTCCCTATCCCTACAGTGTGGGTTAAACAACAGAGCCTAGGACTTGCCGATCAGAAGGTCGGCGGTTCAAATCCCCGCGACGGGGTGAGCTCCTGTTGTTCGGTCCCAGCTCCTGCCAACCTAGCAGTTCGAAAGCACATCAAGTGCAAGTAGATAAATAGGTACCGTTCTGGTGGGAAGGTAAACGGCGTTTCCGTGTGCTGCTCTGGTTCGCCAGAAGCGGCTTAGTCATGCTGGCCACATGACCCGGAAGCTGTACGCCGGCTCCCTTGGCCAATAGAGAGAGATGAGCGCAGCAACCCCAGAGTTGGCCACGACTGGACCTAATGGTCAGGGGCCCCTTTACCTTTACCTTTATCCCTACAGTATATGAAGAGCCATTTGGAAGAACTTATCGTCACCCTCCTTTCCCAATCCCCGTTTCAAATTACTGGTTTGGAAATAAATTATTTCTCCGGCCCTGGAGCAAAACCTTTGAAGGCTGCCGCCAGCATACAGTTCTGCCTGATGCCACTCACCTCATTGTCAGTTTTCTGGGCTAAGAGGGCCTTCTCGTTGCTGACCATCCAGAGAGCAAAGGCCAGCATGACAGTCCCGTGGCCACAATCGCCAAACATCACCGCAAACAGAAAAGGGAAGGTGATTAAAATGTAGGGGGCTGTGGGACAGAGAAAGGCGTTAAGGTCATTCCTTGAAAGGAAGTGGGTTGTTGAGCCAAGGAGCACCGGGAACTCCCATTTCCCAGCATGGGGAGCCCCATTTGGTGGCACTGGGAAATCCGTTTCCCAGGCTCCCTGGAGGTAATGCCAATCTCACCATATGCCAGCGAGAAAAAGCCAAATGCATTTGGTGATTGAATTATAGAGTGGCCTGACACCTTTTTTAAAAAACAGTCTCAAAGTTTACAGGGGGGTGCAGGATTTGCCTAAAATTAGAGAGGCAGCATTGTAGGTTTCATTAAAGCCCATAATTTGAGTACTGGTTCCAGCAAATAAAGTAAATTAGCCCGTGAGAACTACCGTATTTTTCGCTCTGTAAGACGCACCAGACCACAAGACGCACCTAGTTTTTGGAGGAGGAAAACAAGAAAAAAAATATTCTGAATCTCATAAGCCAGAACAGCAAGAGGGATCTCTGTGCAGTAAAAGCAGCAATCCCTCTTGCTGTTCTGGCTTCTGGGATAGCTGCGCAGCCTGCATTCGCCCCATAAGACGCACACACACATTTCCCCTTACTTTTTAGGAGGGAGAAAGTGAGTCTTATAGAGCAAAAAATACGGTAATTGGAATCACCAGGTGGCACTGTTATACATCACAGTGAAGCCTCTTTTTGGGCAAGCGGGAGGATGGGAATTTTCATTACCAAAAATTCATTATAATTGATGATTGGTGAGATTCTGTTCTGAAAACCTGGCACTGGTGATTGCACTGAATGTCCTGTAAAGAAACATTTGCCTTGCTGACAGCGCTTTTTGTTCACCCCCTTACAATAATGGCTTGCAATAAACAGAACATATCCATGTTGCTTCCCCCCCCCCCTTCTGAAAAAAAAAAACCCATTCAATCTACAGAAACCCAAATGTCGCTGCATTTCAGGCAAGCAGCCCTGGTTTAAGTTGAAGCAATAGGAACCGACAGAGGAATAAAAGCACCTTGCATTTCATTTTAAACCTTGAATCCTAAAAAACACCCACCAAGCTACAGCTAAAAATAGAACAGAGTCCGTTTACCTGGATTAAGTTCCCTGTAATTACCCACGCCATAGGCATCTACAATAGTCTGAAAACCCAAAGTGAATTTATTGGTCCTGTTAAAGGTAGGAGGAGACATCTTGGTTTGTATCGCAGTCAGGATTGGGTTGATTGTAGAGCCGCTACGTTCCTGCAATCAGATAGATGGCAATTAGGATCCTACCCCACCTATGCTCACTCAACCACTTCAATCTGCGGAACTGGCACTGCTAGACATAATATCTGTCCTACATTTGTAAGAACTCAGGTGCTGTTGTTTTTTAGTGTGGGAGCACCTAGACTTTGGAACTCCCTGCTTACTGATATCAGGCAGATGCCTTCACTCAACTCTTTTGGGTACCTGCTAAAAACATTTCCGTTTAGACAAGCCTACCCAGATATTCAGAAAGTTGATGCGTGTTTTAATCTGTTTTCAGTTTATTGTTTATTTTAATTTTCTGAATGTTTAAAATTAATGTCATTAGATCTTTTTATGGATAATTTTACTGTGGTGGTTTTGTTTTTTTAACAATCAAGTCCAGTATAAATTTTATGAAACAAATGTATAAACATCTGCAAAAAAAAATGGATAAATATCTACGACATAAAATACCTAATGGATTGAAGTTGAATCCTGACAAGACAGAAGTACTGTTTTTGGGGGACAGGGGGCGGGCTGGTGTGGAGGACTCCCTGGTCCTGAATGGGGTAACTGTGCCCCTGAAGGACCAGGTGCGTAGCCTGGGAGTCATTTTGGACTCACAGCTGTCCATGGAGGCGCAGGTCAATTCTGTATCCAGGGCAGCTGTCTACCAACTCCACCTGGTACGCAGGCTGAGACCCTACCTGCCCGCTGACTGTCTGGCCAGAGTGGTGCATGCTCTAGTTATCTCCCGCTTGGACTACTGCAATGCGCTCTACGTGGGGCTACCTTTGAAGGTGACTCGGAAACTACAACTAATCCAGAATGCGGCAGCTAGACTGGTGACTGGGGGCGGCCGCCGAGACCACATAACACCGGTCTTGAAAGACCTACATTGGCTCCCAGTACGTTTCCGAGCACAATTCAAAGTGTTGGTGTTGACCTTTAAAGCCCTAAACGGCTTCGGCCCAGTATACCTGAAGGAGCGTCTCCACCCCCATCGTTCTGCCCGGACACTGAGGTCCAGCGCCGAGGGCCTTCTGGCGGTTCCCTCATTGCGAGAAGCGAAGCTACAGGGAACCAGGCAGAGGGCCTTTTCGGTGGTGGCGCCCGCCCTGTGGAATGCCCTCCCATCGGATGTCAAGGTGATGGACAACTACCTGACATTCAGAAAACATCTTAAGGCGGCCCTGTTCAGGGAAGCTTTTAATGTATGATATTTTAGTGTTTTTTGGTTTCTGTGGAAGCCGCCCAGAGTGGTTGGGGAAACCCAGCCAGATGGGCGGGGTACAAATAATAAATTATTATTATTATTATTATTATTATTACCTACAGCAAAGCTAATCCAGGACTCAGCTACATTAGTAAAAATAAAACATTATAAATGCATTCTAACACTGTGACACCAGATGGTACTGTAGAGCCGAAACCAGAATTTTCCATTGTGAGCTTTAAAACGTCCCCTCCTCCTGCGAGCATTTTCAAAGAGTTTTTTAATAGCTGCCAAGGGAATCAAACCCTTCAGCAGAATGTCAATGTGTTTGTGACACACATCACAAGTGCTTTGGCTAAACTTCACTTTCCAGGGTTCTTTGTACAGGAAACCCAGTAGGCTGATCTGTAGCATTGATGTGACCTAGGATTACGGGGGGGGGGGGGACATTGCTCAGAAGAGTTATATATTTAAAGTATTTCTGCAGAGTCCCAAACTCATTTTATCCAGAAGGTAAAAAGTGCTAGACACAACAACAAAATAAAATGCAAAATATTTAAACGAACAAATGAAGACAGAATCCTTTAGGACACTGTCCCCCACTTTCACCCTGGTATCTCAGATGCCGCCTCTACATCCATCAACTGGGCCCAAACACTAGTTTATATATTAAAAATAGAAGCTTATGCAGCAGAGTGAAGGTCAGACAGCACTAAAATGGTACAGAAATAAATAAAAAAATAAACCACACACACCAGAAAACGGAAATGGCTACTGTCAGCAAATACTGCAGATTATTCCATTTTGAGCTTCATTTCCCCAGCATCAGGGACATTTGTTTTCCGATGTTTCCAAAATTAGCTATTGTGAAGCTGACAACAGCTGTTTTCTTCTTCTCAAACAACCCTTCCCCCGCTCTCTCCCACTTCATAGAAAGACTTTTGTGCCACGGAATACTACCTGCAAAATATACAGCAATCATGGGCTGGTTTGGATGAGCTCAGGGCAGTCTTTGCCAAGCTGGTGCCCTCCAGATATTTGGGACTACCAGTTCCATCCGAAACAGTCGGCACACCTGTGTAGTCTGAAACACCTGCTTGATGAAGACTGCCTCAGAGGCTGCAAATGGTAGGGAGGTGAGATTGGGTCCCCCTCATAACACACTGGGTGTACCTGACCTGCCTGTGGTACATATGGATGCCGCCTTCCCCAAAACTGAAACATTAATGTTCGGCTCAGGTCTATCCCTGTGCTATTTCATGCATGGAAGGCTTTAAAAGAGGATCCAGCAAATTCATTAATGAATTTGCTTGCCACAGTGGCTATGTCATCTTAAGGCTGTGCGATATACCACCCCAAACTGATCTGAAGCCCATATTGCCGTATCAGGTTCATAATTTTTGACCTGGCTATCTATCGTGAATCATGATGTGTGCGCGCTATGCAGAAATCACAATGTGGGGAAAACCGTGAAGCCAGCCAATGCCTCTACATAGCTCCATCTTTATTTCAGACATTGTGATATACTGTAGATTGGTTTATCATGGTGCTTAAAGGTAAAGGGACACCTGACCATTAGGTCCAGTCGTGACCGACTCTGGGGTTGCAGCACTCATCTCACTTTATTGGCCGAGGAAGCCGGCGTACAGCTTCCGGGTCATGTGGCCAGCGTGACTAAGCCACTTCTGGCAAACCAGAGCAGCGAACGGAAACGCCATTTACCTTTCCGCCGGAGCGGTACCTATTTATCTACTTGCACTTTGACGTGTTTTCAAACTGCTAGGTGGGCAGGAGCAGGGACCGAGAAACGGGAGCTCACCCCGTCGTGGGGATTTGAACCGCCGACCTTCTGATCAGCAAGTCCTAGACTCTGTGGTTTAATCCACAGCGCCACCTGCATCCCATCATGATGCTTAGTTGGTGATATATCATGATGCTGAAAACCAGATATCGCCTGGTCAACTCATCATTAAGTGGCCCAAAAAGACCCTTGACAATTTCCAAATGGTCCTTGTAAACAACTTAATTAGATGCAAAGGAACCTGCCTTATATTGACCATGGTCCATCTCACTTTGTCTGTGCTGGCTGACAGCATCTCTCCAGGGTCTTCATCAGACCTACCTGGAAATTCCAGGCATGGAACATAGGATCTTTTGCGGGAAAAGCGATCTTTTGCTGTATCCCTCAGCCATTCCCCCAGAGCACGCTAGTCAGGACCCTCTGGAAATCAGCTAAAGAATTCCAGGCCCAGGCCCTTACCATTCCCTTATGCAGAGCCCTTTTTACACCGCCTGCGTCCACCACGGGGAACCAGATCTCAGCAATGACGCACTGCTGGGTGACGTCGATGTTGCACAAATTCAGGACGTGGTAGATGGCCTTCATTTTCTTCGCCTTGATCCCCCAACTCCACAGGTTCACTGACGCCTCCTTCAGCAGCCCCTGCCGATGGGACTCGGTTTGGGTGATAACCTGAGAACAGAGGACATACATACATGAAGAACCCTGGCCAGGCAAGGCCTACCACTAAGTCACAGGAACGAGGCCCAAGGCGACCTACTGTGTTTAGATCCTCAATCCTTGTGTTCACACCAGCAGCCATCTCCCGGCGTTCTCCAGCTGACTCGGGGCAAGGGTACACCGTGGCACGGAACCTGGGGGGGGGGACAAGTCGAAGCAAACAAGCTAGTGACAATCATTGTACTACTGTGTTCGTTACATACTGAAAACAAGGCCTTCTGGCGGTTCCCTCACTGCAAGAAGTGAGGTTACAGGGAACCAGGAAGAGGGCCTTCTCGGTGGTGGCACCCGCCCTGTGGAACGCCCTCCCATCAGATGTCAAGGAAATAAACAACTATCTGACTTTTAGAAGACATCTGAAGGCAGCCCTGTGTCAGGAAATTTTTAATGTCTAATGTTTTACCATTTTTAATGTGCTGTAAGCCGCCCAGAGCGGCTGGGGAAACCCAGCCAGATGGGCGGGGTATAGATAAAATAATAATTATGATAATAATGATAAGCCAGCAGGGGCCACCATCAAGCTGTTTAGTAATCACAGCAATTCTTCTGTGGTGACTTTGGTGAAAACAAGAGTGACTGACTCACTTGGCTGTGCTTGGACTGCTAGCGGCTCAACAGTAAGCATAATCCTTGGTGCACTCAGAGTCAGGGACTTAGGCCACATTCATAACTTTCATTTAAAGCACCATGATAACATGTTAAACTATCATAGCTTCCCTCAAAGTATTCTGGGAGCTGTAGTTTGTTAAGGGTCCCGAGAGCTGTTAGGAAGTCCCTATTCTCCTCCCAGAGCTACAATTCCCACAGTTCCCTGGGATGAGATTCTGATTGTTAAGCCGCTCAGCACCCTTAACAAGCTACAGCTCCCAGAATACGTTGGGGAAAGTTAAGACTGTTTAAAGTGGTATCATGTGAATGCGACCTAAACCCAGACGCGGCAAGTGTCCCTATTTTCCAGGGACAGTCCCAGATTTACAGAAGCCATCTCAGTTTATGATTTGATCCCAGAATGTCCCGTTTTTCCTTAGGATGTCTCTATTTTCATTGGAGAACTGTTGGAGGGTATGCTGTTATCCAACCCCTGAGCCAAGGAGATAAGGTACCTCTGGATGCGAACGGGATCCGTTCCAGAGCCCCATTCGCATCCTGAAGTGAACGCAACCTGCACCTGCGCGGGTCGCGTTTTGCCACTTCCGCGCATGTGCGTGACATCATTTTGAACGTCTGTGCATGCGCAAGTGGTGAAGCCTGGAAGTAATGCATTCCGTTACTTCCGGGTTGCTGCAGAGCGTAACCTGAAAACGCTCAACCTGAAGCTACTGTACCAGCTTTTAGAAGACACCTGAAGGCAGACCTGCATAAGAAAGTTTTTTTTTTAATATTTAACGTTTTATTACGTTTTTATATATGTTGGAAGCCACCAAGAGTGGTTGGGCTAACCCAGTCAGATGGGTGGAGAATAAGAATAAGAATAAGACATCCCTATTTTCATCGGAGAAATGTTGGAGGGTATGTAAACCTTTGCCTTAGTGGGACAAGGGGCAGCATTTATGTCCCTCTCTAACAGTTGCTGCCTGCCTAGCACTTAATGGAACCACTAGGAAGTCAAACAGACCCTTGTCTGCAAAGGCTTTGCTTTCCTAGTGTAATGGAACCCTGGGGAACAGGCTTCTCTCTGCTTGTTCATTCCATGCAGAACTACAGCAAAGGTGCTTTCCATTCCAAACAACAAAGGCTTGGGTCACACAGGGTGGCATAGTTTTCAGTGGCCGCTTCACGTTCTCTGTAACACATTATTATGCTCCAAGTTCCTTCCTCCTCAAAACAGAATTATTTCAATGGTACAGCATGACCAGGCGTTTTAAGCAGGAATAGGCATGAACAAATCTGTCAATCTCATTTTCATTTAGTTTCACACACACCCCTGCCCCCATCTGAACTTTGAGTCACCTCATTTCCACATCAATTTGTAGGTTTCTTTTTTTAAGTCCTGACAAAATTTTGCAAGAGTTTTGGTGCGCATCTCTCCCCATTGTATATGCCATTTTGCCTAATATATAACTTTTTTGCAAGCAATTTCCCCTAAATCAAATGATTTGGCTATTTTCATTGATGCACACTTTCTCCTAACACACACACACACACACCTTTTCGCACAATTCTTTTTCTGGCTGGCGAACTGTGCGGCAAAATTTGGAAAAGCATAAATTTCAAAGGATAGCCACATTTCGATTCGTGTGCTGTTTCTAAAGTGCGTATCAGGCAGGCTCGCATTAAAATGCAAATCTAATCAAATTTCAGCCCCATCCCTTAATCACGAGTACACAGTAGCCATAATAAGCTTGCCTGAAGTACCACATCTTTTTCTCCAATAATACACGGACTGGCTGGGCCGTCTCTTGTTTGCCAAGCTACCATCTGATTACAAGACAGTCCTTGCATATGCATGAACCAGAGTACAAGGCAAAGTCAATAATACTTTGCTCCTTGATTTTAGGCAGAAAGCGCTACGAAAGAATAATTAATCTTTGCTCCAATTTCAACTCTGAAATGGGATCTCCAACAAAATATTCTAAGAAAGAAAAGAAAACCTCAAGCCTCCTAGCCCTTTTTCATTATTATTTCCGTTTCATATGCTTCTGAGTTCTGAACCCATCTTCAAATTAGACTTTTAAATCGTGCCTGAAAGATTATTCCTCTTTACTGCAGCCCACAGATTTGGTACTTTTCCCACACGATCACAGTAACTTGGCTTTGATCTTCTAACAGCCCTTTTGCATACAGAATGTCACTTTTACCCTAATGGCACATGCGATCAGAAGAAAACTCAAGGAGAATTCGCTGGGGAGCCGCTCTCAGGCGGATAGATCTGCTGAAGCGGTCAGCATCATCCAAGCACCTCCTAGTTAAAGAGAGGAGGATGCAGGTAACACCCACTATTTTTTATTCCACTTTATATTTTTTGATAGATCTGCGTGTGGATTTGCCACGCATGAAACTGGCAGAGCAATGACACTAATTAAAAACAACTTGCAGTAAAAACAAGAGCCGCAAGCTCTTGCACTGCTGGAGTTGTACTGCTGTCTCAGATGCCTATTAGCTATTTGTATTTGCATCTTGTCAAAAACAATGCGCCAGAATCTCCAATGGACTACAGCAGCACACACCCAGTTTGGGCATGATTCTGACCTACAGAATCATAGAATTGTGCTGCTGGAAGGGTCATCAACTCCAAACCCCAGCAATGCAGGAATCACAGTTAATGACTCCTTGACAGATGGGCCACCCAACCTCTGTTTACCATATTTTTCGCTCCATAAGACGCACCTGACCATAAGACACACCTAGTTTTTAGAGGAGGAAAGGGGGAAAGCTCTGTTTTTTGCGGGATCAGCTCACAGTTGTGCAGCTTGTTTTGCAAAGGGGAAAAGCCCTTTTTGAGAATCAGCTCAAAGTTGTTGAGCTTACTTTGCAAAGGGAAAAAATCCGGTTTTTATGGGGTTCAACTCACAGTTCTGCAGCTTCTTTAGGAAAGGAAAGGGAGCCGTTTCTACAGTTTCCAGACAGATAATCCAATCAGCCAGTCACATGTCGCTGGGGAAATAAACGGCCTCCGTCTGCAGAACAGGCCGGGACCGGAAAGGGAACCAGCGATCGACCACACATTTGCTCCATAAGACGCACAGACATTTCCCCTTACTTTTTAGGAGGAAAAAAGTGTGTCTTATGGAGCGAAAAATGCGGTAAAAACCTCCAATGAAGGATAGTCAACCACCTTCCAACCCAGTGCTGCCGAACAGCTCATAGCACCATCAAGTTCTTCCTGAAGTTGAGTCAGAGGTTATTGAAAATGACTGCTAGAAGTCGGGGGGTTAATGGAAATTGTAAAATGTAATTTGAATGTTTGATTATGTTAAAATTTCTTTAATAAAAATGCATTTTTTAAAAAAGTAAAAAAGAAAATGACTGCTAGAGCTAGGAAGTAGGATGTTGCCTGGTAGATTGGTTTCCTACTGCTCAGTAGAATCCCAAAGAATCCCAGGAACTGTAGTTTGCACTTCACAGAGCTACAACTCCTTAAAAATTACAGTTCTCGGGATTCTTTGGGGGAAGAAACGTGTTTAAAAATTCAGGGTGTGCGCAGGGCCTTAGCCTTGGCCAGCCCTACCATTAGACAAATGAGGCAGGTGACCTAGTGATGAGGGATAAAGGCAGGAGGTACAGTTTTGCAAAGCGGACTGGTTGCCTCATGCTCAGGTTTGAGAGACGAACCTATTTAGTCACGACCGGCCCTATCATTAGGCAGAGTGAGGCAGTGAGGTGTTGGAAGGAAAAGCTGTATGTGCTACACAGCCTGCAACGCACCCCACTAAGTATCTTGCTGTCCTCAGGTGTGGTGGAGGGTGCTGTCCCACATCCCAGTGCTAAAGTAAGATTCAGCTGTTGCTCCAGTTGGTTTCTGTATGTAGGATAGGGGGGTGGATGGGGGAGGGATTTTGTGGTTCACCTCAAGAAGCAGGAAATACCACTCCGCACAGGATTCTTAGTTCTGTCCCAATCTCTTGTTTATCACAATAGAAAAAACACCTCCGTTACAGCCAGCACTGCTTTCTCAACAGCACATTTCCCCTTACCCTTCACAAATCTTCTTGATTTTCTGTCTGAGTTGCTCCCCTTGATAGAAGATAATGAACACATTCTTTTTCATCTCTTCTTTCTGGAGAAAATAAATGCAACCCAAGTGGAATTTTAAAATAGTCGCAGCCGACGAAATACTACGCTTGCAATTTAATGGCGCTGCGCATACCAAACACAACAGCAGAAGTGACAGAAAATTTTTTGGTTGTTTTGTTTTTTAAACCATCTCCACCTACAGTGATAGGATCCTCCAGGGGTGTGTCCATTTCGCTGAACTTCAGGTAGATATTTCCTCGGCAGGCTCTCCACAGCAGACGCTCAAAAGGCACCATTCTTTCCCTTTTGATCACGCCAGCTATGAATCTGCATGTCACACAAACAGAAAGGATATGTCACGAGTCAACCCTCTCCGCACTAAGCACTACACATATTTATGTTTTGTACTTGTGAAGTTATTGCCTGTGTTGCAGCGTTGGCTGATGCATGGATGAGACCTCCAATTATGTAAGTATTGTATTTAAACTTACTAAAGTGTGTAGTCTCTTCATGGAAAAAGGGGTAGAGATGGAGGTGCAATGCAGGGGCATATTGTAAGTGTCTAAAATGGGGTATTTAAAGATCTAATAACCTGTATTTCCCATGCTTCACAAACCCTGCATAAACTTGTTTTTAAACGCTGCTGGGGACTCTTTCAGCTAGACTAGAGAGTGAGTCAAGCCCCGTGCTTCTTAAATTCAGGCAGCCAGCCATTTCTTTGGTAGTTTCCCACATAACCATGGGACTTCAGGATTAAATTTACTTCCCCAGTTTATTCCCAACATATAAAATATAGGGTAGGTTTGCAACTTAGCAACAAATCTAGGGCTAGGAATATCAGAGAAAAATCCTCCTCAAGGTGCTAGCCATTCAACTAGATCAGGTTGATTAGTTAAAATATTCTAGACTCTTCAACTGATGAAGTGTCCAGAGTTGTGTTAAACTAAAGTCTGTTGCTACAGAAAACAGTGGAACCTCTACCTACCACTGCCTCTTCTTACAGTCATCCCAAGTCACGACTGCGGCAAACCTGGAAGTAACCAGCGGGTTTGCTGCCATTTGTGTAAACGCAGGAGCGGTGAACGCCGTTCGCACATGCGCAGAAGCGGGCAATCGCCGCCTGCGCCTGCACACAATGGCGCCTCTCCCAGCGACCCGTTTCGACCTCCGGATGGACCTCCGGAACAGATTATGGTCGCAAATAGAGGTTCCACTGTAAAGGTGCCTTTCCCAGCCTTCTGCCATAACAATTTAAGTTCTGATTTATTTATAACGTTTCCTCCCTGTGTGTAGATCCACCATGTGCCTTTCCTCTGTGTCACTGACTTTCTCCTCCTGACTGATTTCCTGACTCTCTCAATTAGTTTGCGAGAACATAAATCAGCACAAATGATACTAACCCCAGTTTTGCAGCAACGGCTGCAGGTGTGCTTCTTAACTCCAACAGCCCGGAGGTGTCTTCATTGAAGAAATCATCAGGCAAATTAGTTTCCGTCTGAAATCAGGAATTAAATTTATTCTACAGGTCTAATTTGAAAGTTCACGGAACAGAAAGATTTGTGTATGGATATATCATTATTTAAAATATTTATGAACCTCACTTCAACATGAGATTCCAGGGTAAGGTACAAAAAATGTGAACAAAACTATTCAGACGTCGCATGAACACGATGTTTAAAAGCAAAACCCAACCACAAACAATATTTTGGTTTTTCAAATCTAAAGTTGTTGTTTTTTTTAAGAAAGGCTAAAAACATTAGGCTAAGGTGGGTAGAAAGGCAGTTCCGATTAAAATATCATTTAAAATGTGTCTGAACCTGGCACCAAAAAGGCGACTATCAGAGTAGAGGTAGGGAACCTGTGGTCCTCCAGATATTGCTGAACTCCAATTCCCATCAGCCCCAGCCAGCATAGCCAATGGCAAGGGATGATGGGAGTTGGAGTTGAGCATCATCTAGTTCTTTCCTGGGAACTGTAGTTCTGTGAGGTATCAGCCAGGCTGGGGATCTCTAAATATATAAGCCTCTGTACCCTCATCAAAGAGGGACGCGGGTGGCACTGTGGATTAAACCACAGAGTCTAGGACTTGCTGATCAGAAGGTCGGCGGTTCAAATCCCCGCGACGGGGTGAGCTCCCGTTGCTCGGTCCTTGCTCCTGCCAACCTAGCAGTTCAAAAGCACATCAAAGTGCAAGTAGATAAATAGGTACTGCTCCGGCGGGAAGGTAAACGGCGTTTCCATGCGCTGCTCTGGTTCGCCAGAAGCAGCTTAGTCATTAGCCCACATGACCCGGAAGCTGTACACCGGCTCCCTCGGCCAATAAAGAGATGAGCACCGCAACCCCAGAGTCGGCCATGACTGGACCTAATGGTCAGGGGCCCCTTTACCTTTACCTTACCCTCATCAAACTATAGCACATAGGCATTTTTTAAAGAACAATTAAAACTAGACTTGGGAGTTTGAGAGATTAAAGAGATTATGCTGCCGTATATGATGTATTTTCTCAAGAGCTGCAAGTCCCAGAATTCCTTAGTTCCTGCAGGCAATTTCTGAGCCCAAGCAAGGGGGCACCAGCTGAGCAGGGCAGATGACTGACTAGGAAAGGGTAAGCAGCAGAATAATCAGGACCACTGAAATGGAGAGCTGCTAGGGCTCTTTCATCCCAGGTGCATATTGTGGCCAGGAAAATTCTGTTTGGGCACTGATCACATCTACTATATTTAGCCATCTGAGGGCCACATTCCTGTCTGAGCAGCCTTCGGGGGGCCAAATGTCAATGGTGGCCAGAGACATAGGCAAAAATGGAGGGGTTTAATGGATTTAAGTGTGGCTTACACCCAGCTTTCTCTCTATCCTCCACTCAAGCAAGCAAGAAGCATTTTCAGAGTTCAAGGACGCATCCCAGCCAGGCAAAAACATTCAAGGAGGGCATGACTAGGAAGGGTGTGTGGCTAGGGAGAGTTCTGAGGGCCACAGAGAGAGGCTTGGTGGGCCACATTCTGCCCACAGGCCCAAGGTTTCCCTCAGGGCTTCAAACAAATAATTAAGAGGTTGCTTCCAACCAGTAGAATCTTCCGAGAAGCCAAGAGTGTATTCGAAAATCACGTCACCTCAAAGAAGTCCTGCGTTTTCTTCAGGAGATGTTTCAGTTCAGTGAGTTCCAGAAAGTTCTGCCTCAGTGCCTGCAGATTCTTGTTAGCCTCCTCCAGCTCAGCCTCCAGTTTCTCCAAAACTCCCTGTTTATACCCAGAGCAAAACAAAAGGCATGCCCAATTATTCTTTCATGCACCTCACTGCTGACAAAACAGATCACTATAAAGATGGATTATTACACGGTAAACATTTCAAAATACGTCTCAGCATGTTAGGCAATCTTGCCGTGAATATTAAAATCTCAGCGCTGTTCCCGAGAATGAATTATTCATGGATTACTCAAGATATGTGTAGACACTAAAACAAGTAACAGGAAACACAACAAATCTTCCTTTACCAACATTAGCTAAAATGATGAATGGTGACGGTGAATCTCTAGCAGATTTTGCAGCACAGGCTGTTTTAGGGTACAGAGTTCTCCTAATTTTCTTAACTCATTCAGGCTGCAATCCTAAAATCAGAATGGGGAAACTAGGGTTCTCCAGATAATGTTGGACTCCAACTCCCATCAGCCCCAGCCAGCATGGCCAATGGTCAGGGACAATGGGAAGTACAGTCTAATAACATATGGAAGGCACCAAGTTGGCTACTCTCAGTGTTGAGGAAAGACATAGGTCCCTTTTCATTTCTCTTTATACAAGATATCAATAGAGATTATGCCAGAGACACAGGAGAGATAAGAGAGAGTACTTTATAGCTTGATGATCCAATAATGTTCATATGTTCTCATGATGGAAAGCCACTGGGAATGCCTTTTTTGGAAGACCAACAAAAATGTCACAAAAAACTGAGCAGGCTGGGTCCAACATTATCTGGAGAACCCTAGTTTCCCCATTCTGATTTTAAGATTACGGCCTGAATGAGTTACGAAAATTAGGAGAACTCTGGACCCTAAAACAGCCTTAGCTGCAAGATCCACTAGGAATTTGCAGCCACCATTCATCGTTTTAGCTAATGTAATTCATCACACTGCTTCATTGTGTTTATTTTTGCTTCTAACAAAAGCATTGCCCTACTGTTAACACTGGATTTCTCCCCCAACACTCAGACGGACAAATACAACTCCTTGCAGTGTATTTCTATTAAGAAGTATACGCTTCTCCTAATATATACAATGGGTTAACTGCCAATGCCACACACAACACTTCCCTAGCACATGACTGGCACATGCATGTACCAGTCCCAAACTGCTTACCTCTAAGTCAATCATTTCTCGAGGTAGTGGTGTCTCTGGGCATTTTTCAGGCTTGAAAAGCACTATATCATCCCCCATCTCACTCTCCAGAAAGCCTGTGAGCAAACCAGAAAGAAAGGTGCCATCTAATTTTCATCTGAATGTAAAACAGTGCTATACTATGCATCAAGAGTCGCCAACATGGTACCCACGGGTGCGCATGTACCCCCAGAGGTCTTCCTTGGCTCCCAGAAGGTCCCTCCCCACCCCTCTGAAATAAAGCTCAAAAGAAGCATTCAGTTGTAGCCAATAAAATAGGGTGTGGTGTGTGTTTGGTGTGGCCTAGGACCCACGTACCTACGGGACCGCCTCTCCTGGTATGCCCTGCAGAGGACCTTAAGGTCCACAAATGACAACATTTTGGAGGTCCCAGGTCGGAAGGTGGTTAGATTGGTCTCAACTAGGGCCAGGGCCTTTTCAGTACTGGCCCCGAGTTGGTGGAAAGCTCTGCCACAAGTGACTCGGGCCCTGCGGGACTTGACATCTTTCCGCAGGGCCTGCAAGACTGAGCCGTTCTGCCTGGCCTTTGGTTTGGACTCAGTCTGACCCTTATGTTTCCCTCCCCTTACGGTTTTGACCTATGGACTACTTTTAAAATGAGGCTGCATTTTAAACTGCATTTTAACCTGTATTTTAAATTGGTTCTTCCCCCCCCCCTTATTTTTTTACTGTAATTTTACTGGTGTTAGCCGCCCTGAGCCCGGCTCTGGCCGGGGAGGGCGGGGTATAAATAAAATTTATTATTATTATTATTATTATTATTATTATTATTATTATTATTATTTGTTTGGGGTCTGTGTAGGATGTCTATAACAACTTCTCCCATTTGCAAATGGGCCCAAAATGGGCTCAAAAAGGTTGGTGGCTCTCTGCTGTGGGCCATGTCAAGGGAAGAGATAGCCCAGTGGTGAATAATGGCCTGTTTAGTAAATTACAAAACAAATCCATTGCGAAAGGGGTCTGAAACCACAGCCACCTGCGGGAACAGTATCCTGAAAATGCCCTGATACCAGGAATTGAACCTAGCCTAATGCTGTCTTGTGTTTAAACTCTATTTCTGGGGGAATATATATTTTTTTAATATGCTAAAAAAACCTCTCAGAAAAAGAGCCAGCATCTTTTACTGCTACATCCCTGAGTTACTATTCTTTTTATAAAGCAGAAACCTGTTCCGCAGCTCATTTTAATGAAGAACAGCACAAGAAGAAAGTTACAAGTCTACTTACGAAGGATCCTTTCCAGGGATTCGCATCTTCTGACTTCATTCACAAATTTTCGCTGGAAGCTATTCACATTTGCATTCAACTAAATAAATATTAATAATAAAAATTAGTAACCCTGCAAAAGTAAAAAAACACTCCCTGATACCAAAATGAGCGATGCATTGAAATACAGATAAGTTAGTTTCAATTATGAATAATGAACTGTTGTGAGACTGACGGAAGACCAAAGAACGAAAGAACAAAAAACACGAAAAAAATTGAAATATTTAAGAAATGTCAGTTTATTAGGAAAATGGATGACACGGAAGAGGTAATTGTTTAAAACATATGTGTTTGATCTGTAAAGTATTAGTTTAATAATGAATAACTTAATGTCATTTTATTTATGATTTTCTTTTTTCTTTATTAAGATTTAACAGTATCAGTGTATGATATTTATTTATGTTTCTGTTTTTATTTTTTATTTTCTTTTTCTCTTTTCTTCTTTTTTTGTAACCTTAATTTCTTTTTTCTTTTTCAGGTTTGTAAGTTTTGATTTGTACGTATTTGCAAAAAAATAATAATTTAAAATTAATCCAACCACAACAAAATGAATTAAAAGAGTTCATCTGAAAGGATTGGCTGTCCCTGGACCAATCTTACAGACAAATCTTAACGTTCTTGAAATCTTTCCATCTGTATATGCATAGACAGTACAACTTTCAGAGTATGTACAAAATCCCGCAAGCAGTTGTTTACAGCACCTCGGCACTATGGATTGAAGCAGAGGTGGTTTTAGGGTAGCATAGCCAGTGCACTTCCACTGGGCGCTGCTCTGCAAGGGGCGCCAAAATAATGCTGTAGAACAGAGCGTGTGAGGCGGGAAGGAATTTTAGCGCTGAACAGGGTGCCACTGAAATTTGAGAGCCTAAAGTCCAGCACTGACATTATCAATCCCAATAAAGGAGAAGGAACTCTGTGGCAGAGGCTGCCCTGTCCTTCTGGTCCAGACTTTGTTACCCCTTCTGCTCCCACCCCATATATTAACTGGGGTCAAGGTGCTTCCAGGCAGAGACTGCCTTTCGTCACAGCCAAGATGGGCAGAACTGCCACTGGTGTTGGTGAGTGACAACTCTGTTAAACTCGCTCCTGTGAGGATTTAAATTGACTGCATAAACAGCATACATTTATTTTTATTTTATTTTTTTAAATTATTAACAGTTTTCACATAACAAATTATCTCAACAATTATATTTTTCACCATTTTTCCCTCCCACCTCCACATATCCTCCCTCCCTACCCCCTACGACTTCCCTCAGTTCCTCTTTCTGGTTTATTAACACATATTGTTCTCTGCATATTGTAAAAGTGTAAGAATCTCTAAGCTATCTATCTATTATGTTAACAAATAAATTGGTGTATGTTTATTCAAAACCTGCCAAGGAGTCCAACTCATTTTGTTGATTCTTTAGATACTTTGTAAAAGGTTCCCATTCTTCTTTAAAGTCATAGTTATCCTTGTCAAGTAGTTTGTGCGTCAGTTTTGCCAATTCCACATCAATTTCTCTTGCCACTGTTCTTTTGTCGGGATTTCATCATTCTTCCATCCTTGTGCTATTAAAACTCTTGCCACCGTTGTCGCATACATAAATATATTCTTCATTTTCCTTGGCAGGTCTTGGCAGCATACATTTAGAGAAAATCATGTTTTCCCCAAAGAATCCTGGGAACTTCAGCTACAATACCCAGCACCCTCAACAAAGTACAATTCCCAGGATTCATTGCGAGGTGTATGTGTGTTTGTGTGTGTTAAATGCATTGTGTGTACGCAACCCAGATCAACTGTCTGATGGAGGAACTTCTGAGGGAGAAGCATTTCAAGCATCGTATTCATGCATTGCAGAGGGTTGCCCTAGATGATCCTCAGGGTGCCTTCCAGATCTACAATTCTATGATTCTATAATATCAGGAGGCTGTTTGGTCTTGGGCTTTAACCACACTTGATCTTGTCCTGCTGCTTCTCCCCCAGCGAAAACTGTTCTTTAGCGCTCAATCAGAGCAAACAGCAATCTGGGTTTTGTCTGGATTGTTTTTTGCTCTGATGCAGCACTGAAGACCGCTCTCGGATCCATGCTTTCTAGGCACAGGAAAAGCAGGAAGTGTGGACGAGCCCCAAGAAAGGTGTTTTGGTGTCCAGAGGACATAATGAGGTGGATGAGGGCCAATAAACTGAGGCTGAATCACAACAAGATGGAGAAACTGGGTAGACAACTCAAGATGGAGTTGCCCCTGAAAAAGCAGGTTCATATCTCCTAGAGCCACTGCTGTCCCTTGAGGTCCATGTAGCCTCAGTGGCCAGGAGAGCCTATTTCCAGTTTGGCCCTTCCTGAACCAGAATAGCCTGGCTACAGCAGTGCACAATCTGGTAACCTCGCATCTAGACTATGGCAATCCACTCTACATGGGGCTGATTGGTGACAGAAAAGGCACCGAGTACAAAAAACCTTCTGAAGAACCTTCTAACCCTTGCTGCTGGTTCTTGGGAGTGCAACCAACACCACTTCCCCACCCCACAGGTTCCCATGTCTACTCACATCTCTGAACTGAACCAGGCCCAGCTCTCCAAGCTCTGCCACGCAGCAATAGGCAGACTCCACCTGTAGGAAAAGCTGCGACAGGCACATCTCTTCGCTCCTGAACACCGACGCCATCTTGCATGTTCTTCTGTGGGGGATATTGAGAGAAATGCTGAAAACGATAGCTCTGTATAAGGACTGCAAGATCCCTCCGCGAGGGCTGGTAGCACTGACCAAGAAAGATGTTTTGCTATGGTAGTATCAACAGGGTTGCATCCAAGCTTAGTCCTACTCAGATTCGACCCACTGAAATTAATGGGCATGATTAAATGTATAATGAATTCATACACATACACACACACACACACACACACACACACACACTTATATTCTCTCTCTCTTTCTCTCTCTCTCAAGCACATAGTAAAATAAAATTATTTAG